>NC_055704.1:19089333-19707166 GCF_017639745.1 Melanotaenia boesemani | reverse complement strand
AAAATGTCCATCCTTTCTGCTTTTGATTTCAATGCTATTATCTATAGAACTACTACTTACAGTCCTCTCCATGAACTGGATTTCATTCATCATGCTGCCATTCTCTTTGTCACTAGTGCTCCTTTTAACACTCATCACAACGATCTCTAACTGACCACCACTTCATATTCATAGACTGATCCACTATCAGCTTATTCATAAAACTTAATTGGCAAAACCCCTGTTTACCTTACTCATTATCCATAACAGTGACCTTACAGTAACACTCCTAAACAACATATCAGATATTTATGATTTAAGTTTTCAGCTTTTCCCCTTTTACAAACTTGTGCAATATTGTCTGTGATCACTGCTCCTGCTATTAGTTTCTTCTTAGAATTGTTAGAATCCTGGTTTTATTGCACTTTTAATATTGTTGTACTCTTTTATTAAATTGAGTACTTTGTATATAAACTTGTCATTGCTGTGTGTATGTACCATTGTATGTTTTACTGTGGCCTCCAGCCCAGGTCATCATTGTTCTCAATTGACTTTCCTGCTTGCAGAGAGGTTAAGTGAAAATATAAAAAAAAAGTTATATGCTGTTGCATGGGTAGGAAGGGCCCCTTAAGCATAGACAGATACTTTAGTTTGTTTTGACAGATTTATTTTAAGAGAAAAAAAAAATAAATAAGCAGAGAAAGCTCTAAACAATTTGTTTTGAGGTGTGGTGTGATTCTGCAAGAAAGTGATGGGTAAGGATATAAAGACAGTCGCTGCAGGAGAGCGACAAGCAAGATATTGTCTGCAGACTTGTTGCTTAGCTACAGTGTATAATGACAGTTACTGAAGTTAATGTGTCTTTCAAGGCACATACTGATTGATGGTGAGTCTGACCATCAGACTTTCTCTGATGTGGTGGTGGCGGCAGTGGCAAGCAGCTCATATAGGCAGCTGGACATCCAGGTGAGTCCTAACACTGAAGAGGGTCAAGCAGGTAAGTAGTGGCAATTTCAAAAGGTTTATCATGTCACAGAGAACTGGTGATGAGTGAAGGGTGGGCTAGGCCGGATAAATCTTTTGGAGCAAAATGCATAAAAGAAAAAGACAACATGCTGCTCTTCTAGTAACTGTGGTAGAATTAATTTCAATTCAGCTTTATTTGTATAGAACCATTTGACGACAGTTACAAGATCCGTCAAGGCGTTTTACAGACATACTGTAGTTAATTTAAACAAATTCATTGTGTTACGCCCGTCAGCCTTCCAGCCTGTGAGACTGACTAAAAGGCTGCAGCTGGGCCTGATGATGATTGACAGCGGCTCTCTACTGGGATCCATCCTCCCAGGATTGGTCTACTTGTGCCTTAGTTCCGGAATGGCTGACCAATCCCAGGAGAGGAACTCCTACAAACCTGCACCGGGGACAACAATCAGGGCGACTGTGGACAGTGGGACACAGTTTGCCAGCCTGGGAGTGATTTTGGACTTGTGTGGTGATTTAAAGTTTCCCTGTGTGGAGGTCTTTTGCTAAATTGTGATAAGAATAAGTTGATTTATGTTCTGAGTTTGTATCTATCGTCCCCGCTTGAGCTGAGGTGACATTTTTGGTTTGGTTTGGTATTTATATACCACGTGTGTGTGTGTGTGTGTGTGTAGCCCGTTGAGACTTTTTCAGTTCAGTTTTGTTTGTAGCCACAAAGTGTAATTGTTAACCCTTTAAGGGAAACCTTGTTTGGTTTTGATCGTGTTTTGTTTAATAGATCATTTTTCCATAGTTGGAATTGGATTCTAATTTATTTGTTTTGTGAACCGGTTTGATTTAATTTTGAGCGAATAAATTGTGGTATTTTTGTTTCATCCAGTATCTGACTCACTTTGTGTTCCGTCCTTATACCCCTGGATAACTTAGGGTGTAACAATTGTGATCCAATTAAAACCAATCCACATTAGTCCAATGGATTATATTGAGTCTTCTCTTCAGTTCAATACTCCATCCTGAGCATACACAGGGTGATGGGCGACAGTGGAAAGGGGGAAAAAAAAAAAAACTTATGGGCCTCATCCTAGAAAGGATTGAGGTTCAGATTCTGACATTAACATTTTATTTGGAATTCTTGCTAAGTCTTGATTCCGCTCTCAAGGGGATTTTACCCTCTGGTTTTACCACCGTTTCCAGAATCTTTTCTCCTCCTCCTTCTTTGTTGGAAATGTGAACTTGTTAAATAGACCAGTTTTGTTATTATTGTTTTTATAACTTGACTAATTGTTACGACCCCACTCAGGGGTATGGAAGGGCGAAACAAAGAACACGGCGTGGACAGGTGGTAAGTTATAGTGAAAGCACATATATTTACAGTTCCCTTGAAAAGTGATGGACAACCTGTAAAACAAAATTAAGATGAGCTGGGGTTAGCGGACCTGCAGAAAGAAACAAACCAAAACCTATGCCAAACACTCACCGAGTGCACACAAAGACACAACCGCAACTCTGTGAGGAAACTATAACCAAACAAAAGCAGCAGGCCCATAAACTAAAGTGACCGTCGTCACAACACAATAAAACACTAACCTAGCCCAGCACTAAAACAATCACCACAAAGTAAACTTAACCACAAGACTAAACACTGTAAACACCCATTGTGGAAAAGGAGGTGGTCGTGACACACACACACCCGGTGCACAACATGAGGGGGAGAGCGGCCGAAGCCATTCTGGCTTCTCCCCCTCCAGACCTGCCTCGGCTGCAGCCTTTTCAGCCTGAGCCTCCCCGTAGGCTGCAGCCTGACTGGTCCAGAGGAGTGCCAGTCACACAGGGGCGGGGACAAAGGCGCTGGCCTTAGCCACTCCTGGCAGCGCTCTGCCGCCCCTAATCACAATATAAACGGCCACAGCTGTCTATGACAAGCAGGGGCCATAACACACCCCCCCTAAAGTGTCAAAATCCTCCCTCAAGGATTTTGGCACAAAAAAAAGACAAAGAACACAAACGAACACAAGTGGTAGCGCTGTTCTACACCCAGCCTGTGCCCCAAAACGTTCCCCACAGAGAACATGGAGGTACGCCAAACCTTCCGGGACTATTCTACCGTCCCCGACTAGGGACAACAACCCGGCAGGACTCATCCTGCTACTTATGCTCTAATAGTCCTTCCCACAAAAGGCTACCAATCCGCACAGCTGTCACACAAAACACAACACTACCACACTACAAATGAGGGGAGACAAGACACCCAGCTTTTGCTTCTTCCTCCAAAGGTGAGGGAAAACAGACTGCAGGCCAACCACACTAAAGTTTCAACAATCGCTCACTTCGATTCCGAAACTCACACACACACACAACCTGACCAAATCAGTCCCTCACTCCAAACACGAGCGAACCCTCCTGGCCGCCACAACCGAAAGGGGGCCGACGGCGTGTTCACCCCCGCCATGCTTCAAATGACAGGCTCGCAATACACCACGGAGCAGCAAAAGGGCATAAATAAAGGAGAGCGCCTGAACACACGCAGCCTTCACACATCCGCACCGTCTACACCCCCACCAGGGCGTCTGAAACAGTGGGCGGCATCTCAGGGGAGGACTACAGGCACTCAACCTGCGTCACCCTCTCAACCTCTGAGAGGTACGTCCTCCATCTCCCGAAGGGTCGCCCCTAGGCCAGAGCGCCCTATACAGCTGCAGCCTAAAGTTCAGTCACCATCACCTTTACACGCACACACACGCTCCCACTGGAGTCGTGGCCACAGCAGCTCCGAATGCCCGTCCCCAGCATGGAGAGAACTCACCCGGCGGCACCATGCTCCACCAGAAGCTGCCAACAGAAAGCCCCTTCAAAATAACAGTTCCCAATCACGCACACAAGAAAGAAAAACAAATGGCTAAATTCTCCGAACCGCGCAGAACCCCAGGAGATCCTTCAAGATGACAATAGAAAAAAAATCTCCTGGACGAGCCCCCACTTGTTACGACCTGACTCAGGGGTATGGAAGGGCGTAACAAAACACACGACATGGACAGATGTTACTTTAAAATGAAAGCGCATTTATTTACATTTTCCGTGCAAAGTGATGGACAACCTGTAAAACAATATAAAGATGAGCTGGGGTTAGCAGACCTGCAGAAAGAAACAAACCAAAACCTATACCAAACACTCACCGAGTGCACACAAAGACACGACCACAACTCGGTGAGGAAACTATAACCAAACAAAAGCAGCAGGCCCATAAACTAAAGTGACCGTCGTCACAACACAAAAACACTAACCTAGCCCAGCACTAAAACAATCACCACAAAGTAAACGTAATCACACAACTAAACACTTAAGCACCCATTGTGGAAAAGGAGGTGGTCGCGACACACACACCCGGTGCACAACATGAGGGGGGCAGCGGCCGAAGCCATTCTGGTTTCTCCCCCTCCAGACCTGCCTCGGCTGCAGCCTTTTCAGCCTGAGCTTCCCCGTAGGCTGCAGCCTGACTGGTCCAGAGGAGTGCCAGTCACACAGGGGCGGGGACAAAGGCGCTGGCCTTAGCCACTCCGGGCAGAGCTCTGCCTCCCCTAATCAATATACAAACGGCCACAGCTGTCTGACAAGCAGGGGCCGTAACACTAATATAGTTTGCCAAATGGGACCTGTGTGGAGCTGCTAACATAAACTGCCAACTGGTTGCATAACTGAGCACCATATGCTGCCAATCCATTCCTATTTAGCTTATATGCAAGACAGTCCCCTGACCGGGGGGGTCATGGTACACGGGAACGAAGCTTTGTCCAAATCCTAAAACTGCTTGGATTTGTGCCTCAGTCAAGAAGCTGTTGAAGCTGCATGGCTTACTGGCAGTGTTGGGGGTAACGCGTTAATAATGCATTACAGTAACGCGTTATAGTAACGATATTACTTTTTTGGGTAACAAAGTAGTGCATTACATTTAAATTATTGGTACAAAATTACTTTACTGGACTACAGTAACGCATTTTTCTGTGTTACTTAAGCCATGTTTGCTTTTGTGTAAAGTTCTGATCTGTTTTAAGTGGTACGCACATGCTGCTGCCTGTATGTGTGCTTGCCTGGGCACGTTGCCATAGAGATCAATTTGCGTGTCGTAGCTGATGGTGTGCACCAACCAAGTAAAAAAGAAAAATGAAGCTGGAGAGTCAGAGTAATGAGTAATTAGTAACTATACTTTTTTAGAGTAACTACCCTAACACTGCTTACTGGTACGGATCATTGGTTTATTATGAATTCCAACAATACAGGGTATCCTGTGGTTAAAAACAGAGGTTACATGCTAAATCACTCTAATTTCCATATTCACTGGCTACTTTTTAATTGTTTTAGGTGTTTAAGAAGAGCATGGCTTGCTGTGCACTGCCACCCAGGTTCACCTCTCCCCCCTCAGTAGCCACAATGAGAGGATTTGTCCTTTCACACTCCTGGGAACAGCCAGCAGACATGCTGTGTAAGTACAAGATTAGCAATTCTGTCCTTAAATCTTTTTGTTTTCTTATTCTTGACCACACTTGCAACCTTTCATTTCAAATTCTGTGTGTGATTTTGTTGCCTTGCATGGTGACTGACTACTGTTACCTAAACCCATTAAGAATAACTGAAAGTTTGAAAAGAAGTTTGTGTAAAAGAGCTCATGAGCAGTTGTGTGCTTTAATGTATTTTTTGTAGGACTGTCAAGGACAAATTTTAGGGAAGAACTTAAGAGAATTGCTAATTAACAACTATTGCTCCATTCACAATGTTATTGCTGTATGTTGTGAAACTGTTTAGTAGTAGTTATGTAGTTAATGTGATCTTTAAAGGATAAAATTATGATATTCTAGCCAATTCTTAGATTAGATAACACTGTGTGCTACACAAACCTCTGATCCTGTCTGGGTTTTACACATAGCCAGCGATCTTATGTGCTGTATATGCAAGAGGATGAGAGGCACTTTTACTCTAACACAACACAAAAAGCTTCATCTTGTTATGATCCTGCCCACAAACTGAACACCAGGTGGAGGTTTAAAGGGTCATAACTTTATGATGTGATGTACTTTGTACATGAAAAGCAAGTTGTACATTTGTTTGATGTCGTGACTGATTGGAAAGTGCAGAAGGTGATATCTGCTGGAATGCTTTTAACATTGTTTTAAGAGATATCAGTCTGAACGAGCAAATGGGAGATTCAGCTTCTGTTTTTGTGTTTTTTATGTGGCCTCAGCCACTTTCCCTAAAAAGGTCTTTTTTGTCTGCAGAAAAAGTAGAAAAAAAAACAAGAAATACACAGAGTTTGGGGGAGGGAGGCAGAAAAACAATTACATTGACAAGAACAAAAAAAGGGAGGACAGTGTGATGACTGATGTTGTTCAGTGGAACAGTTTTAATTAGTCCATACGAGGAAACGGTTTTCTTGCTGGGCTTTAAAATGTCATTTTTAATGGCTCGTAATGTTGAGGTGCTGTGTGACAGTGCAAAAGCATGCTTTTAAGTGGCACACAGCTTGCTAATAAAACCATAATGCAGCAATAATTATGGGAAGACAGAACATGTCATAAAAGAAACTTTGAATAGGCAAATTTGTCTCAGGAGGTTTTGTCCCTCCCAGGATTTTCTTTCTTTCTTTCTTTTCTTTTTTTTTTTTTTTTAAATTTGAGCATTTTTCCTGAATATTATGTTTAAAAAAAAATAATATATGAGAGAGCGATATCTTTATATATATATATAGATATATAATCATTCAATGGTTTTTTAGTGTAAAAGAGAGGTTTCGAATCATATTGCGTTTGTTGAATTTATGGTACTTCTCACCATTTCTTTTTTTTCATGAAACAGCCTTGTTCACCAAAGCTGTCTTGTCTTACCTATGCACATTTCCACTGTAGAGACTTCTTTTTTTGACATTTAAATACTCTATAAAAACCCCCAATCTAACTGGAGAACTGACATATTGTCATAATTGGTTGATTTAGAAAAAAAAAGCTTCTAATGCAAAGCTTAAAGAGCATCATGAATAAAAAAGAAATGTTGATGAATAGCTTCACCTTTAGATCAGCAGCTAATATCAAACATATTTGTCCAGCATACTGTTGAAACTACCTGGGACTTGATCTGCCCCTGATTTCTTTGTTGGGTAATGTTATTATAGATTCACTGTATGTATTTACCCTTTGGTTCCTCTAATCTGCTCAACTGGACCTGATCTGACTGCTAAGTAGGGAAGATGTGATGGTAATACTAATCCCATTTTGTGATGCAGGCAACTAGCAGTTTGCAAGCGGACTTAAAAATGATCTAAATTTGATGGTTGACCTTTTTAAATTGTGTCTAAAAGCAAGTAGATTAATACTTAAATGAGACTGGTACATGTGTGATGCCCACAGGATTACTTAATCTTGATGGACGAGTTGGAGCAACAGTTATTTTACAGAAATTTAGTTTGCTTTGCTTTCGGCTAAAAACAATTTAAGAGTCTCTGACTTTTCTCAATCACCTGTTTAAATCTAATTTAGTAAAAACTGAAATGAATAACAAACTGTAAACAAAGTGACGTTGTCCTTTCAGGAAAGAAGGATTTTGTCCTTGTTTTCTTGGTTTTTCGCTTAGTGCTGACAGTTGTGTGTGAAATCGTTCCAGACAGTGAGATTTAGATGAACTCGCTTTTAACTCGTCTGCCTTCTGTTGCTGGTTAGCTCCTACCTATGCTTCAAATTAAATCATTTTTGGCTGCCCACCAAGACAGCTTGTTCTCCATTACCACCCAAGAGAAGTCAAACTGCCCTCACAGTAATGCTGCTTTCTTTCCTCGAATGAATGTGAGAATCTTGTGTGTGCGTAGAGAAATGTGTTGACATAGACACAAAAAACTCACACAACTGCATAAAATCTTTTAGGAAAGTGTTTGTAAATGGGGTACTTGCAGTCCTTAAAGCAGGACTATAGAACTTTCTGACTCTGAAAACAGGAGCTTAGCTACAGGATGGCATGTATGGAGGATCAAAATTGCCAAAAATAAATGTAAATATGGCTCAATGAACAAATTGACGTGCCAATAAATTATACAATCAATCAATAAACAAAACAGTTTTTCCATTTAGAAATCAATTAAACATGACACATATTTATAATTCTTTTATTTTCAACTGTTTTAATTTAACTTTTTGTTTAATGTTCCTATTTATTTACATTTCCATCTCATTTTCAGTTCAATTTATTTGATTTTTTCCCTCTATTTTTATTTACATTTTGTTATTCTCAAAATTTTTCATTTCTCTATTTTATTTTCATTCAACATTTTTATTTATTGGCACTTTTTTCATTCAGTCCTCATTATTTCCAGTATTGCATTTTCTTCCATTTTCGAAACATATTCATTTCTTTGCCCCCTTTTTACATTTCTGCATGCATTTCTGCCTTGTTATATAAATGAAGGGGGCGAACTTTCAAGGCGTGTCTTGGTGCAGGTCCTCACCTATTGGTGAATAAACACTGAGCAGCTTGCCTGGCTCTGGAGGTTTGTGGCCTTGGTTGGGAAATTATGATTTCAAGCTGGTAGAAACTGGATAGATTTGTCTGACTTTCAACAGGGGACTGTACAGGATCTGGATCATGTTCTGTTTAGCTGTAATGTCACATAATCACTGATTACTGTTTGGTGTGGAAGCAGTAACTGAGATGGTGTTCCAGCTGCAGACAGGTTCTGGTGAAGTTGGCTGTGATACTTAAAGAAGGCTGCCTGCACTGTGGTGGACCATGTTGTGAGTGGTCTAATTAAGTAACTAAATAATTTTTATTTAGTTTAGAAAAGTGAGTAAATATCACTCACAAAACATTACAGTGTGCACCACAGCACCATGTTTGAGAAACGGTGTACAAAAGCACTAGATTTGGATTTATTTTTTCTAGATGTTTAGCTGCTCAACAAAATTTTCGTCTTCAGCTCTCTTAAAAGAGAAGCCTGATACTTTCAGTTCTTTTATCTCTATTTGGACGGCCGTGCCTCAGGCGATCGAGCGGGTTGTCCAATGACCGGAAGGTTGGCGGTCGATTCCCACTCCCCCAGTCATCTGTTGTTGTGTCCTTGGGTAAGACACTTCAACCTCCTTGCCTCCAGTGTTGGCATCGCTGGTGAATGAATGTGGATGAATGTTCAGTGATGGTCAGAGAGGACGTAGGCACGGATTGGCAGCCATGTTTCCATGGTGGTTTAATTAATCTTTTTTTTGTTGTTGTTGTTTTTCCCTTTACACATAGTGGATTTTACAATTTAGCACAGAGGATGTCCAAAGACACCTTGGCTACACTTCCTGCCACTCCTTTGACACCCTAGGTAAAATTTTCTAGATTCACCAGCAGGTTTTTCAATGTGTCCCTGCTCCAACACACCCGACTCAAATTAAATGGATCCAACAGCCAATGGAGTTCTGCACAATGAGTCAGGTGTGTTTTCAGAGGGAAACATTAAAAACCTGCAGGACAGGGACTGAACTGATTAGTCCTGTTCAAGGGAATCCCTATATCGGTGCATATTGATGTGTATTGTTTGGATTTATGTAAACTCTAAATAGATTTAAGTTCAGCAACATCAATTAATGCTACTAGGCAATTTGAAAAAAAAAAAAAAAAACCAGGAAAAGGAGAGAGACTATAACTGTAGTGCATATAAATACCTTCCCTTTTCACAGATTTGTGTTGTAAAGTGCACAAAGCTTTAGATGCCAGCTGTTGTCAGCACAGCAGGCATAGCTGTGAAAATGCATAAATGTCTTTCAATGTACATTTTTTTTAAAGCAATTCACATTCTTCACCCCATACATCTTTTTATATTTTGTTTCACCTCACTAACCATTTTCTGAAGGCATTTTTTCATTATTCTTCATTTACTTCAAATATAGTGTTTTTCACATTATTTTCTCTAAACAGCTGTAGGTGTTTCACCTTGTTTATTTTTTTTTTTTTTCATTTCTTTTTTGGGAGGGAAAGCTTGAACGCCAAAGAAAGCCTGCCCTAGGCTACACTTATCCCAGCTTCCCGGCCACTCCAGTTGGATATTCTCTTTATAGAGTTTCTAAATGGAAAGCATGGTTGTTTGTATTTTATATTTTTTGAAAGCATGTCAGCTTGAGAGCTTTGGAGGGGAAACAAATGTAGGAAAGTTGCACAACAAAAGAAAAATGGGTTGGAAGAAGGGACAAAGTGAAAGAATTTGGATGAGTAGTACAAATGAAAGTGGCACGTTAGTGGCACATTTAATTTGTGAAACTTCCCATAATATATAACACAATTTAAAAACTTGGCATGGACTTGAGATAATACTGGCCAACACCGGTTGGTCCTGAAGGAATGTAATGGAAGCAGTCAGTTATGGACAGTCAGTATGTGAACATGACATTTCCCCTTCCCACGCTCTGGAACTAAAAGTTAACTATGTTGTTTTCACCAAGAACATGGTCACGCAGATTACTCATTTAATTTTAAGTGTTTTTTCTTACTTTTTTAGACTCTTCAAAAACCTGCATTGCATGCATATTGAGTAGCCTTTTCCCCCCTCATAGTAAATAGTTGTGAACATGGTAAGACTAAATGCATTAGAGCAAAAAAGACAAAGACTGGACTTTCCAACTCTTTTAATGAGCATGTGTCTAAATTTGAATGTTTAAATATACAAAGTTAAACGCAGCCATTGTTTAAAAAGACATCTTTTTAGCTGCTCGTTTAATTTCATATGTGTGGAAAATAATTTGCTGAATTATTTTAATCAAAATTTAATTGTCTTTTTTTATTATTGTACAATTGGGCTGTTGTGACTGATAATGACTTATTAAAGTTTTCTTGCCAAGACACCTCAGTCAGTTAATTACATAATTATGCATACAAAAAAATGAAGTGCTCACTGCTATTATCCATTCACCCATCAGTTTTCTTCCGCTTATCCGGGATAGGGTCACAGGGGCAGTAGCCAAATTGGGGATTACCGGGCTTTCCCTTTTCCCAGGTGGGGTGGGGGTTCTGAGACATTCCTATGCCGACTGACAAACATAGTCCCCACGGCGTGTCCTAGTTCTTTCCCAGGACAGGATATTTTTTGTTAGTTTTAATTTTCTAAAACTATCTTGGAGCATCATGGGGTTCCTTAACCCGCATTTGGGAAAAGCACCATTCTTATGATTCAACAAAGATTCTTAGATTTGAATCCAGTTTTTAACGAATGTAAGAGATGTTCTAATCACAGATTTTTTTTTTTTTTTTTTTTTTTTGTAAAAAATAAAAAAAAATTCTAGTAGTGCTGTCAAATTATTACATTTTTTTAAAATCAGATTATTTACAGCTTTCAAGTTAAAAATGATTAACCAAAGCTTTAAAATCACAATTCTCAAATAAAACAAACAAAAAAAAATAATCATTTGAAACTATTCCTGAAAGTTGTCCTGTTTTTACTGTATTGCATCAACAGCCAATTTTACAAATATTTATTGTTAACTGGTCTTCTCTTTGGTAAACATCAGATATCCAATGGTCAGTAAATGCAGCATGTCATGTCATATAGTATAGTATATATTGTTCTAAATAATCTGTAACATGTTCTAAATTATAATGCATAATTCATAAATCATCTCTTCAACCGTCTCCATGGTGATAAAATTCTACAGCAGCATCACCCAAAGTAAACACCTGTTGATAAAACATATCATTGGCTGTTTGTTTTACACAGTTTTCTTCACTTTTTACACGTTTTTCCTGGTCAGTGCTCGGCCCCCGATCAGAACTTTCCTAGACCCGCCCCTGCATAGCCGAAGTATAAACCCTGGCTACCACCAGCCAGCTACTGTGTTAGAGAAGGTCTTGCCAAAAACAATACTTTGGGGTAAATATTTGATGGTGTGAACCATGAACCAGTAGTTTCCTCCTTCTCAGCTGAACGATAAACACAACGAGAGAAAAGCTGATCAGCTAATCACCGACAGCCGTCATGATTCACGAATCATGAGAAGAAGAGGAGGAGCAGCTGCACTCTACAGATGACCTGAGAGCTGCTAGAGCAGACATGTTGCAAAAAATATGTATGGGAAAAGTGCAGGTGTGGAACCCTCTTATTGGGAAAAGAGCGCATATTAAAACACCCCCGTTTGAAGGCGATGTCCATGTGTTGCTTCATTAAAGCTGTGTTTATTCTCAAGTCCATCCATAAAATGACCCGGCTTATCTTCTCCATTGTACTTCTCCATTTCCCACTGTCATAACAGAGAATTGATGGAAGTATGGGGCTTGTCATGCCGTGCATGCTTTAATTGCCTTAAAAATTTTAACGCAATTAATTACATACATTTATTAACGCTGTTAACACATTATTTTTGACAGCTCTAGTTTCTAGATATGTCACAGTGCTATAAACTCTAACTGCACTTATTTAACACAAGTGTGTAGTAGCAAACCTTGGTCCTGTCTCTTCGAAATGATGATGTAACTTCAACTTGTTATTTTTTATTATTTATCCTTAGAGGAGAAATTGGCCTTGCATTACTCCTGTAAACAAGTTTACAAAATGCACTGCACTGGCCTTGGCTGATAAACTTTCATTATTTCAGGTAGTGATGTTTTTCAGTTTCCATCCTGCTACAAAAGGTTTGTCCAATTCAAAACAATTTTGCTATCCGTCTCATATGGAGACTGACTTGACCAAAACAGACACTTTTGGCACGAGGAAGACAGAATTATGAGGTGGTGATCTGCAAGGCCAATTCGCCATTTGGAGCAAAAAAAAAAAAAAAAAACGGACTGGAGAGATTAATCCTTCTTGGACAGACTTTCCCTGATCCATATGCTCTAAATCATGGGGTGTGGAGAATGCAAGGGCATACCTGAAAGATTAAAAAGTAAATTTTCTTGTGATTGGGGAGACATGAGAGGTGCATGGTACAGAAAATAAGAGAAAGAACACAACAACGGCCATACAGTAATCTACATAAGTTAAGGACTACTCAACTGCAATAAGTCTACTTCTTTCTTGCAACTTAAAAACAAAATAATAATAAACTAAATATATAATGGTACTTTTCTTAAAAGTATTAACTGCTTCAAACAGCAGCAGATAAAAGTCAAATGAAGTAAAACTGTCAGTAAAATCAGGAAAACTTTAACTTATAAAAACTAATGAAAAAAAAATTTTTTGGTAGAGATTTAAGTAAGTACACTGACTCATTTGATTTGATTTCTTCTGATTTTCTTCTTATGGTTATCTGATCGACAGCCAAGCCCCACGGAGCTTGCTCATTGGTTGAGATAGTGAGCTACACTTTCTTGTGGGCGTGGACCGCCCCAAACTTAAAACAAAGAAACCAGAACTTAGAGATGCTTTAAAAGGAATCTTCTGTGTGATGCTTTGGGGGTAAAAACTCTCTTCAGAGATAAGAAAGAGAGGAGAAGAAAACAGAGAGAGAATGGAGTTTACAGAAGAATGAGGTTTTTGCCATGATGCACCAAGTTGCATCTACATGCACTAAGCTTAGCCTGCATTTTAACATGCATGAAGGACGGAGACACAGGGAAATCCTTCCCTGCACCTGTCTTCTGTTTTAAGTCTACATTTTTCTTCTTTGCCTTTTTATAACTAGTTAAACTCTGTTTAGTCCATGTTTTCCCCCTTTTTATATTTTTGTAACTGGTAAAATCAAGCCTGTGCACTTCAATGCCAGTTTACTAAGTTTTCCTCTTTTGGCTCATCAAAGTTAGACCTTTTGACCTTCTTGCCAGAACACAGTAGACAATTTCACTGTCCACCATTCTTTGACACCTCCGATCTAGTAAGCAGACAGAATCCTTCAGACCCAAATCTGCGGGCCATCATGAGTAATGGACCTTTGGCCTCCGTGGAAGTTTTTGCTCGGAATTCAACCATCCATCCAAGCTTTCCTCCAGCGAGATGAGTGTCACCAGAAACGGTCGTAAGTGGGTTGACTCGATCCAACCGGAACCAGACAAGTCCTACTAATATCATCCCTGTTTGCCTGCTAAGAAAAGGTTGGTTGTCTGATGGAATTGGTTATAGTGAAATAATGTGCCCTTTGGGTAAGCGTCCGGCTTAAAAAATGACTCTTTCAGAAATCCTTTTCAGCCTTCCTTTTAAAATATTAGTTGACACCACAGGTTAATTAACTTCCATTTTCATTTTATGCTTCACATCTTACATTCCCTTACAATAAGTTTCTGGTCTCAACATCACACATGCATTTACCGTGTTTGTTTGATTCTTGTTTCACATTTACTTCTTGTAAATATTCCTCTGACATTATGCCTTTAGACTAGTTAATAAAAGTCTGCATTTATTTTAAATAGACATTATTTGTGATTTCTTCCTTTGAATCATGTTTTAGTCTCTTAGAATGAGAACTTACATAATTAGCATCTTGAGACTAATTTGATTTGATTAGCTTGAATTAAAAAAAAAAAATCAATTAATTAATCTAGGACTTTAATGGTTTTCCATGCTTCCGTTAAAAGAAAAAGTTTGGTTGCGCTCCGAGGTAACTGTTTATAATTAACATTTTATATTGATTATTAAAATTAATAGTAACATTTTTAGTGTTTAATTACACTAGATCACTACATATTACAATTTTTGTGTCTCAATAGTCTGAGAGGATGTTGTAATCAACTGTGTTAAAAGTGGCATTATGATGCAACAAAACCAGCACAGAGCACATTTCATCATTAGCCATACTTACATACTTAAAACGTCATTTACCTTACAAAGGCCAGTTTCAGTGCAGTGATTTTCATGGAAACAAGAATGAATGTGTGGACACTCTTTTCTATTATATATATTTTTTTAATAAATGGGACCTCTGAGATTAGTGATAATGAAGTAATGAAGGGTCCTGGCCCTTTTAAATGTGTAGTGAACTGTTAAAAAATAGTAATTAGGGCCCAAGAGACTCAGTTACTTTGATTACAAACTTAGTAGGAAGTATGGCTACTAGATTTAAAAACACTTTTATGTGGGGGATTATTTGAGAAAACTCCAAAAAGGAAATGAGAGGAAAGTGATTTTAAAATATTCTGAGTCATGTGATTTACATAAGAATTTTACTGTATTTGTAGGTGGGTAGGGAAGAAATCTGTCTTATTTTTTTAATAGGATAAAAACTGCATCACGTTCATCTGGAGCACTGATGTAGCTTTAAATAAAAATCTGGGCATACGCTGATTTAACATTAGTGAAAAAATACTGTGTGCTTGTTGTCCTAACCATCAGGCTATATTATATGAGCAGCTCTTTCGTGGCTAAATACAGAACTTGAAAACAAGATTTCTTTGCTCTCTGCTCAGCTTCCCCACACTCAGGTTTACAATTGGGAATTGTACAGTAGCATTAATCCAGGGTTGCTTACATTGTGTTGGCTTAGATCTTACTTTACAGGGACCAATATTGTTAAACAGGGATAGATTTCATCAGAACAGTCTCTGATAAAAAAGCTTCTTACTCGTTTTGAACAGTGATAAATGAAGACAGCGTTGTTTAAAAATTCAAAGAAAGAGAATTCATAACATGCTAAGTGATGACATTTGCAGTTTTTACTAAAACCATTAAGAAGTCCACCATGTTCATGTCTTGTAGCCATGCAGTCACATGACCACCCACAATCAGACTATGGCAGGGCTACTCAATTCGGTCCTATGAGGGCCGCAATCCAGCAGGTTTTCCATGTATCCCTGCACCAACACACCTGAGTCAAATTAGGTGGCTCTAACAGCCAATCAGGGTTCTACACAATGACTCATTAATTTGACTCAGGTGTGTTGGTGCAGGGATACATGGAAAACCTGCTGGACTGCGGCCCTCGTAGGACCCAATTGAGTAGCCCTGGACTATGGCACCCTTCATACCCCGCAGCCAGGTAAAGAAAAAGACATGAAAAATAGCAGAAACGATTGTCTCTGATGCTAAAACTGAAGAAGATGAGCACCCCTGGCCTCATATAAAGGTTTCGTATTCTTCTAAAAAGCATGTTTTGTTACGCACACTGCAGAAGAACAGCAATTTATTGCAGTTTTCTTTCTCTGCCTAAAACCCCTGGTATCACACTCTGGTCCTTGAGGGTCGCTATCTGGCAGGTTTTCATTGTTTCCCTGCTCCAACACACCTGAGTGAAAGTAATGGGTCATTGTGGAAAAAGTCATCAAGGTGTTGGATCCATTTGATCTGAATCAGGTGTGGTAAAGCAGGGGGGAAAAAAAAAAAACCTGCAGGAGAGTGGACCTCGAGGACTGAAGTTTGACAACCCCGAGCTAGAGGCTAAAAATGAGTTCATGAAATTTGTTCTGCTGATTTAACAGAAACATAGCGACCACAATAATTTTTCTGTGTGCACTCAAATTTATTAATATTCATTACCACAAATCATACTAAAAGTTAACTTTAGCAAACGGAACTGAATGTGTAATGCGGGTATTTTCTATTACATTAATTTAGCAGATGCTTTTATCCAAAGCGACTTATGATGGTTAGGAAGTAGTATTGAGTTTTGCTTAAGGACCCAACATTATTACGGGCTACAGAGGATAAAGATTATTAGCTTTATCCCCTGTAGCCTTTTCTGTTAAGAGGGTTCACCCTAAAATAAATTAAGAACTAGAATCACTCAGAGCGCAGACCTCCACCAAGCCATTTCAATTTTTTTTTCCAATTATTGTGGGCATTATTTTTGAGTTAGAAGCTATGAAGTGAATATTATCCCTATCTCCCCATAATAAAGAATTATTTTAAAAATTCATGGATCCAGGTGATGATACGGATCACCCCTAAAATCTAATCACACAATCATAGTTATGTTGCTAAAGACACACAGACAAACCATTGCTGCTGAATACATGACATTTTCCTTGGCGGCGTCACCGGATGTTGCAATCAAACATTTACTCCATACATGTAATCTTTATACCAAATAATTTGAATAAATTTTTGAATGACTTCTACTTGAGTAATGTTATTTTCAAAAAACATCACTTTTGTTTGAGTATCATTTTTGGCTTCTTTGCACACCCTCTGCTGCAGTGCCGCAAAATTCCACAAGACTTCATTTTGATTACCTGGAATGGTTTGGGGCTTTCCACTTAATGTTATAACCGGTTACCACATAACATTTCCCGCCGGCATCTGACAATTACTCCTCTCTAGAGCATTAAACAAACAAAAATGAAGCTTCATTAATTTTTCAGTGGGTGCTTGTTATTGCAGCTTTAAGACTATTAATATATTCTGAGAACTATGTCTAAACAAAAAGAAAATGTAGAGAAAAAAGGTCCCACATGCTTACAAGTACATTTGAGTGTACTTACATCTATAATACCCCAACTGCTGAGACATTCATTATGAGTAATAAGCATCTTATTCGGCACATGTAACCTTGTTATGTGATCTCTATCCAAATATGAACTATTTTCTGTTCATGTTCAAACACCACAAATACACAACTTCATTTAAATCCGTTATATTGCATTTGCATATGAAACACAGAAAACTGGATCAACTGGTTGCTGTTCAAAACTAGTATATTACTACAATGAATGAAGACTAAATCAGCGCTCGTGCTCTAATTTTGTTCATGTATAATGTGTTAACAGCTGGTGTCTTTACACAGGAATTAAATTTGCTTTGTGGTTCAGTGAAGCAGTCGTCATGATTGTACAGAAAACTCTAAATCGTAACTTCACAATGCCATAGTTCAACAGTCTGACAGAGAAATAGACTGTCACTAATATCAAACATTGAATATAATCAGAAATCAGCTTTTTCTTTTTAAAATTAATACCAGCTTACCCATCATGAGCACTTATGACATAAGTGAATGGCCTTGTTTAGTCTGCGTTGCCATTCCTCTCTTCCCCTCTGTGCACTCCATTTCTCTTCTTCTCACCACTTATGAGACCGAGATTTCAAACAGTTGAACCCAAAGTATTTTGTAATTATACTCTTTTTTTTTTCTTCCTTGTCCAATCAGTGGCACTAGTTATGAATTTATCCAAAACAACAGGAATATCTCAGCATGACCTTAAAACTCCAACAGTTTGGGTCCACTCAGTTTAAAAAAAAAAAAAAAAAAATAATGGAAGTAATGAATAGGACAAAGGCATACTGCTGCAATCCATGGTTTGCTGCTTAGAAATCAAGTCAAAAATATGCTTTGGAGGGCATGTTTTGCTCTCCTGTGGTGCTCGAATAGATTTATTATTATTTTTTTTTTTTTATTGAACCTATTCTCTTTATGCTAATATGATCCCTGCATGTTTTCAAACAATTTATTTAAGCTTTAAAAGCTGTTTTGTGTATCATAGTATAAATTAACATACACAAGAATATGCTTTACCATGTATTTGATTCAATATGATAAGTTTAATCTACCAGTATTTCTGCTGCCAGATGTTAATGGCAACCCGCTTAATGGACTAGTTGGCAAATCATGAACATCCCATAGTAAGAACTTTTTTTTTTTGCCCACAGACATTCCTCATTCTCTTGATTTTTTTTTTTTTTCCCCCATTTTTAGTCAGTGTAGATACTTTCATGGAGTTAATACCTTACCAGCAGTAGATGTCTAGTTGTCTGGAAAGTCAATGAGGGACTCTGACACATGAGTTAGCTAAGAGATGCTCAGAAGGGGACCAATGAATAACAAATCTTCATCATCTAAATTTACTCAAATACAAAGTTTCAAAGTAGTATGAGCATTACATAGGGCATTTCACATTGCATTCCTTTTGTTTCATACAGTTAATGTTTTCACTTTTATTATATATTTATTACCATCTCACTAGAGTTCTTACATTCTAATACCAAAATATTAACTACAGACCAGTTCAAAGTTAGAGAAAAGCTTGCACATATATTTACCTTTTGTTATTTTTAATTTTTGCAAATGCAATGCCCTATAGTAAGATTTAGAACTGGCAAGGTTTAGATGCTTTAACACATCTGATTAAATAAAGGATCCAGCAGATTGCATTCTGCATAATGGCCCCCTCATTTGAGTGAAGTGTGTTGAAGCAGGGATACATCAAAAGCCTGCAGGACTGTGGTCCTTAAGAACTGGAATTTGAGAACATGACTATAAAAGTCTGACCCACCTCTTGATGGATTCAACTGATCTCCTGCAGGAATTGTTGGACAGTTACCATGAGATAGCCTACATGATGCAAAGCAATGCTGACATTCCTGAGTTAAAAAAGGGACAAAGTAAATAACTCTAACTGTAACATCTGCTCACACTGATGTGATATTTGAGGTTTAATTGGTTTTAGATCATGAAAAATCACTTTTCTCTGGATCCCTTGGTAGCTTACTGGAGTTTTTCACTGATTCTTTAAACCGTGAGCCCAAGCTGCTGGAGGTATGACATCACTTAGACAACAAGGGTTTTATACACTACATTTTATAAAAAGACAGTGTGGGGAAGGTAAGATGTAAGGCATGTCACCTGTAGTGGAAATGATCCGTACCTTGGGATTTTAGCTGGATTATGGGTGGACTGGAACGCAAAATCGGCCCTGGCAATTTGGCCCAGACCAGCCCACATACGATCATGCACAACACACGTGAATATCAACCATGCTGCTTCTTAAAACTACTAAAGCTATGCAGTGAGCTAGCAGGAGTCAGTGAGAATAGATGCATTAACTACTTTTAAAAAGTGTTATTTGTTAATAAACATTTATACGCCTGCACAGTGATGAATATTAAAACAGCATTAATCCTACTTTGTGTTTGAGGGAGAAAGAAAATAGAACAGACATGAGAAATGTTGGATCAGATGAAAGCTGTTCCTGGACAAAGTTCAGAAACTGAGTTTCTGTGTCTGCTGCTACTCTTCTGTTCTGAAAATTGAATGGATGGATTACTCACTGATAATTTTGATGAATGACCATTAAAAACAACCAGTTAACCAGTTCTTCTGCTCCAGGCACTGATGTCAACTAATTTCATAAGGAGACAAAGTAACATGGTAATAAAACAGCTGTTTTTATGTTTCATTTCATAACTTGGTAAACAGCAAGCGTGTTAACCGCTAACTAGCTGCTATGGCTCAAATGGTTCCATGACAAATGCTCACAAGACCAAACTCACAAAACACTAGAAAGACAGATAAATAAATAAAATAAAACTGGACAATGAAAATCAGTTATCTGGGAGTAATCAGATTACTGTAATAATCTGATCTGACACATCTACATTTATTTCTAAAGTACCAGAACAATACAGCGTTTCCCCCAGATTTAGAGCCAGAAATGCTGTCGTGGAATAAATAAAGAAATAAACAAACAAACCCACAGGACAGAAAAAAGTTAACCTTTTTAAATGTCCTGATGAAACTGTTTCCTTTAGTGGAGTCGCTCTAAATTTTCTTAAAGTTCAGATCTTATATAACGTGTTGATGTTAATAAAACATACAGAGAATAATGGATCCATTTGAACCCGTAAATACGACTCAGAAATTACTTCAATGACATTCAGCTTTGTTCAAGCTGTGTGTGTTGCCGTGACGACTGTGATCTATCGACTTTCGGCATAAAACCGATTTTCAGCTGGTTGACGTGTTTTCCGCCGCGTGCACTCTTGTCCTCTGATGGAAACCTGTGTGTACGCACATGTGTCTGTATGTGTGTCTGTGTGTGTGTTCTCACTTTGGGACACAGAGAGCAGCTATGACAAGCTGTCATGTAAATCAGATAAATAGCATCAGACTGTTTACTGAAGTGTAAACCTGTTCTAGAGGAAATGTGGCTTTAAGTGACCATGCCAGATATATTTTAAACTAACTTATTTTAAACTGTGTGGCGACAGCACTTCCCGTTGTTACAGGTGACGACACTCGTTAGCATTAGCTGCCAATATGAGTGCTGCAGTGTTAGTTATTAACGTGAGCGGTAATATGCTGCAAAAGACTTTATAGATGAATGTAATCCACACTGGTGAATGAAAACATCTGAATGTAACATCATCTCTGCAAGAGAAGCTGATTTTGGATCAAAGGAAAACAGTTGTGGTTATATAGGGAAACCATTTGTGTGTATATATGCTAAGATCTTGCAGAGTCTCGGTAAGTCACCTGAGGCTATGGTCACGTTACCGAAAATGAGAACATCAATTTAAATCGATTTTTTTAACCCAGCCCTACTCAGCACTTAACATGATGAAGAAGGCAAAACAATTGGCTCTTCCTCTGCACTAAGCTGACACGCTACCCACACACACACACGCATCTATATACATAACGACAGGCAGACACTTAAACACCCACATACTGCAGCTTCTGACTCTGCAAAGGCTACAAAAGAAACTCACTCTCAGGGCCACTGCATTGTCAGGCTCCTAAATAAACATAATGAGAATGAGACAATTCAAACATTCACCTACGCACAAAGATACAATCATAGCTTTGGACAATAGCGCTTATGAGTTGAGAAAAAGTTCATTTACCTCCAGTTGGAGTGAATATGGCGGTGATGTGTGATGAAAAGGAGAGTCCATGACAGTATGTGTACAGACTGAGCTGCAATCAAGTAATCCAAGGACTTTTGGAGAAAAAGAAAAAAAAGACAATTAAGCAATAGAGAAAACTTGTGCATGGTTCAAAATGTGACAGTCAGGTAGGAGCATGTCTGAAAATCAAAGAAAGGAAACAAGAAGAGTATGACAGTGTGTGAGGAGGTCTAACATGAGAACAACAATGTGATTGATGGGGGAAAAAAGGGGGGGGGTAACAATTACAAAATGTGTACATGGCAGCAAAACGAAGAGAGAGGGAGGGAGATGGAGACAAGAGGGAGGAGAGGACGGTACAAGACAGCTTTTATTACACAACATGTGCTGTGGACACTGCTCCTGTATTTTTTTCCACTGGAGTAAAAAATGAGCCCATATGTGGAACAAAATGCTTAGCTAAGTTTTGCAATTTTAACCCCCGGATTATTTTTAAACATTAATGCAGCAAGACGTGCAGGTGCCTACTAGAAACTGAAACACACATTAAAATTAAAATTCTTGTACACAATACTTTTAGCCCAATGCAACAGCAGACTACTAGCTGTGTGCACATCTAACCGTGTTGAGATCTTCTTACCATTCCCTTATGTGCCTTGTATCGCTCTCTGAAAAGCAGTCCAGCAAAGCAAAAAGTTTCCCCCCCACTGAATAACACATCTTTGGTTAAAAAGACTTGACCCATAGGGAGACTATCTTAGTCCAAAAAGCTCTGCTTCATCCTGAGACCTGTTTGAAAAGGAACTTTTTAGTTTTCACTTATAGTGTTGGTTCTGTTAGTTTGGTCTGAATTGCTGCTGCTCAGGTGAAACAAAGTTGTTTCCTGTGATTGTAAATGACTCATTTGAGTTGTTTGTGTTTTTTTTTACTTGCATATTTTGAGCATTGTTACCGGCTGAGTGTGTATATATGGGGGGGGGGGGGGGGAAGGATTGTAGCAACTTAAGAAATCTTTTTGTCAAGTCAGGTAATACATTTTAATATAAATTAAATGTAACAAGTGTGCAGTAATTGTGGGACAACTTATAATTCTGCTGGTTCTGTTCAAGTTTTTTCTGCACAATTTTTCTATTTCATATTAGCAGGGACCATTCTCACAAAAAAGTCCATCCTTTGCAAGAGGTTTTATCATAGCTTATGGTATTTATCCCCCATGGTTATAGTTTCTCAAGAAAAAAAAAAAAAAGCACAAAAACCACAATAAAAGACATTTGGAAGAAATACAGATGAAAAGAAGACTGAGATGAGCTGGGGTGACATTTGCTTTACACCCAAGTGAGTTTGTAGCAATGCTGTCGATTCCGTTCACCCCCACTTTCAGTGATGGACTTGGAGCAGCCCACCCTTCCTGCTGCCAGTCATGCAGGCCTTCTGGCACGGCGGCCTGTAAGAGGTCCTGCCACAGCTGGGAAACGCACCAGTCTTCAGGCCAAGGAGACAAATGTTAGTAAAGAAATTTGGCTGTAATGGAGTGCAAATAGATGAATAAAAATAAATAAAATGTAGGGTGAGACAAGGCTGGAAATAGGAAAGCAACAGAAGACGACACAAGTGCCTAAAATGCTGTCGGTATAATTAAAACAGAATAATTGGAAAAGGACACAAGATTACTTCCAAATTTCAACTCTCCCCAACCTTTGTCAGTAAACAACACTGTTAATGAGATCCTATCTCACACACGGACACAACACGCACATCTTCTGCAATGCACATTTATGCTTTATGAACACAGTAATTTCCTCACACATTATACACACACATAACGGGAGTTTGGTGTTTACACAGTGAAGACTGATGGCAGTTATTAAGTTGGGATGCGTCTACCTCTAAAAGATAGGTGTATTTGGTGCTGTGCAAACATGAGAAGCATTTGATTGAGATTTCTGCATCTCAAAAAAATTCTTCAGGGTGTGTGTGTGTTTTGGGACAATTCATGTGCACACAACAAATGAAGATACCAAGAGAATTCATGCAGGTGAGCCCCAACAATAAATATGTAAAGCCAGCAATTCAGAGCTTCTGCTGTTGTCTGGAATGACCATATCGGAACATCAACAGAATTTGTGAAATTGCCTTCAACAGAATCAGTGAAGTGTGTTAAATAATTTACATTTGCATTTTCCACAAATCTGTCTCCCATATTTGTGTAAGGTGGCTTCAAAACAAGTAGTCTGGTTTTCCCTTGTTAAATTTCCAAAGGAAAGACTAAAAAAGTGTGTGCACATAAATATAACTTACACAGCACTGGAGAGTCCTTGTGAAAATATATCTCAGCATCCCATAAATTTATATTAGCCTCAGTGTGATATATTTGTTTAAATCAGCTAATGGACGTAAATACATGCTTTTTTTTTTAACATGCATGCATGTCAGTGCTTTTGTTATAAGTTTGTCACGCACCAGTATGCAAACATATAGCCTTTAACCCTTAAAGAAGATAATCTATTAAAAACACATGACATTGTCATTGGTTGATCATTTCCTGGTGTGTAATTTACTTGCACACACTATGCGGTAAACAATAGGTTGGGGTGTTGTGTTCAAACGGCAGGTTTATGTTGATGTAAAGCACAGGTTTCCATATGCATAATGTATGATAGGCTGTATTTTCTTCTTTCCAGCAGTGCTCTTCCATCTGTGCATGTATTTGTGTGATAAAATGAGCCTAAAAATTATGTGCATATCAGTCTTCTCCACATTTATGTGAAGAGAAGCTTCTAAGTGCCTGTTTACATTATTGTGATCTTAGTATTGTTTAAAATATGTTGATTAATAAGCTGTGTGTTCTGCTGGTGTTAATAATTTTTTTTCCAAAAGATAAAGAAGAAAACATTTCAGATAACTAATGCTTCCTAAATTTTCAGGAAAGGTGGATCCCGTTGCTATTTTCCAACTCTATTGGTCTCTTCTCTCTCTCCGAACCTTTGCAATCTTTGCCCCCCCCTCCCATCAGATGCAGTTTAACTCCCCACTGCGAGCTTTTTGACACATGCACTTATCTCCAGATGTGCTGAGCTTGCTTTCAGTTTGGCTGCTGATGACACAGTAAAAAGCTCTATGGGGGAGGATGCAACAGAGAAGCAGTTCAGATTCCCAGAAAAATCTACAGTCATCACATTTAGCTTGGAAACGGAGCAGGTCTTAATTAATGCTAAACGAGTAATTGATGATTTTAAGCGGAAGCTTGTTTGATTATGCAGATTGGGGATTGCATGCTGTGTGACACGCAAACAAACTTACAAGACAATTACTCGATTGCATACTTGTGTGATTGTGTAGGAGGCTATTATGTGTCTTTCTATGTGCGAGTTTCTCTCTTTTCTCTGTAGTTATTTTTGTGAGGGTGGGTACAGTTGTGTGCCAGGATGACTGCATGAAATGAAATGAAATGAAAAATACTTTATTAATCCCAAAGGGAAATTCAATATTGTAGTAGTAGTAATTTTTTTTTTTTTTTTTTTTTTTTTTTTTTTTAAACAATCACATTAATTAATTAAGGGCTTTGTTCTTCAGCCTGATAGCTGCTGGAAGGAAGGATCTTCTGTATCTCTCTGTCTTGCATCGGACTTGAACAAGCCTCCCACTGAACACACTCTGTTGTTTCGTCACGGCGTTGTGTAGAGGGTGTGAAGGATCTTCCATTATCTTCGTCAGCTTGTACAGAATTCTTTTTTTGATGATCAACTCCAGCGGCTCCAGAGTTACTCCAAGCACAGAACCGGCTTTCTTGATCAGTTTGTTAATTCTTTTCAAGTCTCTGGTTCTGATGCCGCTGCCCCAGCAGATTGCTGCAAAGCTGATTGCACTTTCAACAACAGACCTGTAGAACATTTGCAACATTTTGGTGCAGACGTTAAAAGATCTCAGCTTCCTTAAGAAGTAGAGTCTGCTCTGACCTTTCTTGTAAATGTACTCAGTGTTGCTTTTCCACTCAAGTCTGTTGTCCAGCTGAACTCCAAGGTACTTGTATTCCTCCACCACCTCCACCTCCTCTCCCATGATGGAAACACTTCTATGTGTGTTCTTGTTCCTCCTGAAGTCAACAATCATCTCCTTTGTTTTCTTGGTATTCAAGATGAGATGATTGTCACCGCACCATTTCACAAACTGACCGACCAGTTCTCTGTACTCTGCTTCTTGTCCATCACTGATACACCCAACAACTGCTGAGTCATCAGAGTATTTCTGCAGATGACAGAACTCAGAGTTGTACTGGAAGTCTGAGGTGTACAGCGTGAATAGAAATGGTGAAAGTACAGTCCCTTGTGGTGTTCCAGTGCTGCTGACCACCATCTCAGACACACAACCTTTCAGTCTCACAAACTGTGGTCTGTTTGTGAGGTAGTCGTAAATCCAGGTGGTTGTGGAGGGATCCACCTGGAATTTCTGCAGCTTCTCACACAGCAGAGCAGGCTGAATCGTATTAAAAGCACTTGAGAAATCAAAGAACATGACCCTCAAAGTGCTGCCTGACTGGTCCAGATGAGAGTGGGCTCTCTGAAGCAGGTATATGATGGCATCTTCAACCCCAAGCCCATTACGGTATGCAAACTGTAATGGGTCCTGAAAGGTGTTCACCTGCTTGCTGAGGTGAGCCAGTAAGAGTCTCTCCAGGACTTTCATGACGTGAGATGTCAGGGCGACTGGTCTGTAGTCTTTTGGTTCAGCTGGTTGTGGTTTTTTAGGCACTGGAACAAGGCAGGATGTTTTCCACAGCACCGGGATTCTTCTCTGACTCAGGCTGGTGTTGAACAGGTGCTGGAGAATCGGACATAGCTGTTTTGAGCAGGTCTTGAGAACTCTGGGACTGACACCATCTGGACCTGCAGCCTTGTTCTGGTTCAGTTTCACCAGTTGTTGCATGACTTGGTTACAGGAGACAGACAAGTTATTGTCAAGTTATTAATTAATTATTGTCAAGTTATTAATTAGTATTTTGCATTAACCTTCTTGCTGGTATTTCTTTGAACCCAAGGTTATTTTAAAGAACCCAAACAAATGGGAAAATTACGTTGAGGAATGAAAAAAGTCTGAACATAGTTCTGTGTATACTGATGACTTTTTTCCTCTATACAAAGTCTTTACAATGTTCAGAAACAGTAACTGATTAAACTAAGTGGTGGAATCCTGTACATTATAAATAGTAGAATGAAAGTACTCAAATATAAACTGACATTTATTTTCTGAACGGCTTTGCATATTAAATAAATAGCCATCAGCAGGATGTTTAACCCTTTGAGCCCTGTGCCTAATTTTAGGCCTCTGCAACCACAAAGACTGTTTAAATACTTTTGGATTCATAGTGTATGAATATCAGTATATGTGTTACAGGTGAAAAATAAAGATGTCTCATAGCACAAATGAAAAAAAGTTTCAGGCTCACTTAAAAAAAAAAAAACACTTTCTGGATGAATATGAATATTTCTCTTTGCTATGATGCAGCTCTACCTCTAAACTTCTATAATGTGAACATCATCTCTGCAAAGGCCAGTGATGGGAACATGAATCAGAAGAAGTTCTTACACAGAAAGTTCATGAGAGGGCTCCAAAATGACCATTCTGGCATAGTTTAGCACCATTTGTTTTCAAAGTCCCCCAGTTGGGAGACCTCTGGTTTTAAAGGGTTATAGGCAGAGCTCTCACTGAGCAGATAATACACAATTTAAAGATGATATACAATTATTATATGTGATGAGCCTCTGAAGAAATAGATTTTAATTTTTCATCTTGCACTGCTTTCTAGAAATCGTGTCAAATTTCATTAACAGCTTGACTTATTTCTTTATTTCTCAGTTTACACATGGTAAGAGGGTGAGATGAGCATTTAGCAGCAGCCCATGCTTTGAGTCTTATTACAAGCAGATAATGTTTAAAGACTTGATTGTTGGATATTACTTAAAAAGGCAGTGGCATGTTCTCCAATGTCATAGCTTATGCTACTGAGGAGTGTATCAAGTATCATGAAATGGACAGTTTTATGGCAATATTTGGCATAAAACAAGGTTTACATACAGAAATAAATTCTTGATAACATTCCATACTACTTACTCCTAATACCATAACACTAAAATACACAACATTCTAGCAACAGACTGTCCTTTGTCAGCAGGAGTAAAAATGGCAGCCCACCATATGTTTATAATCTAGTGAGTCAGCATCACCAGATGAACAATTGTTCCCATGTAGAAAAATACAGTGTAATATTTCAGTGTTAAAAACTGCAGGATGGCAACGTATGAGCATAGGTTTTTGTTGTTTCCAAACCATGACCATGTATTTACACACATACATACATTCTCATTTAATTTATTTTAATTCTGAGTAATCAAATAACTAAAGAGACAAAGAAAAACATGTAAGACAGGAGTCAAACTACCATCTGTTGCGTGAATGTCTTTAACCTCATCAAACCTTCCTGAAGCCATTGTTTTTGTGAAAATCAATAGTTTCAACTGTCCTCCTGAAAACAACCCTATGGTTTGAGGTTTAATTGCTCATCCGGGTTGAAACAACCTATAATGATATGATTGTTTCAGAAACTGGATGATCCTTCTCTTACCCTAAACCAGTAAATGTATAGCTTAAACCAAAGCTTATTTGCAATTGCTGACATTTAAAGAGACATGTCTTTAGAGCATGTCGTCATGGGTTTAATATGACTTGTTGCTCAGACTCAATCATTACATTTTCACATCGACTTCATTACAAGTCAGCATATAACTGGCAAGATAAACGCTGCATGTTTGAAGAGATATTGCACAAGGCAGGTAATTATTATTATTCCTTTATTATGAACCATTCTGGTATCTGGACCAATCTACATGTTGACAATCAATGAGGTGGAGAAGGTAACATTTTAAACACACTGTTAAACTTGTAGTCATTTAAAAACTTTTCCAAAATCTGAAATTTACTTGCTGAGCACAACTTAACTTTAAACCCTCCTTTCAGGTCTCTTATCATACTGAAAAAGCCAATACCATAATTACATTTTTATATCTGCAAAAACCAAGACACAACTACTAAAACTACCCAAGGTAAGATTTTTTTTTTATTGGCAATTCAGCTGTATAAGCTCTTTACTATTGAAGTCAACTGTCTATAGAATATTAAAACTCCAATGCATCATCAGATCCCTTATCTAAATGATGGCATAAGATTAAGTAAAATCATTCACTTAATGTTTACAAAAGGATCACAGAGGTGAAAATTGTGATCTTATTAATAGTTTTAAGGTTATTATTAACATAGATGTTTAATTCTTTGCTCCTACTACACACGATTAAACCCTTTTCTCTAATATTTGGAGGTACACATAGGAAGGTCAGTGGACAGAAAAAGGCAAGGCGATGACTTTCAGATGTGTAAGATTTGAAGTTCAAAACAAAAAAAACGGGAAGAGGTGAAAATTGAACAAACACCAGCGCATGACACATAGAAAGATGGAGTGGTGCCAAAATACTGCCAGCTGGTACTGAGAGGAGCTTGAACAGTGAAATGTCTTGTCTCATCATCCTCCTCCCATTCTGTCTGCCGGGGCTGAGCTGTAAAGACCTTTTTATCTCATTGCAAGTCATTATTGGGTGTCATTTTGTCACTTTCCCACATTTAAAATGAAGGAGGGAAGAACCAAAATGTGCAAAAGGATAAAAAAAAAAAATAATAAAAAATAAAAAAAGGTGAGGTTGCAGGAAGAGATTGCAATAAGGTTCAGCTAAATAGATGCAAGCTTGAGTGTGTGCAATTTACACCTTGCACATGACTGGAACTGAATCCATTTAGAGTTGAGATGTCCTCAATCTGACTGACAGCTCTTCACGTAGTAGCGAATCACAGGCAAACAGCAAATGTGGGAAACGGCAAATATAACTAGAGTGCTGAGGAGTGACGGATGCAGACTGTATTTCACAGAAATACTGACACAGACCTTTTTATCTGCCCTGAAAATGGCTCTTAGTATATGCCGCATACTAATAAAAGAAGAGAAAAACTTGCATGCCTGTACACAGTTAGGTTGTACGCAAACATTGCATTTCTGTCCTGTAACTCTGCAGACGAATGAAACAAGCTTTTCTTTTTTCCCACCTGGAGGTTCATTGGCTTCGCAGATTGTCTTCTGTTCCGGCCATTCTCTCTAAAACCAGTAAACTTCATTCAAAGAGACAAACTTTCTTCCATCCACGGGTTCCTGGGCGGGGCTCTGCTGGGGGGGAATGGGTGGCCTTTGGGCCTGTGGGGTTCCTGTAGGGAGGCCTCTGGTTTTAAAGGGTTATAGGCAGAGCTCTCACTGAGCAGATAATACACAATTTAAAGATGATATACAATTGTTATATGTGATGAGCCTCTGAAGAAATAGATTTTAATTTTTCATCTTGCACTGCTTTCTAGAAATCATGTCAAATTTCATTAACAGCTTGACTTATTTCTTTATTTCTCAGTTTACACATGGTAAGAGGGTGAGATGAGCATTTAGCAGCAGCCCATGCTTTGAGTCTTATTACAAGCAGATAATGTTTAAAGACTTGATTGTTGGATATCACTTAAAAAGGCAGTGGCATGTTCTCCAATGTCATAGCTTATGCTACTGAGGAGTGTATCAAGTATCATGAAATGGACAGTTTTATGGCAATATTTGGCATAAAACAAGGTTTACATACAGAAATAAATTCTTGATAACATTCCATACTACTTACTCCTAATACCATAACACTAAAATACACAACATTCTAGTAACAGACTGTCCTTTGTCAGCAGGAGTAAAAATTGCAGCCCACCATATTTTTATAATCTAGTGAGTCAGCATCACCAGATGAACAATTGTTCCCATGTAGAAAAATACAGTGTAATATTTCAGTGTTAAAAACTGCAGGATGGCAACGTATGAGCGTAGGTTTTTGTTGTGTTTCCAAACCATGACCATGTATTTACACACATACATACATTCTCATTTAATTTATTTTAACTCTGAATAATGAAACAACTAAAGAGACAAAGAAAAACATGTAAGACAGGAGTTAAACTACCATCTGTTGAGTGAATGTCTTTAACCTCATCAAACCTTCCTGAAAGAGACAAACTTTCTTCCATCTACGGGTTCCTGGGCGGGGCTCTGCTGGGGGGGAATGGGTGGCCCTTGGGCCTGTGGGGTTCCTGCCGTCCGTGCGGCCCGCACCATGACGCAAGCTGGGCCTGCTCACCGTCCCCCTGTGCTGCTCGGTGCCCAATCGTGCCAGGGGAGTCCGGTCTGGGGGCCCGTCTACTCTGGTCTGAGTGGGCCGCTGTTCTGTCTGGCCTGTCTTTGGCCCTCCTGGGCTTGGTGCTCTGTGGACCTGCTGGGCCTTTGGGGCCACAGGCTCCCCCCGTCCCCCGCTGACAACCGCTCACAACCCCCTTGCAAGCACACATTTCTTTCTTGTTGCATGGCCACACACGCATGTTCACACGTGCATGCTCACAAACATGCTCATCTCTCCATTCGCTTCTGACTTGATGTTGCTGATGTTTGTGTGTTGGTACGTTTCTCTGCAGGTACGTTTGATGACTACTGTACTTTTTCATATCATCATTATCCTAATTTTCTTTATATATCATGTAGTACTGTGGTAGTTTATATTGTTTTTTTTGGTGTGTTTTAGGCAGCCTAGACAACTGTTATTCCCACATTATAATCCTTACCTTTTCTCCCTTTTTTTCCCCCTCTTCCTCTATCTCCCTGTCAGGTTTGGCACTGACATATAACGACTAAAGAAAATAAGATTACAATAAAATAATAAAAATATCAAGGGCAGCCATGTATACAACATGTCTCCCTTGGTAGAGCAAATCTGTCATGCAAAACATGGCACACAGACCACCGTTCTGTATGTTAGGATGCTGCACAGGACAGGATAAAAAAAATAAAATTAAAGTTAAATGTAGTATTTTCACATCAACACACTCGTGTCAAAACAGATTTATTTCAAGACTCAGCGTATAGGCTTGAGATTTAAAAGATTGTAAATGTAATTCCATAATTTCCCCTGCATTTAGTTTACTGGAACCTCTGTATAAGAAAAAAATCTTTCATATGCTTCTATTTATTATTGAGCTTGAACCACTTAGGGGGTTTAATTTTCTGGGCATCCCCATAGACTCTGTTGACATTTTGTAAAAGGGATTTGGAAGAGAATTCACAAGAATTACACCACAAGTTGCAGTCAACAGAAGTGTCTCTTGACAGCTTTGCTAAGTCAATGCTGATTATTTTTTATTTATTTATTTTTTATCCCTCCCTCCCTGTTTTTGTAAAACACGATGATGTAACTATGGCTTTTGTAATCATAATAAACCACAAACACTGCAAAATTTCATGCACTGTGAAATGAGCCTGCAGACTGTGCAGGAAGGATCAGATGCATGAACTTTGCATAATAACATGTCCGCTTAGCAATTTAATCTGTTTGATGGAAAAATATGTCTTATATCAATACATATATCATGCAGATTTCCCTCATCCATCTAACTGCTCAATTACGGATTTCTTAAGCCAACTTTGGGTAAAATAATAAAGGAGCTAAAGGACCAGATTTACTATATTGGACAAATACATGTCAGGCTGTAACCTAGAAAAAGATAAATCAGGGTCTAACAATGCCCTGATTTCTGAGCTCTGTCTGAGGCAGTTCACCAGCTGATGGAGCAGTGTGAATTAAAGTGGGTGACACACAAGCAATCTTAACGGCCATAAGGTGTCTGTAGTTATCTATTAACACAGGTCAAGATTGGTGGCCATAAATTAATAAACACAATGGGCTGTAAGTGTTAAATGTCATAAAGCTTCAGGTTAGTAACATTTGAATTTAAAGACCATCTACAACTTTGTAAGTGATGATTTTCTTTCTTTCTTTTTCTTTTTTAACATGTAGTGATAAAAAAGTAAAGAAAAAATATAGCTTTTAATAGCTGCCACATCACTCAGTTGCTCAGTTTCAGGATGAATAAAAATGGACATGAGAGTGCAGCTCTTAAACAGTTATTAACATGTGCAGACCGTCTTGCAAACTCCAGTCTGGTTGTTGTAAGTCACCAGCACAAAATTCTAAAGCACATTATCATTTTATATAAATATATGTGTGTGTATGTGTGTGTGTGTGTGTGCAAGACTGGATTGTGTTTACAGATAATTTGCTTGATAATTTGAGGAACGGTTTAAATTTACTTTATTTTTAGGAGTAAATGTTACTTTTTAGTAATGCACACTTTTGCAAAGTTAGTTGTCTTTCTGAGCAAAGAAAACTTGTTTAAAGGTGACATGCCTTCTTACTTTAACAACCATGATTATGAGTAAACTGTGTTTGTGTGGTGGACACATTACGTCTCATCCAGCTTGTTCTCATGCAAAGATGAAATCATTGCACGGCAACTTATGTTGCATGTTAAGCACATGCATTTTGTAGTTATTCAGAGCATTTCACTCTACAGTATGCAAAAAGAATTGCATCCCGCACTGTCATTTTTATAATTTAACATGTACTTTCAATGATGTAAAATGACACATGCAAAGCAAAGGAAAAATGTATAACTGATGTATCAAAAGTGCCTGAAAGTGGCTGCTATTTAGGAACATTACCATGAGATCATGTTGACATGTCAGGACTGCACAGTAAATCAAGTTGCACAGAGAAAAGAGAAAGAAAAGCCACCTGAAAAATGTAAATACAGCAAACTCTGGTTGTGATGCACAGAATTCAAAATCGTGGTAACTGGACCAGACTGCCAGTCCTTTGCACTCTTATACTTATAGGAGAGCTCACTGAGAAGTTGAGCATTCTTTCATACTTGTGGTCATGTCTCCCTCAAGTTTCTGCTTAATATGTCACAATGAATTTACACTGTGCTGCTTTATATATTGTGTGTAAATTAAGCAACCAAATAACAGATTTTTTTTCATCTCCGTGATTAGCACTTTGAACTCACAGTAAGACTTTTTTTTTTCTTTTTTTACTTTTTTTTCCTTGATGCTGCATTCCCTGTTGGCTGGACAATATGCAACAGGTCAGTTGGGAGGAACTGAAGCAGTGTAATTGTCTCATATATAGTACATGGACCCAGTTTGCCAGTTACTGGCATGTATGAAAAAAAATGCACAGGCATCAAGCTTGTTCACAGTTTCATTCATGTAGATATTTTTTAGTACAGCATGTCAGATATGGTTGCAGCATGACACCACATGAGGCTAATGGTCAATCATTAATGACTTCAGGAGCAGGGACAATGCAGATGAGAAGGTAACTGGTGAAATCCCAGCTACAGTCCCCATATTTTAAGGAAGAAGGAAAGAGGAAAACATCAGGGTTGCAATATGGTATTTGTACAGGTGGGGGGTTAATACTGTACTCTGTAGGAAAAAATATATGGACTTTTTGCAGAACAGCATCATTGTTTACTGCGATGGCTGATAATTGTATTAAGCTATGTTATAATCTTAATTGGTTGTCGGACATCTACAGTGGAATTAAAGATAAAAGAAAACAAATGACTCCGTTAATGAATACAGAGACCCAGGGTGCATTAATGCACACGTAGACACGTTTTATCCAGATTATTTTGGTTACAATGCAAAAAGGGGGAAATGGGGAAATAATAGACACTAAGTCTTTTAAGCTGTAAGGGTAAAGCAAAGGCCACCACATGGCCAAATGACTGCATCCCTTTAACTGTGAGAAGATTTGCTCCTATTTCACCTGTATGTCTCATATACAAAAGCACTGTAGGATATTCACATCAGTCTAAATAAGATTCCAGAAACATTAAACAATCAATCTCAATAGAAATCCATTAGTTTAAAATCAGTAGAAGCTGTGTTCCTAAGGGCGCAATATAATACAGTATATCAGGTTGTGATAAGCAGGAAGCAATATAGGCACAGCCATTAAAAGTAATTGACAAGTACTGGGAGTGCTATTCTCACACTGTCATACACACACTTAGGAAAAAACAATTTAGCTCTGTAGTTCTTTCTTCTGCTCATATAGATTTTTCTTTATTGTTCTCTCTTTTTTTCCTGTATGCATGTCACTTTCAAGCTCCCAAATGTGCAGTGCTCCAAATTCCTTAAACTCCTGCTTTTTTATTTTTAGAAAAATCTAATTCTGCCTATCAGAATTTTTACTTGCAGCCCTGGAGCATTGAACAATAAATCTTAGAAATAGCAAACTGAAATTTGCTTACTAGCTTCACAGTCAGCAAAGCTGGAAGTTAATTAATTTCAATAATGATAACGACAGAACCAAAGGGGTAAAAAGAAAAAAAAAAAAAAGTCATAAATGCACATGACATATTTATCAAAGAAAAAAAAAATAGAGATTTCTCCCAATTATTTTCAGCCTTGTGCTGCTTATTGGAAGAGCTTGCACATAACTAAGAGAGGACTAATATGAGCTGACATACTGTGGATTCACTCTTGTGTTACCAGAGCGAGGAAGACTGTTTAGAACTGTGTGTTGGAAATCAATTATGCTAGTAGTTAAGTAGTATGTGACAAATGAGTATGAATGGGCTCACGTTTACCTTACAAATTAGGTAGTGTTCTGTTATGCTGTTATGCATAAGTTTCTTTCTCATGATTGATACTGGTCAAGTAGCACATGGTTTCAAAGTTAGTTGAAAATCAAATTTGTTGAGTTGACATGACCTCTTTGCACATGAGTAAATTTGCTTTATCGCTATTGGTTGAGTGCATTTATAGCTAAAAAGGAAAGTATCCAAAATGGCAGCTAGAACTTGCTGAAAGTTGGCAGCTCACTGAGAATTTGTCCAGGATCCATGGACCCGATCAGACTTGAAACTACTGCTATGTCCTAAACCAATTTTTAAAACTACTGAATATTGTTCATAGGTTATGTTTTAAAAACTTCTGTGGCCTCATAAATGACAGATTGTGTAGTTTTCATACTGATGTCTTCCCAGCATGCCTTGCATGTGTTCAGTAATAGCATTAAAATGTGTTTTATTTGAATTAAATGCAATAGTTTGTACAGTAATATTGAGGTAATCTTTGTTTTTTTGTTTTAGTGCTTGTTTGGTTTAGATTACTGATTTTCTTTGTGTTAAATGATGTGGAACTATTATTGAGGTAACTAGGTAACAGGATAACTAGTTAGGCACTCTTTACTTATCAGATTGAGTGTGAATAAGTGCTATGCTGTGACAAGCACACAGAACTATTTCATTGTAATGAACAAATAGTGAATGTGTAGACTAGCATTTCACAACTGATGGTCATAAACATCTCAAGTAGGGATGGAAATTTCTTTTAATAACCACCAAAAGAAAGTAGTCGCTGTTTGGGAGGCTCGCAGCACATAACCAAACAATGCCGCTGTCCAAGAAACAGGATGGATCATCTGGGTTCTTTGGAAAATTTAATGTAGTGAACAAACACAACACTGATTAAATTAATACTATTTGTATTGTACTTTTTATTCAAGAAACATCTGGAACTTTATAGAAAATACAATATTACCTGAAAATGGACTATTTTTAGAGCTGCCTCAGTGACTCAGGTAAGTGTTTTCAGGGGATCTCCAAGCTCCCGTCGGTAACCCCGTAATGCAAGCCTCGCATGTCATAAGCTTCATTCAATTACAGTTTTTCGCAAAATAAAAGAGGTATTTCTAAAATTTTGATATAGTGCAACTACAATTTGCAGGTGTTGCAACGTGTTTAGCATATTAGCCGTTACTCTCGTAAAATCTCGTCCTGCGAGACTCCACTTTAAGGGGATTTCTAATTCTTTGTAAAACTCTGCATTTCGCTGTTTGCTATTAAAGACGGCTGTTATATTTTATTCTTTAATTATTTGTAAAAGATTTCCGTCTCCTCCTGTGTCTACTCATACCGCTCCATCTTTACTTGAAATGAACTGATCGTACGTGTAAATGCGAAAAAAAGTGTTTCCATTATATTTTTGTAATATAATTTTATACTGACATGTCTCAAAACCATCTCATGAGAACATAAAAACTTTTTAGCGACATTTGAAGTTTTTCAAAATGTAGGTGTTTCCATTACCGTTTTTCTATTGTGGTTATTAGGTTTTGCGTAATTCTGGGGGGTAATGGAAACACACCTATAGAAGAACAATTGGGACATTTTATTTCTCATCTCAGAAAGAAACGCAGCCTGTCTCCTTCAAACCTAGTGGACAACTTCTTTTTCTCACCTGCTGTACCTTCCTTTCCTTTTAACTTTATGCTGTGCTTGTTCTTTGCAAGTACAGAGTACAGTGTTTCCGTCACTGGGGATTGTCAGCATGTCTTTTCACTTGATATGCATTAGATTTTCCACACTTTGTGGTAGTTATCTGATTCTCACTCAATACTCTACCAAGGGAAATTGAGTCCTAAGGTCAAAATACATAGAGAAGGTTTTGGCAGATTTTTAAATTCATTACTATATTCTACTCTGGTCTCAATGGAGTTAGTCTGGAAGCACAAGGCCACAGATTTTGTTGCAGTATACAAAGAGGGAAAAGCTGGGAAAACCATGTTGCCACTGCAGTGCAGTAATGGATCCCTTTCCCACCCACTAATACAACATGATCACTTGTTTCAATCTGTGCTGAGAGAGAGTAATAAATTCTATTCATGCCTCAGCTTTGTACTGAAGAAAAAATTCCACTGTTGGCAGATGAAACCCCAATTTGGATTTATTTGTGCTTAATTATCATGCCTGTAATTCTATCAGCAACTAGGCTTTCGCCTCAGTTGTGGTGCAGCCCACGAAGTCTGTCAATTCTTCTGTGTAACTCTTTGCTTTAAAGCAAACTGATGCAATTGGCCAATGAAACTTGCTTAGCACATTAATGCTTTCAATATGGCTTCTTCTCCCTTTATATCAGAAATAAGCTAGACATGCCTACCAAAGTTATTTTTTCATAACACTTCTATAAAATTGAAAGTTTTAAGTCACATGCAGTAGATACTTAAATCCATACACTGCTCACAAAATTAACTTTTAAGTTAAATTAGCAGAAAATGTAAAAACGTCATGCTACACTGATAATACATTAGAAATGTAGGACTTTTAAGTAGAATCACATGATAATTCCTTTCATTTGAAATAATTTATTGAAACAAAAGTTAACAGTGGTGGGTGTACAATGTCACAATAACATGTAATTGGCATCATCTTGTCTTATGATATCTTATAAAAATTTGATTGTTTAAAGACAGGTTGTCACCAGTTGAACCAGAACATTTACTGGTCATTTCATGGTTCAAAGACCTTTTTATTTTGCAGTTAATCATCTTGTTAGAGACAAGCATGTTATGCAGCATGTTAGGCAAATAAGTTCAGCTTCCAGCATCCCCTTGAAAAGAGGTCTGTGATCTAAATGGGACTTTGCTGGCTAAAGATTTGCTAAATAAATAAACCTGTAAAGGTTGCAGAGAATTTTAAGTACATTATAATATCACACAAAAAGCAACATATCCCTGCTTTTTGGGAGCAGCGTATATAAAGTTTAAGAAACTGGAAGGTTTTGTTTTCACTTGTTTCTGTTATTGCAAACCAAATTTTTGAAGTGAAACTTCTGTAATAATTTTATTTTTTTTAAAAATCCAAAACAGTATGAGCAGTATAAATCTTGCAATGAATGAAATTTTCAAATCAAAAGAAGTGCAATTTTTAATTTGTTCTAGATCTGATAGATTCTGTTTTGCCCGCACTGCCCTACTGGGGTTTATCTTTTATTTATTCATCTTTGTTTTTATTAGCAATTTGTAGTAAAACCTTCCAACCTTTTCCTTGATGCATATTATTGGTGTTTTTTTCAGGCTTTTACAGGTGTTTTATCAATAATATAGTTGTGAAAATAATAACAAAAGTCATCATTTTTATATGATTTTTGCCATTGTTTTATCTTCCTGTAGCCATATCTTCACCTTTGAATAGTATCAATCCTTCATCTTATTTTTTGCTTTTAAAAAAAAAGTCAAGTCTGCCAGGCTAATCATCCATTCATCCATCTCTCTTTCTCTCTCTCTCTGTCGCTTATCTGGAGTCGGGTCGCGGGGGCAGCTGCCTAAGTAGGGAAACAATATCATCAGGGAATCATGATCTCCAGTATTTTGCCTTGTTACTGTACATGCACCCTACATATAGAATGTGCATCATGCCCCATCTTCAGCTGTTAAGAGCACTGGATATCTGCTTCCAAGAACTCAGCAGATTCACAGAAAATACTTCACATTCTGCCAGAGTCAGCTATCCTGTCTGCAAACAAAAAGACAGAAAACTACTTGCAAAGTTCATTTTTTTTCTTATATAACTCATAACAGCATGCACTTTTGTGAAATAGATACTTGTTTTAAGGAAAGACCTCTGTGTTTAACCATTTTTAGCCACTGTGGCCCTTCAACTTTTTTACATGCACTTACATGTGAAAATCAACACATACACAACAGTTATTTGATTACATGAAAATAGTTTTAAACGGTGATCTTCTACTATATCAAAAGTAGCAGTACAATGTGATATTTCTGCCTTTGTGTTATTTTTTAATGAATTAAAAAGGCAGACAAGAGTTTGTATTCATAGGAAGCCATGCAACTATGCGGCCAAAATCGAAGGGTGTTAGTCTGGTGTCATCATCTCTTGTACACTAAAAAATACAAGTATTTTCTTATGTGTTAATTTGTCTTTCTGTAGATCTGACTTTCTGTTTCACATTATTTAATTATTAAAAAGCCCCTCTATCTGGCTGCAGATACAAGCTACAATAAGAAGATTAACTTCACAGAAAACAGTAATGTTATCTAACGGAATATTGCTTACAGAGCACACAAAGCGCTTGTGGAAGAGCACTGAGCTGTGCTTTGAAGGTTATCACACTTCTCCATGAGTTTCAAATTTCATGGCACTGAGCTGACAGTGCGAATATGTCGCTCATTGTTCAGCTGTTTGCATTCATTTTTATTTAAAGGTTTTTGCTAAACTGAATAAAATAAAAACATTTCTGCAAGATGCTTCTGTTTTCATAAATCTGTTTTCAATTTTCAGCTTAGACTCCTCTTTTCTATCTGTTTTCCCACCTGCATGTCTCCATTATCAGGTTGTCTTGTGGCTCCTTTCACTCTCTCGTCTTCATTTTTATACTCTCTCCATCTTTGTCATTTCACCCTTTCTCCCCTGTTCTATCATTCTGCCTTTGAAGCCTGGTTTGCTGACAGATGTGTGTATAGAATAGCTTCTGACTACTCGGGCATTCCTCTCATTTTTCATCCTGGACAGTTAAATCCCTGGGTTTTAAAATTAACCAAAAGGAGTCCGATGGGTCACAGTACAACAAAAATTAGTAAACCTCTAATACACAAGTACAAAATTGGCTTAAAATGTTTAAATAATCAGAATTCTTCAATCAGTTGCAAGTGAAATCATTGAGAGCAAAATAAGCTGAAAACACAATTAGTGGCACTTTTCACTCATATTTGATTGCAGAATCTTTGACAACAGCCACAGCTTCTGAAGGTTTCGTCAAGCCATAAAGAAGCTTTTTCCATCTCTCTGGTAGCTTCTATCCTGTTCTCAAACTTAATAATGTCTACAGGAGTTTTTTTCTTTTCTTTTATTTCTTTTTGCAGTAGTGGGTTTGCTATCTTATCAAATGTTTGAAAATGAAAATAATTTCTGACCTCAATCTAATTCCAACCGCTTTTGAGATCTTGTATGCATGCCTCTACTCCTTTTTATCATGTCAGTGCTCAGTGACCCAAACCTTGACCCTAAACCTAGTTTTCTGACAGTAAGCAAAGATTATGTCTTGATTCTATTGTGAATAGGTACTCACATGCATTCTCAAAAAGCAGCTCCACTCTGGCATGCTTTATCCATTATCCCTCAAAGACAGTGACTCATAAAGAAACTTTCTCCTTTCTTTTTCAAAGCAGTAATTTATGCTTTTTGTGCATTTCTCAATAGCGGTGGTCTTGTTGACCTTCAAACATGGAATCAAACTTAGTTAATTATGTACTGAATCCACCACTCAGATTAGTCAGCATGGAGCTCTTTAGCTGAGTGATTGCCACGGTTGCTTCACAGCAATTTTTTCTTAGTTTTATATAAAACTGAGTCAAATCACAAACTACTAAAAATGTTTTGTTTTTTTTGTTTTAGTTTTTTTTTAATGTTGGGTTACTTAGAAATTTATTTTTTAGGAAGTGTATTTTAAATAATAAGTGGTAAAAAAGAACATATCTTGACACTAAGACACTGGAGAAGAATAGAGGATGCACACATGAGGAAACAAGATAAGGGGATGGCTACTGATGTTGATCATTGGTTTGTGGCCTACTGTTTTTTTAAAAATCTGTCTTGGTTTTCTAGAGTCTTAATATAATTCAAAATTCAGCCCTTAGTATAGCTGCCATAACTGATATGGATTCTTTTAATGTATGCTGCAACTCAAGCTTAGATTATAGGTCAATGGTGAGAGTACCAACTTCTTTTAAAGGTTTTAACAGCAGTATATCATGAGAGACCTATACAGAGAAAGCAACTGCATCCTTAAGTAGATTTAGCATCTGAGTAGAAGGTGCTTTAGGCCTATTTAATCTATGCTGTGGCTGTAAATCAGTGCATGTTGCAACTAAACCTGGGTAATGTACTTGTCAAGGAATCACAAGTGTAGAAGTATAAAGATGAAACAGAAGCTGTGTGCAGACCCTTAACATTCATGAAATGGGACAGCCTCCCTAGCCAACAAGAATTTCCCATAGCAGCAATGTAGGACGTTGAATGACTTAAACCTCTGAAATGACTAAGTTTGCATATTAGGGCACATAAGTGAATGTTAACGTTAAAAAAAAAAAAAAAAAAAAACCCAAAAAAACAAAACTGTCTAACACTTGGTTGTTTTCCAGCTGGTAGACACTTCTTTAACCCATTAAAAATAAAAAAAAAATAAAAAATATTACAGAATTCCCATGCCACCATTTAACAAACATGTTTTTTAATGTACTTGGTTTTGACACGTTTTTACTAAAGTGCAGTAAAAAAAAATAAGAAAAAAATTGCAATGAATTCTGGGAGAATCACCAGCAGCCTTTGTTTGAGGCCAAATGAAGTGTGGATTTGTACAGTGGATTTGGAGGCTCCTTCGAAATGGGACAGTGCTTGTCACACTACGAAGACATAAGTAGCCGACGAATCTGTACTTCAAAGTGTACAGACCCTGAAGTGGGACACAGGTAGAGAAGCCTCACGTTAGAAATGCAATATTCCATCCATGTTACAGTGTGTGCAGAATTATTAGGCAAATGAGTATTTTGATCACATCATCCTCTTTATGCATGTTGTTCTACTCCAACCAGTACAGGCTTGAAAGCCTACTACCAATTAAGCATATGAGGTGATGTGCATCTCTGTAATGAGAAGGGGTGTGGTCTAACTGTACATGAAATTGCTGGTGACAATTTAAAAATAATGTACCCTAGCCCTAATGATGATCATTTAATCCCTAGCCAACTAATTAAGTAAACCAAAATGGTCTCCATAAAGATGATGGTAAAAATATCTTTTAGCCCCATTAATGACTGATCAAGCAGGCTTGTATTCTAGCATAAAAAGGGATATCACCTAAACCCAAGCAGGTTTTTAATTATTTTATTTGTGGATTTTTTTGCAGCCCAGTTTTGCTTTACACATTGTCACATGCTAGCAAGCGAAGACAAACACATTGCCCATGCATTGCAACTGATTCAGCAAAAAAACACAAGAAGACATTCTCAGAAGAGGAGAAGAAAAGAAAGAGAAAGGGACAGAACATGAGATAAGAGTCAAAAAATAAGACTGTCTTACTGGCTGGAGAGAGCTCACAGAACAGGTAGGATGCAAGATGAATGCTGAATAGTCATCACTAGGGGGCACGTTACGAAGAAAACGGCAAAAATTCTGTCATGTGTCTTTAAGTAAATGTAACTCAGAATTCTGCACCTACTTTTTGTTATTCTTATAATGCTACTTCTACGTGGCCAGATTGCAATGGGATAACTGCAGTGATGACTGACTGTCTTTCATGGTGTGATCCATATCCATACTAATCTGTCCTCTCTTGGCTGTAATGAGCAAAGTAATAGTCAAACATTAATTACTCCCTTACCAGTTGTAAGAATCCTGGAATGACTTGCAGGACCTTTGGGACCTTAAGACCTCATTTAGAAACCTTTGTGCCAATCGAGCTTCAAGCTGTGAGAGGTTAACATTCCAGGAACAATGGTTCATTGGTTCAGTAAGGCTCTCATTACTGCAGAAGGCCAGAGGAATGAATGAACTACATCTTCTCAGTGCCTGATGATAGGGTCAGCTGTTCTTCCACAGGCATGTAATCAAAACTCATTTTGTATTCCTGCTAAATTGCACTGTGCTGCTCTGACAACTAGTTTGATGTTATTGTATATTCAAGGATAAGCATTTGGAAGTGTTTTTTAAGGCATGCATTTCAAGAAAAAAAATTCAAATACTCATGCATTCTTTCAGTCAACATGTAGACTTGCTTGTTTACTTGAATCCAAGGCTTTGCTTTTATCATGTTCTCATTTTTGAATATGACATGAAAATAAAATGGAACTTCAATTCCTCACAGCCTGGTTAGCATTAGAAAGGATGTCGGCTGTGTCCTCTGCAATATACATATACATGGTAGCCTAGTCCTACCAGTTTCTAAGCTACCTAATGGCCAATTTCCACCAGGTCCAGGTGTTCTGCGGTTTTGTTCCAACCTCCAGAGCACGTGAACTTATACCAGAAAGCGCATCAGACACGAAGCGCCTGTGAAGGCATTTATACTTATACATTATTATTATCAATGTTTTGTTGTTGCATCAATGCAGAATCATCTACATTCAGATCTAAATGCATCGTAGAAACGATTAAATTCAACACCCCTCGTAATTATCGCTAATTATCGATATCGATTAATATGATTTTTTTTGTTATCAATATAATTTTTTTCTATATCTTCCAGTCTTACTAAGAGACTAAGGGGAGAATTAATGTCCAGATGAGAGAGACTGAGTTGTGGTGTCAGGACAATTAGTGGAGAGTAGGCCAGGTGTCTTGGTGAGCAACTGCCGTACACAGATTAGTAAGATCTATCAGGCAATAAGAAATAGTATTGGTCTTCTACTTACCAATAATAGACACTAATGAGCTTGTTTAACTGTTTGATATTCATTAATATCTGTTTGCACTATGTGGTATAGCACTTTTACCATTAGAGAGAGGAGAGGCAACAAACATTTTCCTGATACACATTTTTGATAAGTCTACTGTGTTTAATGAGCTCCTAATAGGTAGCAGTGGTGCTGTTGCAATATGTTCATAATGTGTTGTTGACTCCATTATCCTATGGCAGTAGCAAAATATTTGGAACACCAGTCAATATACCCTTATATTGGCGTCTCAGTGAAAACAAAAAGGATAATTAATAGCAGAGCTGTTGTACTGGATTGAATTTGATCGGTCAAAGAAATGGAGAAAAAAATGCACACATATTGCATCCTCTGACATCTTGCCAATCTTGAAGTTACAAGGAATCCATTAATATAAAATGTCACAATTGATCAGAAAGTACTAAAATATTGATACAGAGTTTTTAATTGCAAGGTCCAGAAAAGTCAAATAATTGCTAAAATATCTGAAAAATCTCATAGTATTTAATCTGTGTTGTCTCCAAATGAAACCTAATATGCCGCTTATATCAGCTCAAACTGTATGTTAGTTCAGGTGCCGTTTACCTGTTCTCAAAGAAATGAGGAAGAAGCTGCTGCCCCCCACTTTATTTTCTGTCCCTCTGTCTTTTCTTTCTCATTTTGAATATCTGGCTGTCTGGCTGCACTGTGTGTCACTTGGTTGAACTGGTGAGTCCCGTTTACCCCCCCGGTCTGACCCACTGCCCACTCTAGTAAATGAGTCAAATGCAGAAGCTAATTACCTGATTGGGATCAATAAAGTAAATATTATTACCCTTCTTTCCTCAAAGTTTATCATCTGTTGGAACTAAGAGACTTAAAATTAATTTTGCCATCTTTGTATGAATGCTACCTGCATGATTTTCTTTCCAACATATTAAAAATAAACAGTTTAAAGTTAAAAAACAGACTTCATAGCTCACCTATTTGGAATATCAGCTCCACATTTAAGCTGAAGTTGATGCATTGCTTCCCATAAGTGGTTTCCTTAGGGAAACTAGGTGAGGAGACAGAGTCTACCTCCAGGGAACTGATTAGTAGAGGTGATTAACTTGTTTGAATGTCTCATTTTCTAAGGTCACCCCCATCCCAACCCCCAAACCCCCCTCTTGCAAACCTACCTGATTGTGGCTAATTTGGCCATTTGTCTCCACTTGTCCTGGAGTATGTTTTTTTTTTTTTTTTTTGTTGTTGTTTTTTTTTTTTTTTTTAAATAGGTCAACTTTTTTTTTGTTTGTTTTTTTTTCTCCTTGCAAATGTAAGCAACTAATCAGGAATTGTCACCTGCTGAGCTGATATGAAAAACATTTGGCACTTTTAATCTGTCAGTTTCAAAGTTTGAGATGGAAAAAAAAAAATACTTTTCCATTTTCTATTTTTGTGGCACTGTTTAAATGATAATTAAACAGATTAAACGTGTTAATTTAACCTGTTAGGTTCATTGGTTGCTGTAAGTTCTCCCTAAGACTGAGTTAGCTGTTGGCCTTTGCCCTGTGATGGATTTAGTAACCTGTCCAGAGTGCACCCTGCCTCTAGTTGCTGCTGGGCTCCAGCCACTGCAACCCTGCTTTAGAATAAGTACATATAGAAACTAGATGGATGGCAAACTAAATATGCTCCTCAGCTTCATTTTTATATCAACTTACGCTTTTAAAAAAAGTATATAAGAAGGTTGTTTCTCCCTAATAACAGTTTTATGTTATTTTTATCTCACACGAGGAAGGCTGATTACTTGAGTCTGTTTGCACATTAATTGTGTTAATTAGCTCACAGTAATGAGATTGCAGTGCTGTGTGTGTCCTGGTTGCTGTTTAGTTGTGTATTCATGAGTGCGGGAAGTTGTATGTTTATGTTTTTGGAGAATATGTATGTAAAGACCATCATGTTTGTGTGTATGACTCTACACATCAAAGAGGTTGGGTAAAAGTAAGAATATCATGAGCAAATCTTCAATGTATAGTTCCTATCCGATGTTTAAGCTAAAGTTTGACAAAGGACTGTAGTATTTCCATTTGATGGTGCGCTTATATCCCAAAGATGTAAATCAGTTTTAAAATTGAAGGTGCTTAGAAATTGTAATACAAAAATGGTGACGTCAATGAAAACAAACAACTGTGAGAATATCAAGGGACAAACTGAACTGTGTTTTCTGGTAATTAATTACTGAGTAAGAACAGGATTTCTGACATGTCTACTTACATGTGGAGAAATCAAACTAAACTGCTTGTTCCTGGGGTGATGGTTCTTCTTTCCCACCACCAGCACTTTTGTGGTAATTTTTTGGGATCTACATATGCTTCTCATAAAATTTTGAATAAAATTTCTTAGAATTCTAACATCCTTCACAAACCTTTCAATGGCTCAAACCTTTTCTCATAGTTTCCAATCAATAAACCAGAACTTTTTCTTGCCAGGGTGCAAGTTTCTTTGCAGTTCCCAAGACTAAGGTAATTGTTTAATTTGCTTTCAAGTTTTCAATTTCTTAGCATTTGTTCTTTACTTTTGCCAAGTTTGTTTGTTTCTGTAATAAACTTTAGGCTGGGGCTTGAAAAGTGCTATGGTACATTTATTATCTTGCCATGTAATAAAGCGCATTAGTGCTGTAGCATTGTATGTAGTTTGTAAGCCTGTGTGTAATGTATGATTTGTATAATTTATACTAATGGAATGTGAATTCCCTAATATAGCCCAAATAAAATCTTATTAGGTGGTGTATGAGGGTCCATTTGATTTTCTTTTATTTTAATATTTTTTGTGACAATAATGGGATGTTGATTTACAGCTTGGAAATGGCCATTTGTGCAATGTACAATCTTACCTTATCTTGCCTTGCTTGAAATTACTTTGAGACATTGAATATTTTATGCTACAGTTAATTAATTTCCTTTCAGGATTCTATTAAAAGTAATTTTTTGTCTGTCTTTTAACTTTTTTCTTTTTTATAAGACCTTCTATGCTACAAGGTAAACAGAAACTGAAACTGTTGGCCAAGATGGCGGCGTGTATGGATGCAGCGGCTTACGGCTCCCCATTCCAGTGCTCTTTTCTCTTTCTTTTTCTGTCGTTTTTCTGTCTTTTGTGCACGACTGGCCGTGCGAACATCCCGTACACCCGTCAGATGCTTTTGGATATCGGATACCAACACCAGATATCTATTTCGAGTGACTTCCACCACACGCACAACATCCCAGACGACATAGCGAGACCACCGGACTCTCCGTGGATTGTTATCGGGTCTGGAAGGCGGCGCAGACGGAGGAGGGAGAGGAAGCAGAAGCGGGGCTGCAGGTCCGGCGTTATGCTACGGCTAAGAAAACAACCTCACAAGCCACCTCTTCCGAGCCTGTACCTGTCCAACGCCAGATCCCTGGTACATAAAACGGACGACCTGGAATTACTACTCGCTGGAAACCGCTACGTCCGGGACTGTTGTGTACTGATCATCACTGAAACCTGGCTTCACCCGGACATACCCGATGCTAGCGTGCAGCTAGCAGGCCGAACTCTTCTACGCTGGGACAGGACTGAGGACTCCGGCAAGAGCAGAGGAGGGGGGCTCTGTATCTATGTGCACGATAACTGGTGTAACAACGGGACAATCATAGACCAACACTGTTGTCCGGACATAGAGTACATGTCTGTTAGATGTCGGCCTTTTTTTCTGCCGAGAGAGCTGTCTGTTGTTATCGTCACAGCGGCGTATGTGCCACCCGACGCCAGTGTAAACACGGCGCTCTCTCTCCTGCTGAACGCCATAAACGAACAACAGCGGGCCCATCCCAACGGCGTTCACATTATCGCGGGGGACTTTAATAAGGCCAACTTAAAGACTGTACTCCCGAAGTTCTACCAGCATGTTAAGTGTGCTACAAGGGGGGAGAACACCCTGGATCATGTCTACACTAACATCAAGCATGCATACAGGGCCGTACCCCTCCCCCACCTCGGACAGTCAGACCATCTTTCCCTCCTGCTTCCCCCAGCCTACACCCCCCTCAGACGTAGGAACAGGCCCACCACAAAAACTGTAACAACCTGGCCTGAAGATGCCCTCGCCGAACTCCAAGACTGTTTCCAACAGACAGACTGGGACATCTTTGAACAACAGGAGCTGGAGACACTCACAGGAACGGTACTGGACTATATTCAGTTCTGTATCGGGAATGTGACTGTGGACAAAACCATCAGGGCTTTCCCTAACCAGAAACCCTGGATGACCAGCCAGGTCCGCGCACTCCTCAGAGCCCGGGACGCTGCCTTCAGGTCAGGGGACAGAGCACTGTATAGTGCTGCTCGTGCTGACCTGAAAAGAGGCATAAAAAGAGCCAAGGCGGACCACAGGATGCGCATAGAGTCCCACCTGTCCAGCAACAACACTCGGGAGGTGTGGCGGGGCATACAGGACATCACTAACTTCAGAGGTTGTGATGTGTCGACAGCAGATCAGAGCGCAACACTGGCAGAGGAGCTAAACTGCTTCTTTGCCCGGTTCGACTCTCAGCAGCATGCATCTGCTCCAACCATGCCCCCACCCCCACCCACACCGACACCCCCATCTGGCTCCCGCACCACCCCACTCACCATCCAGGAGCACGATGTCAGACGGGTGCTCCTGGCGGTGAACACCAAGAAGGCTACTGGCCCAGACGGAGTACCTGGCAAGGTGCTCAGAGCGTGCGCCCACCAGCTCGCCCCCACCTTTACCAGGATCTTCAACCTCTCCCTGGATCAGGCAGTCATCCCACACTGCCTCAAATCCTCCACAATTGTCCCGGTGCCGAAGAAATCTCCCATCACCAGCCTGAACGATTACCGACCGGTGGCCCTCACTCCGGTAATCATGAAGTGCTTTGAGAGACTTGTTCTTCAGCACATCAAGGACCATCTCCCCCCAGACTTCGACTCCCACCAGTTCGCATACCGCGCGAACAGATCCACTGAGGACGCCATAGCTGTAGCTCTTCACTCTGCGCTGAACCACCTGGAGCAGCAGCAGAGCTACGTCCGGATGCTCTTTGTGGATTACAGTTCTGCGTTCAACACAATAATCCCGGACAGATTATGCACAAAACTGGACACTGTTGGCCTCCCCCCTCTCACATGTGCCTGGATAAAGGACTTCCTAACAGACCGACCCCAGACTGTGAGACTAGGTCCCCACGTCTCCTCCACCCGCATGCTGAGCATCGGCTCCCCACAGGGCTGTGTGCTGAGCCCCCTCCTGTACTGCCTCTACACCCATGACTGCAGGCCGGCCCACAATGACAACCTCATCGTCAAGTTCGCTGACGACACTACAGTGGTCGGACTCATCTCCGGGGGTGATGAGGCTGCCTACAGGGAGGAGATCCTGAAGCTGGCTGCTTGGTGTTCTGAGAACAACCTCGCTCTCAATACCAAGAAAACCAGGGAGATCATCATCGACTTCAGGAGGTTCAGCACAGACCCAGCCCCCCTCTACATAAATGGCGAGTGTGTGGAGAGGGTCCACACCATCAGGTTTCTTGGCGTCATCATCTCGGCCGACATCTCCTGGTCAGAGAACATCACGTCAATCACCAAGAAGGCTCAGCAGCGGCTACACTTCCTGAGAGTCCTCAGGAGGCACCAACTGAACTCCAACCTGCTGCTGACCTTCTACCGCTCATCCATTGAGAGCCTGCTGACATACTGCATCACAGTATGGTACGGCAGCTGCACTGTAGCAGACAAGGAGAGGCTACAGAGAGTGGTAAAGACAGCACAGAAGATCATTGGCTGCCCTCTCCCCTCCCTGACGGACATTTACACCTCCCGCTGCCTCAGCAGAGCTAGAAACATCATAAATGACAGCTCCCACCCTGGCTCTGATCTGTTTGCCCTGCTGCCCTCTGGGAGGCGCTACAGGTGCATCAGGACTAAAACAAACAGACTCAAAAACAGTTTCTTTCCAAAAGCAATAACTGCCCTGAACTCCTGTAGGACTTCAAATCTGAAATACTCAGGACACTACTGACATATGTGCAATACATTCTGTCACATGACATGTACAACATATCATGATCCGTGCAATAATACTTTGAACGTGCAATATATTTTTTTTTCAGACATAGACATCATACTTATATCTGCAAATAACTAGAGTGTGCACATCTGTTTTATTTCTGTAAATATTTTATACCTTAGATCTTTTATTTATTATTTATTTCTATACTGCTCTCTTTGCACTGACACTGGGGATGGCTTAATCTCGTTGTACATGTGTATAATGACAATAAAAGGCATTCTATTCATTCTATTCTAAACCACTCAACTATCTCAACATGAATTTTTCCACACTACACTTATATCCTTCTCCCTCTTGACTCTGGAGTTTTAGTGTTAGGTACATATGGAGTAACTAATAGCAATTGCCTAATTTTTTTTCCTAGAATGGGCTTCTGTCAGCCAAATTGTTGCGTTGAGTAGTCCAAGGGGTAAACCTCACATATTAGCCCACTCTCCTGTCATTTGTTATCACTGACAGGATTCTGTGGCAGTGTAATAAATAAACCTGTGCTGTCCTCCCGTTCAAGCAGCAGCTGCTAAAGAGGTTCTTTTATTGTAGTTGTTGTTTAATCGGCTCTTTGAGGATGAAAGCATCGCTGCTGAAATGGTGTTCAACACCTGTTGCTGCACTTAACCCAGAAATGGTGTTAATTACACAAATGTGTGATTTATAAGAAAAAGAATAGGAAGCAACAAGCAAAACATAATACACAAGGGAACTTTACCTACAAAATAAAGCACGAAACCAGAACATGATAAGGCTTAAAATCTTAACTCAAAACCCTAAGATCATGACAATTTACGATAACCTTGGTAGCTCAAAGTGCTGTACACTAATAATAATAATAATAATAAGCAATAAGAACAATTAAAACAAATAAAAGCATTAAAATACAACAACAAAGTCAAGCTCGACTGTTGTCTTGTGCAAAGAAGTATGTTTTCAGTAGGGCCTTTAAAACCGAAGGTGACTGAGCAAGTGTGTACAGACAAAACATTCCACACTAAGAATGCTCTGTCACCGCTGAAAATTAATACAGATTCAGACTTGGAGTGTATTTTTTGTACTTAATGTCCTCAATCTTCACCGTGTCAACTGCACTGTAAAGCCTTGAAAGAATATGACATGCAGACAGTCTGAGAGTGAATTGTTAAGTGAAACACAAGAATGTCTGACAGGTAGAATTACATAATGATGCACAAGTTTGTGGCTCACTTTCAGTACCTTGTAATACTCTGATCCCATCATCTGTTATGTAAAAGTACAGAATTTCTCATTGCGACTCTATAACATTTTGTTGCAAAAAATGAGGTGAGATTCAACCCCCTTAAAAGCTAGAAATTAAATGGAAATGCTCTTCCACAGTCTGAGATGTTTCTTTCCCCCATAACACTGCTGAATAACAGCTTAATTTCTTTTAATGCTTCACCAAAATCTGCAAGCTGTAAGTCTTGCTGATGTAGAAACAGCAGATAATACTGGTCAGATGGGTGTGTAATCTAGTAAACTCACTATATGATAGTATTCATTGACCAGGTAGCCTCAATTCAGGCAGGAATTGGTTGGTAAACCTATCTCAACTCAATTTATCCATCTTTTGAAGCTGTCATATAAAGCTTTGTGACTTATCGTGGTCTTCTATGGTTGATCTTTGAGATTGGCTTTTAAAGTTTATTCGTGGCTTGACTGCAAGAAGGAGAAAAAAAGCACTTTTTATTTAGAAAATGAGGAAAACTCTAAAGTGTATACTGTTGCTCTATTCACAGAAAATAGACAAATTTTCTGAAAGTCATATTTACAACATCCACTGATTCAGAGAGGGAGTCCTTGAAGTTATATGTATGTATCGTGAAATCTCTTATCAAATCATGTCTGTTAAAAAAAAAAAAAAAGCCTTGTATAGACAAAATTTTTCCTCTGCAAAGAAAATGTTTAAAATGAGAAAAAAAAATCATTGATATAAAGAGTTTGCACACCTACCACTTGGCCTTGTATGCAATGAGGCCAAACTGAACTCTTTCTCAGACAGCCAGCAATTACATCAGTACAGCCGACTCCGATTCAGAGCACTGCCACTTTTCTATTCCAGTTCAAACTGGTTATAGTAAATGGAGCTGTGGTCTTACAGTGCAGAACATGAATAAATGAGATTAATCTCACAGGCCAATTGTCAAATAAAATTCTGTCATTTAGCCTCCATCCACAACCTTGAGTCCTTTCTTTCTGTTTCTCCAGTCAATAATAGCTAAGCAGTGAGACTGAAAAAGTGAGCAAATGGAAGGAACCTAAGACTCCCTGAGGACTCAAGATGTCAGCCGGATGGAACCAAGATGGAGTAAACCTTTGTTCCTTATAAGAGCCACTACTTCATCAAGTCCTCATGCTGTGAATGTGCTCTTGGCCACTAGGAGGAACAACATGGCCAGGAAGGACAAACAGGAACTGGATACACACCGCTGATGTAAGGAGGATTTGGTCATTTATAGATCATCCAAGTCTTAAAAACACACGCCTTCCAGGTCATGTCATATTGAAATGACCACTAACGAAGATGAATTTTAATGCAAAAGCTTTCACACCCCTGGTCAAAGTCTGTTTCTGCAAAATGTGAATAATAACCGATGCTTTAACATTTTAAAGGTTATACTTAGTGTGCACACTTTTAAAGTAAAAAGGATGATGGCACAAAGGAACATGGGGCAAAACTTTGAGATTCGAAATCTGAGTCAATTTTTGTAATTTTTGGATTTGAATATCTCCTTGGGGATAAATCTTGTCCATTGTCACAAGGAAAGGCCAGAGCGTTATAAATATTGACTGTTAACACTGCAAAATCAACAGGTATGAATTCCTAAAACGTTCCTAGCATGGAAAATTAAAATAATTGATCTCTACAAAACAGGTAGAATACTGTAAGATGTTCTTGTGCATGTGAGGAATGGACGTTTAGGTGTAGATATGGGAGAATAAACTGCAAGAAAACTGCTTGCAAGATTGCCAGAAATGCAAATTATTTGACTTTTAAAAGAAATATTTATAAGCCTCTGGGGTTGGTGCATTGTTCTACTGTGAAGCTACACCTGCAGCAACCTTTGCCATCTGGAAATACAAAGAATGCTTCTGTGTGTCGTCACTACAAAATTTCTGCATCAGAAGTCTGCTAATGAACATCTGAACGAGGCTGGTGCATTTATCGAACAAAATCAAGTCAAAAGGTGTAAAAAGCGTAATGAAAGGAAAACATTTCCAATTAGTAAAACAGAATTATGTTCATCGTTTGAGCGTCTGTTTCAGGCATTGGCACGGGAAATGATTCACTTTTAAAGAATTGATTCAGTTCCTGTAAATACCAACAAAACATATAAATCAATGCGAGAGAAAAAAAAAGTTGTAGGTGAAAACAAACAGCCTCTACAATTGCATGAAGATGGTAAACACACCTCAAAATCCACTTTGAACTAACACAGTTGCTGCCAGCTGACTCATACATAACAGAGGAGCTGTAAATATGCAAGAAAAGCTGCTGGAATACATCACAGAACTAGAATAAATAGCTGGATTAACAAGAATCTAAAGTCTGAAATCTGCATACAAAGTACTTTCATGTTGGAATCTAATTGAATAAAACTTTATTAAATAAACCAAACATAACTTTTGCATGCCACTATATTCTCCTCACTGAAGACAAATTAGCTTTCAGTAAATCATCATAAAAAACTTTGCTCTCTGAACAAAACTCAGTCTGCACATTGATTATGTTGTGGTGCTTTTTTTTTTTACTGACAAAATATTCAAATAATATCTGAACTCTCTTTAGGTTCCTTTACATTTTAGCTGAGACAGGGTCAGAATGGGGAATGAGGAAGGAAAAAGAGAAAATGACACACCAGGGTTTTTCTTGTCAGACGTGACCTTCCTATATCATCTCGCTTTACTATTAATTCACAAGGAAACACATACATGAAACAGCAGAGCCTCAGGGAACATTTCTAATGTGGAAAACACTAGGACGCAATTGATTGATGTTTGCTGTGCAATTACAAACTGAGAAAGAAATGATTAAAGTGTTTAATTGAATCCTTTTGTTGCTGACATTCAGATTATTTAATTCCCACATTACAGATTAGAGCAGTTCTTTTGAAGTGACAAAAAAAAAAAAAAGAAATCATGATCAGAGGAGAGATTAATTGGATTCATCTCTTAAGACATCCTCATTAAGTGGAATGTTGTGATTTTAATTAGCCTCATAGTGACATTAAAATGTCTCTTTCACACTGTCAGTCATTGCTTTGCTAACAGTCCTTGAAGTAATGCTGTTTTTTTTAATACTGCATCACCTTGATTTTGTAATATACCGAGATGAAAGCTAAACCGCATCATTTTTAGACCTGGTAAACTCTGTCAGACAACTTGACTAACTTGATTAATAGACCTTTTGTTTAGATGCGACTCACCAGCAAACCCTGCAGCTGTAATGCAGCATGTAGACTTTGTGAAGGAATCAGTTAAAAGTTAAATGAAGAAGTTTTAGCTGTAATGTCACCATGTTTGATGGAATGATACTGTTGACCTTGTCAAAAGTAGTTAAAATATAGCTCTGTGGATCAATATATAAAGAGAAATGAATAGGTTGAACAAAGTGTGGTGAAACCCTTTCATGAGTTACAATAAAGAACATTTTTAATATTAGTTGATTAGAAGATTTTTCACTGAGAGGTTTTTAGACAAACCAGCGGAGCAGCTTATGAAGTTAATGTAATGATGCTTTGGAACCACAGATTGTCTATTTTCACATTTCTGTTGACTCATTAGCTTGATTAGCAGTATTAGCTTCTAAACATTTTATTTCCAGCTTTAGGCCTGATACACATATGAAGACTATCGAGCTGTTTTTGTCCCGATTTTGCCCCTTCCCGACCCAGGACGGCAAACGCCAGATTATCTTAAGTCTTATAAGATTTTCGTATGAAATTATCATTGGGTCTGAGGTGTGTTAAGAGTGAATTCATCCCGACAATCGGCTCTGAAACGGGTCATGGCCAACAATCGGAAATAATCAACATGTTCAATATTTATGACAAAATATCTTCATTTTCAACTAATTCTCAGGAAAACAAAGTTTTTCCTAGGTCTCAAATCTAAGTCCTTGTCACATCCGCCCCCCCCAGTTCCTCATTGGGATTTTTCATTTAAAAGCTAAAATTCGCTGTGTGCATACAAGCAAATCTGATCAACACTTATTAAGTGAAAGCTGTTCTGGATGCTTTACCTTGGTCTGAGTCTCCCAGACACTTAAAACACCTCACTGTTTCATCTGTATTCAACAAATGAATGCAATAGAAATTGTATTAACCTTGGTTCAAGAGAAATATTTTATTTGTCTTAGAACCAAAAGAAGAAAATGAGGAAAAACTGGAAAGTAAAATAAGATCTTTCTTTGACTGACCTGCAGGCGAGGCTGAATGTATAATGTAATAAAGTAATATATTCTATACAGAGTTATTGTTGGGAAAACTTTCAGAGATGGAGGAAGAGTGCTGAAAAGTTAAATTCAATATTACAGTATGTGAGAATTTGCTTTTACTTGTCATCAGGTTTAAATCTGAATATATATTGAAATATGTGAGTTAAAGAAGGGAAATATTAAACCCCCAATTGAAGCTTTAGAAGCTTTATGTGAAGCCATTACATGGGGTGTTTAGATCTACATCTGTTTATATATGCCAACATTAATTACAGACATTAATTCATTAACCCTTAAAGCCGCCCCAGTGGCATGGCCACCTGGTTCAGACTGGATGAGAGGGGATGATGGCACTTGGTGAAGATGCAAACTGAGCAGACTGTGTCAATTTTGAACATCCAAAATCATTTCAATTACCATTTATCACTTAGACTAATGTTTAGTGTGGAAAGAATCTACAGGCAGACTATTACATGGATCATATACTGTACATAAAATATTGTTTACTTTTGTCTAATTGGAGTGAACACCAGAAACAGATTATGTGCTTTAATCTGCTCATCATTATTATTGTTGTTGTCATTAATTCTGTATTATAGATCTCTCTCTTTCTCTCTCTCTCTCTCTCTCTCATATATATATATATATATATATATATATATATATATATATATCCACTGTAAAGTGGTAGAAGATGTACCCTTTAAACACAGTTTTAAATATACTGTTAAAAAAGCAACCATACAAAACTTTCCAAGTTGTCATAGAGTTAGAGTTTTCTCATAAAATACCTTTATCCTGTAAAAATACATACCTGGCTGCTGCATTTCCTACACAATACACAAAAGTGGATGATGGGAATAGAGAAAAATCAGAGCTCTATCTTTAATTAAAGTTTTCTCTGATTTGGTTCAGATGACGAGAATAAAAACAAAACAAAACTTTGAAGCTGTTGTAGGCAAAAGCAGAACATGATCTGTATGGTTCCTTTTAACAGCTGATCAGTTAACACACTGCTACTTTATAAGCCTGTCGATTATTGTAATGGCAGCAATTCAGACTTAAGCCCTGAAAGTATTACACACACATCAGTAAGTTCAACCTCCTCAGAATTCGGTCATCAGATGTTACGCAAAAGCCTAAGGGGGTTTATTCAGACATGACACCAACTTGTTCAATAGTCTTTTAATTAATGTTAAACAGTGTGTGTCTGAAAGAAGTTGAATTCAGCAAATTAAAATACAACAAGCTATTTTCTTGATGATAATGAGAATCAATTTAGTTGTCTCACTTCCTGAGAAAAGTGACTGCTCTAAAGACTGGTGTCACCCAACTGATACTACTTTTGCCAAAAGACAGGACAAGAACAAGCTGTTGAACAAGCAGGTGTTGTCCTTTAGCATCTAAAGACCTCTCTTCCACCCAAACATCACTGATGCTCGTCTGTGTTCTCAGTCCTGTGCAGCTCTTATCAAGTCATGTCAACCACCCAGATCATGGCTGACCAAATAGTAATAATTAAATAAGAATAATAAGAAAATAAAACCGGAGTAAATGGCTTTCATTAAATTAAATTCTTAATTTCATTAAACGCATTCAATTGAAAGCCAGCGTAAAAAGAATATACATGACGTCTTTACACTTGCATGTCTCCCTGTCTCTGCAGAATAAACGGACCATACAGAAGTTTGCCACTTGACATTTATTCCACACACTACACATGAGTACCACAGGGTCACCATAGCAGTGTTTCTTGAGCTTTCCAACAGAATAATTATAACACAAAACATGCATCTTTGAGGAATTCTGACATTTTCTAAAAAAAAATATATGTTTGCATAAAGGCATAAGCAGTGAATGGACAAGTGCAGCATGAATGCAAAAACAAACAGCAGGCAGTAAAGCATCCTCCACAAATCTCATGCATTTGAAGATTTTCGCAGTGTTTTGCATTGTAAAATATTGTTGATTTTGTAACCTGCAACATGCAGAAAAGAAAATGAATTATTGTGTATTTTCTGGACAAGCAAACACTTATCTTGAGAAAATGAATGAAGTGCAATGAATTTCAGTTTTTGATTCATCTGAACACAGCAGTTTTCCGCTTTACCTCAGACCATTTAAAATGAACTTCAGTCCAGAGACATTGGTGGCGTTTATGGGTCATGCTCACATATGACCTTGAGTTTGCATGATAGAGCTTTAAATGTCTGACTTTTAACATGTTATTTATGTGCTACTGCAAATGAGATGTGGGCTTATGATATTTTCAAATTATTGCTTTCTTTTTTTTTTTTTGGACATTTTACGCAGCATTCCAACTTTTTGGGAATTAAGTTTGTAAATACATAAAGTCTATGTATGTTGGCTGCTGACTGATCTGTCCATATTCTTACACACAGTTTGAAATATACACAACTAATAGCTTAACAATTTATTTAGAGAATTAGAAAAGAAATTAGAAATTAGAAAATTTTCCTCTTTATATATATATATATTTTTTATTAAGGATGTGTTCTAAATAAACTTTTTGTTATCTTTGGTTTGTTCTTTGTATTATATTAGAATACCAAAGAAAAGTCTAACCCTTGTTGTCCCATATGTTACTCCATGAGGAGGTTCGGCTCGATGACACCTACTCTTAAATAGCTTATTCTCTTTTAACAATCTGAAAAAATACATTAGCAGTGAAAATTCATGAATACATTACTTCTGTTTCACTCATCTGTATATTTGTCTAATCAAATTATGAAAATAAAATTCTTAAAAATCACAAAACATGTTAAACTGTAAATCCTTTTTATTACAACACAGGAGCAAATGTTCATTTAAAATGAAAAATAAAATTGAAAAAGCTGCCATTTCTATGGATGTGCTTATTTTATCCCATATACTGCAGGTAGTTTGCTCTGTGCAGAGCTGCTGTCTGGGACAGCTTTGATGCTAAAACTAAGAACGCAGTGAGGAGAATTCAAGCCTGTATGTACATCCTTCTGTAGAAGTGATGGGATCTCTGGGGGTTTAATTCTACTTCAACTCCATCCCTCTCTGTCTCTTGTCCCCATCACTTTGTATCTGTGATCAAAATATGTTTGATAACAGCTAATGAGAAATAACAGAAAACGTCTTCCCAATCACCCCCTCAGAATTGATTTATTTTGTTGACGATGAAATTCTCTTCAACTTTGGAAATAGGGAACCATTTCCTAATGTGTTTTTTTTTTCAGTTACTGTGGCACTGGGACAACATTTTGTTTAATATTGTTGTAGTATGATACAAAACATTATGGAATTATTAATGGAATAAAAAAGTAAGAGAAAAATCCACACAGTGAACTATGCTCAGTTTGCCCACATGCATTGTCTAGTCTTCAAACTTATTTACATACATTATAGTTACATGGACTGGATGGAAGTAACTGAGCAGTGCTTCTCTATCTATCTATCTATCTATCTATCTATCTATCTATCTATCTATCTATCTATCTATCTATCTATCTATCTATCTATCTATCTATCTATCTATCTAGCTATCTATCTAGCTATCTAGCTATCTAGCTATAAATAAAATTGATGTAAAGTCGAAGGAGCAAATGAACGAGACGAACTCAGTATTCCTCTCCTTTCTTTACTGTGTTAGGCTCTACTAGAGATGGGATTTATGGCTCTTTGAAGGGAGCCGGATCTTAAGGAGCCATTCCTTTCAAAGAGCCATTCAAAAGACTCTCGTTCTCACAATATCTTACAAAATTTCACAATATACAAACAACAATCAAAATATGTACCTATATAAAATCTACTATACAAGATTAAATAATTATAGGAAAAATATAGATAAAGGATAAACCTGACCAGTCAGTGCAAATTCTAGTAAATGTTTTGGATAGAACTCAGTGTTTGTTTCCAAACAATACTCTCTGCCCATAGATGCTTCACATGAATGGAGCATGTTGGACATTAGACTTCTTTGGCGTGTGTGTGTATATGTGTGTGTGACTGTGTGAAAGATTGCCTATGGCATGAAAAGCACTTCATAAATAAAGTTTGATTTGATTTGATTTGATGAAGGCAGTGTCAAAAATTTGTATATATAAAGAATGAATCACAAATGAACGGCTCACAGCTGTGAATCGGTTCCCATCGTTCATTTAAAAGAGTCGTTCAAAAGTATCGATTTGTTCATGAACACATCTCTATGCTCTACTGTATATTGGCAGCTTTATCTATGAACGCTACCTAATGTGCCACACAGAGCTGCATGACTTTTGTGTAAGCAACTAGGTTTATTAATGTTATCATATGATTTAATGATATCAACTGGTATCAATAGATCCCACTCAAAACGGCATGTATAAATCCTACTTGTGTCTGCAAAAATGAAAACCACTAAGTACTTGGAAACACCAGCTGGCATTCACAATCATCAAGTGTTGCTAAAAACAGCATTAAAAACATAGACTGGCAGTATTAGGACATCAGTTTGCAGGGAAACAAGATCATTACTGTGATCTATTAATGTTTCTGTGTGGATAAACTGATTCCCTATGAGGGGCCGTTTGAGGCATTATTGAGAATTACCCTCTCACAGACACATGTGAAATTTATGTCATTCACACATTATACTGAAACCTCTCATATATCATACTGAAATCATTTACACATTATAGTAAAACCTCTCATACACTAAGCTGAAACTGCCTCTTATATACTATACTAAAATTTCCTCTCATATACTAACTGAAATGCTCTCACATACTATAATGAAATTTCCTCTCATATAATATACTGAAATGCTCTTATACATTATACTACCCCTCATAAATGAAAATTCACACATACATACTACTAAAATCCTACGCACATACATACAAGACACCCTATAATCCGAATCAGTGATAACAGTACTGTATGTGAGAGGTTATATACGTGTATGTGTGAACCTAAAGTAGTTTAAATGAGAGGTTATATATGTGTATGTGTGAGCCAGAAGTAGTTTAAATGAGAGGTTATATATGTGTATGTGTGAGCTGTTTATTCATCTACCGCTGCATGTGTTGGAGATGTCTGATAAGAATATTTATGTGGTGTAACATTTTCTAACTTAGTTTTCTTTCTGTGTTAAATTCAGTTTTTTAAAAAAATAACAATGGCTAAATCCAGTGTTGGGAAAGTTCATTTTCTACATTAACTAGTTCAAAGTTCAGTTCACACATTTTAAAATGAACTAGTTCAGTTCATAGTTCACAATTCAAATTTTTGAACTAAGTTCACAGTTCTAAAAAATGAACTAGTTCATTTTTTTTCCCAATAAGTTGCTGCGAGCCATTACCCTCAGAATACTAGCATTTTCCAATTGTTGCCACTTATTTAGTCCATACTCGTAGCCAGCTTAAGCTTTCACTCCTACAGCATAAAAACATGAGGAAAAAATAGCTTTTTTTAGTGACGAATTATTAAAATATCTGAGGAAAGGCAAGGCAGTTTATTTGTATAACACATTTCATGTACAGGACAATTCAAAGTGCTTTACATAAAACAAAGGCATTACAGATATTTAGAAATAGTAAAAGGCATCAACACATACTCACAATAAAATAATAAATTACATTAAAATGATTGAAAGCAAAATAAGTTAAAAAGTTAACATGCAGATTTTATGCATAGGTGCATGAGAAAAGAAATGTTTTTAACCTGGATTTAAAAATGTCTACATTTGGTGAAAATTTAATCTCCACTGGCAGTTTGTTCCACTTGTTTGCAGCATAACAGCTAAATGCTTCTTCTCCATGTTTAGTCTGGACTCTGAGTCTTTGGATCTAAGAGCTCTGCTAGGTTTATATTCCCTAAACATATCACAGATGTATTCTGGGCCTAAACCATTCTGGGATTTGTAAACAATCAGAAGGGTTTTAAAATCTATTCTGTGACTGACTGGAAGCCAGTGTAAAGATTTCAAAACTGGTGTGATGTGTTCAGATCTCTTAGTCCTGGTTAAAACTCTAGTAGCAGTGTTTTGGATGAGCTGCAGATGGTTAATGCTCTTTTTAGGAAGTCCTGTTAAAAGACCATTACAGTAATCCAGCCTACTGGAAATGAATGCATGGATGAGTTTCTCTTGGTCTTTCTGTGAGACTAAACTTTTAATTCTGTTGATGTTCCTGAGCTGGTAAAAAGCTGTCTTAGTGACGGCTTTGATGTGGCTGCTGAAAGTCAGGTCTGAGTCTATCAACACTCCAAGGTTACGAACTTGGTCTGTGATTTTAAGAGCCCGAGTCTCCAGGTGTTTGCCAATACTGACCCTCTTCTCTTTGCTACCAAACAGAATAATCACAGTTTTGTCTTCATTTAATTGTAGGAAATTCTCCCTCATCCAGGTGTTTATTTGCTCCAGAAGTCTATTGGACTGCAGTCATCTGGTGACAGAGACACATAAAGTTGTGTATCATCTGCATAACTTTGATATTTAATTCTATAGTTCTGTAATATTTGACCCAAAGGGAGCATATACAAGTTGAACAGAATAGTTCCAAGGACTGACCCCTGGGGGACTCCACAAGTCATGGCCACTCGCTCAGATTCATAGCTGCCGATCGTAACAAAGTAATGTCATTTAACGCTTGAATAGAGCTGTTTCAGTGCTGTGATGAGGTCGGAAGCCAGACTGAAATTTATCAAGATTTCCACTTTCATTTAAAAAGTCATTAAGCTGGTGAAATACAAGGGATCAAACTGAGCTAGGAAATAAATGATGAACCTCAAAGTGCAATATTTAAAGTGCAAAACATTTAAACATTATATATCTTTTCATTAAGTCACTTTCCATGTTTCCGTGATGTATTTTTTTCTGACTTTTTGTCTAAATAAAAGTCCTAGAACTTGGGTCATAAAAGTGCATTATTCAAGCTAAATGAATAAGTAAAAAACAAAAGAAAAAAATACATATGTCTTGCATTTGACAAGTTTATGAACGCTGAGGGTTCCTCTTTCCTCAAAGGCTGCAGGTCTGCAACAATATACTGCAGAAGGTTTTCCAGCTGCGGCTAGAGATGAAGACAATGGAGCTGCTGCTACTGTACACGTTATTTAGTTCTGGCTGGTACAGGATCTGCTTTAGTCGTTGCCAAGTCTTGAAATGATTTTTAGTGACATTTAGTACCTTGGAAGGTGAGCCTGGTGCTTTATTTCAATATACCGTTTCAGGTTTCTGTTGACGTTGATGTCCGACGTTGCTTCTACACGGCGGGGCAAAGTTTACAAGAAAAGGCCAGATTTTTCCCTCTTGGATCATCACTGACCTTTTCAAAAGATACTGTAGTGATCATGGAGGCAGAGGTGGTGCTGCTGCCTTCATTAGATTTTGCCTCCATGTTTTGCAATTTGATGATGCATGCGGGGTGTGGCTCTGTGGTGGCTGGTGTTGCCAGATTTGGCTTTTTTCACTTATATATTAAGGCCTGTTTATGATGTGTTTTAGCCGGGATTTTGCCTGGAAGGCTCCATGGAAATCTGGCACTCTCTTAAACAAAGTTCAGCTGTGAGAGAATGCCGTTCACAAACGCCAGAATGAGCACACTCACAATAACGTTCATCAGGCAGAATTAGAGTTCTAATTATTTATTAAAATATGAGCGCGTTCATGAGTGATCGCTCAATGAGCATGTTCAGGCACAGCACTGGCTATATCGTTAAATATGAGAAAACAAATATACGGGGATAAATATACACGGATCACTGACTCATTACCTGCTCGTCTCCAATTTAGATCCCTCTTCTCTCCACACAATCAAATCACCAATAAGCTTTTATCTACTTTGACCCACTAACCATATCTAAATTGACTGCAAATCAAATCCAAACAGGGCACAACTTGTGCTTTAACAGTCTTATTTTTTCACTTTTGGTCATCATTTGAATTTGTCAGTAATGAACACCTGGGCATGTCATAACCAGCAGTGATGGGGACTATTTGCTGCAAAGATTCAATTAGGTATATCAGTGGCAGGCATGCCAGATTGGGCTATGTGCAGAGCTGAAATGGGTGGAAATTATGTAAGATCAAGTTTGACTGTGTCCAGACTGTGGCTGCCATGATGTGCACGGTAATAAGACAAGCACAAGAGGGAATATACTTTACTGCTTCCTTGCAGTGGGTACTCTGTCATTTCTTGAGGAACAGGTTGACATTTTGCAAAATATCACATTCTACTTTCCTGCTGAGAGTTGAATAAAAAAAGACTCAATGCAACTTTAAGAACTGTCCACATCTGTCCAATAGTTAGTCTGTAGCGTGTAGATATGCAAATCACACCTACCACAGCTAACTGCACAGATCAAAATGTTAGTCTAATTTTTTATTACTGAAAAGTTTAAGGAATCTTAGGAATCTGCAAAAAGAATGGATAAGCAACTTCCCCCAACATCTGTATGTTTTGACACTGGAGAATGAGTGCAGCATAAAAGCTGCTACTGTTAAAAGTTTTACCCTACAATATATTGGATATGCGTTTGCCTTTGCCTGCTGACTGATATTTGGGTTTTTGAAATGTATCCTGTGTTGGACACAGCCGAGCTCCCACAGATTCAGCAGATTGGTCCATGCTGAAAGATCAGATATGATGAAATGGCCATATGGTGGACCAGATGCTATACATCTCTTTCTTCATCTCCTCTTGAACAGACTGTCCAGTGAGACGGGCCTCTCTGAACAGGCAGTCATTGTCTCACAGAGAGAAACATCAAAGGAAACTCTGAGACTCCATCAGACTGAATATTCTCTCTATGCAGTCAGCTGATCAAAACAAAATAGGTTAGCATAACTTGTATCTCAAAGGCATCTGCAATTCAAATCACTATCACAGGCATTCACTCAATATAATGAAGTTCATGTTGGGTAAAGCACTTTGTGATCTGTTGAGTGTGCTGTTTCGAGTCAACTGAATCAGGTTTTTCATGAGCCTTACAATACTGTATCTAATCCTACGATGGCCTCCGAACTGCTGGATCAGCACCTAGCGGTATAATTTCTAACTCAGTTGACCTTCGAGGCCTGGAGATTCAGCCTGTGGAATCAGTACTGAATTTGGTGGTTAACACAAAAGAGATACAAACCAGTTGAAGGTAAATGGATGTACAAGCAGAAGTCAGTTATATTTTGTGTTTGACTTGATTTAACATATTAAATTTATGTTTTTGCCTACAACCTTTTCCTTTACTTGCTTTGGCTTTTGCAAACATCCTTACAGACAGCTTACAGCAAAATATGACAATTGCTAAACTTTGCTGAAATCTTTATAATAATGCCTTAAATTGATGCTCTTCCATCCTGAACTACAGTCGGGGAAGAAGAGCACTCATCTTCCAACTGGAAGCTCGGTGGATCGACTCCAGACTTTCCCTGATCACATGTCAAAGTGTCCTTGGGTAGACACTTAACCCCACTTTGCCTCCTGATGTGTCTATTGGGATATGAGTGAGTGTGTGTGTGAATGGGTGAGTGTGAAGTGTAAAGTACTTTGAGTGGTCAAGCTGACTGGAAAAGTGCTATATAAATACAAGTCCAAGTCCAGTAACAATGAAATTGTCAGTGTAACAACTTAAGAATGTTTAAGTGTCAATAAGATGTTTCCAGTAGCTGCTTGTGAAACTTGCAGAAGTTCTTTATATTTACTGACTTATTGCAAATACCAGATTATAAGATTTATTTTGTGTGTTGCCTTATCAATATATGGCACCATACAGTACAGCCTTCCCTTGCTTTGTTTCCCATTAAAGACGCTACCATCTAACTGTTGTATAAATCAGCTGTTCATCTAAGTGTTTGTGAATCTTAGGATTCACAGAGAAGACACACAACTTTATTTATTTATCACATTATATCATTTATAGCAGACACTTTTTATCTTTAGTGACTTACTAATGAGTACAGAGCTTTTAGGTTAGGAGATCCTGCGGGTAGCTATCAATAATTATGTTAAGCTCATCCATTACTACAGGAACCAAAATCAATCTGTAAATCTAAAATTTGGGTCAATAAACATGCAAATATTTCCATTACTTTTGAGCACAGTAGATTTTCAACTGCCTTCATGTGTTTGTCCACCTCCCATAGAAGGCGCCTGTTGACCAACAGCATGCTGATGTGCTGTGTTGGTGCATATCAGCGTGCTGATAGACTGTTAAGCATATCAGGATGCTTGAATGCTTACCAAAAACCCTTTTAAACATTTTGTATACTTAAAACAATTGCAAGTTATCTTAAAATGTTCTGTTGTTATATCATAAAAGTTCTCAAATGCAACTTTTGGATCTTTTTAGCATAGCTTTCACTATTCTTCTCCTTACTTCTACTTTATTATTTGATATTTTCGTTTAATGAAACAGGTGCAATATGATTAAAGATGCTTTCAATATAGTAAGATTAATCCTGATGCAACCTGCATTATGTTTTTTTTTTTTTTACATTTATAGCATAATGCATCACATAACTAAATAGATAAATACAGTTTTTAGAGGCATAACGCCTACTGGGCACATGTGTAAAATAAAATATATCCATGTACTTTAACAGTACATTGTCAAAAAAATTTGGAAGAGCAATAGGTAGGGGTGAGGCCCCTTTGACCTAAAAGCCAACAACTGTCATTACAACCTCTCCACTGCTCTGTAACAAATAAGAACTGGTCAGCCCTTGGGAGCCCCTGCTGGACTGGGCCCCAAGCATTTGCCTGGTTTTATTTTGTTTTAAATATGTATAGCCTTGTTTTCCCAAAAACTTTGTTTGACTTGGATCATAAATTATGTATGTCCAATGAGGCCATGTCAATTACAACGGCTGGGTGAATTGTACTTGAGCCATGCTTGAGAATGAAATAAAAAGATTTTGAGTATTTCAGAATTGAATCCTGGTATTTCTAGAAGATTCACAAACTTTGACTGCCAAGAGTTTAAAGCCTGAGGCACTGGGAGCTGCAGAAAAGAACCCAATGGTACAGAACAGAGCAGCAATCGATGATGACAAATTTGGCATTTATTAGGTCAGACAAAGTAGACGAGAAGGATTTCAGTTGATGTCAGCCTGCAAAGAGGATTGCAGAGGAGGCAGAAGTGTAGAATGGCAAAAGGAAAAAAAAGGCTAAAACAGTGTGCTCTCACTTAGACTGCCAATTGGGTTTGAAGGGATGAATCAGCTGAACTGTTGTGTTGATGCATTGATGTGGGCTAGCATTAAGATCTGCTGCAATGAGCTCATGTTCTGAGACTGTGGGCTGCCCTCAGCTTGACTTCATGCAAAATTCCTGAAGCACTGAACTATGACATGCCCTTTATTAGCATGTTTCTTTAATTCTTCTGAACTGTTCAAGCTAAAAATCTTCAGTGCTCTTTTAAGATGTAGATGTTTGTTTAAAACATCAGTGCATACATGCATTTATTATCTTATATTAGTTATCAAAACAATCTTATGTCAGTTCAGTTTTCATGAACAAAATAGCTTAAAATGGTGTAAAGTCTAACATTTAAAAGGAATATGCTGCTCGTTACTGGGGAAAAAAAAGATTTTCTTATTGTTAAGCATTAATCATAATTTATTGCATTTATTTCCCTGTTGGTTTGTATTACAGTACTTGACAGATATAAAGTAATGGCTGGTAGAAATCGGGGCCCAAAAAATTTTTGCTAGTGAGTTATTTATCTGTTGTTATGTTCTTTCTTTTGCATGTAATAGTCAGTTTTTGCCTTGGTCTATACTTATAACCCCACTGGGAACCACTACATTAGATTCTGTGATAGTAAATTAAAAAAAAAAAAAAGAAAAAAAGAAAAATGGGTCATGGCTGGAAAACATGTGTCCAGATGGCATTTTTGCATCTGTGGGCTATTTCAATGGCTGCAGCTATAAACAAAGTTATGCCATCTGCATAGTGTTAGATTTGAATCCATCTGTCTAATCAAACATCTCTAGAAGCGTGTCCCTTTTGCATGAATATGAGACAGTCAAAAGTTCATATGTATGGACCTTTATTCCATGGACATTTATTGTATAAAAGAGCTTTCTCCTACATGGATTATTTCTTTCAGCTGTGGTAGGCTACACTACCCTTATTTATTATTTATGCACTGCAGAAAGGGGGTGCTCCCTTATTGGCCAGCTCTACACCATGGCATATTAGATTTGATATGTTTTTTTCTTCTTCTTCTTTTTCTTCTTCTTCTTATGGGGGGGACCAGGGATTGTAAAGGATTTCCTGAGTGCACATATTCCACTTGCTAGCATCAAAAAGATACTCAGATCTGCTCCTGGCAGTTGTCTGGTAACATTTCCTTTGTTTGTCTTTTTTTTCCATTGGAGATATGAAAAACACTTTTGCCCCATTTGTTAGTTTTATGTAGTTCCAGGTTAAACTTTCCATTAAGGGGATTGCCACTATCCCATACTGGATATCTTTTTCTACTCTGTGAAAACATTCCTTCAATGTTTAGCTTTTTTTCTTTTTTTTTTAGCTCTCAAAGACTGTAGTTTGGAACACAAATGCATGTTACAACCCCTACAGGGTCCAGTGGAAAAATGGGTGGCATAGATGTATATGTACAATAAAAGCAGATTAATTTACAAAGTGTGGATAAGCGATCAGAGAGCGCAATGTGGGAGGCTGCCGCTGTTGTTTGTTGTGTCCCGTGTGTTCGGTTTCACCTGGGTGGCGATGAGTTTTGCTTGTCGCTGTCGTTGGGCGCCCTCTTTATGTCGAGCCAATTACTTTTCAGCCAGTGATTAAAGAATGGTTATGCAAATAAATTGCATTTTTCTGTAATTAAATTCTTTAATGCTTTAGTTCATAATAATTTTTTAACGTCATTGATAAGATGAAATTGTACACTTAAATGACATCTTTAGCATCTAGCATAATCCATTTTCAAATCAGGTGGCTAAAAAGGTCTAGGCACCACCTCTGCTTAGAGGTAACAAAAAATACCACTAAAATGAATCTGTCTTACAACACTACTTAGTAGTATTTGCTTGAACTCAACTCAGTCTTGCAAAGTAAACATCTGACCAGTTAAAAGTACATGCCAAATGTTGATTGAATTCTTCAACTAAACAGAGCATGAACCAAAACGTGAATCTTAAAGAAACAGAAAATGTTATAGAAACTTAACTGTAAGTGAAATAAGTGTTTTAAGACAGTAATAAAGTAAGAATACTTTAAGAATGGAAAAACAGCTATTTGTCTTGTCCGGCATGGTAGCAGCAGAATGATGGTCTGGCTGCTGTGTTGTGCCGAACAAATCTGCTTTGCCAAGGGAAGCTTTTTGTGAAATTTTGTATTTTGTATGTGATAGGGGTAATTTTAGAGTTTTTAGTACACTCAGAGCCAAGGTGTAAACTCTAGCAAAGGCAGCTTTGTGATGGGTATATGAACCATAATGGTTACTTTGCAGTCATTTTGACAAAAAAGGTTAAAACCCCATCTGCATGTACATAACTATAAGTATTGTATCTAACATAAGGTCAAATTTAACTTATTTTATGCTGCTTTGATTGGCTACAGTGGGCAAAGTATTCTAAAGAGACTATTACAGAATAGCATAATTGCATTCTACCATAAATTATAAAATATGTCCATTATTAAAAATCATATTAGCTCTGACTATTAATCTCAGTTTATGTGGTATTCCAGAAAAGACTGATAAACCACCAGTGAACTGCTGTTTAGATGTGTTCTCACAAGTTGAGTAGCACCGACAGGGAACTACAAAATGTTCAATAGAGGGCTGAGATGTGGCCTATCTTTGTCTTGTTTGCATTAAAATCCATTTATTTGTATTACATTCATTCTTTTAGGTGAAACTGTAGTTTTATGTTGTATCTTTTCAGCTGAGTTTGCTGTAAAACTTGCCAGTTTGCTCAACTCTTTTCCAGCACCAGAAATAATCGAACCAACCTTTTCACCATACCGTCATGAAGTCTTGCACACACGTTATAAACAGTTACATCCTCTCTCACACGTATGACCACACACACACACAGGTGGCTAGCTAACAAGACAGTTTGACATGTGCAAGAAGGTTTTGCTGACCTGTGGGGGTTTCTGACTGACGTTAGGAGAAATCCCACCGACATTTAACTCTTTGCACAGCTGTTTCCACATCATTTCTCTGCAGACCACTTTACACAAGCTAGGCTGTGAGAAGTGAGAGAGAGGAAAAAATTGTGTTTTTGAGCATACCTCTGGGTATAAGTCCCTGTGCATGAGCTTATATGCCTGCATCCAGCTCAAGTGTATTTGTACCGTAATGTGCAGACTGAAGTGAGAATGTGAGAGGCAGAGAACCAGGTCTCTAATGAGCTCTGCGATCAAGGGAGGAAAAGGGCCTCAAGTGTTGAATATATCATGGAACTGATTGACATTCGTGAAATATGCATCATGGGCTGTGAAACCAAACAAAGGCCAAAAAAGAGAACATGACAAATGTCTTTGATAAAGAAAACCATTTGTTTATAGTGAGTGCACAAGTATATTTCCAACTCAATATGAAGCTAAACCATACCTTTGATCCACCAGATTGCTTATGGAAATATCAGTAGTTTTACGAACAAGAAACAATGGCCTTTTCCATATTTTTCAGACCTGTAAGTACAGCATGATTATAAGGGGTCAAAATGAAATATAATTATATATTTATATATATATATATATATATATATATATATATATATATATATATATATATATATTCAGTAGGCCTATTCCATCTTATATTTGGTGTGTGGATTCAGGAACAAGATTAAAATGCTAAATCATGATTACTAAAGGATTAAAGACTGCAAAACACTTGTACAGGATTGAAACGAAATAGTAAAGTTAGCTAAAATGTCAGGGTGCAAACTTTCTTAAACAGGCAGAAAGAAAGTCATCATCATCATCATCAAAGGCTGCGGGAGCACAGAAAGTTCCAACTTGTACAATATCAATTTATACAACTTAACCTTTTAAAAAGTGCCAACTCCTTTAAAAAGTAATGTGTGTAAATAATTTGTTTTCATACCTTAAGTAAGTATGGTTTATGAAAATACTCAACATTGTTGTTTTTGGCAGGCATCTCAGTTTTAGTCTTAGTTTAAGTCATCAAGACGAAAACGCTTATTAGTTTTAGTCACGTTTTAGTCCTGTCTAAGTTTGATAGTTTTAGTCTAGTTTTAGTCGACAAAAACTCAAAAAGGTTTTAGTCTGGTTTTAGTCAAATAAAAAAAGTATTAGTTTTAAACAAATTAATTTAGGTCAATAATATGTATTAAAAAGTGGAATCAAGGTTGACAGGTTATAACAAGTATTGTAATTCATAAAACAAGTTAACCTTAATGCTTTTGCATAGTAACCAGATCCTTTACCAGACTGATAGCTGTAGCCGAGACTTTCCCTTCAACAGGGATGCAATGCTGCCGTGCTATACTTAACACTCAATACAGACAGAAATGTCGTGCATTTTTAATGTCGGACAATCAGACCTTGAACATTTTCGTCTCGTCTCGTCAATGAAATCTCACAAATGTCTCGTCGTGTTTTCGTCACCATGGAGCCATTTTTAGCTCGACATCGACTCGTTATTGTTATGAAAAAAAGGTTCATCAACAAAATAAATTTGTCATCGTTGACGAAAACAACACTGGTACTCAAGTATTGGGATAAAAAAGAAACTTCTTTGGGAAACATCTTTCTTCTCTTGGCTAATTCCAACACTGCAGATCTAAATGGACAGTAAATGATCTGCACATGAGGGGGCGTGTCCATTAAAAAAAAAAACGTATGTTTCACATTGATTAAAGGAGAATTAATTTCCTGAAAAAAACGCTAAACATCAAAGACATACCATCACACTTTGCACAGTAGTAGGCTTATTCTGAGCTTGACTTTACAAGGGGCCCTATTTTCAATCATTAGTGCATGTAATAAAATAAATTTTAGATCACAAACATAATCAAATTTAAATAAAAATGATCACATTTTTAACTTGGGCATTTCAAGTAGCAGCAGTTACAAATAAAACCGTTTCTGCTGACATATGCTGTATAAGAAAATAAAAATGGTCTTGAATACATTGTTTTTATTCAAGAATGAATGATTTTTATCTTACGTTTTTTATTATTTACCAGGGGAGATGAGACCAAGCACGATATTGAGTTCACGAAAATGAGACGAGATGATATTTTAAGAAAACTAAAATGACAAAATATATGACTGGACAAACATACTTTTATTTAACAGTCACAAAACAATGCAGGTGCTTTTTTTAAATGTTTTAAAACATGCATCCATACATGACCTAAGCACAAGCTTTTAACTGCTCAATTTTTTTCACAAAAGAAATTCATATTTTTTTTCTAAAGGGCACGCAATATGAAACTTTTTCAATACACAGTGTAAAAAAATGCAGAGAGACTTTTATTTCTTTTTCTAACTATGTCTAACTGTCTCCTGCAGTTAAAAATACACATTAACTTGGAACAGAAAGGTATGCTTTGGCAAGGTGAGAAAGCAAAGAATATTTGAAACAGTTTTCTTGCCACCACTTCAGAGGCCAGCTGCTAAGAGGGATAGTGGCCTCTTTCCTGTAGTCTTCAATTTCCCTCTCAGCCTGTTCTGACCTGTTGGACGGGTCTAGTTCAGTAGAGAACGAGTTCCCTTGCAAGTCCTTAAGTGCTGTCTTTTTGGGAGCAGGTTCTGTCATTTCGAGCTCAGCTCTCCTCTCTTCCAGGTCTGGGACAGTGTGTTCCAATTGCTTCTTCTTCCTTCTCCTCAGCTGTGGTGTTTAAACAGATGAAACACTGGTTTTAAATTTGATATGCAGCAGCTCTCTTCTCATCCTCAACACACTCACTCTGATGCTCTCATGTTTCTAACACACACGAATCTATGAATCTATTTTTCAGTAGTTAATGATAACATAAATTGAGTTAATTTAATGTAACAGTCATACACAAACAACAGAAAACAATTGAAAGTGATACATTTATACCTGATTTCTCTGCAACAGTTTCACTTTGTTTTGTACCCTCAGGAAGACAGCCTCACACTGGTCATTGTCTAGCTAAGGTAGAGTCTGGAACCTTGGGTCCAGTGCTAGTGCAGTCCAGCAGATAGTTGTATGCATGCCCGCTGCATCTGTCTGCAATATTCCTGAGGATTGTTATCTTTGTGTTGGCAATGGTGGTGGAATCAGCATCATTTGGTGTCATGCTCTGTTCAACCATGCTTTTCTGTGGCACAATGAGAGACACTATGGGACTTTTTTCCTAACACAACACTGTGATGGCTACTTTCAAAGGATGCATCAGCATCAGAAGGTCTTCAGCATCTCTGATATTGCAGCTGTCGAGTGTATCAATGTTTTGCATGTTTCGTTTTGTATTATCTCTGGGACTGGTGAAATTGTGATATAGCTTTGCGTACCTCTCGATGTCCAATCATCTGATGTTATGGCAATGCTTTCTTTGTCTTTCAGGATTTGTACAACCTTGGTCCTTGACTAAAAACTGTCAGGTTTGGGACCACTATGCTAGTAAAATGCATGTGTGACTGGATGGTGTACTTAGTTTCAGTATGTGGAGGAGATGCTGAAATCCCTGATTTTCTACCACAGAAAATGGCCTCATATCAGCTGCAATGAAAATGCTGATGCCTCTCATTATTGTCATGGCTCTGGCGCTTGACTCTGGAAGTTTAGGTGCAGAGGGTTAGGTTAGAGTTACAGAGTCAGTGTTGTCTGGCCTTTAACAGTTTTCATCACAGGTGCAGCAGATTTTAGTAGCGAGCTGTGGTAGTTCTGTAGGTGCCTTTGCATCAAGCATCTGTGTTAAAATTCCTCATTGTAGAAAAAGAGTTTTTGCACTTAGCTGTGGAGGTAAATTTTTCGGGAACTGACAGAGTGTTGGTGGAATCTTGCTGAGCTGGCACCTCCTTACCACGGTTGTCCATCTGAACGAGAGTATCGGCACTGTCCTAGATGTGACTGGACTCTGTATCAGTGGGTCGATCTGTGGAGAATCCTGCAGTCCCTGTGTTGTCCACAGCAGCTGGTTGGTCAGAGTTAGAGCTTGCAATCCCAAAGTCATCTGTTGAGTTTTCTTTCTTCATGCCCTTTCTAATGTCCATTATCTTTGAAAGCATACAAGAAACTCCAACTTTAACCAGTTCTGTGATGTAAAACTTGGTAGTTGGCCTGCACCAGCCAATCAGTAGATGCGATTTGTGCAGTTTGAAATTTTAGCGGTCAACATGTGTAAATATTTAACATGCATTGAAAATTAAAACAAGATGTCTGCAAAATGATGAAAACAGCAAGGGGGTGCAACATTCACCAGTTCCCCCAGATTACTGAAAAGTCAAAACTTACCTGTTCATGTTCATTTGACTCTTCAGCACGTTGCAGATTTCGTTGCTCCTCTCTTATTATTTATGCTAACATATAAATTTTATCTTATATCTAAAAAGTAAACTGGCTGATATGCATTAAAGTGACCCCACTGTTTTAATGTTTAGTTAGTAATCTGCCAAATAGATGCTGTAGTCTGTTAAGCTGGATCGCCAGGGCTAATGCACCAATGCATCCGTGTACAAAACATGGAATTTAAAATAGTCCTGACAATAAAAACAACCTTGGAGACAAGAGCTAGTCCCAGCTGTATGTGTATGTGTGTGTCTGCATTTTTTGAGTAGGTGTGTGTGGCTGTATGAGTGATTTCAGAAATATCACAGAAGTTGACAGTTTTTAGTGAAAAGGGCCAAGCTCAGCCATCTGACAAGTCTAATTGTTGCACTGACAAGAAATCTGTCATTGTACTATGTCAGCCAAGTTTCACAGAGAAAAGTGAAAGGCAGAAGATGTGATTTATTAGATTCATGGGCATTTAAAGCGCTTACATTGAATTTTGAGCATTCTGGTATTTGAACAGAGGGGAAAAGCATCAAATTGACAGAAAAGGGGGATTTGTTTTCTTCTGCAAGAATGCATAAAAAATGGTTATACAAAGAAAAAGTGAAAATGAAACAAAGACAAGGTGAGTGAGTGGAGGAGAAAAGCAAAGTAATGCAAAATGAGGTGTAAGAGAAAGCAATGAAAGAGGCATTAGATCGCAGTAACTTGCCAGTGGGAAGCATATTCAAGGCTTTAAGTGCTCAAACCAACAGATATGTACCTCAAAATTTAAGCTCAGTGAAAAAGAAAACTAAGATTTAGAAAAAGCTGGTTTTAAAGTTTCAGGTCTTTTAGTAAGATTTTCTATGCAGGTCTGCCTGTTGATAGAACAACTTGGGGATGCACCACACCACTTCATATCTCCTATGGTCAGTGAGTCCAATGATTCACCTCACCTTAGCTGGCTTTGTTACGGTGTAATGAGAAGGGCATGTCTTTTGATAACTCGCAGGCTCAGACAGACATTGTTGGGATTTGCCTGTATTGTGATTTTCCAGAGGGAAATTAAAGCAGCAGGGCAGAGATGGTGTGAAGAATTGGGAAAAGAATCTTAAAAAAGAAAGAAAAGGACTGACCAGCGAGGTTAGGTGAAATAAAAAAACGAGAGAGGGGAAAAATAAATAAATAAATAAACGATTGTTGAAGAGGAAAGAAAATCTTGAGTTTGATATAAACAAAATCTTCCCACTTTTCTATGTTTTAAATTTCATTTGCAGACAATAATTGCATTTTTCTGTTTAATGTATATAAGAGGATTAAATGACTGCATGAGAGTGTGATCTGTTATTACTTCATTTAAGGCAGACATTATGTTTTTATTTTTCACCTTAGGAGTGAATGGTGGGGACCCTTAAGTTTGTTAACACCATAAAAATAAACAACCACCACACATTGTTTATAATAAGTATGCCAATGGTATTAGGAATGCAAACCTTTCTAAATGTTTCAAGTAAATATAATTTTAAGCCCAGAAAACTAATGCTGCTTTGAAATACATTGTTCCATTATTATATCCATTGTAATAAAATGTAAGCAGTTCTTTACTGTAGGTCACTCTAATTAGCTCTAATTCAAAATATAGAGTTTCATGGTAAAGGACTAATATTTTCAATTCCTTATATTAAAAATTTATATTTCCTTTACTCGCAGTAAAGATTGAAGACTCAAAATTCCATGTAGTCAGTAAAAATGGCAGCTCTTTGTCTGGAGGGCTAGCGTTGCCATGTGTGAGATTTTCCTGAGAACTAGAAAGTATGTACAATGCAAATATACCAGACACTTCATCAGATTAGCTGTTACTTCAGTCCCTGGATAAAAACGCCTTTGCAACTTTAACTGACCTGTAATATGTTTGCTCAGCTAACTTCACTTAACACCTAAAATCAAGCAGCAGTGAGGCCTGCTTTTAATGCTTTGGTCATAGATCTTTTACTAAAGTGGTTATTAAATTTTTGTTTTAAAGCGCATTGATCAAAATTGAACTGTGAAGCTGTTTTTCTCTATTTCCATTGCCAACAGGAGCAAAACAAAACTTAAATTGTTTGGTTTTCATCTCAAAATCACTACAGAGTTCCACAAAAATATCCAATAAATAACTATCAGAGCATAAATAGAATACAATTTGGGTATTTTGATTTGCGTCTTCTAAGGCTGAAATTACATGTATGCATGTTTATTATGCCTGTCTTCTATATTTGACTTTGTTTCCTCAGAGATTAATCCTCCAAGTTTGCAAGCTGCGATACACTAGCAACTTAAAAATCATAAATAGACTTAAACTGCAATTGGCTTCAATGATTGTGGCATTAGCAATATTTTGAGCCAGGTTCACCAAGTGATGTCTGAAACCAGCGCAGTTAATCATCACTCCACATTTTCATACCCACCTCTGACTGCAGCTGCATTAAAAACCATGAGTCCGTGACTGAAATGGATGTGCGGGGAGTTTTTTTTAATAAAGTAATTATTAGTCCCTAACTCCAGCTAATTAACAACAAAAGTGTGATTATTATTTATATAGTAGGTAATCATATTACAAATATAACACCTCTAGCTTTTATCATTAATGAAAAAGACAAAAGTGTAAATAATTATCATTCCTTCACTTTTGTCACCATACAGACTAAAACAAAACAGGGACAGAGAGGACAGAGACATCTGCTGAGGAGGTGAGGCAAAAGGATTTAACAGGATGGTTGGTGAAATGGTCACTTTAGGAGTATTTACCAGAGTTTATTTAGAAAGAGAAGACATAATTAGAATGGATATGACCCTCAAATGAAGAGTTCTTATATTAGAAGTAATTTAAATAGGTTTAATTATGTTAACTTGCCCATTAGAGGAGGCATGCAGATCTAGACACATGATGTAGAAAGAAACCAAACCAATCCAGAGATAGAAGAAACAACTCCTTTAACAGTAGTGTGCCTGAATTAGGTAACAAAGCCACAGGACCCGGACAGATGGCACAGAACAGCTGCCCACAAGATAGTTTTAGTGCACAGAACAGAGCATTTCATCCATTTTTATGGCAATAATTAAGGTGAAAACAGCCCAGTAAATAAAGACTTTGATCCTTCTCTTGTCAGATTTTACTTTGAACTTCAAATTCTTTGGTTCTTCTACTGTATTTTATATGAAAATAAAACTACAGTGCAAAATCATATCCTGGTTGAATCAATCCACAGTGCAGTGATGGTGTAATTAACTGTCTTTAGATCTGCAACAGGCTGCCCAGTGGTTAGTTTCCTCACAGCAAGAAGGTTCCTGGTTGAATCTTGGCTGGAGCCTTTTGATGTGGACTTTGCATGTTCTCCTTGTGCACTTCCTCGCACTGGAAGCCATGTTCTTTGAACTCGTCCTTAACTGTTTGGTAGCAGCAGTCCAAACAGAAATGACAAAAATACATTTTTTCCCTCAATCATTTTTAAATACTTTCATTGTTTCCCAAAGTGCCAACCTATTCCTTTAACCTTGCCATTCTGGTAGATGTGTATTCCATTAACTTTTAAGCTTTGGTCAAAAAACATGTTGTAATTTCATAGCCGTTCAGTATTTGCTTTTAGTAAACTAGACATTGGGCCAGTAAATCAATCACTCAGCTGTTCAGGAGGGCTGACAAGTGCAAGCCAATCAACTGGCAGCAGAGCAACCAACGTCATTGGGTGGTTGGCCAGCCTTGCAGCCCATCACCCAGCCAAAGATCCCAGTCAGTCAGAAAAGTAACCCAAATAATTTTGCAGGCCAGATTTTCCCACAACGGTCTATCAGCCAACCAAATCAGCTTTTCTGCCAACATTGCTTTGGGGTTCCAATAAAAAAAAAGTGAGAAACAGACATGAGGTTAAGATGAGAGAAGGTGAGAGAAACAAAGACGGAGAGATCAAGAAAAGCAGAGGGGCAGAAAGATGGAAGCTTGACAGGCTCAGCATTTAGCAGCAGAACCAGCAGATGGTATAATATCCTTGTCATTTATTCAAATGTGTGTGTGTTTGAAGGCATTTTGAGCTCATGTGCAGAATAACTATCATAATGAATTTCATTTAGCGAGTTTAAGAACCTGAATTGGTGAGAAAAAAAATTAAATGTGATGATTTGGAAACAGGAAAAAATTACTGGAGAAATAAAAACATCAGTAATATTTAATTCGTGTGAATGGATTGGCGGCGATGACTGGGACCTTTGCTGACTGCTGTTTTATGTGGGACAATGCTGCCAAAATCATCATTACACAATTTTGCACACATGCCAACAGTCATCTGCACACAGAAACAACACAAACTACACAGCCAAAGTCCACATGCATGTGTGTGAAGTTATAAAGCCTTTAGAATATTAATTTGCAGCCTTATGGTAAGATATAAAACCTTTTAAATGGTAGTTGAATACACATTGTCCCAGCAGTATCACAGGGGAGAAGGCTTTTGTTTAGTGATGAATTATGCCATAACTGTGTGTGAGGGTGAGTGTGTGTGTGTGTGTAATAATGGAAGAATGAAACTGAATGAATCATGGAAACGATTCAACATTGCAGTTGTGAGATGGCAGCCAGGGAGCCTAATCTAGAGGTGAAACGGTATAGACTAGAAATATCAACACAAATTCAACAGGCAAAGAAGAAGGCTCAGCAGATTTGTGGTAATCGTTAAACCGACTTCTGGGGAAACAAACTCTCATCCTTTAAAGTCATTGTGCTTAAAAAACGTCTCATGGCCTTTCTTTTGTTAGCCTTGTTCCACTGTTGTCAAATTACACGTCAAAGTAACGTACAAAGATGGAAGAATTATTCTGTACAACAACTTATATTTGCATCAGAGTAAGTAGTTTGTGTAAATTATCTCACACTTACTTATAATGTTGTTTCCTTGGTGAATAGCTGTAAACAAACTATGCAGAAATGCTGTCTTTGATTTCTAGTGCACATTTTCAATATGCTATTAATTCATTATCACAAATGAACTATTTTTAGGGAAACTGCATTTGCCATAAATCTTTGACAATGTTCTATAAGTATTTGGTGTTTAACTGGGGACTTTTACTCTGTAAACAAGGCATTACTAAGCTGGAAACTAAATGATTCCACTAAATGAATGAGACTGCTCAGCCAGATTTTGTTCCAGCTGAGTTTTTCCAGTTGAAGTTACTCCAGTCCGGATTATCTTTCTTGTACACAATGCTGGTGACCTGCATGGCTCACACCCCCTAACCCTCTGGTAAGCAGCACCTTGAAAGGAATCATATACTGCATATCAGTAAGAGTGTATCATACATATATACTGAATACTTAACTACAAAACCCATTTTCTGTTTATAAACTACCAGCACCTCCATGATTCAGTTCAAAGAAAGGCAATCATAGGTGGACACATTATTAGTTGTATTCATGGGGAGAAATAAAGCGTTTGACCCCAAAACAGCAAAAGAAAGACATTCTTACAATTTACTATCATTTTCTTTTTGTTTGCTACTCTTTACCTGCTATATTGCATAGTTTTTGTACCACAGTAATAATACAGACAACTTTGTATTTAGCAGAGTCTCTGCTTTCATGACACCTTACCTGGGTTGTTTGCTTGAAGTGGAAGAATGAGCAGAAGCGGACAAGTGGACAGTGCTGTTCTCATGTTCTGTTTTACATGCACATATAATTTCTTAAGGTTTAAATTTTGTTTTGTCTGGATGGCTATGCTAGAGTCTTTTAGCTGAATTTAACCCAGTGCTTCCTAACATGTATCCCTTGTTGCCCTCTGTACAAGGGGCTCACATGATGAAAATTTAACCTAAAATCCTTCAAAGTCATCACTACTCAACATTAAATGAGTCCTGACGCAGAAAAAAATACCTTAACTTGACTGGATGGAAAAGGCATGCGACGTATGAGGTGTTATTTCTGAATACATGAGAACTGATTCTGCATCCGTTGATCCTGCAGCAATAACAGTGATATATGAAAAAGGGATATTGATGTTGTGATAATAATAGACATACAATAAAGATATTTTATTATCCTCATCATACTGCAGAGGGATATTGCACCTTTATGCTATTTTTTATAAAATAAAAAAGAGGCTGAAGAAAGCCATATGTACTGTCCTCGGTCCAACTTCCTCGTGTTTGAGGAGGTTATGGATGTTCCACCCACACTTGGGAAAAAAAAAGTCCTTAAACAGGGTGGAACCATTTAGATTTAATAAAGAACACAGTGTCGATTGCCAGCAGGAATGGCTTATCTCCAAACAGGAGGAATACCTGCTCACCCTGCTTCGTGTCAATCGTGCAGAACTTGCAACGGATGAGAAAAAAAGTTGCAATTAATTTGCATTAAACTGTGACAGGGAAATCTTGAAGTCAAATTTGTGCTGTTGAAGCTGTCATTGTTTTGAATTTTAGTTTTCTACAGTTAGGGCAGCATCAAAGACAGCTAGATGGATCTGAAAATTCAGGTCATAATGAATAAGAAAAGAAGACTCGGATAGTACACGTCAGAATGACCTAATCACTGATGCACTGCAGAGGATACAATGGCCTTTACAGTTGTAGAGGCTGCGGCTTCAAGAACTGAAACAGTTGTTCCTAAAGCTGACATAACTCTCATGAATATGCCTTGCAAAATTAAATTTAATTATATGAAAAACACTTTATTAATCCCCAATGGAAAATTATAAAGTTGTAGTTTTTTCTTTTTCTTTTTTTCTATTTACAAATCATTGTCACTAAACACACTACTGTTTCCTCACCATCTTGAGTAAAAAGTGCAAAGAATTAATAAACTTTTGTAGTCCATTTGTTTATCTTTGCACTTTCCAGGAAGTCTAATTCTTTTTTTCTGTTTTTAAGAGAAGCAACAATAAAGTTAAACACTCCATAGATTTGTTAAACAGAAGGGCAAAACATGGGATGAAACTTGGACACAATCAACAGGGTTATGCTTTTTAAAAAGATGAAAAAAAAATCTACAGAAATCTTTACAGAAATGATGTTTTCTTCAGGCGTGGCAGTCATTTAAGTAAAATCAGATTTTTGTGGCCACCCAAGCTGACAGCCATTTTTTTTAATTTTATTTTAACTAATACATTTTAAACATGTCATTTAAATTTGTGATGGCACCTACAGACAGGCTAAAAACAACATGTCTGAACATATTTAACCTTTTTTCTTGAGTATATATCAAAAAATGAGTATTTCCATCACATTATGCAAACATGTGATGGATTAGACTTGTAAGTATTTAGTCATCTGCAGTTCGAAGGACTGACGTGACGGAGGGCTTTGGCATCAGGGAAAAAAGTTCACTGTAAATAAAAAACTGAAGAATGGTTTGTCTACTATGGTCGGAGCAGATGGGGGACCTCTGTTAGTGTTTGACTCCATGAAAGGCTCTGGAGCTGTTTTGAACAATGTGTATGCAAAAGTTTGGACACCCCAAATCAATATATCTGGTTCTGTAGAAAGTTAGAAAATTGCCAGATTATTTATTTATTTATTTTAAATGATGACATAGTTAAAAATTGAAATGAACTGTTTTATATTTTACTAGAGGGATAGGCATTATGTGTTTTTTACATTACTCATGACACAATGCACAATGACTTCTATCTGTGCACCTGAGGAGTGTTTAATCAGATTTCTTGCCAATAAATTCTATAACTCAGCATTCTTAATTTGACATTTTAGCTTTAATTTGATATAGACAAACATATCAATCAATCAAACTGTATTTATAAATCACCTTTTATGCCGAAGGCAACACAAAGTGCTTTACATAAAAAAAGCAATTTATGCATATCAAAAATAAAACAAGCCTTTACACACATTAAAATAGATTACATAACAAAAACAAAAAACAAAACACTCAGTCTTTCACACAGTTGCACACACACACACACACATGTATACACGCACATAAAGCGGCCTCCCCCCATTCTGCACAAACATGACTTCTTAATTTCTGTCTCTAAATTGAATGTAGGTATAAAATACTGAGAGTGATAAATATCTGGCTTGATATCTGTTTTTATTTTTAGTCAGCGACACTCAACAGGAGAACAGACTGAGCTGCTAAAAGCTACATTAGTTTCTCTATTATCTGCACTACTTAACTCTGTCTTAATCTCCTGTTTGTTTCTTCTTGTTTTTCCATTTCTCTTCTTTTAACTGCTAGACAGAAAATGTGTCTTTATTTTAATAAACCTACTCTCAACTGTTTGTTTAAAAGACTTAAAAGAATTGCAACTTGTGGCAAAACCAAGAGGCAGGGGTCCGGTGGTGCCCGTACTCTCCAGATTGTCTCTGCTCTGTAGTGATTTAAATTTGGTCGGCCCTCAGAGACCCCGTTCTGGCTCAGGCCCCAATAATTTGCCTGGAATGCCTGTTGGCAAGCGACGCGTCTGTTTGCATCATCATGTAGTCGGCAGCTGAGCTCCATCTTTCATCTTATTCTTTCTTAGAAGTCTATTTGCCATGTACAATATTCTTTACATGGTTTAGAACAGAACCACATTCACTGGGTTTTTGACATTTCATGAGTACATGAGAGCCCCCATATGTTGTTCAGAGAATCTAGAAAAATAATTTTCAGCAAATGCTTGGGGCTATATTATGAAATGAAGTAAACGAAGCATATCCGAGTGAATGTGTGGAAAATAGAAGGAATAAACTACATCAAAACTCATAATGTAATTAAGGTTTTCTTTAATTCATACTTGTGTTATATTGTGTTTTTAATCTTGACATGTTGGCTGGGTTTCAAGCTGTTTGATAAGTGTGTCCACATGGTTTGTTTAGCAATAAAACCATTACCTTATCTTGGAAATACGTTCATATGCACACACAAATTTGCATCAACACAAATGCACAAACTTGCTCATCCACTGCGAAATGCTGCTGAACCATATGTGCACATTAGATAAACATTAACAGCAATGAGAACACCAGACGTCCTACGCTTGTGGATGCCCACACAGAAGATTAGAAGCAGCAACACACACACAGACACAAGTACAGATCAAATTAAATACTCCTGATTAGGTTGTCTCCATAGCAACAAGTAAAATATAAAGCGTCACTTGAGACAAATTATCTGGACGCAAAGCTGTCACTCATGTGGTATTGTTGTTGTCTTTATTTAGACAAGATAAGAACCTATGAGTATTCATTATCATAAACGCTAAAATATATTACATATGCAAATTACAGGCTTTGTTCTTAATAACTGTTTCAAAAAGAAAAATGCACCTTTTAAAACTTAGTTTGCAGGTCTGGTTTTATGCAGATCCTTTGATTGAAATCTTCATCAAAAAATCATCCTTTTCAATATCATTTGAAGTGTTACAGTCCACTTATACAGTATGTAGTTGTTCTATTTTTTTCTGTTATCTACATATTGTTAATTTACATATTACTTCTCTTGAATATGATCTTCATGTTTGTCAAACATATCAAATAGTTTTAAAGGAGAGATATAATCATTGAAGAAGAGACACATTTTTTGTTTTCTTCTGTTTTTAAAAACTTTTACATCAAAGAGCACTCCCTTGATCATTATTTGACTTGTATAATGTCCTATAATCAGAATAAGTGACAGATGTTGACTCATACAGGGGTTTAAATAAAGCATTTCCTTTTATTGTGAAGCACCATTGTCAGGGGTTGCTTTAATTGAACATATATCAGCTGAATAAAAAGGGCTGGTCAGGAGTTTTTGGATGTGGAGTGGGGAAAAGTTGAATCTGAGTGTCTCATTGGAACATGATTATTCAGGGTTTACAGGAGAATAAACATTATGTGTGCATGAGTTGGACAGCATTCGTATTTACAATGTTCAAAGATATGAATTACAAAGCTCTCAGTGGTGCATTTTGCTTATTTTGATGTGTTTGAAAATGTGCCCAGTATTTTAGGGAATTGCTATTAAATGCAAAATGTTAAATTTTGCAGAGCTAAAAATCTGTTCAGTTCTGTATGCTTACAGTTTGCCCTTTAATGGGTGTGTGTAACTGTGAGGACTACATAGATCTGGTGAAATGTTTGTGTGCATGTGCGTACTATTTGTTGCACTCATGCTGATTCCTGCTTCTTTCAACTGGCTTCATCTCAGCTGTGGGCTAACCCTTCCAATGCAGAGCTGTCACTCAAAAACTGCAACACAAACACACAGATTTCAGACTCTGAATAACTGAATGTGTGGTAATATGAAAGAACATATTCATGCACACACTGAATCGGTCACACAGGAAGGAGTAACTCTGCAGGGGAGCACACACTGCCAAAATCAGTGAAGTACAAACATTAGAAGATTAATCACTGCTGCAGTGGACATCCAGGTTATTGTGAGATAAGCCACATTGGAAAACGTATACAGCAGCAGCTCCACTTGGAAAACTGACTGCTAACAAGATGTTAAGAAGCACGTAAACACATTACAAGTGTAAACTTGTAAACTTGTAAACAAGCCCCTCTGAGTTCTCAGATGGGAACCAATCCAAAACAGAGCTCTTTCAATCTTTATGAATCACTTTCTTCAGGCATCTTAGTTAAACAGTGTTTGTTTTTCATTTCTATTGTAATTCAAGAGACAAATGAATCAAAGGCTTTCTTTCTAAATAACTCTTTCCCAACCCCCGAAGGATAAAGCAAACTCACAGCAAAAGCAAAAACCTTTCAAGTCCTACAATCAAATTTGCAACCCACCAAAACTTGACACGTTATTTCCAAGCCAGACATTATTTAATGCATTTCATACAATGAATAATTTCAATCAAAACATGCAGGAGTATAAAAACAATCAACAATAAAATACCTCATTAACCAAATTTCATTCACCTGTGATTTCAGATCAGCCTTACTGAGGAAACATGACGTCCCAAGTCCCTTTATAACCATAAATGATATCAAAATAGGAATTATTTTATTTTTTTATTATTTTAGTTTTTGACCTGTGGTTCATGTACTGTATAGAGACTTTACAAAGATAAAAATATGATGTAAAATGTGCATCTCAAATGATTTGCTGATAATGCAAAAACATTTTTTTTTACTTTTCCTATGCTGCTGTTGCTGCATAAAACTGACTTAACATTGTTTTTATTGCTTTATAAGCTTCACACACTTATTCTTAGTGATTCAGTATTGGAGACAGTGCAACACAGGCTGCTTTACAACTACAACTTGGAGATATCCTGTTCACTCTATCCTTAAAACACATGTATTCAGAACAGATTGTGATACAACAGCTCCAGATCAATGATTTAAGGCAGTGATTGCTTCCTTTTGACTTGAAGCAACCACAGTTCTCAAGTAAATATACTGAACGGAATAATTCATATTTAATTTCAGTGGCCCAACATGTGCTGTGATCTAGTCACCTAAAACTTTAAAAATGAGACATGTGTGAAGGTGAACAGCCTGAATGCTGTCTACAGCATTTTAAAGGCTGGAATCAAACTAATCAGATGGAAATGGCAGCAAAACCCAACACATCTGACTGCACTGCAAAGGGCACTTTGCCATCCAATTCATTCTATTATAATATATATATATATACTTTGCCATGGGATTCAATAGGGAAGTGACCCCAAACTTTTGAACGGTAAAGCAGTTAAAGTGAATAGACTGACTCTCAGAAGCTCTACTCAGCTGTGTTGCTTCTATTCAGTTTAGTCAACAAGCAATTCAAGACTAAATTTTGTGTTTATTTTTGTATTTTCATTTGGAGAGCCAGTGCTCTGAGTGGAAGAAGTATGTGTGGGGTACTGTTAATTAAAAACATTTTATACCACTTAAACTGTAGATTTATTCTCTTAGAGGCTTTAAAATTGAAGTATTTTCTCTGTCAGTATAAAGTTTGAAATAAGTATTATGACAAGCCAAATGCACTGAATGTGATGAAAGGATCAAAATGCAGCAAATTCATTAAAATGTTTTGATATGTGAATAAAAGGAGCCTTTATCTGAAAAGATCCTTGATAATTAGATCACCTTTTGTGTTAAAGTCCCCTCCCAGATAGGTTTCACATGACGATATTCCCTTTATCGCTTACATTTGTATTTAAAAACTTCTAAATATGCCTTTCACCTTCCTTCTGAGACCACTGATTCACAAATTCTACCACCAGTGAGACTTAAATAAGTCTGTACTTTCAGTAAAACTTTTGGTCTTTTAGTCTTTTAATACCATTTAAAAACTCCCATCTCATCTTAAGACCATTTTATCTAACTGTTCTGCCTTTACAGTCTGTGCTTTATCATCAGTGTGAGACAATATAATTCCTACTTTTAACAGTATGCAGCTATTGGAATGGGAGCATAAGCCAGCATGATAATGTTCTTACTGGCTACCAGAATTCAGCTGATAAAGCAGAGTCTCCTGTAATTGTGTAAGCGATGAGAAAGATATGGGTGGTATTTTTGAATTACTGCAATCCATTAGCCTTTCTTTTTTAAAGAAATCAAATTGAACAAAATTCACAAAGAGGAAAAGAGCGGAGTTTTCTGCTCTGTATTAGCATATTTTTACTGTCTACCTTCTGTACACTTAATAATCCCAGTTCCTTTATCTTTTTTTTTTTCTTGCTAAACTAAATTTTAACCTTTACATCAGCAGATAATTTAATACACGATTTTTACATCATGAAGGAGTTTAAACATCAAACAGAGGCCTGAGGTTCTGAATAATTTCCTTTCCATACTTTTAAGTTTAAAGTCTCTGAATATTGTAAACATCTAATGCTTCAGTATGCCTTTTACTCCTGGATAATGTGCTTGTTTTCATTTATTCACCAGTGGTACTTGTTCATTTGCATATTTAACCTCTTCTCCTCTTCTTCTCAGTCTATCATGTCACATCACATCATTCAGAGAATGGCAAACAAGTAAGCATTCCATATAATTAATGAGTGATGCTGGTGGCCCACTTCCATGCTAATAAAAATCATATGCTAATTAATGTTATGAGCCAGTTAATTAAATATAAGCGTGCTAATAACTGTTTACAGAGCTTAACTGAGTCTAAACAGGAAGCTCAGAACCTTCATCATTAAGAAAAGATCTGCCAAACTTTTGTTACACGGTCACTCACAGCAAATAACACACAGTCAACAGTTTTAATGGTTGTAAATAAAGTGGACAGAAGTTTCTTTTACTTTTTTTAGTGAAGGGATCTATCTTTTTTTACATTTTTTATTTTCAAATATAACTGTTTCTGACTATGTGAGTGTAATTCCATTGCAGCATCTAAGCTGGATTGATTTCTCATTATCTGTTTAGTGTTTACAGTATTGTATTTATTAAGCTATGCATCAAAATCACAACAATAAGCAAAGGAGAGGTGGTAATCACTGTTATAGCTGGACCCAATTTAGGTTAGCACAGGTAGATCGGTTAGCCTGATGTCACATACAAGTCTCAAATATATGATTCACATTAATTTCATTGTGAAATAGTGACGTAAATACTAAGGGTGGTGTACTTTCAAATGTGAATAATGTAATTACCACTGCAACATAATGACTATAAAGAATCACCTTTTATTGCACAATAGCAATATCAGACATGGAGCATGAATGTCTCTGACAGTGATGTGTGGATCGATATCAAAATATTGATACTACAGATGCCAGCTTTTTCTAGGATTGATTTTCATTTTAAATTTAAAATATTTTATTGAATTGGGGTAAAAATGCAGTCTATCACAAACTGGAATGCAGTGGACAGTAACTGTAATATCAGGATCTTCTCTAAGTTATACCTAGTTGGCAGGAACTACTTTTTCTTCTGCCTACCAAAGTCATATGTAAAATGGCACAGCGTAGGGATGCAGCAGTGCATGTCTCACTCATTTAGGCTGTAGCATCACGTGTGGAGCTGAACAGCAACAGCACGATGTATGATGTGTGTGGGAAGACATAGGAGAATTGTAACGACACCACAAACCTCCTTAAAGGGGTAGTGCCCCCAAAAATTTGTTTGATGGATTTGTGCTTTTGAGGGGTATAAAAGTAACACCGGACTTTATTCTTTACCTGCTGATCCTCATCTGGTGACAGACAGCAGCTCAAATCGTAGCAGCGGTAACTTATAGTTGCACTTCCTGCAGCTACCACAACCAGCCGCGAGTTTCCACAGTTTTCCAGAGCTGCTGGAGCTGCTGACAGGCCAGCGTAACAGCGCTAACGGCTCAGACTGATACGGTTCAGGCCCAACTTATTCATGTGCAGCTGAGGAGATTCTGGAGGGGGATAAGTCTCAAAGACGCTCTGTGGCGTAGCTGCTTTGTGGAGCTGTGGACCACTGATACTACATTTTGGTAAAGTGATTTTCATCTGTCTGCTAGGTTCAGGTTTTTGTGTTGATGTTCAAACAACATGAGTTCCCTCATTCTAAACACTACTGCGTCCTGTTTTAAATATGTTAATGAATTAAGAAAATGCTGCAATAAATATTTGTATGAGTTCAGCTTGGAGTGATATGTGTCCCTGAGATCAGCTCACATCCATTCAACAGGTTTAGATTTAGTTAGTAAGGATGCTGCAGAATTATTAAACATTCAGTAAAACAGCCATTAATAAAATACATGTGAAAAATATTTAATTAGATAGAAAGACAAATAACATCAACCCCTCTCATGGTTTTAGATCGATGGTTAACTAAATATTTTAATATGTAGGTGTTGACAAACATGCAATTATTGTGGTATTTATATTTTTTTATTCATGCATTTTACTGATAACTTCAGTTTGAGTCACAAAGTATTCTATAAAAATTTAACTACCACTGCATTTCCCTTTAGCGTAGCTGCTTTGAAAGGGATTTTACAAACACATTGAGTTTCTGTACAAAGTATTGGTATCTGGTCGGTATCGCCGATACTGGCTTGTATTTTAGATGTTATCGGGTCAGAAAGACAATGAGTGGTATTGCTCATCACTGGTTTCTGAGGCTTACTCTGGTGTGTTATGTAACTCTGACATTAAGAGGCAGGCATCCAGCTTTCTGTTTTGAAATGTTTTTGCTTTTGATGCAGTAGTCTGACTCTGAAGGACCTCTGCAGGGTGTTTGGGGAAGAGACTGGTGGGGATGAGAGCTTAGCCAATATCTTCTTCTCTTTCTCAACACCTCAACTGGTGGATCCAAGGAATGCCTCAGGACAGTCGAGCCAGAAACGAACTCAAGCTAGCGTCAGCTCAGGAAACAGCCATCACTGATCAATACATCATTTTACTTCTATCAAGTCTGACATTGTGACGTGTATGACTATTAAGTTTTCCCAATCACACATTCACAGAATTACACATATACACCATGACTGTAGCCCCTCCCACCAGCTGTTATGGGGCCTGTTTTGATCAGTAAATTCAGGTGTTGCACACTTACTTTTGATCACACCTTAATCACCTCATTATCTTGAGAAAAAAAAACTTAGTTCTGTCATGATGATAAGATAAATTATCCCTTTCACCAGAAAGCGGCCCTTGTTTTGTTGCAATAATGAGAAACTCATTATCTCAAGATAACAATTAAAAAAAAGAATTGCATCAGTAGGTACATTTTGGAAAATGGAATAATGAAATATAGTAAGACTTTAAGAAAAGTTTGTGAAGATTTAAATGTATTCATCTTGGAAAAATATACAACATATATATATATATATATAAAAACACACACACAGAGTAAAAACATTTAATAAGAAATAAAAACTGTCTCCTCCCCATGTGTTGTTTTGAGACAGTGAAACTGATGTCACCCTCAGGGGTAACAAGGTTTTGTAAGGGAAAGCCTGATGAGCCCTCCAATACATTCTCTTTTTCCTATTCTTTATTATATATATTTGACATATTCTGTTTTATTCTATTCTATTTATTTGCAGGCATTGTCACTGTTGCTTGGTCAAGTGCAGCTGTGCGCTCATTGTGGGTATAGGGCTGTGCTGGCTTAGAGGGCCGCATTAACCAAGGAAAATGTTGACACTACTTCATGAAATAAAAAGGACTGTTGGGTTTATGTTTCCCTTTCCTCATCCATGGGTTATTAGTTTATTAAGTGCAGCTGTGAGGAAGATAATCAGAAGGGGTTCATAACAGGAGCAGGGCATACCCAAATGTCTACACTCAAGAAAACAAGCACATACCCATGACTGAAGATATTTGCAAGCGACTTGGCAACACTTCTGCCTTTCTCTGGCACAGTCTCCTGTATCTCTCCCTTTGTTTTATCTAGCTAGCTTTCTTTCTCCTTTACCAATTTTGTTTCCTGTCTCTTAAACACTTATCTTCACTGTAGTACTGCAAAGTTTACCACCGGGAGCCTCACAGAATTAATTGGTTAAGTGTATTACGTAAGATGGCTTAACTTTTGCGTGTTTCCTGACCACTACTGTAAAGACTACAAAAGTTGCGCCAGTTAAAGTAAGAGCACCCTGTTACATTTTAGATTCTTGACCATGTGGACAAATTCTGGTTCTTTGCTCTTGAAGTTCTGACTTAACACAACCAATGTTAGCACCACTCTCTGGTACAAGCTAGCATTAGCCAGAAGCACTAGCTTTTTCAACAAAGGAAGGGGCAGCAGGTACAGCCAATTAGTTGCAAGAAATGAAAGAACAGAGCCAATCATAGCAGTTGAAATACGTTCTAAGTCAGGACCTATAGCAGGGATGTTGTAGATGAGGAGAATGAGTCTCTCAGCTGTCTTTGCAATGGAAAAATGACAGGGACAACTCAGGAGTTGCTAAGTATTGTTAGAGACACATCCATACTGTTTCTACCCAATTCTACGCACATGATGAATGGTTTTCCATTGATTTTGAGAATATGCATAGTGTCATGACTGTTGTGCTTTAATTATGCAAATGGTAGTGTGAAGGTGCTGGGCTGTGATTGATGCGTCTTCCAGTAGCTCTTCAGGGGCTGGCAGGTGGAGGATGGCTTCCCTAGAAAGACTTGAATGGAGATCAGAAGAGCACTAATCCCCCTCCTCTTCCAGCCACCCACACCCTGCCTACACCTCAATATATTGCAGTGATTTTCACATACGGTCATCCAGGAGTTTGTAGCAATGTGCTGCCATTTTTTCAATCCCCCCTTTTTTGCTTTGTTTTAGATTAGAGAGGTATTTTTACTTTCTATGGTATAAATTACTTCTTCTTTTATTCATATAGTTTTGTTTTGTTTCTTAACTTGGCTCTTTGCCACCTTGAAGTACCTTTTAACTCCAAATAAACTTCTGTTATTTCATGTCTCATTGTAAACAAAACCACATTTTTCACCTGGATAATGTCTCTGTGGCTGCTTGAGACCTGAGGAAGATGAGTCATTTCCATGTCGTGTCTTGGCCAACCCTAGGTAGGGCATAACAGATGGTTTACAAATAACATTGGGAATATTCAAAAAGAATTCAGACCCCTTCCAAAAAAAAGTTTCTTTATCAATCTATTCTCAGTAGCTGTTGTGTCTTGGAATAACCACCATTTTAGTGTGAGGCACATTATTACATCATCATTTTTCAGTGGGACTGAAAAATTTCCATATGCATTTTAAGTGTGTGACACGGTGCTGTAGCAAGACATGTTGTTAAAAGCTATACTGAGCCAACTGTCAAAGGAGGTGGGAGGAAAAAAATCCACTAAACACCACTTGGGGTGAAATAAAAGCTTTCAGAACAATCAGAAATACAATGAAAACACCAGCGTGTTCAGTTCAGCTGTCTGTATTATACATTTGCTCAAAGCAAAATAAATATTAACATAATTTCTCATAAGACATTCATACCACCCTGGAACTAAAAAGGGTAATTTAACAGCACATTTGAAACTCGAGTTAAAGAAATGTGTTCCTGTCAAAATAGGAAAAATGCAGTGTTCTCTAATGGAAAATGGCAAATAGGAGGTTTAACACGACATGAATGTACTTATACAGGCTAAATACAACTGAAACTAACTCAACATTCTTCAGAGATTGTTTAACCTTTTTATTTTTGAGTGAATAATTCTCATAGGGCTAAGAATTCTGGTTATGAATCAGAAGCTGACTGGAAAAATGGAAGAAAACTAAACTGAATGTTTAAACTTACCTATTTTTCAAGTTATACCATCCATGTCAGTCTGAATGTTAAGGGCCAGTAAGATTAAATTAAAGATTTAATTAGATCCAGTGAAGTTGTACTTATATTTTTTATGTAGCAAAGATAACATGAGGTAACATGAACCATTTTTTTAACATTAGATGTGTTTAGTAAAAAAAGGAAAGATAAGTTAAATACTCATTACATTAAAACTGTAACCATGGCAAAATGAGAAAAAAAGTTAATTTGAGTACTATTAAGATGTATCTGGTACAATTTGGGGTATTTTTCCTTTTTTTTCTTTTACCAATTAATATTCAGTATATGCCAAATTCAGTTTCATTCTGTCTGTCTTGTGGGCCTTTGTCACAAACTAAAAAGAAGATTCTTAAAATATTCACCCAGATGAACTTGTATCACTTGAAGAGGCTAACATGATTTGCCTCTTTTAACACAGTCTTCATTGTTTTTATCTGGAAAAAATATTTACATTTATAGAGGCAATGTGAGCCATTCCTATCTTTTTAAAATTATGGTCTTGATTCTTTATGTGTGTGTGTGAGTGTGTGTTTTGAGAAAAGCATGGCAGCTAATTTTGGCCGTCTATTGCAAGGCTTAATCTTCACGCAAAGGTATTAACTGGAAAGCAGAGGATCACATGAACTTCACAAGCTCTGGTAGACTTTTTTTCTTTTTTTTTTTAGATTTCACAACACCATTTACATGTTAAGTAAGCTATTAGATCATATCTGTACAACCTTATTGTTTAATTTCTGAACACTGAGGTATCAGCTATCTGTGGTACAGGTCACAGCACTCAACTCATGTTCGGATATAATCCTTAATTGACCGCACACAATAGTAATGGAGTACAATTCTTTCCCGGTTCCACTGGGATATTTTCTTTGTCTGCTGGTCTTTTGTTTCCTCCATAATTATCAGTTGACATGAGTCTTAAAAGAAAAGATGACCTTCTTTTACCTTATTATTGAAAATAGATAATTCCTACTTTGCTCTGAGGGAAATTAAACCTGTCTGTTAGCTTTTGTCTGCATCCTTTTTCTATTCACTTCATTGACCCAAATTTGAACTGCCTTTGCACCTGATAATATAAAACCTTTGGTTGGATGGTTCGTAATCAGGAGGCTTCATGTTCCAATCCTCGAGCTCTGTGCATCAGTACGTTGAATTTCCAAGAACAAAATAGCGGATTTATTATTAAAGTGCCAGGTTTCAGCTTTAATTTTGCATGTTTACATCATTTGGTCTATGTTGCCCCAGTAGTCTACCCACCAGAGACCCATGCCATCTTAACATTTCATGCATCCAAATAAAAGAACCTGATATCTCCCTCACCTCATTGAGATGCTTTGTGAACATGCAGGATTTTGAAAGGCTGGATTTTACACCAAATTATCATCTTTTCTTCAACATTTCCAAACAGTTTTGTTGCCTACATGTAATCACACATAGGCTGAGAGCTTAAAATATAGAAACTGTGGTGTTTAAGCAAAAAAGTAAATAAATAAAAAAACAAAAAAACAGTCTCTTCTCTCAGTGGTATCAAACTTGAGTCAACGGGATGACTCAATGATCCAGCAACCTCCCAAAGATGTGTTGTTTTGCTGTTTGATAAGGCAGGCCTTGATGAATATGAACCCTGCTTGAACAGTTTTGATACACCCAACATGGCAACATAAGAATGATTGCGACTATATGTAGATTTCTACAGAGTGACTGTAAGCCCTTTAGGAAGAGGGAACCTGAAAGATGTTGACATCAAGTTTCTACTCTATGGCAACATCAGGAAACATAATATCTGAGGGTCTTATGAATCACCAAGGCAGCCTTTACCAGCTTGTCCTTTGAATGTAATTACAAATTAAATTTTTGCAGGGAGGAAATGACTAGACTTGTTCTTGTTAATCTAAAATTACATGTCAGCCAGTAAAACATCTTTAAATCCCAGGAGTAAATGTAATCCAGCTTTGCCACCTCTGGGTATAAAAAGAATTTTACATAGATGCAAGTTTTAGTGGAAACCAGTTGCTCTTCATTTTTTGATTTATCACCCAGACTGCCCACATCTTTCCATTACACAGCGTTACTGTGTCTGCTACAAGGATCAATTCTTAGTTTGAATTGTCTCCTGCCCTTTGGGCTTATCAGTGTTCTTGAGCTGGAAAGACGCTGGCGGATTTTTAGAGCTCCTTTACACCTTTTAAAACATTCATATGTATAGGGGCACATTTGAGCTGCACTGTGACATCCAGTTGACATCCACAGGGTAACTCATCATAACACAATATTAAATTCATACATTTTATTAGAGATAACAGACTAAAACCATAGGATCTGTGGGAGTGGAGGAAAGGCTGAATATAAAAGAAAGAGGGCTTAACCTGACATGCTACTTGCTGGGTTTGAATGTCTTAAAACTTGTTGGTCGAATGTTGGACCAAAGTGGAAGAAAGAAGGAGGACAGCTCAGGGGTGTAAGGTCAGAGTTGGAGGACCAGAGTTTAGCATGAGTCTAAACCCTTTCAAGAAGTGATTGGCAACAACCTTTTCTAGGAAATGTGTGGTGCCACTGGGCAAAAAAAACAAAAAAAAAAAACAAACAAAAAAAACATGGAAATCTTAAGAATAACAAACAGGGAGGACAAACAGGCAATTATACATCACCTTTCTCTTTTTTACTGAATAGTGAGTGCAGACAATAAAGCTATATGAGATCTACAGATCATCCAATATTAGCTGTACTCTGCCTATTTAGAATTGTGAATAATTTATTTATCATAGAACCCCACCATTTCATGTTTTGTGAAAACTTTTACACAAACTACATTTCCAGAAAAGTTGGGAATTTTCTTGAAATATAACAAAGACTCAGTCTATATTAGAAATCTATATTATCTCATATGTCAAAGGAGAGAACCCACGCATGCACGGAGAGAACATGCAAACTCCACACAGAAAGGCCACTGTTTGAACCACTCCCTAGCCGAGGCTCAAACCAGCAACCTTCTTGCTGTGAATCCACAGTGGTCTTTTTTTGTGTTTGCATGTTCTCTCTGTGCATGCGTGGGGTCTCTCCGGGTACTCTGGTTTTCTCCCACCATTCAAAGACATGTATGTTAGGTCAACTGGTCACTCAAAATTCTCCCTAAGAGTGAGTGTAAACATGAATGATTGTTTGACAACGACCAAGTAGCAAGCTAGCAGTAGCCAACAAGTCAGCATGTTATGTCACAGTGGCTTTGTCCATTTATAATACACAGTCTCTGTTTCTTTAAAGCATGTCTCCAATAATCAGCAATATAGCATACTAAGAGTTTACAAAGTGACATGTATTAATTTTGTGGCTTGACGTTCTGCATGCACGACGGTGAAATCATAAGACATTTTATGTGAGTGACAGCAAGTCTCACAGCACCTCACTGCAGCTGAAAGCATTAATTATCTCCTCTAATGGTAACAAAGAACTCACTAAGAAATGGTTGTTTATGAGCATCGTTAGTTGAGCCTTTAATGTGACCTCGTGTAAAAAACTTCAGACAGACAGGATAAGAGAGAATTGTTTTGTTAGTACTGAAATTTGACAAACTTTTGAAGAAAAGGCATTTGTTTTCTTAAAAGTTTGGGTTACTCATAGTCACCATGTCCCCATTTATTATTATTACCATGACTTTCCCAACTTCAAATGACTCAGGAGCATTAAAACTTTTGTATAAACCACTTTCACCATCATTTCAACTTGAGGATTGTCTGCTTTCAGTTCCCATCACAAAACACTTTGTGTCCTTATTGCAAAAGTACAAAGGTCTACCAGAACAGTAGGGAGCAGATAGGGGAGTGAAGTCAACGTTAGTGATTGGAAAGGAGAGAGAGAGATGAGAAGTTAAAGGTGGGAGTGGGAGAAAAGCACTTGAGAATCAAGGCTAAATGATAGAGCATAACAGAGAAAAGGGAAAACTGCTTAGTAGCAAACATGGGAGATGAAACTGTAGAAATTATTAAATGGTTCTGCAAACTTAATTGATGCTACGTAGGCATACAGAAGTCAATAGGCTCTCTGTATTCATTTTCTGTGGACCCACCTGCAGCCAAGAGACGGCTCTTGTTGTCTCCTGTACAAACCACTTTGCAACCGACCTCCACATCTGTTCCTTCTCTTGAAATGTTATCTACCTTTCTCAATATCATGTTTGTCATTTAAAAAGCTCCTTTTAAACTCTTGGGCAGTCTTTGCAGCTGCTCCTCTTTAGCATGCTGGGAACAGGGAGGTCCCAAAACAAAGCTGTGGTTAAAAAATTAACTGTAATTGCTCATCTACATAATAATCTTTGTGATGGAACTGGTCCTGACTGATGTGTTGACAAATATGCAATCCAGTCTGAGTGGAGCAGACTATGTGAAATAGAAATGAGAAAGAACAGCAGGAGGGAATCTCAGACTAAGGCTGTCATTTTTCTTTAACGTTTGTGCATCTGTTTGAACACTGGGGAAACCTCAGACTTGACTAAGCAGTGAATAAGCAAATAGATTAATTGCATCTAAAAGTGCTTTAGACCATAGGCTGTTTAGATAGTGTTGGACCATTAGATGTACTTTTTCTTGTGATCTAGAGGTGCACATTCTAGTATTAGCCTGACTGAGTGCATGCTAACTTTTCTGTGAAATGAACTAATGTTATGTTACTAAATAACTATGAAAATGAAGGAAACTGACATTCAAAGATTACCTAGGAGGATCAACCCAATAATTAAATAATATTAACAGCAGTTTCTGAAAATATGATAATCCTTGCGTTGAAGTTTTGGACATTTTGGCACTGTTGAGCACAGTTTGGGAGCCACGAGCACAATAAACTACTAACAACTGAAAAGCATTGGTTATTGGTTGATGAAGAACCCCACCACACGAGGTAACACTTATGGGGTTAACCAACCATCAGATTAGCAAAGAAGGTTCAATAAACAAAGTCCTCCCAATGAAATACAGCAAACTGTCTATACCTGAGGAACTGCAGACTACTAAACCAAGACTTCCAGCTCTCTCTATCTGCCTGACAGGTTTTACTAGAAAAACAGAGGCCAGGGAAGTAAATAAGAAACCATCTAAACCAGGGGTGTCAAACTCAGGTCCTCGAGGGCCGGTATCCTGCAGGTTTTCATTGTTCCCCTGATTTAACACATCTGAATAAAATCAAATGGATCCAACAGCTTCTTGTCAACATCTTCACAATAACCCATTAATTTCAGTCCTGGAAACTGACAAAAATTTATTAACATTTATTAATTAACTGGTCAACATGGTCTTCTCTCAGTACAGTGCGCTGGGCTGTGACAATGTCCCCAGAAGTACTAAAAACCCTTTCAGGTAGTACACTAGTGGTGGGTATGCATGAATAAGTCTTAGCCAGTGAAGACAGCATTGGCAGATCCAGCTGGTTTCTTTACCAGTGTAAGGCATTGCCATCCAAAGGTTGGCAATGGTTTCTGCATTACCAGACTTCACCTTTTGTAAGGTCCCTGCTGACCTCAGTGGTGGCCTTGTTTCTATTATTTCATTGAACATCTGGTCCAAAGCCTTCATCTTTTTGGGGGGAGAGTTATCATCTAGATAAGAAAATGGAAAAAAATACATTCCTTGTAAGAACAGACAACTAAAACAAGGCGGCTCACATGGATGCATAAAAAAAAGAAATAACATTGCTGATTGCTACATGTACATTTCATTTGAGTTTTTGTTTGCATGTGTTTTAGAAAACTATACTGAATAAAACAAAGGTAGGCAAAAGTTAAAAGATGTCGAATGAATCCAAAAATATCAACTCACTATCTCGTGTAAGGTTTACGCCTCAGTTAACACTGGAAGGTACGTCAGGTCTCTGATTTTGTCTTCATTAATGAAGGACAGGACTTTGAAGTGGGTCTAAGTCGCTGGTAACATGCAGTGTGTCTTAAAGTCCCTGGTACCTGGAAACAATTGAATGATAACCCAATTACAAAGCTATTACTGAGCACCATTTAAAAAATAGAAAAACAAAAAATCATAGCACACACTAAATACAGACATTCAACTGAATTATTCTTACCTTTCATTGACGTTTTCTAAGAACTTTGCCTGCATTGCTGTGATGATGTGCAGGTCACCATCAACTAAACTAAAGTCCTTAGTTTTGCGTGAACAGAGGCAACCATGGACAGAGTGGGATTGTCTTCTTCTCACAGAAGAGTTGTTGCCACTTTGACAGGTTCCATGAGTTTTATTATTGCTTCTATTGTAGCAAGGTTTTCTTTTGTCCAAGTATTGACATATTCACCTCTCCTCAGCTGTCTTGACATGAAACCTGCAAAAACTGCAGGCTGTTGTTCTAAAAACAAACTTTCCATATCATGGGAACTATTTCAGCAGGTACATATATCCTGTATGTGCTTTAGGATGGCAAACCAAGCAGCAGCTGGTTCTGGTGTGGCATTTCAGTGGCTTTTGGGCTGTGATAAAAAAAAAAGATTATAATTCTCCTAACTTGGACCAACACGCTTGCGGAACCTTTTACTTGAAAAGCTTTTTGTGAGGTCAGATTAATGGTGTGCGCGATGCAAGCAATTGGACATCTTTCACACACATACACACATAGGCAGAGCACAGACACTAGAGACCACCTCAGGAGGAGAAACTAATGCAAAACTTGCTAGAAAGAGGTTGTTTACATCTTAATCAATTTTATACAGTTTTATTAAAAAAATCAATATTGTGTCTGTGATTTTGAGCTGATACTGCCGTGCACCTAACTACTGTATCAATTCTTCGATATGTCTCCAATCTTTGCACCTCTAATGTAAACCAATGAAATGGTCATGCCGAACCAAGAGACATCATGGGGGGGCAACAAACTACTGAAGAAAGCACCAGTGAAAAATGTAGCAATCATAGAAGGTATATAAAAGATGGACAGAGCCTCCGTGACATCACCTGTAGGTTTCTGAAGAGCTGAATTGAAGCTCACTGGCCGGTTCCCACTGTCGCTATCGACACATGTCGTCATTCACGGAAAATCTAAAAATGGGCAAAGAGGTGGAGCTGAGAGGGGGGCTGTGAGTGTGGGGGTGGATGATTAACACCCATCAAACTCTGAGCTGCACGTAGCTAAGAGCTAGCCAAACTAACATGGAGCTAATGGTAGCTAACCAGCTGACAGGTAAGCTGACCTAAAGCTAAGGTGCAACCATACTTTAAACATGTTTATTTCTGCTGTGAAGTTGGTCTTTTTTAGCATGGGAGTCTATGGGGATTGAGTTCAAAATTGGGAGACTGATTCAACAGGTCCCAGGAACAACACCAGAGATCTCTATACAGAAGAACATAGTCCGAGATACAGCTAAGATACTGCAAAGAACCTTCAAGCTTGAAACAGTGATTGCTTGCTTGGGTGTGAGTGTGGAGTCATTCTTTTTTATCTTTACTTCTAAAATATCATAAAAGTCAACACAAAGTTAATATCCCACTTATTTGTACCAGATGTACTTCAAGATGGGGACAATCTTACGTGCCACCATGTAAATGGCCGTTACTGTCAAACAGCTTCATGTTTATGCAACATGAACCTTTTAATGAGGGTGAGAGATAAAGAGAAAAGACATGGAAGACAACAACATGTAAAAAAGGAGAAGAAACTTGAAAATAAAAAAACAGTTCACTGAAAAAGAAAGCCGGAGGAGAAAGAGACAAAGCAAGAATAAGGAAATAAAACAGAAAATAATATACAGTTTGATGGAGAAGTAGCTAAATGGATTTTAACACTTAGATTGAGAAACGTAGTAAAACACCAATGAACAAGTGAACAAGGATGGTGGAGGAGGGGAGTGAAGAGGCGTGCAGATTTCTCCTCCGTTACGTTCTGAAAAGAGAAACAAGGGATGCAGGGCTGAGATAAGAGGAAGTTGATTAAAGAGTCACAGCCAAAGAAAGGAGGCCCTGTATTTAGCATTCTCCTGGCACTGTGGAGGCTTATTTTTCCATGCCCTAGTTTGTCAAAATGAGAGGGAGCCAGAGGGTAACGACAGAAGAGACACAGACAGCAATCATACAAAGATAGTCATGTTATAAGATTGAGACGGTGAAAGGGAACAAATGCAAAGCAAACTGATGGTAAGAATAGAGATTGCTTCATTGTATTATCAAATCCATACTATCATTTCTCTGCCACACGCCTCACTACAAGGCAGAAAGTTAAATCACATTACAACGCACAGATGTTGACAATTACATAAAAAAGAACCCGAAATAAAAGATATGCTGCTTTTTGCCTCTGTAGCATCACATTTGTAATGAGTATATTTTGAACCAATGGCAATCCTTGGCCTGGGGGTGATTGGTTGGAGGTGTTCATTTCTCCGGAAAGGACCTCAGGATGTGATAGTCACCAAAGTTTTTATTATACTGGGAGGCAAGGAGGATTTTTATCTGGGGTTCACATTAACCATGTCATACTGTATTTAGTCAACACAAAACTTATTGTCTTTATGATCTTTTGTGCTGACTTTTTCATTGCAGGACACTTTTTCTCTTCAAGTTGAATTTGTGGTTTTGGAACTAATTTATTTCACCACCATTTTGAAGAGTTGTGGAAACAAACAATTATGCAAATGAAAATGTTAAAAATGTGAGAAAAACCAACCCTTTCAACTCTTGAAGAAATAAAACAAAAAACAACCACTTAAAAAGGTTTTTGCCTGTTCTTAAGGAGACTTTGAGAGGGAATGGAAACAACTTTAAGCGTCAAATCTGATCTGGCTAAGAATAAAATGTTATGACTCACCAGCTGTTTCCATTTTGACACAGCAAATAATAAACTACAGGATTTGGGTGATGTGCTATAATATTCCAGATATTTCTAGACATATATGTGATTCATGAAGAGGAACCATTTTCCTCTTGTGGACGTCTACTGCTGTAGTTTTTTTTTTTTTTTTCTTTTCTTTTTAACTCCATGAGGTTTGTAGGAAAAACTCCTGAATTACATCCACAAGCAATATAGCCAATACTTACAACAACCCTGTGGATATGCAGTGCAGGCTGGTTTATTTGCTGCAGTTGAGTCAAAGAAACATCTTTAAACCACATTTTTATTTAGCAGATTTTTATGATTTTGCTTCACATGATCTCTTCTAGTAATTACAAAATTGAGCAGTTCTTTAATCATTATTTTATTGGGAAAATGGAAGTCGAGATGAGGAATTAACTCAAGTCTTTTGATTATCAGGAGAAAAACCATGACAAAATACATAAGCGTTTTCAAAATTTAAATCAACAAGGTGCGAGTCCAATTAATTGGAGTTAAATTCTGGTCCAGTCTATTTGCAACAAAACCATTCCTTACAATGAATTAATCCTAAAATAAAGTAATTCAGTAAAATTAGAATGGGCCTTGAAGTTTATTTTTTGTAAAGCAAAATCCAGGCAGCAGTTTTGTTTTCTTAGAAAAATTGACCTAACAACGACTACGACACAGTCACAGTCGTTTTTTTTTTTTTTTTTTTAAAAAAAGACATTTTGTTTGGAGGAGTTATGTCTCACTTGTGCAGAGACATGGTGCTATTTACAGAGCTGTGTTAAAAGAGCAGTGTGGCCCCTGGAGGGGCCTCATTTATATAGCTGGTGTGGGTACAAAAACCAAATATAGTCATCTTTTGGGATTTATAAAAACCAAACCTGGTGGGAGAATGTTCCCACCTCCACGCAAACTCTGACCATGGTGAATGAACAAAGTCTGGGAAAACGGGAGGCTGCGACACCAACTGTACAGAATCAAATCAAGGAAATGATGAGGTGGAGAGTCTGCTGCCAACATGTACCATTCAATAAATGAAAATGCGAAAAGTAAGCTTTGGTCATTTAGTCTGAGATCCAACACAGTCGGACAGCCTGAAGCGTCTAGAAATGATACAACGCTTATGAAACACACAAGAAGTGGATTTCCTTTATTTATTTATTCTTACACAATCCTTTTTCCTTTTTTGTCCCAATTTCTGTCAAGGTAGTGTCCATTTTCCTCAAGTCCTTGGCCACATTGTTAATAGCGTTGACCGTGTCCCTGTGCACCTGCCGGACTTCCTCTGAGGACACGGCTGCTGCGGCGCTGCGAGGAGTCTATAGTATTACCCTCAACAATCACAGCTGCAGTACCGCCGACCCAGTTAGAACAACCAGGAACTATAAAGAAATATCATTTAATGCTAAAGACACTGCTACTAATCTCAGATTTATCTGTACATATTTATTTTATACATTAAAACAAAAGACTACATTACTGTCCTTTAGCAGACACTTTTCTCCAAAACAATTTACTGTGGGCTGTAGCATCTTGCCTAAGGTCCAAAGTGGAAGGTCTTGTGGGATTTGAACTTTGATCTCCTGCATGGCCGATGGATGCGTTACCGACTGAAATATCCAGCCACATGATCCGATGCCTCTGGCGTGTCTTGCCTTTCGACACTGCGATGACAGCATCTGCTAACCAATAGCAGGTTTTACTTCTGTTTAGACAATTTACACTGTTGACCTAATTTTCCATAAAAAATAGTTTGTGATAAAAGGGAAAAACACAATTATTTTATAATGTTGTTACGTTGCTGATTTTATTTTATATTGTTCACAAAAAAAAACAAAAAAAAAAAAACTTCAATTTAATTATCTTTATTTTTTAGTTCTGCCATTCATAAAATATTTTTTATTTGACAATAATCTTTATACTGTAATTATAATAATAATAATGATATATAACTCATTAAATGCTTGTGAAATTTTGAGCAATGAGTATCAATATTGGTATCGCCCTGGATTTACTTGGGATCGGATCAATACCAAAGTTTGTGGTATCACATAGCCATAGCTGACGTACCATAGCAGGCGGCCCTTTAAGCAATCCTGTGTCCCTGACCCATTTTCTCATTTACCTGCTGAACAATAAAGGATACTAGAACCCACACAATGTTAAAAATACTGTATAACAATGTGAAAAACACTTGTGCATGGAACACCCACAATATACAAATAACATGCACATTTTACAATTACCATTTGCAGTTATATATATATATATGTATAAATATATATACATATATATATATATAAAATCATTGATGACATCATCATGACATTAGGACTAAATGTTTTTGAAAGGCCTGACTAGTCAACTTTAAAATTCACCTAAAATGCCCATCCCTACACCATAACTATCATTTTTCTTCTTTTTAAGGGGAGAGCAATAAATCTTCTCTATTCAGTTTAAAGGTGACATGGATGCATGTAAAATACTGCAGAGCGCAGCAGAGCGATCTGAATGCTCATTTCTACTCTACAGCAGTCATGAGTGACTCTGGTGTCATATGATCTCTGTTCCACTGCACTCCTCAGCTTTCACTATTTGTTTTCCATCAGCCTTTCTAATTCTGTCTTCTCCTCTCTTCAATTATCTCCACTTTCTCTTCTTATTCTATCTCTTGTCACTCTCCTTTTTTCTCTACTTATCTCCTGTATACACTTCCACCCTTTGGCACCTTTATCTCCACTTTCTCACCTACTCACTCTCTAGCCTCCATTTGGCTTGTTACTTATCCTTTCAGCCTCCTATGCCTCCTGTCCTGTCCTTCTTGTGCCAATCTTCTGATCATTCTAGTGCCTTCTAGGCAGTGTGCACTAATAAAACAGTGCAATTTGTGCACATAAACAGAAAGAGAGAAAATAGGTGAGCATGAGGAGAAAAAAAGACTTTAAAGGGGAACACAAATTGTAAGTGCTTTTCTATTGTACACAAGTACCACAAAATAGATTAAAAAAACAAACAAACAAAACTGTTTATCCATTTTTCAGAACTCTAAAGCAAGCACAGACCTATTTGCATAGATAGTGAATCTGTAGATGTATAAAAATAAAAGGTTTTTGCAGTTTGTTATCAGACATTTGGAACACTTAAATCCCATTTAAAATGAGATCTGAAGTTAACGAAAACGGCACAATAGAACAAGAAAATGTAATCATTTTGCAGGTGAATGTTGCAAAGGAGAAATAGTTGGCTGTAGTTATTTCAGTAGGCCAATGTCGAGGCTGACCTTCAATTTTTCAGAAAACTTACAAAAAGTCATCTCTGCTGAAGGGACGGAAACCTGCGGGGCTAAAAGAAAACTAGAAGTACTCAGAGATCACAGACCTCCACCAAGACATTGTAATGTTTTACCATTGATTGTGGCCATTAGTTTTTTAGTTAGAAGCTCTAATGGCAAAATGATCTCCCCACGGGCTGGCGGAAATCGAAATCACAACCAGGTGGTCACGTGACCATGAACAGCTTGCAGTTGAAACCCCACATAATACCAGTGTCTGTCTCTTTTGTGCAATTGTGCAAATTTTTCTCCATCTGTTTTTGATAGAAAACTATCCATAAGGTAATACAATTCTGCTGAAACCCTCAATGTCAAGGCTAGTAAAAGATATGAGGCAAAGCAAGTGGCATTATGACTGAACTAATGCCCTAATTGTCTATCCACTGTCACATTGTGAAGGAACTGCTAACAAGTAACATTGAGAACTTCACAAAAAAACCAGACATTTTTTGGTATTTTTTACATCTGTACAAAAACAACTGTAAGTTTTAAACAATTCATTATAAATGTTTTACTTACCATACACAAAATGAACAAATTGTTGAGTATTTCAAAGGACTCTAAGGTGTACTATTAGCACTGACATGCATGATAACTGTTAAGTGTTTGTTTGTTTATCATGCCTTTTTAAACTTTTGTAGTTTGAAAAACATTCTCTGTTGTCTGTGGATCAATTATGTTTATGGCAGCCATCCACAGCACAACTTTTCTGCATATTTAAAGTACACTTTACAAAAACCGCAGAAAAATCTATGAGGATCTAGGCTCAAGTGGTGTTACGTTTAGCAACCTTTTTTATTTTTACTGGCATAACAGACAGACAAACCATTGCCAACGAAAACGTAAAAAAATAATTCCAGTTGTTGATAAAGATTTAGAGTTACAGCTTTATCATATCAAAGGGATATTCATATTCATCCTGAAAGTGTTTTAGGCAAGTCTGAAACTTTTTTCATTTGTGCTATGTGCCATTTTCTTTTATTCATCATGCTTATAATGACATATGTTAACCAATCTTATTTTCTATTAACCCAAAAGTATTCAGATGCGCCTTGTTGTTGCAGAAATGTACTCATTTAATTTTGGGTATGCACGTTTCAAGGAGAGGAAATAACTGTCAGTTATATAGCAAAAACATATGTTTCACCACATTTCTTCTCCATGAATATCCATCTTACATAGTGTTATGCAAGGCAGGGGTAATGTTGGATTTACTGAGAATTTCAATGAATCACTATTTTAGTTGAATAAGGTGATCAATATTTTTTAGAAAAGAGTTTGAGTGTAAAAGTATAGGGAGCATAAATTAGAAGTGATTCACATAAAGTGAAGCTGAGGGATAGCCCAGTGGTTAAAACAGCAGGTGGGGCACATTTAACCTGAACACACCACCACAGTAGCAGCTCTGTGTTTGACTTAAATGGGAAAGTGGAAAGCAGTGAAGCACCAGACATCATGTTGAGCGTCCTCCTTTCACAGCTTTCCACTGCTTGCCTTTTCATCCTTTTTTCCTCAAATTTATTTAACAGTTTGTCATCGACATCTTTTCATGTCTTTTTGCTCCTCTCTTCACGTCTTTTTTCTCAATTTACTTCCTATTTACCACCTTTGTTTTCTTCTTTTCATCATCTCTCCATCTTCCCTTGTTTCATACAGAGGTAACACCTCATCCTTTGTGTTTCATCTTCATCTCTCCATCTCAACCTGCTCTTCTCTCTCTACTTCTCCCTTTTCTGTCTGCATGCCTGCCCATTCATTCGTTCACTTTCTTGCCACCTAATAGGGTGCTGTTGCTATGGTAACAAAGGGTGAGCAAGCTTACATTCCAGTATGGGAAAGAAGAAAGCTTGTAAAGTCCCATTTCTCATTAACACATTGTCCTCTGACATTTTTTTACACAAAGGTTTGATAGAAATTGTTACAAATTCTAAAACAAAATGTAAAAAACAGACAATGAAACAACACACTGTGCATGACCCTAACAATGTTTAATCTCCAGATAAATAATTAATGATGGTATAAGTGGCATAGGATCTATACATAAATGCATACATATGCACATAAAATTTACATACAGATGAACACACACGTCATAGAGTGGTTTTATAATTATTACACATCTGTTTTCTTAGAGCTGATGGCAGATTAGAAGTTTGTTTTCTTTCAGCAATTTTTACCCAGTAGAATACAAATATATCTATGTGCAAAACGATTTCAGAAAATGTCCAATTGTCTACTTATGCTGACATTTCTTTACTTTGTCCAGACTATCCTTTAAATCCTTTTCTCAGTTTCTCAACGTATCTAACAACTTCTACATTTTAATTAAGAATTAAGAGATGTGCTGAGTTTTAATCTAATTTTCAACTGAATGAACGTCTCCGATATTGCAGCTGTGGGTGGTCAAGACAGATTTGACTTGTGTTTATCAGCCAGCTGTTGGAGTTAATTGTCTGTCTTCTTAATTAGAGTGTGAGGCACTTTGAGAAATGATGCTCTTTTGTCGCCTTTCCAGAAAAGCCTTCAGGGCATTTTATTCTATTAAAGCCTCAAATGGAAGAAGAAAATGAACCAACTGATGAGGACTGTACAATATACTGAATTTTGAACTATCACAAAAACAGTAATATCAACAACAAATGATTATAATTAAAATAATTTTCAGAATGATGTGCTTCTGCCATTCCTGAAAGCACATCTGGGCAAATAGCTAAAGTAGTCCCTCTGCCATTGTTGTGGAAATTTTTGCCAACTTTTGTCACTATATTTAGAGGGTATTCAGACCCCTACAGCAACTCTTTCCCAAAAAAAACAGACTGGTGACAAATCTAACAACCTGTTCGGGTGTTATTGGAGACTTCTGGAGACAGCTTGTATTGCTTTTACTCTACTCAATAAGCAGCGGTGAACAGCACCAGGCTTTTCACGGCAGGGGTGCTTATTTCGGTGCAACACCTGTCTTTGCACTGCCAGCCGCTGGCTGATCTGCCCTGGCTTACAGTCAAATATTAATAATGTCTATGTAGAGACAAAAATGTGAAAAGTTAAAAATGTTCATGTTCTAAGCAAGACTTAACAATATATATACTGTATATATATATATATATATATATGTATATATATATATATCGTGCTCAAGACTAATTTCCTTCCAAGGACAAAAAAGGTTTATCTTGATATCTTGAAATCTAATCAATAAACTGAAAAAATGCAGCCTTAACAGGACACACATTTTCAGAATTAGTCAACCATTTTGTTCCCAAAAATAGTTGCATGGCAATACTTGTGTCTAAAAGATTAATTAATGATAGATTAATACATGTAAATCCTTACTCATTAAAATTTCATCATTGATTAATTATGACTTCAAGATAGGATTTTTCTAAAGGTTTCATGAGGCCTGTCATTTTTTTCTTGCTGAAATGTTTTTTGTGATCTTTTTCAGATGTAGATCTCTGCTCCAGCCTGAGGTCCTGAGGACACTGGACTATGTCTTGACTCAGTATGGCTCCTTTTTCTGCTTCCATTAATCCCTCTATCTTGACTAGTCTCCTAGTCCTCGTCATAAAAACAAGCTCAATTAGTAATGCTTCTATCAAGATGTTTGACTAAAGGGATAGAAGTAATGAGGTGATGCTGAGTAACTGGTTTACTTTTTCTTCTTGTAGTTTGAGTCATTTAGATGTCTTCTGTCAAATTCCCAGTAGGCTTCCATGTAAAATATAGCTTCTGTCTGATCACTCTCCCATACCATTAATCTTGGAGTGCTGCTCTAATAGTTGGTTCTTCCTTGTCTACAATGGAACTCTGCATATTTTTTTAAAGCGGCCTTTGGGCTCTTTATTCACCCGCCTCTGGTCCCAGATTACTAAGTTTGGCTTTGCAGGAAGATGAAGCAAAAATGAAGGAAGTTGCTGTTTTCTTGCACTTAAGTCTGAGTGGAGCGGAAAAGAATCTGCTTTCTTAACTAAATATGAAGGATTCAAACAATTCAAAAGTACGTAAATTATTAAAATTACTCAGAAATCTCAAATGATTACGACTTGCTTACTGTTCTTAGATGTTGAAGGTGTTTGTTGAACACTTTGATCTCTTAACTCTTAAAATTTCAAGCCATTTTTTGCTATTTTTGTTCTGCCTTTTTTTTTATGTAAATACGCATGTTGAACCTCAAGAAGATCAACATACAGACATGTTTTTTCAGGACAGCCTCGGTATAGGAGCCAAATATATGATTTTATTTCTTGTTTGATCACTAGATGTGGGCTCATGTATATAGTGGGGGTGACAGTAGAGTTCAGGGTTACAGATTTTTGACCGCTGTGTGTTTGACCGGAGTGAATACCAACTGTTACGTTCCGCTTCAGGGGTCTGAGTAGGCGCAACACAAAAGTAAGTCGTGGACAGATGTATAGGTAAAACATGGCACATTTTATTGTGGTGAGCATAAATAAAAAATAAAACCTGAAATCAAACATAAACAAGTGTTGGGGTTAGTGAAACTGCTGAAAGAAGTACAAAAAGGTTAAATCTAAAACCATACACAAAACCTGCCGAATAATCCATACAAAGACTATACAACGAAAGAGTGCACATAACTCTGCGTGTTAGCTAACCTACAAAAGGTGCAGCAGTCCCAATAATCTATGTGACCATAGTCACAAACGAATAGCCTATGCTAGCCCAACACATGTGACAAAGGTCTAAACACAAAGGTTAATGAAAATGGCAGAACACACACTAATATGAAACGCGGCTCAAACCCAAACTGTGTGCAATACAAAGGTACAGTCCAAACTAACAAGACTATAATTACTTCCACACAGGAAATACCAACAGCCAGGTTTAACCCTGCTGTCAATACGAAATAGTCTGCGACACAAAAGGCTACCATTTATCACAACGAACACACAGTAAAGCAACGCAGCCATAACTCTGACAAAGTGAGGGGAAGCAGCCTGTGCTGTCTAGCTTCTCCTTCCTGAATGAACCTCTGCAGCAGTCCTTTATTTCTGGGACTCCCTTGAGCTACAGTATGATTGGCTGGATGATGAGCCAATCAGCATGGAACATACCAGGGGTGCTCAGGTCCAACCACTTCGAATAGACATCCGAGCCAGGCATTTGCATGCAGGATGAGCCCCAGCTGTCTGCAATGAGCAGCACCCGTAACACCAACCTACTACTGTTGTAGTGTAACCGATGGGATTGCAATTTAAGCTATTGAATTGGTTAAAAGTTGACAGGGAGGGACTTAATCATAATTTAAAATCAACATAAAGGTGTCTAAACACAGTAGTGATAAAATATTTAACTATTATTATGAAAATGTAATAATCCTTTTGTCATTGATTTTTTTTTTTTATTTTGAAGCTGGATTGTAAACCTCCTGGATGGGTTATAAATGTGCAGAAAACTTTAGATCACCTTAATGGTAAGTTATTGATCACAATTTAGCCAACAGTTATACATTACCATTCTTGAGAAATTGTTGTCAATATAAGTGAAAGCACACATGGCGGGTAATTCTACATAATTCAGTACAATATACTTCTTCTCAGCCTTTTAATATATTCTATGCTGATTTCATTTTCCTTTGGGGAAATTAATTACTTTACTTATGTTTCGTCTCTTTCTGCTTGTCAAAAAACTTCCACTATTCTTTCTTTTGATTATGTTTCCTTTGAATCTCCATAATTTCTTCTGACTGCCAGAACCCCCACCCCCGTCCTTCCTTTCAGCAACACAAACAAACCATTCTTAGCATTAATTATACAATAAATTACAACTCATAAGCTTTTTATTTTGTCAGCTTTTTCAAGATCAGCATTACTCAAAGGTGATTAGGGAAATCCATTCTTGTTTATTTACAACTGTCAAATCATCAGGTCAAGAGGTTTCTATGGTAACCAGACTCCAGTCATTAGCGATGACATCAAATATGTCACGCAGGATGCAACATTGCATGATGCACCACAAAATGACTCAAGCTTGTGGCTGTGGAAATTCTGATGTAGAGACATTTCTCATGCAAATGATCTTGTTGTTGGCGCCACGGATGGCAGCCATGGTGAACTGATGAACTTGTTTGTAATTTGGAGGAGAAATAATTAATGTGATGAATTGACTCTGTGAGTACCAATTTAAGACTTCATCAGGGAGAAATTTGTTAAAGAATATTCTCACAACAGCTGAAAGGGTTTGTTGTTGCTTTTGTGATATACTTTACTGTGAGCCAAAGAAAATGCCAGTGCTGGTGCCTTTCTGTCTGGTGACTCTTCCTCAGGTAGATGAGTCCTGGCTCTCCTTGAAGCTTTTCACAAAACAATATAAACTCATATTAAATCACCACAACTCATTCTTTGGACCTAAGGAGCAGGAGAAAGTTCAGCACAGCTGTTAAGTTCGTCTTTATGTAAAGCACTTTGTGCTACTTTTGCTTTATAAAGTGCTTTATAAATAAAAATTGAAGTCTTCACTATGACTCATTTTCTTTAAATCATCAATTCTTTAACCAGCAACACTTTTAGCAAAATAACCTGAAGGTAACTGAAAAGTTAAGAAGTGCGAGTATAAAGTAGCAACAGGTAACAAGCAGATGTGTTAATCATATTTAATAAAGTAAATGCAGTTATTTTATACCTTTACAACAAACAATGCAGCTGAGATGTTTATTTCTGCCAGCATCCCTTTTAGATTCCACATGCTGTTTTGCACATGGTTCAATATCCACCATAATATTGTGAGCTGCTTTCAGCCATCACTGGTCTTTATGGTTACACCATTGCAATAAATACCTAACTGTCACTAGTGGTTGCTGTAATGCAGACAATGAGGGAGGACGCAGACAGAATAAGTTGCAGAAATGACTGCAGTAAAACACACAAAATATACAGCAAGGCAAATATATAATGGGATTTTTATGATAACTGATGTTGCATTGTCTAGTCTGGAGATGCCTTAGAGCTGTTATCGCGGATTGGTATGGCAATGTAGGGTCCAAACTCAACCTAGCAAATCAAATTGTTATTATCACTGCTTATATGCATTCCCGTTTCAATTTAAGATAGCATAAGTTTGTGTTGATTGATTTTTTAAAGAACTATTTCCTGGTGAAAGAGGTACATTTATGCCTGTGCAGTTTTCTTTCACCCATCACATACAGTGTGACTCATTCACATTGGAAATATCCTTTCTTAACCAGTCACTTGCTGCTGTTGTGTTTGTTGCAAAAACGTACTTATCTCACTTATCCAGCGCTTTCCCACACAATCCTCCATTTACATGGTGTCAGCAGTCACTCTCCCGTGCGGACAGCATTTTGTCAACCATGGCCAAACAAAGCAGCCCCTTCACCTCCATGTTCACCCAAAAATACAGTTACCTGAACATGAGGCTGTTTCTCTCTGTCATGCAGTTTAAGAGGTGCATCAGAAAGCAATTTGTAATTCCATTAGCTGAAAGGTCAGCTTCTCTCCATTAGCTCCACTCCATCTGTGTGGACACAAACGGCAGTATTAACTTTAACTTTAAAAACCTATCCATTATTATATGAGTAATTGCAAAGGCACTGGTCAAGAATAGAAATTAGGAAAAAGGGTTTTTTCTAAACAATAACCTTTTCAATAACACTAGTGAGGTGATGACTTTGTGTATACAGTATGTACATTTGTAAAGTGAATCATTCTATGTCATGAATCAAGTGCAAGTATTGAATCTGTAGATATTCTGTCATGTAACCACATTAATTCTCCCCTTTCTCTCCATCTCCTGGTAAGTGACATTTAACTGATGCACCCTAACAGAATGCTAACAAAGTCCAGCAGTGACTGGGAGGGATAGAGGAAAAAGCATAGAGAGCATAGAGGTGAATTTGGTTTCCTTTATTAGAAAACAGAGCAAGTAGAGATCCAGAGGAGATGCCACTCAGCTTAATCTTTGAGTTTTAAAAGTAACATGACATGTACTGAAAGACTTAAAATGCAAAAAAAAAAAAAAAGGGGGGGGGGGGGGTGAGAAGGGGGATGTAATAAAAATATAGTACTGTAGTATACTGTTTGGTTTTTACACTTTGAACCTTGCAGTTCTTCAAAATGTAAAAACCAAACTGTTGACAATCAAATTTTTTAGCTGATGACTGGTGGGGGTCTTAGAGTTTAAGCATCAATATTAACTTAAGATCACTTAATTTAATGGGAGAATTCATGATACCAAAGACAAAGCAGCATGACAAACAACTGCCTGCTAAGCTGAAAAGCCAGCCAACTGAGGAAGAGTAAATCTTTACTGGCCTAAGCACACGCAGGAATTTCATGTCTGCATTCAATTTTTCTGTAAGTCCTAAACACACACAAGCAGAGACTATAGAGGACAAACACTTCTGACAGTAAAAACACACACCCATAGCAATGTGCAGCTGCAGTGCCAGGGGATAAACTCGAGGGCTGAGTGCTTTCATGGTGTCGTGTGTGTGTGTGACTGAAGGTGTCTGTGCTGACAACTCTAGCTCGTTCTATACATAGGACTTTCTTTTAAAATCTGTGAAGAACAGTATTGTGATTAAAAAAACCTGAGACAGGGAAACGTCTGTCCAAGAAAAGCTTAATAAAAGGGAAGCAAATGCTCGGAAAGATAACTTCAAACAAGGGTAAAACTCACTAGTTCAAAGTCCTCCAAAGTAGTTCTGAAAAAGAAATTTGAAAAGTTGCATGAGAAGGAGAAGTCCTCTCAGCTCCAGACCCAACTATTCTCCCCAGGAAGAACACCATACAAGACCAATGCCCACCACTCGACAGTCCATTCAAGGGGCAGAGCTCTAGACTCTAAACAAAACTCCTGGACTTTCAATGTATACATATATAATTAGAAAAATTAAAAATACAAAACAATGGAAAAGACAGAATCAGTGCAGTCAAACTTTCGCCCTGTGACATTTGCTCAAGGCCACTTCAGCTATGAAAAGCAGAACTTTTGAGAATTATTCATAAGCATTTTTCTGCAATCATTGGAAGAGCCTTAATTTGCCATCACAGCAATCAACCAGTACTCCTAATTGCCATTAAGTTTTCTGCATGTCTCCACTGGGATTTAAATCACTCCCCTTCTATGACAATCTTTTGGTCCTTAAAGTTAAAAGGCTTTGTCATCATATGTTGATATTGTTTTCTGGTAAAAAAAAAAAAAAAAAAAAGAATCTTGAATATGTTGTGGGTCATCATCCTCCAAAAGCAGTGCTTTGATGTTCAAAGGTCTAAGGCAAATTTGTTCTGCACAATACCCAATGTTTTCCTAAACCAAAACGACATTTTCCATGGGAACGTACACCTCAGCATTTTCCCTACATCTATACTTATTCAGTTTATCATCAGTCAAAACAAATGAGACTTACTGATCTTATTCCCCAGCTGATCTTATAAATAGTTTTCAGCTTTTCTTTCTCAATGGCTGTTTTATTCCCAGTGTTGAATAATTTAATGACACCTGGTCTAAGTAATGATGTACTCTGCTGGTACTCTTACCTGACTGAATATAGGCCTGTGGTATTAAGCTGATCTCAGGGAGGTATAACTCCAAGCTGAAGCCATGCAGTTATTTATTGTAGTATTTCATTACTTTTCATCATAACCATATTTATTACTGCAAATTTTGAACAAAACAGGAAGCTTTAGTTCGGACAAAACTCCTGGTATTTAAAGCAGAAAAAAAAAAAAAAAAAAACAGATGTGAATCACTTCCCCAAAAAACAGTGGCAGGGCTATGCATATCCAGCAGCTCCACATTTTCTCCCTCTGATACCACCTGGAAAATACCTGACAGTACCTGCCTGCAGGACCAAAGGAGTCAGAGTAACATCTGTCTCCGCCCTAGCAGCACCGGTCTTCGTCATCATAACCTCATCACCTTTGGGGTTGTGTATATATATGCATGTTTGTGCATTCAACTGTACAGAAGACTTTGACTCTTTTTTCTTTTTTTTTTGTTATGTAGTCTCTTTTGATGTGTACAAAGGCTTGTTTTGTTTTTAAAATGCATAAATTGATTTTTTAATGTAAAGCACTTTATCCTTTTGAGATAACTCCTTAGTTTAAAGTGTAGGCAAATTCTTACTTACCTACTCCTTTCATTAATTTTTGACTGTCATATAACTGGCACACTGGGCCCACCAGGAATCCTCCCGTACCTACAGATTAGCCAGTCCTGTCAAGATGCTGTGGACGGGAGGAGCTAAGTGCAAGCTTAAGAGGCGAGAGGCAGACCGGTGCAGATAAACGGTTTTAATAAAGTTAACTTAGATAACAAAAAAACTCCAGAGGCAAAAACACTGACATAGCATGGACTAACAATGGCAAACAGTACACAGAGGCAAACAAACAATGGACTGGCAAAGGAAGAACTGAAAACCAATGGCTTAAATACACTGAGGGATTAACAAGGCATAAGTGAAGTGAATGAGCTAATCAGACGAGGTGAACTAATGAGCAGCAACCAAAAAACACAGAACTAAATATCACCCAAAACACCAAAAATGTAAACCAAAAACATGACAAAAACCCAGAACATGAAACAAACCAAGGAACATAAACCGTGAATAATGACAAGTCCAGCATCGTGTGCTTACTTATCAGTCCAGTTGCTATTAAATTTTCTGTTTTCACTGTCAACTGTTTTTTTTTTTTAGTTTTTTATAAGAAGCCCCTGTCCTGGGCCTTCCATCAATGGTGTAAATGACACAAGTTTCACAAAACGTTGCGAAGAGGTGCGCTTAAAGTTTAGTCACTGCTATTAAAATATTAAATTACTTTTCATGAATAGATGGACAGTCGGTCAGTTTATTGAAATACTGGGAAAAAAAGAAAATCATAGTACAACAGAACATTTGCATAATTTTGGTGGCTGTCAAGTTTTGTTACCACAAACCCAGACAATTTGACAAAAGCCCCCTTGAGGACAAAATACTTTTCAATCAATGAATCAATCCCTTTAATTGTCCCCAATGGGGCATGTGTTTATGATTTTAGGTTATATAATTTACATAAAAAATAAACTATTTTGCCCCATATCCATCCACTTAGAATTGCCTTCTCCAGTCAAAAGGCAGCCAGTAAAGCCAATTGGCTGGAAAGGTGGATGGTAAAAGCACTTTCAAGTGTATAACTCTGGTATCTCAATCACAGCTATATATTATTGAAAATACCAGCTTTAAAATATTGGATATATATATATATATATATATATATATATATATATATATATATATATATATATATATATATATATATATTGTCTTCAGCTCAGATCAAAGACAAAAGGGGGCAACATTTTTAAACCAAATTATATGAAATCCAGGAAAGCTAAATGGATTCAGGTAGGCATGGTGAGAACTCATTAAACCTTTTCTGATTTTTAAGAATATGCTGAGTGGTCTGTTGCTGCATTCAAGTTACTTATACAAAACCAGCAATTAAAAAACACCACTGCTCTTACAAGCTAGTGAATTTTTATTTGCCATTGGGTTATGTACCTGCATGTAACACATGATAAACAATGACACAGATACCCCTTTTACCTCCCACATACAATAATGAAAATAACAAACATAATATATACCATACATAATACATCACTTCTTCACAGTAAGTAGAAGATGTTAGCCCACATGCTGCCAGAAGTGGCTGGTTTAATGATAAAGCTCTGAAGATTGTGCTGGTAAAATACTTTTTAAAGTGAAGCACTCCTGGTGGTTTTTGTCATGCTTTTATCTTTCTGTGCATACCGGATGTGCATGCATATTGATAATATCTGAAAGGTTCTTGGGAAAAATAGTTTAAACTTCTTGCCATAGTACACTTATCACCATTTTCCCTGCACTAACGCTCATATTTCTTTTATTTTAATTCTGTCATATTTGTAAAGTATTGAAAGCTGTAACAAAAGAAGTCATGTAAATGGGTTTGCTGCTGAAATGATATGAAAAAAAAGTAAACACTCAGCATTATATTGATTCACAACTTTTGTGGACTTATATGTAGATACATTATTCTGGACCAGATACATTCAAGACACCACTGCCTGGTCGAAGTATATGTAACTTAAGAAGCAAAGGGGAAGGAATAGAATGGTTGAAGCAGGGCACGGGGGATATACTTACCCAGAGAGAAAAATGACTATAGAATTAGGGCTGGATGATAATTTTGATAACAATATATATTGACTGATAGATGTGTGGTACGATGTAAAAAATAAAAAAAGGGAGGCTTTTTGAGATACGCCGGCTACCGTTGTTGCAATACATGTTTATGAAAGTGAGACGCTATAAACGATAGGTTAGAATGCTATACACAATTCCAACGTTAGATGGCAGTAATTCTTACACAATGTCTCTTTAATGACAATTTTTATATAGTTCAGCAATCGCAAATCTGCAGGGGGCTTTTATTTTGAAATTTACCAGACGCTTTACACTGCTACCGTGTCTGATTTCCTGTCTAACCCTATCTGAACTCCACGTTCTGGACCTGCTGGAGGTCGGACTAAAACTGTGGCGCAGCCGGTGAACATTGGCCGTAAAACCTGTAGTGTGCTATTCCCACCAAAAGAAGCTATTTTTTTTATTTAATTGTTTGTTTTATTTATTTTCATCAATATGTTGATGAAAATAAACCTTATGGTTAAAAAGGTGTTTGAATGAACGGTTGAATATGAATTTAGTGTTTGTGTGTTCTTTATTAAAAGTAGGTCATTAAGCAATAGCAAAAAATGACTAGGGTTGCACTTACAATATATATTTTTTATATTTATTGATAATAATCAGTAATTATTGATATCAATCAACATGATTTTTATTTTACTGATATGCTTTTTTTTTCTATATCATCCAGCACTAAGCAGAATACAAGAAGGGCTGGAGACATGGATAAGGGGATAGTAAAATAAGTGCAGAATGATGAGAGGCTTAAAGCTCCAGCTGTGTCAGTTACTGCATAAAAGGTCTGTATGTGTTTTATAGTAAAAGTGTGTGCTTAGCATTTTATGTAGCTATGCATTTTATGGTCTATAGTATGTTCTATATCAACTATAATTCTGACTGAGTGTTCCAATAGCATTGTGTGGAGAATGTATATGGAAGTGAGTGTGTTCATGCCATAGTGATTTGTAATCTTGTGGAACCCTATAAGTGTGAATGCGTATGTTTCTGTCTTCTCAAATTATGGATGGTTTAGGAATGACGTGAGCGTACATGCAGAATGTGTTTGTTGCAGAATGGATTTGGATAATGAGCAGATAGAGTGCTATTGTTGACTAGTATTCCGGCTTTCTGTATAGCAGACAGAGGGAGAGTCTCTGATTGTGTGACACAAGAGGAGACAGAAACCAAAGAACTGTGTTGGAGGTGTTGAGGATCAGAAAAGACAGAAACAGTGAGTCAGTCAGTCAGACAGAAATACCTGACCCTAACCCTATATAAATATACATATAGGTATAGAAATAACTGATGTCTGGGGCATGTCATGCTGCCCATATGTTAAAAATATTAATGCAATTAATGAATTAATTAGTTACTGCTGTTAACATATTATTTTCGACAGCCGTAATTTACACTGTATTGGTTTAACTAAGCTCTCTCTCATCTGTGTAGATGATTCGTCTGTGTTGAAGGCTTCAGCGCTTCAGTGCTGGATAGCATTAGCTCGCACTATGCACTCTAGGGTCTTGGTTCTGTCTCGTTTTCTCAGTTCACAAAACTGTATTTACCTGGATAGTACTTGAGAAAATTTAGCCTTTTAAGGTGTGTGACAAAACTTTTCTTTTTCATTTGAAATATTTTTCTTATAATTTTCACTACTGGGTAGTACAGTATCATTTTCTGCTTAGTGAAGTTTGTTAAACTGTCTGATGCATTACTGCCACCAAGTGGTGGAACGATGTATTGCAAGAGCGATTTTTAGTGGATAACACTAATCTCTCGAGTTTTCATCTGATAACTTATGCAGTCCCACAGCCCATTGGTGCAATGCTGAAAGTTGTTTGCTGCCCTCTAGGTGGAGCTTGAGGTCCAAGCATAGGCGGCAGCCCCGTGGTTAAAAATCACTGCCTGGGGGACCAGTTACCCCAAACTGGTCTATTCTGATGGCTGCCCTTCTGGAGCTGGGTTCTGCTAGAGGTCTGACCTTCCTGTTAAAAGGACGTTTCTTCCTTTCACCCGTGGCCCGCCCCTCTGTGCGGATGGGTGATTGAATCAAAGTCAAGAATCGATGCAACCTCTTGGTTTCCTTAGCTAGGCTATTATTTTTTTTATGAATTGGCTTGTATGAACATTGATTGGATCACAATGAATTGGTTTGTATTGATTTTGTCTGTAAAATGTCTGAAGATAACTTTGTTGTGAATTGACACTTTACACGTAAAGCTGAATTAAAATGAATTAACAGGACTTCCATTTCAGTCGGTGGGACTTGCCTTACTATAAATTCAAATTTAGTTTAAAAAGAAAACATCTAGTAGACTCCCCTTTATCCCTTGAAACAAATGAAATAGAAATAAAATTCTAAACATGCAAATATGTATAACATGGGCACTTTAAATAGGGACACTTTTCCTTTATAGTGTTCTTGCATCTTTTAACTAGATTTAAGCACAACAATAGCTTTATTTCATAACATTTTTAGAGTGTGGCTACTCTTTACCAGTAGCTACTTAAAGGCTTAGATGAGGTGTGTGTGTGTGTGTGTGTGTGTGTGTATGTTAATGCTGTTCCTTCCAGCAATAATAGCAGTTACACAAGTGGTTGTGGGTGGCTGGATAAGGGTATTACACTGACTAGGCATAAGCCTTGCTGCACAATGCTGTGCATGTTCTAACATTCATTACACATCCGAGTGGCTGAGTGTGTCTCTCATCGTCAGAGTGTGTCTGGATCTGAATAGTGATGCAGATCACTCTTAAAGCATTCCCTTATAGGTTACAGAGCGGCAATGAAATATGCTTACTGGGTCTGGATTGACTCTACATCTCCCATGATTCCTCTGCTCATGCTATCATGGACTGCATCTGTGTCCTGTCATTACCCTCATGTGTCCCTCTATTTATACTTTGCATTAGTACAGCTTTCTTGTGCAGTCTTGGTGTTTCACATCAAGTCAGTTTTTGGAGTCCGTCTTCATGCACTGTGTGCCTGTGGTGGTCTTTATTAAATCTCTTTCACATTTACCTGCGTTTGTGTCCACCTTCCTGCTGGTTCATTCTGACAGTTGAATAGTAAGAAGCAAAACTGAAATACTAGAAACAAATGAACACAAAAAAACAGATGTTTAAAAGCATACTGAACACCAGTTTTTTTTTTAAACATCTGGCATGTTTTTGTTTTTACCTGCCAGTTTTTATTAGATGGGAGAATCGATTAGCTTTAGATGGTTTTCAGCACTGTCTGCCCCTTATTTTTCTATGCTTGTTTCTGTCTGCCAGTGCAGCAAGTTGAGACAGTATTAGGAAAGATTAAAATCCTGAATGAACAGTCTGCTACAGTGGGGAGGAGGAGGGTGATTAGTCACTGTAAAGGCCACATTTCCTTCTTCATTGTTAAGTTTGCATCTTGGTTTATTTGGGTCTGGGGATAAAACAAGTATATCAGGTAATCCTATTTGAATATCAGGCTTCAACCCATTGTATCTCCTACGTTTCCTCTTTTCTTTCCCCCACTTTTGACAGAGACAAAGGGGAACTTGTACCCTGAGAAAATATTTCCTGTATTTTTCCTCCCTCTTTTACTGTGCTCTTTTGTGTCTTAATCTCATGTTTCTATTCATTCAGTAGAAGTTGAAGCAAGAGGGGAAAAAGATGGGAGCCAGATGGAGAAGAAATATAATTAAGTGAAGGTAAGAAAGCATAGGATAAAAGATCATGCCAATTATCTGTCACCTTTAACCCCCTACTGAAGCTTTAAGCTTCCATCTTTTAAACAGAAGAATGTGAAAGTTTAAGCTTGATGTTGCAGTGTGCCTGAATGCCCACACCTTACATTTTGCTGTTTTAGTGTGTCTGTATCGTATTTAATGCAATGTTGAGATTTTTTTCCCCCAACCATCAGTAAATATACATTTTTAAAAAATCACATTTTTCTAAAATTTCTTACTGTGAGAATTGCAGGGCATTTTTTTTGCTATATGGAGACTATGCAAAACAGGGCACCATAAGCTATGAAAACTTAGGTTGTGTTCTTGCTTTCATATGTTAAACTGAACATTTCTTTCTGAAAATACTTCTTTAATTATTGACATACAGAAGATTGTTTTTTTTTTTTCCTTTTATTCTAATTTGTTTTTATCATTTATCTTGCTTGAGGGGCTCAACTTAAGATGTATTTTAATATAAGACACTATCATGACTGAAGACTGTTTAGCTTATGAAGTGTAATTTATTGTAGCATGTTCATGGAACATCTAAGGCAGTGGTTCCCAAACCGGGGTCCCTCCCCAAGGGGGGCCCCCAAAGAGCACAAAGGGCTTTTTTTGCCTGTGGTATGCTAAAGTCTAATTTGTGTAGATCTGTAATTTTTTGTGGAAATGAATACCTAAAAGTTAATTTTAGTGTAATGTAACATACAACAACTTTACTATTAATTTACTGTATTTAAGTCCCTGCAGTTGGAAAAGCTGTAGGTTGTGGACAGTGGCTAAAGTCTTAGGACCCTGATTTTTAACATCACTTCAAGCACTTTTAAAGTGTCATTTACATGCAACCTTCTGTTGTGTCATATCAAATTGTTAACATACCAAAATGGTTAGTGTAAAAAAGCAGAGTAGAGTTGTCATTCTCTTACAGAACCCAGTACTGTGGCTATACCCTACTTATCATGGTAGATGTTCTTGCTCATTGAAACAGAAGAAAAAATGAATGTATAGGTAAATACTGATTGTATAAACAAAATTTGCAAAATTCAACAATTTGAGTGCCTTCAGTGTTTTATTTCTGCACCAACTGCTTTTTTCTTAAAGTTGCATTATCATTGCAGCTTCCCCTAATTGTTTCTTTACATGTTAAGAAAGTAATGACAAATAAACTGCTTTAAATATTAGTGAATATAAGCATATGGTTTTAAAGAAAATAGCTATAAGATGTATTTGGTAAAATCAACATTCAGATCCAGTTATGTTATATGACATCAAACTTTTTGCTTTATAAGTTTTTAATTTTCAACTAACACTTCATGCTAACCAAAAGCTGGCTAAATGCCACCCTTGGGTGAGGGAGAAAGTACTGAATTTTGTTCAATTTGGGTGAGTCGACCCTTAAAGAATGGATTCTGGATGCACTATTGCCTTTTTAAAAACTTAAATTACTTTGAATTAACTGAAAATGGCTCCTGACGCTGAGAGCAGTTCAAGCATTAAAAATGCATTGGTCTCATAGGAAAGACCAACCAGATCTCACTGCCACTAAAGTACAATCTCACAGTGTCTACAGCTCCCTGCAGAATAATGGTAAAATCTTAACTTCAAGTAGCAATAAATGTGAGTCATATCACAAATCACACAGATCCCACAGTCTGCATGTTATTTAGTTATTTATGCCTCATGGTGAAAAGGCTTCCCATTCCTTTAGAGCGGCACTTATTAGTGTCACATATGGAAGATTTCTCCCTCAGGTTGTCATGCAAGTGTGGAAATGGAGTATGAGTTTTTAAATATTTTTAACTGGAAGGGAAACTCTGCAGTGTGTAAAGGAATTTATGTGCAAAAATGTAATGATTTCTGTGTGCTTGAGTGAATTGGTTTGCATGTTTTGTAGCAAGCATCATTGCTTATTACATTAAAATGAGTCATGGCCCTGTGCTTAACATATGCAATCATGAGCGGTGGAGCGAATGTGTCTTTTTGTGGAAGCGCACTGTATGTGCCATTGCATACACAATGTCTGAACCTTATGTGTGTGAACGATATCTGCTTGCACATGTTACATGTAGGCAAAAGCCATGTGGTCTGGAAGGCCTGTCTGCAAATTCCAAGGAATCTATGCAAAATAAGACAGAAAAATTGTGGGTCAGCAGAAGAGGATGCCCAGACATGAAAGCTTGCAGTAATGGAGATAATAGGCCCCGGATTGACGAATGGAGGCCAGTAAATTAATGGGCCTTCTTTGACATATAGTCCATTTGTTAGTTTTGAAACGTTGTGACAGTTAATTACTGAGGGCAGGCTTCAGTGGACCCCACCACTTAGGCCACCTCAGAGAAGAAAAACATTTCCTGGTGTGTTGGAAGACAGAGACCAGCTTTAGCTGCTGTGGTTTAAGTATGATGGAGTGTGGGACTGTGTGAGAATTTGTAGGTTGTTCACTTCTATGCCTGTGTTCAATCTGTAGACATCTTTATGCAGCAAAACTCTTTTTAATGTAAGTGCTAGATCAGAATGAGAGGAAATTGCTGCCTAGATTTAATATTTTTAAGATTTGGATAGAATGCAGATGTCCAAAGCACAAGACTGTCACAGAGGAAAATATATACTGCATGTTATAAGATGCATTATGTTTCTTAACCATGACACAGCTGCAGTAATGCAATTGTTACCAATCCTGTCATGCTATGATGATGTTAATGCTTCTGATGTTTGCCAGTCTTGGCAAAAATAAAAATACAATGAAATAGGAGTTGATGGGTGAAACCCTTTTTTCTTAATGCAACAGACTGTTGGTTCAGCTTTTGTCCAACACAACTGATCACACGCTTTCTCGTTTATACTTTTGCGATTATTAACTTTAAAAAAAAATTGATTGTCCCTAGGAATATTCTTAGTCAAACATACATTATTACAGTGGAGGTCATTCTAATTCTTTTTTTTTCTGTTTCTCTCATAATGTGAGTAAAGGCTGCTAAAAATATTGACTTTTTCTCAGCATGCAGGCAAGGTTCATGTCTTTGACCTGTCCAATGCTATTTTATCCTCGTATCAATCTGGCTTCAGAAAGTCTGACAGTGAAGTCACAGCAGCTAATAAAGTTGTGAATTATATAATCACAACACTAGACAGCAAACAACACTGTGCCTCTCTTTTTTTTATCGATTTCTCTTAAGCCTTTGATACAGTAGCTTTCAGATTCTAGTGTGGCCTGGTTCACTAATTACCTTTTAGACTGAACTCAGTGTGTCAAAGCTGATTATTGCTCCTCTAATATGTTGACTATTGATAAGTGGGTCCATCAAGGCTCTGTTTAGGTCCCTTGCTATTTACAATATATATAAATGATTTGGGTAAAAATGTCCAAAATGCAAATTTTATTTTTTATGCAGATGACACCATCATTTATTGTTGTGAGGAAAGTTTGTTGAAGGCTGTGAAATGTTTATAAATTGCTTTTAGGAAAATTGAAGCCCAACTCCTGCATTTGAGCTTTGTGCTTAATGTAGAGAAAATGAAAATGAAAATGATGACTAAATCAAAAGAAAAATCAAGTAAGTTAAAATTGAAATTGCATCCACTTTTGTTTTTTTAATGACAATTTTACATTTTGACCTCACATTGACAATATGGTCAAGATGCCAAAAGTAAGGTGACACTTCTATTTCAGACATGAATTTGCTTTTATTTCTAAAAACGGTTTGTTGCTGCAACAATTGTAGCAACCAGGGATTGTATACCAGGGATCAAATCCAGTCCTTGAGGGCCAGCAGGATGTGTCCCATAAACAACACACCTGATTCAGATAAATGGATCACTAATAGACTTGTGCAAAACTTGGCACCAAGCTTTTGAAGATACTTTTTATTTTAATCAGGTGTTGCAGTGGAGTAACATCCAATACCTGCACGACACCAGCCCTGCTGTATACTGTGTATCATGATGCTTTAAGATTTATTACTGGGTATAAATTGCACCACATCACTGTATGCTGTATACCACAGGTGCCCAAGTCCAGACCTCGAGATTTACTATTACGATGCATCCATTATCCAACACACCATAACACACCACTGCATAAAAATGCTTTGACCTACTGAATGCTCTTTGTTTTAATAGTTCTTTAATGTTTTATTGTGTTTTAGTACTGTCCGATATTTTAAAATATGTTGTCCTGTGTTTGTGTTACTGCTGCCATGTTGGTCAGGCTGTGCTTGTAAAACAGATAAAACTGGTAAAACAAAGGTTAAATAAATAAATAAGTTATATTCAAATACAAGTGTTTAGATTGACAACACGGAAGCAGGACCAGGTTTACAAGCTCTTTTTGTTTTGTTTGTTTAAAGCAATACAACATCACTTTCCCACCTTAAAACTGTGAATCTGACTTGTTTTGACCCACAGTGGGGTATCATGTGACCGCTACAATAGCTTTACAGCATGGCTTCACATGCTAGATACTAGATATCAACACTTTGGCTGTTTTGAACGTGCACCATGGCTGATTCTGTGAAGAAACACAAGAGGACATTATCAGAGAAATTAAGAAAAAGAAAGTTGAAAAAAAAAAAAGACAAATCAAGAGATTAGACAAGAGTTAATATCAGACTGGCTTTTACTAGGTGGAGAGAGCTTAGAAAAGTAATAGTATATAAGACAAAATGCCAAAATAGCCTTCAGTAGGGGGTGCCAAAGTGCAAAACTCTGTTAAAGTGCAGTAGTGCTGCTATAAAGATGCAATAAGATAATAAAAAGACTCCCTTCTTTTACTTTATCTACAGTGAGAAGGTTATGGAGTTTATGTGATGAATTTAAATTTCACTTCTGTGTGAGTAGGTGATACTTTTTAAAGTGTCACCTACTTTTCTTGAAGTCATTTAGGGAAAAGAAATAAACAATGGAATCAAAATAAGGAAAGAAACCAAATTTATTCAGATACTTGTCTTTGAAAAAATGATCTTGCCTCCAAATAAACATTGCTCATTATGTCTTTCATTAATTTTTCTTCCACAAAGTGTTTACCCCTTATTTCTATATTACTGTTGTTAATTCTCAAACATACAGTACTATATAAAAATACAAAATTTGGTAATATTTTATTATTTAATCTTTACCAGCACTTATTGATATGAGAAACAAAAAACAAAAAAAAAAAGACCAAGCAGATATGAACGTCTCTACAAATAGTGCAAATAAACAACGCCTCTATAAGGATTAAATTGGAGCTTCTGTCAAGAATAGATTTGCTTCTTCAAACAGGCTTTGAGGAAGTCTGACAAATTATATTTATATTTTCTTCTTTGTTTTTTCTTTAGAGAGTAATAGAAATCCGCTCTACCTGAAGTTTACACACACACACACACACACACACACACACACACACACACACACACACATATATATATATATATATGGTTGGTAATGTCTTGCCTTTTTTCCTTGGTGACCACGGCCTTCCTACCCTCCTACCCACATGCGCACACAACTTCACTTAACTAAACAACAGTGACAATGTTTGCAAAATTAATAAGAAATATGTAAAATTTATATAATAAAGACTACGACAGAGTGTATTGGAGGGCTCATCATGCAGCCCCTTAAAAAAACTTATTTGTGAGGCTGATGGACATCAGTTTCCCTGTCTCATAACAACACGTTATTTGTACCCCAGGATTTTTCAGATAAGTCATGTATGTCTTAGAAGTTCAATGGACATGTATGTATGTTCTTACTGTAAATACAGACTGTGTCTGTGTGTGTTTATTACATCATCATATATATATTTACACGATCTCCTGAACATTGGCTCCAAACATTTTTCTCTAACTGGACCCTTTTTAAATTTTAGTTGAATACCATGTTCTAAATAAATTACCTTATTAAATTAGTTTATTGTGCTCCCAGCATGATTAATTTTTTTTTTTTCTGTCAGGATGGATACATCTGTGCTGCTGTTCTCTCACAGCAACCTGTCATCTTTAACACTTTTTTCCTGTATTGACTCCTGTTTGTGCATCACTTTTATTCGGTTTTACTTTGCACAAACAGATTATTGTGTAATCCAGCAAGGTAAAGCCACTGCTACAGGCTGGCTAATTGTTTAGTTTAGCTACAGATGATATATACAGAATATTTGGCTTCTTGAAAATAAGGGTTACAATCATGGTCTCAAGAACAAAGCCACTGTCATGCATTATCAGATTTGGATATGTTTGTTTTATACAGCCACTATTTATTTATTTATTTATTTATTTTTATTTTTTATAGTAGAGGTTTATGCTTGGTGTGTGATAACTTGGCCAGATTTAGACAAGAATACAATCTGGTGAGTAAAATGTTGTGCAGGTGGAAAAACCTACTGCTTTGCAATGTTGTCCACTTCAGCTAAAGTGCTTTTTTTTCCCCCCCAAGATGCCTCAAGGAGTAACAGGTGACACCTAGAGCTCTAAAAAGAGGTGCTATTTGAGACTTCTTGGGAGTAAGATCAGTATCATTCTAATAATGTGGTTGAATAATTGTTTGACTTGTGGACAAGTTTTACACATAACCTCGTATAACTGTTCTGGTAAAATAATAAGATGCTGTGCAAAATGTGGAGCACCAGCATGTGAATCTTGATGGGAAGCACCAAGGTTGTCAACACCAAGGAATACTTCCTGCCTAAGGAGGGCTGTGGATCAGTGACTCTCAGCTAACTGTAAAGCACTGAGTGATTTTACCATGGAGAGCTCCTCTCCTCAGCGAGCAAACACTTGCTGGCTGATCCACATGCCGTCTCAGGACACTGACTTCAATACAGCAGCAGACTTTCCAGCAATATCACTCAGCTTGTTTTTCATTGTTAGTCACTGAATTGTAGCCCAAATAAGGTGTTTTTTTTTTTTTTTTTTTTTTTTTTTTGAAAAGGCAAAGTTGTCTCAGCCCCCCACAGTTGATACACAATCCAACAGTCACTGAGCGCCTTCATCTAGAGTATCTAGAGTGTATTCAGCAACTGTTGAGCAGAAAGCAGAGCTGTGATCAGTCTTTAAAACATAACAGGGAAATCAACCAACAAGCATTAGTTCAAAATATAAATCTGCCATGGCGTAGTATTATGTTTGTAAGCTTATTCATTGTGTCCAGTGACTCAGATGTGGCAATAGTAATCCAGTTGATGTAAAGCTATGACAACTTTTTGCCTGTTGGTAGCTGCAGAGTTGACACAAGGTACCACCTACAAGCTACAAGTAAGACACACTAAAAGCAGGAGGCACAGCTGGAAATATTACAAAACTTGACATGACGAAGTAATTGGAGCAATAGCATGGGTTTGCTAAAGATGGACGTGTTTGGTTACATGTGTCCAAAGCCAGTCATGTCACACATTATGACAATGTCATAATGACAAGCAAGTTTTTACAGTTTGTAACCAGAAAGGCAACTTCAGTCACAAACCTCCCAGAACAGCTTCAGGTGTCTAAGCTGTTGCTGCAGCCTTACTGTTTGCATCTGCTGTATGTACAAATGTACGGGGCACCAACGGGGTTGCTGCTAGCCACTTGCCCAAAGTAGAACTGACTGTTTTTTTTTTTTGTTGTTTTTTGTTGTTTTTTTTTTTTTTTTTTTTTTTGCATGCACTTGGAAAGACCTCAGCCATGTCCAAAACTTGCAAACATTCAAATAATTTTAAGAATTTTAACCCTTTATATGGCACATTGTCCACTTAATGTACACACGTGGACTAAATTGTTGGTACCCTTTGGTTAATGAAAGAAAACCACAATAGTCACAGAAATAATTTGAATCTGACAAAAGGAATATAAATAAAAATTCTATGAAGTTTAACCAATGAAAGCTGTAAGACCATCTCCAAGCAGCTTGATGTTTCTGTGACTACAGGTGCACATATTATTCAGAAATTTAAGATCCATGGGACTGTAGCCAACCTCCCTGGACTTGGCTGCAGGAGGAAAATTGATGACAAATCAAAGAGACGGATAACACGAATGGTAACAAAAGAGCCCAGAAAAACTTCTAAAGAGATTAAAGGTGAACTTCAAGCTCAAGAAACATCAGTGTCAGATCGCACCATCCGTTGTTGTTTGAGCCAAAGTGGACTTAATGGGAGACGACCAAGGAGAACGCCATTGTTGAAAACAAATCATAAAAAAGCCAAACTACATGTTGACAAGCCGCCAAGCTTCTGGGAGAATGTCCTATGGATAGATGAGACAAAAATGGAACTTTTTACTAAGGCACATCAGCTCTATGTTTACAGATGGAAAACTGAAGCATATGAAGAAAAGAACTTTGTCCCTACTGTGAAACATGGAGGAGGCTCTGTTATGTTTTGGGGCTGCTTTGCTGCATCTAGCACAGGGTGTCATGAATCTGTGCAGGTACAATGAAATCTCAAGACTGTCAAGGGATTCTAGAGAGAAATGTGCTGGCCAGTGTCAGAAAGCTTGGTCTCAGTCGCAGGTCATGGGTCTTGCAACAGGACAATGACCCAAAACACAGCTAAAAACACCCAAGAATGGCCAAAAGGAAAACACTGGACTATTCTAAAGTGGCCTTCTATGAGCCCTGACCTAAATCCTATTGAGCATCTTTGGAAGGAGCTGAAACATGGCGTCTGGAAAAAGCACCCTTCAAACCTGAGATAACTGGAGCAGTTTGCTTATGAGGAGTGGGCTAAAATACCTCCTGAGAGGTGCAGAAGTCTCATTGACAGTTACAGGAATCGTTTGATTGCAGTGATTGCCTCAAAAGGTTGTGCAACAAAATGTTACGTTAAGGATACCATCATTTTTGTCCACATGTGTAACTACTGTTGCCATCCCTTTTTAGGTAAAAAAAAAAAAAAAAGGGCTTATTTAGTCACGTAAAATCCTTCTTTTTAAATACAGTAGTTGCCATTATAAAATATAAGAATTTTTAAAGAGAGACATATGCACTAAGACGACATCCACAGAGACAAAACTATTTTCTTTTTAAAGAAAAGCCTAATCTTAAAGGCAGATGACACAAAGTTGTCTGTTCTTGTTTTTTAGAAAAATATTTAGTCTTTTGGTATTTCATATCAAAAATCTGCTCTGTAATGTTACTGATTTGGGTTTCATATGAAAAGTGACAGGAAATAATCACACAAGTTTTCTGTGAAATTGATTTTACAGAGTAAAAGTAAATAATATTGGAAGTTATCGCCATGCACACACTCTACACCCTTTTGCTTACATTAACTGTTATACTTTTCCGCCCTGTGTCCATGAAGGGCCATAAATAAAGGCGTTGAAGAGGACTAAATTATGCACATTTGATATTTAAAAAAAGAAAATGTTTAGTAGTCAAATGTTTCACTTAAAAATCAAAGATTAAAGGATTTCCTTGGATCTGTAATTAAAGAAAAAAAAAAGACTTTGGTTGTGACTTTGAGAAAACTCAAACATGCTTGGAGGTCAAACTTGCAAACCCACTAATTATTTCAACAAAAGAACAAGTTAACATTGATTGCAAACTCAGTACAAATTAAGCTTTAATTGGGGATCTCCCACAAAGGCAGAATCCTCCTTTTATTTCACTCGTGCACACTTGCTCTCGACCATTTGTAAAAATGATTCATAAAGAGCAGCGTTGGGAACTTATGATTCTTTGCAGCCTTGATGCCTTTAACTATGCAGACATCCATGTGCATGTGCACACACACACACATGCACACACACAGACCAACCCAACGATTCATATCCACCATGCCATCCATTTTCATTTGCTGAATTTACACCCTACTCCAGAGATCTTGGCTTCCTCCTTTAAATCCATAAGTTGATTCACAGCAGATATAAAACACTATTGCTGTTTTTTTTTTTTTTTGTTTGTTTTATTTTTTTTTCTCCTTCAGATGATTGGTAGTTTACACTTTTATAACTAGGGTTTGATATTTCTTTTTGTGGGTCAGATGACTTATTACTGGACATACTGTAAATCCTCACTATGATTGACAGAGAATCTTGACCGTGCTAGCTAAATATAGCCATAGAAATATGACCACACTACTGGACACTGAATTGTAGATACAACAGCAGTAAAGAAGGCAGTAATGAATTTATAAAGTTCAGTTTTATATTGGATAAATAAGGATATTCTCTAAGACATTGCTTTACTGCCAAGAGGTGCATAAAAGGGTGAGCTCTACCTCAAATCTGTGTACTGCCATTATATAGACAAGAGGAGATGTATAGCCAAAGCTCACTTACTGACACATACTATATCTTGTTTTTGTGATCGGTGCAGTTGTGCTTTTGCAAGGAATTGCATGCTAACAACCTCAGCTATGTGTAGTTTATTCTAAGAGACTTTTTTTTGAGAAGAGGTGTGGTCTAATGACATCAACACCCTATATCAGGTGTGCATAATTCTTAGGCAACTTCCATTCCTTTGGCAAAATGGGTCAGAAGAGAGATTTGACGGACTCTGAAAAGTCAAAAATAGTGAGATGTCTTGCAGAGGGATGCAGCACTCCTAAAATTGCCAAGCTTTTGAGGTGTGATCATCAAACAATCAAGCATTACATTCAAAATAGTCAACAGGGTCGCAAGAAGTGTGTTAAAAAAACAAGGCGCAAGATAACTGCCCATGAACTGAGGAAAATCAAGCGTGAAGCTGCCAAAATGCCATTGGCCACCAGTTTTGCCATATTTATATATTTATAGGACGGCTGAAAAACGACCACCACTGAACAAGACACACAAGATAAAACGTCAAGACTGGGCCAAGAAAGATCATAAGACTGATTTTTCTAAGGTTTTATGGACTGATGAAATGAGAGTAAGTCTTGATGGGCCAGATGGATGGGCCCGTGGCTGGATCAGTAAAGGGCAGAGAGCTCCACTCCGACTCAGACACCAGCAAGGTGGAGGTGGGATACTGGTATGGGCTGGTATCATCAAAGATGAGCTTGTGGGACCTTTTCGGGTTGAGGATAGAGTCAAGCTCAACTCCCAGTCCTACTGCCAGTTTCTGGAAGACACCTTCTTCAAGCAGTGGTACAGGAAGAAGTCAGCATCGTTCAAGAAAAACATTATTTTAATGCAGGACAATGCTCCATCACACGCATCCAAGTACTCCACTGCGTGGCTGTCCAGAAAAGGTCTAAAAGAAGAAAAAATAATGACATGGCCTCCTTGTTCACCTGATCTTAACCCCATAGAGAACCTGTGGTCCCTCATCAAATGTGAGATCTACAGGGAGGGAAAACAGTACACCTCTCTGAACAGTGTCTGGGAGGCTGTGGTTGCTGCTGCACACAATGTTGATCGTGAACAGATCAAGACACTGACAGAATCTATGGTTGGCAGGCTTTTGAGTGTCCTCGCAAAGAAAGGTGGTTGTATTGGTCACTGATTTGTTTTTGTTTTGTTTTTGAATGCCAGAAATGTATATTTGTAAATTTTTAGTTGTTATATTGGTTTCCCTGGTGAAAATAAATAAGTGAAATGGGTATATATTTAGTTTTTGTTAAGTTGCCTAATGATTATGCACAGTAATAGTCACCTGCACACACAGATATCCTCCTAAGATACTAAAACTAAAAAAGCCCCACTCCAACTTCCAAAAATATTCAGCTTTGATATTTATGAGTCTTTTGTGTTCATTGCGAACATAGTTGTTGTTCTATAATAAAATTAATCCTCAAAAATACAATTTGCCTAATAATTCTGCACACCCTGTAAAATAAGAAAAACTTTGGTGTCATTGATGATTTCTGCCAATTATCCCGATAATTATTACAGAGCTGTGAGAGTGGTAATGCCATTAGCATTCATTAAGTAATGGTATGAGAAATGTGAAGATATGTCAAGATAATTTCATAAAATCTAAAAGCAGAATACTGTTTTTTTCAAAATAGAGTGAAACTCTATTTTGTAAACATGGTTATATCAATATTCTAGAGTCAATACTTCGATATCTGCCTGTCAAAATATCAGATTTGATACTTTTTTAAATATTAAAATACCAATGTGGCAATACATAGCAAGACATTTGTTTTCACAACTGGGAAGGGTATCCTATTATCCAACCCAACACATCCTAATTATTTGGGACCCTAAGGAAGAGATTGCACTGCGATGGCTTCATGCAATAACGTAGCTGAGGCATCTATTGCTATCTGGCTCCTAGTCCACCTCTCAGGTAAGATTATGGTTGGCTATGGGAAAGCAAGGAGATTACAGTTTACAAACCCTATTCTCACCCTAACCGTCTGTCCCGACCCATACCCGTTGGTGGAAACAAGGCTTTTGTGTCTCCTCTGTGTCACATGATTATGGTAGCCTAGATGATATGATGATACAGTTGCTTCAATATTTTACACCTTTAATGCAGGTTCTCGAGCATTGTTTAATTATACTCATTAAATTTCTATTATATATTTTATTATATTAAGTTTAAGACATGTAAATAACTCTAAAGACCAGATATTTTATTAGCATTTAAAAAATATTTATTTTAATCTAATCTTTATTAATTGTATTACAACTTGATAAATCTTTCTTTTAAGTATTTATGTTCTTAAGTTTTATTGACATTTCAAATTTCCTTACAAAAATATGTTAATGCTTACAGTACAAGTGTGTGAAGCAAAAAGTATCAAAATTGATATTAGTTTAAAAAAAATACTATCAAATTGAGATGAAAAATGTTGTTATGGTCCATCTCTAACTTTTTGTGAGGCCATATTGAACACTTTGAGTTGGAAATCTTGGAAGGTTTCAGAAAAGTGACTAGATCTCTGGCATGAAACCCCGAACACATCCTTACAGAAATGTAAAAAATAAATGACTATTTGCTATAAAAGGCATCTGGAGGAAAAGTTTCATTTAGAGGCTGCTCAATAGATTTCACATTGACTTATTCACACAGTACACAGAGCTCATACATTTTAAATGTAAATGTAATACCTGCTTACAAGAAAAAAATGTAATAAAATCCCAGAAACTAGAAAATAGAAAAACGTTTGTAAGTTTTGTTGCCATTATGAACTCTATTTGGGTTGCCTGTTGCACTCTGACAAATGTTTAGGGTCTTAAAAGTGAGATGAAGTCAGCTGATTTATTGTTGTGGAGGAGGATGAAGCTCCCAGATTATTTACTGCTCATGTTTCATCCCTATCAGACAGGAGTATTTTGTTGTGATCAAAACAATGGGATGTTTGGTATTTGAGAATTATGTTTTTCAGAGTCTTTGTTCATCCAGAGAGACATTCTGTGCAGCTCAGATATCCAGATTTAGTTTAAAAGTGAAATTGATGTGTTACTGTATTAAAAGAGGCCAAAATAAGACGGTACAGTATCCGATAAGGAAGACTTCTAGACATCGACCTCCCGAGGTATTCTGATCAGGTCTGACATGGAAGAGATTTTGAGGCAGAACCAGAACATGTTTAAGGAATTACCTTCCAAATCTGAAAGAGGAATGCATCAGAATCCCTACAGGATTAGCTTTATCCACGGTCAGGGAATATGGTAATGCAATCACAAGTAGTGCCATAGTTGCAGTATACAGAATATATTTAGATATTTACAGAATTATTTCGACTAACCTTTCAGATTGTTCTTGAATCAGAGTTTTGTCTCACCCCGGGTTTATTTGTGAGCTCTTTTCTACTGTTCTCACTGACAGTCTGTGCAGTATGCTACCCAGTGGCCTTCAGCTGGTTAGAAGCAACACATAAAAAAAGAGGAATGAGTAATGGTGGTAAGAAGGAGTTAGACTGCTCTGAGATCCAGAGGAAAGAAGGGACCATAAAACCTGCGACTGGTGGATTTATTTATTTATTTTGTGTCCAGAGGCACAACTTGTTAAAGACCCTTTTAATTCCTACCAGTGCCTTTGGGATAATATCACTTCCTCAAATCAGACTTAATCTTATGAGGTCCGGAAACAACATTATGACTTCACTAACCAACTTAGCGTCAGGAGCATTTTTAAGCAATTAACAAATTCTAACTCAAAATGTGCCAAAAAGCAACATTAAAGGAAGAAATCTGTGGAAAAGAATAAATATTTTTCTTCATTAGCAGTGGGATATACATTTGTACAAACCTGCATAAAAGTAAAAGATACGTTAATCCTGATTTAACATTGGTTTTAGGCAAAGGAAAACATTAAAAAGCACCTTTACTGTCCCTGTGTACTGGAATTTCACCGATTGTGGGTGAAACTGGAGTCAAAATAGAATGCTGCAGCAAACGAAGTGGTTTATAAAACAAGTGATGAACAAGCACTAATCTCAAACAACCTGAGGCCCAGTATTTGCATTGGGGAAAGTGCTATTTATTCTTAATATATGCTGGTTTGTATGCTCCAAAACCACACACATGCACAATAAAATGTCACTGGTAATGGTCTTTTTCAACTTCTTTGACTGTGACATTTAAAAATCTTTGGAAAAGCTAGACCACTTTGCCCCAGGGAGGCATGGAGAACAGTGAAACCAGCCACATTATTGTTTGTAATTTTAATTGCTAATTTGATAGCGAGGGACAAGATTAGATTCTGGTTTTAATCTTTCAAAGAAAATTAAAAATCGGCTGTTTCCTGTGGTCCCCAGCAAGGAATTCAGCTACGCCATTTATTGTCAGTGCTTTTCTAAGCTGCATTGACTGTGGCACAACAGAACATGACTCAGCAGAAAGAAGGGCATCAAAAGGGACAAGCAAAAGGAATAGTCTCTATCCCACATTTAGATTTATTTCTCCAAATTTATATCAATACAAGAGAGCGGCTCAGAACTTCTCCGTCTCTCTGATAGATGGCAGAACTGACTAAGCACCAAGCATTTACCGATTCAGATGGTAGAGAAAGATGGAAGTGGTTTTGACAAAGCAATTTCAAGGATAGCCAGTCATGTTTCCTTCTCTCAGCTTTAAAGTCAAACAAAGCCTTGATATGTAGAACTTTGGGACCCTGGTCATCTCACAGTAGTAGATATAGATTAATGCACCTAAGAATAAAAAAAGAGAATATATACTTTTTTATAAACGAGACAAATAAACTAAACATTTTGTCATTTGCAACACATTTTATACACAGCATACATCACACCCTCTGGGCTTTAAAGGAAACATGAAGCTGAAAATGTTCTCAACATTCTTTGTTACCCTTTTGGCACCATTTTCTAAAGTTTCCTTATTTCTGGAGAACAGGAAATTAGGAAAATGAAACATGAAGCATGATCAAAGACTGATTAGTTGATAATAAAAGTTACAGTAATTGACTGTAATAAAAACACTCATCTCAAATATAAAAATCCAAGCATACCGTCAGGAAACGCCAAACTAAATATTTCTCTACTATCTGCCTTCCTTTGAAGTAATGTCATTTTCCTGAGGAACACAATTGGCAGGCAGATTAATTTCCTAAACTTGTAATATCTGGTTGCCAGATAAACACCCACATTGCATGAAATATTAACAAGTTAAGCTAATGGGGAGAATGATCAATGTGCAGAGGGGATATTAATTCTCCCAACTGACTTGAGCACAAATGTTCATTACTGCCAAATTGTTATTTAGTGTCTCATTTTTATGTTTCATAGCTCAAAACATTTGGTTTTAGTTTTGTATCACACTACTGCTGAAATGGTGAACATGTTTATTTAAAGTCAATCTACAAATCCTGTAAACACAGCATTAGAAATTATTTGGACATGATTCTGGTCATCAGATAAACGCAATTCTAATTTTAGTGTATTCAAAGCCTCATCAGCTCCTCAAGGAAATATCAGACTTTTTATATGCCACCATGTTCAGCTGCTACATATCAACTTCCTCCATTTATAGTTCAGTTATAATGGGATCTCCTACATATTAGGGCTGTTGAGCAATTGAAAAATTAATGAATTACTTTGTGATAAATAAATTTAAATCACATGAATCAATTTTTGTTGTTTAAGCACTTAAAATGAAACAAATGACAGACTTTTCCACTCACTGATAACAGTGTGTAGTAACACTGAAGTAATTGTGATTGCAGCTGAAGTCCAGTGACTCCTGATCCTTGTAAATCCTTGGTTCTGGGTATGACACAGGATTGAAAACAAAAGAGGAGAAACGTTCTGCAGCTGTCGGCTCTTTAAGTGTCATTCATGTAATAAAACAGCCTGACATGGGTTAATGATTTTTTTTATTTTTTTGCTTGTTTGTTGCTACTTATCCACTGGACAATTATAATCAGTTTTTAGTTGTTCTGAGCTAAAACTATTATAATGCCATGCTGCAGGCTGGGGTGCACATCGGGTCTGGAAGAGGTGCATGTCAAGCCTCCGAGGACTGACGAGGAGCATACGGTGGTGATGCCGTAACCGACCTTACGCAGATGCCTCCTGAGTATAAATCCAGCTTTAGTTAAATGTTTGTACTTCAATTTCATTGCCATTATAAAAATCTACTTTTAATGATTTTTAATAAACACTCAAGTTTAAAATATTAACAAGCATAACAGTAAAAACTGTGTTGTAAAAGTTTGCTAGTACTTGGTAATAAAGATCCACCATCACTGGTATTAAGACCCAAAACAGCAACAGAAAAAAATAATAAATGGACATAAAAAGACTAAATGAATGACAAGAAAAGAGTAAAATCTTTTTTTGTAACTTTTAATCAAATATCCAACAATGTAGATTCTTTAGAGGAGGGTTGAGGGCACTCATAGGATGATAATTGTTCATATCTGTTACAGATCTAATGTAAGCTGAAGAAATAATACGATTCAGCAATTAATTTTTTTACATTAAATAAAAAGAACATGATTAAATTCAGTTCTGGTCTAGTTGTGTGGAAGAAAACACATCCCAGACTAGCAGAACGGGTGCAGCGCTGCAGTTCAGTTTCCAGAAAAACAATATCTATGCAGCACTTTTCCTGGATCACTGGCACATCTTAAATGGCAAAGCATAGAAGTGGAACCTAAAGCTACACAGGGTGTGAGACAGGTGAATAAGATTAGAATAGATGAAAGCTAGAGATAAAAAAAAAGAATGATATAGTCTCTGTTGCATTTGTAGAGTAACGATGACAAAGATAGAGAGCAAGAGTTTCATTCTGAGAGGATTATACGACCGTTCAGAGTGGATACAGACCCTAGAGCTATGTAGGTGAGAGTATTGCTTTCACCGTAGTGGGATCATCCAGCCCTTAACACAGAGAGTAGCAGCAACAGGAGTGCAGATCTTTTCTAACCCTGCTTTAAAAAAAAAAAAGGATGTGACTCTTATGACAAAAGGCAAGCACGAGAGGTTAAATGAACTAGGAAGGCAGATGGAAAGTAACATAGGTAGCTTTTAAAACACACAGAAAAGAAGTGTGACCAAAAAACATGGAAAAAGAAGGCAAAAATCATCCATTTAATGCTGATGCAAACACTTACTGGAACAAGCCCTCTGCCATTGATTTCACAGCCAGAGAGAATTTCTGTTCGATACGCAAGTTATTTAGCACAGCCATTCACTGTGACCATCTCAGCTGAAGTAAATCAATTAAAGTTAAAAATCAAATCTCATTTCATTTCACCAGACCGGCCCCCTCAGTAGGATTTTATGTCAAAGGAAAGTTAAAGGTTTGGAAAATAGGAAGGCAGAAATCAACAAAGGCATGGAGGGAGATTAAGGGAAAGCAGAGAAAAGAGGATGCTGTCAGAAAACAAAAATTAGAGAAGTGATAGAGCGACAGAGAGACGATGAAAGCTGTGAAATTTGTGCTTTTTCCTTTTTTTTCTTCTGCCAGAAAAGGCCTCACCATCAGAATTACAAAATCACAAATGATGAAGATTACATGAGGTGCATGTAGGATAGTCCTCGCACATTCTTCACAACCAAGGTGTTCACGTTCAAAAAGATCTGGGTAAATGAAATAATACAGTTGACCTGCACCAGAAGGGAACTGAATTAGCTTCTTTTACAATCTATAAATAAGCTTTCCAGCAGGTCCTTCATTACATTTGCATTGAGAGCGTACCGTCATAGTTAAAACACCTGTTATCTGCAAAATCATCATGAGCAAATTCAGTATGACAAAAGATAGCAATCCCTGCTGTGATAGCAATAAATGGTAGCGTCTTATGATACTGTACAGATGACTTGATAAAGGACAAGCAAAGGTGTATTATTGACACCTGCATTAAACTCAGAAGAACTTCTGCTTTTGTTGATGTTTTACAGCTAAATAGCATGCACAGGTGGAAAGTCCAAGTCCAGGCTACAAAGCAGCTTTTGTAAATACACCTGAGCGCAACATCATATACTGAAGGATTTTCAAGTTACTCATCAATGCAACATTCAATGATACAGAGTTTAAGCAAATATTTTATATTGTGCACACACACACACACATACACACACATATATATATAGAGAGAGAGAGAGGGAGAGAGAGGTTAATAACTGTAGCCATGGACCATGATATTGAGATTTGCTTCCACAGAAAATTTAAATGAGTGAAAACTTTATGGTTGCCAGATAAATGTAGTATAATATCTATACAGCAGTTATATTAAAAGAGAGTTTTGCTTTGAATCAAATTATCAGGAGGAAAGTAAAACTATTGTGCATACTGTAAAATTGTTCTAATGTTTTAAATACAGTGTAAAATTAACATATATTTTCTCTAGTTAATTCCTTTTACAGCTGGGTTTGGAAACAGTGGTGCAATTAAAAGTAAGTAAATGTGTACATGTGCAGTACTTTATAGTGCATGTCATGACTGGTTTTACATTTAATGGGAGAGAAGAGGATTTATGACATTTATGATTAAAATAAGTTAAATCTGTAGCTGCTGAAGCGTTGAAAACTTAACTTTCACTCTATAAATAAAACTAAACTAAAGAACACAACAGTTTCATGCAGTACTTGGATCTGTGTTTGTATTACAGGAGAAGAAGTTGCTATTACTGACTTGAAGATCTTTCTGTTGTTTTGATAAACTGCAGTGCATCATCATAAAGTCTGGAAATAAAAATCTTTTGCCTGCAAATGAAAAGAAGAAAATGAAAAACAAAACAAAAGAAAAAAAAATGCAGATTGGTCCCTGAATTGGGGATAAAAGTTCAATATAGCAGTTTTGTTAATTGCTGTTATTATTTCTTTATATAGAAGAGCAATGCACACCTTCTCCTGTCATATTTAATCCAAATGGTGCTTCAAGTTTCCTTTTAAGATTCCTTGTATTTCACTCTGTTCTTTCTCTATCATTTACATCCCCATTGTTCTTTCTTACAGCAATCATCTCTTCCACCTCATTGTTTTCAACTCTGCTTTTTTTTTTTTTTTTACATTTTCCATTTGTGTCTCTTTATAATCTCGTTTTCTGATATTTTCCCCGAAATCTGCCATCTGATTTCCTTCTCCGAAAGTCTTGCTTCATTCTACTTCTTTCACCTTCTTCTCTCTTTTCACTCCAGGAGCACAGTCCCTTTTATCTTCCACGCTTGTTGTCTGTAGCACTTGTTGATTTCAACCTTGACACGTCTCCTCAGGGAAAAGCCGCTGCCATCTTTAGTGACTTTTTATGACTCTCAAAACACAAGGGAACTTTTGGAAGATCAAACTTTCAAGAGAGTAAATTTACATAAACGAATCCTCATGGGGTAATTCATTGTCATCAAGTTCTTTGGTAAGATGAGGACATAGAAATAGAAAAATGACATTTTATGAATTATAATAAACAGAAAATTAAACAATAAAGATTTAATTACATTTTTATTTTTTGTATTAAGCTGTTATTTGTTTCCAGTGTTTGCTTCAACTTGCATAACCTTGAAAGCCTCATTTAAAGTTAAGCAAGTCCTTCTGATGGTGTGTTCGAGAATGCAGAAAAATAGATGACCAAAAACTCAAATTCAAAATAAAACCACCCAACTGTAATGTTGTAATTATGTGATTATTGCGCAATGCATGGATGAACCTCCAACCTCCTCCTCACCTCTTTTTCCTCCTCCCTCTCTAAACTTCCCCGTTGGGTTGAAAACACAGTTTTTATAGAAACTGAGTCACTGCCTCACTGGAGGTAAAGGAACTGCCAGAAAAGAAACTAAATAACAGGGAAGTCAAACTTAATGTTTCTATTGTTTCCACATGACACTGGGCTCCTGTTAGGATTTCATTAATTTTTAGTAAAAGTTTAATAGGCTGGGGAGGCTGGGAGGACTCAGAATTCTCTAAAATGGATTAAAACATAACTTTTCACATTAGCTTGTTGCCTTGAAATTAACATAACTTCACATTTTCTAGGTGTATTTTAATTAATGTTCTACACTATACTGCATTATGCAATACATCAATATATTAATTCCAGTACTCAAGATAGTTTTTGTTTTGTTTTTGCCTCATTCATCAGGGTAGAAGGGTACATCATGCATAGCAGGGATGTCTCCAATAAGCTTCATGCAATATTTATATTGAAGGATTCCTTGATATGTTCTCGACCTCCTGGTATAGATTTAAAAAGGAGAAATATTACACATTGCAAGTGGAGCTCTGTTTATTCCAATGGTTATTCCAATATACAATCACACATGGACAAGGCTGAGCAGGCTCAGAAAGAAGCAGGCGATGGGTTAATAGAAAGCCAGCACTGGTAACTAAAGTTACACATTTACACAATTACATCTGCTGTTATTTGATTATGCTTCTGTTTCATGTGAATGATTCAAGTTACTGACTTAATTTAACTACACAAACCTAAGGCAGGTTCTTCATTTTTCAGTTTGAAATTATGTGATCCATAAATAATAGAGCATGTTAAGAATGTAGGTTCTATTTAGTAAATTATCTAATTCTTATGATGAATTTAACATGATTTAATTATATAATTCTAAATAAATAATAATATAATTATATATAATTATACAATTAAAGGTTAGAAAATAAGATAAATCATTGAGAAAGTGATGAATTACTACTTTATATCATGCTATGATATGGGGCAGCTAAGCTGAGGGAAAATTTCGTCACCCTCCCATCAAGTGGCCGAGGGTTTGATCTCCAGTCTCTCCAGACCACATGTTGAGATGTCCTCAGACAAGAAGCTGTCTCCAAACTGGAACTCTTACCGGTGCGTTTCTTAGCCTGTATCGCTGCATAAACTAAGAAATGCTGAACGTGTGTGTGTGTGTGTAAATAAGAGAATATTGTCACACTATGATCGCGACTAGAAAAGTGCTACAGAAATGTGGTCACCATTCATTTTTTTTAAGGGGTAGGAAAAAGAATAACAAATGTTGGGGTAATCGACATCAAGTGGGTAATTTGTTTCACTACTACTAGTCGATGTTTGGTAGCAAAGTTAACAAAGTCCTCAAAGACTGTGTGGAATGTGCTATTCAGACATGAATATATGTGTGCACTCACGCTAACTGATGTGCTATCCTTATTGATGTTATTGTTTGCTTCTCACTGTAATGTTTATCGTATTACTGGAAGAAATCCCGGAACAAATGACGTACTCTACACATCGGCTTTTTTTGTGCCATTTCAATGCTTTGCACTCAAACCTCTTTTATGTTCTGTTGAATACACATATATGAAACGAGCCCTCTTCATCGTTAAGGTAAAGTCAGGTTATATAGCACATTTCCAACAGGTCATGCTGCCCAAAGGGTTTTACAAACGACAACACATCTAAAACAAAGTAAAGTGAATTACAAATTAAAAACAATTAAGACAACAACGGGTGTTATGTGCTCCCTCTGTTTTGTACCAGTCTGCAGATGAGCAGCTGCATTCTGGACCAGCTAGAGACGATGGACAGAAGATTTATCCAAGCAAAAATTTCATTGGTATTTCAGTCCTTTTTAGAGAGCTTGTGGATGGGTACCCAGACGGAGCAAACGGAGCAGTACCACTGCAAACTGGAGGGGCAGTGTTGCACAAAACAGCTCATGTGTGACCAGCGAAAGTAACAAAGAAGAATAAGAAGCTGCGTTGTATTAAATAATTGCACAAACCACTGCTATCTGTCACACTACTGCTTTTCATGTCTCTTTCTGAGAAATTTGCATTATCATGATCTACTCCATTGTTGCTATTGTCTGAAACTGAAATTGGAACTCGTCTCACCATGTCAGGAGCCACTCCACTAAAGAGCAAGTCCTGGTATGTTTGTGGCCATCCTTGATGCTAAGACAGTTGCTATAAGTTGGGCTGCCAGGCTTGGTATGAACAGCTGAGATATGCTAATTCTTTAGAGAAGTTACTTCAAGATTAATTAAATTGCTGGACACGTTTAGATTTCTTGATTTTTCTTTTCTTTTAGACTCAGTTCTTATATTAGCCCACTGCTAGAACGTGGTAAACTGAGAAAAATGCTCTTATCACCAAAAAGTCAAAATAATAAAGACTGCCATAATGACAGTGGAAGGCAGCAAATATTCAAAAGCTATACTTATTTTAAAAATGCAGAGCAGTTGTGATACTTTGTTTAAGTCCCTGAGTTTTTAGTCTAGAACTTCAACCCATGCAGAAAGTGATTCAAAAGCCAGCAAGTGTGCATGCTGATAGCAGCTGTTTCTACAAACTGTTTTCTGTCTGCCTGTATGTCACTGTAAACCTCCGTCAATATGAACACATAAACGGCCTTTGTTAAGTATAAGCTGCTTGTATCGTCCGTCTTCCTTGACGGACCATTTACATAACACTGATTTCCACATCATATTTCTTACATTATGTGCTCTACAGCAATTAAACTAACTTTTTTTTAAATTATTCAAACTAATTCTGAAACTGACAAAGGGATTTAATTATCAAGCACAGCACATGCTCTTTGGACAGCTTAAATTGCTTCTTGTTCCAGTGCCAGAAGAGACTGGCTTGCAACCAAGAACTTCCAGCCATTGCTGCCTCATATGCTCATACACATACCTCAAAAACAAGCCACAGAGCTGGTTAAAGGTCTCACAGCACGTATGTGGGTAAAATAGTTTTACCTGCTGTTGAGTCAAGTTGACATATCTCTTTATTTAACTGCTTTCCCCACTATTCAGTCAGAACTCAGGGTCACTGTGGCCTTACATCTGCATGTGGAGTTTGCAAATGGATCGCATTGTGAGACTCTGTATTGCAGATTTATTTGCACAGTGAACCTCTGACAGCATGAATCATCAGATTTAGTTATTGACTTAATTTCTGTCACACAGTCTGTGGAGTCTTACTTAACAATATCAATCAAGAGTCTGATTCAGAACTTGATTGAATAGCCACATTTTTTTCTGCTCTCCTGAAATGGTATCTTCTCCAGTTATAATGAAATACCCTATGATCAACTTTTTATCCAGCTAAAAAAACTGTACTTGTACAGTACATAAAGATCTGAGTTTAAATGATTGCTAAAGGCTGTGAAATGCTGTTTAGCCTAAAGGTCAACTGCTTTGAAATCATACCTTGTTTTGCCCTTTGCTCTGCTGTACTAAATATTTATTTTTACATTTTTGAAAATTACAGTGTTTGTAGATTTAAAAGGGAGCAGGTGACTGTTGGGATCTATATAAAATCATTTCTGTGTATGTTTAAGAGACCATTGTTCTCCCATATTTTATTTCTTAGGGAATTTGTTTATCAGGCCAATTTAACTTATAATGACATATGTTGCCATGGTATCCAGTTCCCTACAAAAAGGATGTTACCAGAATATATACAAATTTTAGTTTGTATTTAAACTTAAGTGTTGTTTGTTTTAAATGAAAGTAACTCACAAAGTTATTGTTGATGTCGAATAGATGTTTCATTTGTGCAAACACTTGAAAGCAAAGCATATAAGAACAATTTCTCTCTATCCTTCATCCTAATGAGAAATTATGGCTAGTTGAGAGAAAGCTAGCTTCTTCAGTGTGGAAATACCAATGAATCACATGTTCCTTTCCACCACTTGTAGGGTCAGTACTTTTTAGGATTCTGTTTTTGGGAATAGTTGGTTTTAAAATGTGACAGACCGATCAGAGTCTTTACATGATGTACATATCTGTCCCCAATAACAGCATGATAACTTTAAAACATAGTCCTTTCTAGACCCCTCATTTAGTTAAATATGTGTTGAAATTGTGAAAACTGTTAATATGACCAACCTTTTGAGGTAGTGTTAATCTGATGCCATATTCCTCCATGGTTGTATTTCTTCATCCTCAACATTTACCTTTGACCAGAAAGAGATCAGTGGGGTTCTTAATATCCCTTTCATATTAACCATAAACATTAGTTTGGTCTACTATTCTAATTAGCTTTGGTTTATTTTATACATGTATTTAATCAAACGCCTGATAGTGGTAAAAGGAAAAACTGTTCTTATTAAAGCTGAAGGCTCAAAAAATCAGCATCTATCTATTTATAATATATGGTGTAGTAAAATGTCTTTATAATAGAAGAATCCACTTTACTTCATTCAGCAGCCTGAGGTTTATTGCAAAGTTATTGCTATCAAATCCCTGTGTTTAAGGAAATGCTGCTGAACCCAACAGTGTTTTTATATCACCATGTCAGACCTCAGGATGCACAGCATGCGCTAAACAAAAACTTCCCTCTGAATGAACAGGGCTTGAATCATTGAGGAGGGCTGTCCAGTGAAGTAGATTTACTGTATATTACAGAGCTGAAATTGCAGTGATGTGAGGTAACGCGTGCCCTTTCCATCATGACACTTGGTGCTGGGTCAGCCGCACGGAGTGATTCAGCTACAGTGTGATGTGGAAGTAAATCTGGGGGCTTGATGTATTTGATAACATGTTGTAAAGTAAACAAGCAGATATGGGTGACGTTTCAGACAGTTTCCATCATGTTTCGGTATTGAGTAATACAAACTCTTTATGTTTTGTTGTTGCTGTTTAAATATACATGTGTCTAAACCCCACTTCTAACATGTATAGTTAAAATATTTTACTTGAGATACAGTGATGGCATCATGTGTGATTGTATTCCATATTTGTAACCCTACTTCTGCCTGTTCGTGGCATACTGTGAAGACACTGTGTTCAAATGTGCTGTCCTTTAAGCTACTGTAGGCTTTCACATGATGTAGAAAAATCTACATTCATGATGTGTGCTATAAACCAGGGAGAGCCAGACACATTTGCAAGAACCGAGATATGATTTGAAATTCAAATGAGAGCACATGAAGGTAAATAAGTGCATCTCTGTGTAAAATAGTTGTGGATGTATGTTGCGATCAAAGCACCTGCACACACTGTGTTGCAAAGTTTAGCCAGGACAATTTACCACAGGTTTTTTTTTAGACTTCCTGTTCTTTAAGCAGAGAAAACAAGTTCAATTTAATGATAATTCACATTACATTTCTCATACTCCTCACTTTCTCTTTTGCCTTTTCTTAAGCATTGAAACGTTTAACTTTGTATAAGACATAAAAGGATCAATTTTGGTTGGAAAAAAAGTCTATTTGACTCTAGTTAAACAATCCAAATAATTTAATGCAACTAGTATCTTTTTAGGTTGCCGTCTCATTTTAAATGTGATTGATGTGATGTAACAGGCATATTGCACAGAAAAAATTTTTAGCTTTTGATCACATAAAATACAAGACAAGTAAATGGTTAGTTGATCAGAAGTCTGAACAAAGAGAGGAAATTAGCCAATTTTGTCCCAAAGAAATACATGAAAAAGTATCTAGAAATGATAATAGAGATCTCTGGGAGGAGCAAAATTACTTCTTAAATCCTTCAACAGGGTCAAAACGGAAATATTTACCAAAAATAAATTTCAAGTTTAATTTGCATATTCACCTTTTTGGTACCTTTCATAGCTGAAGTACATGCCAGGTGGCTGCACTCCTCATTCAGTAATTTGAATAATAAACAAATAAAGGTGTAATTACAGCAGTATGATACAATAACTATGTTTCACACTGGTGAACTTTGACTAGATAAGCCTTTATTTTCATAATATGACATATTCATGTGCTAAAATTATACTTTTTTGGTCAGCAATTTCTAACCAGACTAGCAAAAATGCCATCATATTTTTAATGCTGTACACATTTGTACATATTTATTATGATGTACAAAAACAGTTTGTTAATACTATAATGCTAGAGTATCCTTGTGATAAAGTTGGCCTCTGCTCTGCTACTGTCACCTACTTGCTTATTTGTCTCCTTTCCATGTGAACTGCAAGTAGCACCTGCTCACTGACCTGGAACCAGTTCCAGCAGCTAGCAAATGCTCATTTAGCCTGTGCGGTGGCTAACTTCCACCCCCCCCCAGTATCTGTTTGCTTTTCTATATTTTGTTAATACATATTGCATTTTATTGCAGCTGGAATATCAATAAAGCATTTCTCAGTCATCTGTTTCTATTGTTTCGTCAGATTCTATTGTTTGACAATAGGACAGCTAAAATAGCGACAAGTTGGACATGATATCATATAGTTAACTAACAAACAAGTCCTTAATATAGCTTATAAACCAAGACATCTTTCCAGTAATTGACTGGGCAGCACTAATGATAGATACAGTATATTTGATATAATAAGAGTTGATTTAAGCCTGTGTAACGTCCTCATGAACTGAACTTGTGTTTTATGCATATCAGTCAAACATTAAGTTTTTTGGGATTTGCTTATGCCATTAATGCAAATATATTTTCCAGGAACTATTGCATGGGTTACTAAAAAAGAGGAACAGGAACAGTGTGGGTATGCGTACATTCAGGTTATCAGTGCTGCACTATAATTGTCCTGTTGGGTTTATACTTTTAGAAATACTATGTTTTATGTATCCAAATCATTAGAACACGAATTCCCACTTCCAATAATTTAATGTCATTTTTCTGTCAAGAGGGAGGGTATGACGATCAAACCCTGAAGATTTAAATGTGATTACATGTCATGATATAAATCATGACATTCTTGATATCAAATGTAAAGATGCTGTTGGCATTATTTTCTCTAAAAAACCGAATGCATCAGAGCCCAAAGTCTGTAATGATAACAAATTATCTACTATAATTTTTTTAGTTAATAAAATTAAACAGGAGAGACCAGGAAAAATGGCGGTTTTAGAATTATTACTGAATTACTTCATTCAGTGCCATTACTAGAGAATAAGGGACACGAATCAGAAAGATGTCCATCCTGCATGTCATAAGACACAGAGTAGAAGACGTTTTCAGTCAGACAGAAGGTACCATACAAAACATGACTTGCAGGTTTGTTGATGTATCATCACAAATCACATGGTCCTCAGTTTCAGACTCAGGAGCAGCAGATCCATCATCATGTCCAAATGATCACTGAAGATGTGAGACAAGATGAGCTCATGTAGGCAGTTAGGTTATTTTATTTCTTAGTAACACATTAAGGTTTTTTCTATCGTATATGATGCTATAATCAGATTAAAATAATGTTGTATATAGCTTGTATGGGGTCTGGTCTTGTTACAAATAGTAACATATAGAAAATGTAAGCGAAGAAATGGGAAGTGAAGGTTGCTCTGATGGTGAGGAGGTTGTGGAGAGGAAAGAAGAGGAACAGGAAGACAGTGAGAATCTGAGCAATGCAGAAGAGTTTCTGCCAGATGAACCAGGACAATGGCCAAAGAAGCCATTTTGCCACTTAGAGGTGAAACTAAGATCATATTTATTATCTTTGCTTTAAATCAGGGGAAAAGTATTCATGAGAACTATTGATCGAGTCCACGTAGGGGCCCACCAAGATGGTTTGTACGCCCCTGTGATTGAATATGGTTGATTTTTTTAATTAGTGATAAAGTGACTACTACATTGAGATTTAGTTTCAATCTTCTCTAAACTACTTGTGACACATTCAGTAAATAAATAAAAAGTGTATGAGGATAACTGAAATCATTCTACAAAATAAGATACTCTTGCAAGTTGGTGATGCACACTGTATGTTCTACAAAAAAATGTTTAAATATAATTTAAATAATCAACTAGCCACACACCATAATCTTCAGTTAATTATTAATCTTATGCTGTCATTATTTTTACTATGTACACATGCACAGATGAACCTGTTGTCTTCACTCTGCCTTACATCACCCTAGAGGAGGATATAAACCCTGAGACTTCTCCACATTCAGTCCACTTTTACTCAAACCCTGAAGTCAGCAGGTAAGAGATTTTGAATTATTCTTCAAGATCTAAAAGTTTCAGTGATGAATTACTCTGTTAAATTTATTAAATTAAATATACCAGTTATGATCAACAATGAGAGATTAGGAATGACGTGCCTTGTAAATTTTAAACCTGCAGCAACTTGATTTCTTTATGAGTTTTTTTTTATTAATTAGTTAATTTTCTCATCTCTGCTTTTCATTTATTTGTCTTCAGTCTTTTCATTGAAAGAAAGTCACCTTAACATCAACAATGATGATCCTTTTCTTACTGGTTCTGCATTCAGGTAAAAACTCATTACTTTGATTTTTGTATTAATTTAATCATCTATACTGTCGTGTGTTTAGTGAATCATGTGTTACAGACTAGTGGTTAGAATAATTCTTAAAGCTAGATCCTATTATCAACAGTTCTTCTGGGTATTTTCACATGCTTCCAGCTGTTTTCTGACTTTAACATCATGTAACACATCTGCACAACATGATTATGTTTCATTGATGTGTGGACACGATAAACACTTAGTAGTTTTATGAGAAGTGTGACAGTAAATTGCCGCAAACTACTGTATTTGTTTTCAGACTGAGGCTACAGGATGTTGTTTATAGCATTACATTAGCTAAATAAAGAATCTGTGTGTGTGCGTGATTTTTCTCTCTCTTCCCTTTAAACAGGATTTCTGCAGTTTATTTTTACAACAAATCGTCTACGATCTTTTAGAGAAACTGGAAAACTGCAATGGAATGATTCTCTGAAGAATTGTACAGATACGGGTGGATCACTCATCACCTTGTATGATGAAGATGATGCTGGTTTTGTAGAAAATTATAGAAAGGCTAAATCGCCAACTGTCTGGCTTGGCCTGCACAAGGATCGAATCAATGTTTCCACCTGGTCAAATGGCAAAGTACCTACAATGTCTGAGTTTACAACACCTTCAAGTTTAGAAGAAGGGCAATTATGTGGAGCAGCTGAGGGCGGAAGATGGCCGGCTTATATTTGTAGTGAAAAAAAGAAATTCATGTGCCAAAAGGGTAGGTTTAAACAGCCAATATAGTGTGTGAGTGTGTGTGTGTGTGTGTATACATGTTATGTGTTAGTGAATATTTCAGGTAAATTCTGATATCATGCAGAAACCCAAATTCATTGTGAGTATTGTATCGATTATGTTGCTGTTTTGTTTTTTGTTTTTTTTGTTTGTTTTTGTTTTTCTTTCTCAAAATATGAGTGGGGATTTTAATGTATTATAGTTACATTTAGGTGAAAATGCTTTAATTCTAAATTATAGATGTAAAAAGACAGCTATAGGTTGATGTAAATTAGATCTAAAAAAGTTCATTTGTTATTTGCTCATTGGATAAATCTATTTTAAAACCTGTTGAGCAGGAAGTATAAACATAAAATGGATGACATGTAATCATTAAACATGTTTTCCAGAAAAATCGTTTGAATGTAAATAAGTAATAATAATACTTAATAAAATGCAAGTATCAAATTTCTAACAAATTCTCTTTGAATTTTCAGGTAGTAATTACATCCTAATCAATGAAACAAAGAACTGGTGCGAGGCACTGGGGTACTGCAGGAGACACTTTACTGATTTAGCGATCATTAATAACCAACAAGAAGCTGACTATGTCCTAAGTAGAAGTATGGGCACCAGATTTTGGATCGGGCTCCTGCATGACGAGTGGCGATGGGTGGACCAAAGCTGTTCAACATATAGAACCTGGAATAACATCAGCCAAACAGAAAACTGTTCAGTTATGTCAAGTGATACTGGCAGAAGTTTTAAGAGGCATGATTGTGAAGGTGCAGAACTAGGATTATGCTCCAAAGGTAAGCAATAAGCAGAGATAAGTTAATGGTCACACACAGCAAAGTTCACATCAGATTACATTAACTAAAATCACTTCCTAGAAATAAATTTTTTATGTGCAGTCTTTAATTTCTTCTTCATATAACTAAAAAAAAACTACTGTTTTTTTTTTTAGTTAAGAAAAAAATGTTAGTCACCATAAGCTGTAGCTTTACGACATGAGGTAATTTTTTTTAGTTTAATAATGCGTTACATATTTATATTTAATATTTAGAAAGTCCCACAAACTCAAAAACACTAGTGTCAACACAAACATCAAAATGTCACCCAGAAATATAAAGAGAAAATAGTCGAGTGCAGATTAGGGACTGAGTGGGTAAAGGAGTCACCTTCAAAAATACAAATCCTCACATTCATAAAATATTTTAATCAGTGAAAAGCTCTAAGATGTTCCATCATGAGGATGAGACAAGCTTTTTATTTATGATAACACTTATATTCTCTGTATACTCTAAGAGAGAGAGCAAATCATTGAGCCTCCGTGCCACCATGTAGTGTTGTCGGTAGGAAAAAGGTCATAGTGATAGATCAGAAAACACAGAAACAAAAACAGAGTTAATCCCTTCCAGAAAACTCAGCCACACAGAAGAGGAGGTTGGCATGTTACACATCCAATGAGTTATTGAAATTATATTGATGAAGTCGATCTTCTGTTTGTCTTGTAAATCTCAGCTCTGACTTTTCTTTGGTTTTCAGGCAAAGTGAGAATCAAAGTCATCACAAGCCCTCAATTAAGTTGGGAAGAATCCCTGGAATATTGTGAGGCAAACCATTCACGCTTGCTGTGGATTGAGGGTGAAGAAGATCAAAAAGCTGTTCAACAGTGGTTAAACTATACTTATACAGGCTCTTATCCGCTGTGGATCAGTATGAGGCAGAGTTCTGTCTTTGGATTTTGGATTTGGAGTGACAGGATTGTGAACTGGACCAACTGGGACAATGGAAGACAGCCAGAGTTGGACGAACCATTTCAGTGTGGCGTCATCAATAAGAACTTCACATGGAGTAATAGAAGCTGTTCAACACGGCTGCCTTTCATTTGTGAGGAGGATATTGTGTGGATGAATAAATGAATTACAGCTGCAGACGTGTTGCTAAAATGAAGGAAAATGTAGAATCAGTCTGAGTTTAATCTTAATGAGTAACCCTTAATCTATTATTACTGATTCTGTTTATCTGGTTCTGATGTGTTTATTTGTATTTAGTCAATATAACAGTTAATATTGTTTTTATTAGAACGCTAGTTCTGTGGGATACATATATCTATATATTTGCTGTGAATTTTTGTGGTTATTGGTTGTGTGCTCTCATCAGATTATTGAAAGTTACTTTACTCCACCTGTAATAGATTAATTAAACACTGGTTATTAAGTTGTAATGGAAGGCTGTAAATATCAGTGATTGATAAACATGAGTTATATTTAATAAAGAAACAACTTGATTCTTTCAAATTGACTGGACTCTGGTTTTGTTTTATAAAATTCAACATTAATGACTATGTTTTATAAAGATAACTTCAAAATAAAGGTTTATATAAAAAGGTGGTGTACAACCCAACCCAAGAACTTCTGACTAAATGTTTACAATAATTATGCTGAAGAACCATTTTCAGTCAAATACAGACATTTCGATGTAGATTTTTTTTTTTCTTTTAATAGATGTTCCATAATATTAAAATGTTATAGAATATTATCATTATTCTTTTATGCCGTTGACTATTACCGTGTGTAAATTGTTATGTATGTGGACAAACTTTAAAGGAAGGCTGAATCCATCACGTCCGTCTCGCAGAGGAAAGCCTGAAGATACGTGTACAAAATAAATGTGATTTTATTCAGCATAACCAAATGAAACATGTTACACTGTTTTTGCTTTTAAAAAAGTCCCTATTGTGTTTTTACTTTTAGCTTTTTGATAAAAGCTACTCTGATGTAAGCAGAAGAAACACACCAGCTCATCTGTGAAGTTTCCTTTTGTTTCGTTTTAACTTGGTCACATAAATGTTTTATCAATGAAAATATCTGGAAAGGAAAAAAACAATTGTCTCATTCAAAGTAAGAACACAAATAACAAGGATCACATACTGCTTACAAAGTTTGTGAAGTAATGAAATTATGACAAATCAGTAAAAGAAGCTAGCTATGATCTTTTTTTAATGTACAACAAAGAATATGTTTACACCATTAAAATCTTTTTTTGACGAATCTGAACATTTGCTGTAGAAAAAACAGTTTACTGGAGATGTCCATTGGTGCTGTCTTTTAGAAGGACTCCTACCTGTAGTGTTTAATTTACTGGTTCGGTCAATTAAATGTATTTCAAATTAAATATTTAATTATTTATTTATTCATTTATTTATTTTGGCAAACATCATATGCAGGAATTGTCAAGTTTGTCATGTCACAATCCACATTTTTAAACTTCATTTTCTTTAAATTAATTTTTTTCTCATGCTATTTATAAAAAAATACTTAAGCGGTACTTACACACACAAAATGTTCTAGTTTTAATTTATCTATGTTCTAGTAGCTTTTACAAATGTGTTTGTTTATGTCTCATTTAAAACTGATTAATAGAACATTTTAACCAAAAGAGATGATAACACAGTGTTTTCTAATTTGTAATTTTATTTAACAAGTTACATCAGTAAAATTAAATTAACAAAACAAAAAATACAGAAATATGAAAAAAAACAGAAATGTATTGGCACCATTTGGCATCCATCCATCCATCCATCCATCCATCCATCCATCCATCCATCGAGCAAGAGATACAGTACCAGTGAAGTTTTAATATTTTACTAGTTAACAAGTGAAGAATTTACTTGTCATCTAGTCACATTAGTTGAATGAACTGTATGGAAGAAATTATTCTAAGGTTTTGAAGGATTGTAATTTTGTGACTGAGATAAAATTGTTTGTGGGAGCACTGAACGCAGCAAACGGACATCTAAATACAGAAAATGTTTTTCAAGTCTCGTTTATTACTGTCACTCATTTCAGTTGTTTCTGAGTTTGTTAAAATGATGGTGTTGCCTCCTAAGGTTTCCATTAAAATAGCTGAAAAGGCGGTCATGATCCAGCTTTTATTTTCTGTTTTAATTTTAATAATTTATTTGTGTTCAGTAGTCGTATTTAAATCTGCTGCTTTGACTGGTCTGTGTGGGCACTGAGATCCCTCACATTTCCAGAAATGGAGAACAAGCAGTCAATACAGGAAGTAAAGATAAAAATAAAAACAAAATGAATAATTTAGACAGCTGTACTGAATTAAAAGTAAAGCTAATATAACAAAATGAATCTATTCCACAAGCATAAGCATGTAGTTATATTTATATCAGCTCTAAACCTCTCACTTACTTTAGTTTTGATAGTAGTGGAGGTATGAACAAGTTACACATATATTAAAATTGTCTCACTAGTGATATTTGTGATCAAGACGATTTTGAAGTTTATAGTATTTTGACTTCTTTTTTTTGACACAGTTTTATTAAAATACATTTTCTGAGCAGTTCCCAAAATACCAGCCACTAAAAAACAAACAATTTTTCTAATTTGATGTTAAGTTTAAAGTTTTTTTTAAGCTCTTATGTCATTCATCTACTTTAGATTGAACAGGACTTAACCCTGTAGTCTGGAGAAGACATCACTTCCAAAATTTTTGGAGAGGTTAGTGCCCCCCAAAAGAAATAAAAAGTGTTCCTCCAATGAGTCTGGTAAATTTTCACCTTCGGTGTCACCTCTACACCTAATAACTTCATATAGGAATACTCCTGGATGAAGCAGTACTTGTATGATGTAAATTGTACTCAGGGTAGTTCAATTCTGGTTGAAGCATTATAGTTACTGTAATGGGGAGACAGTGTGGCCAACTGTTTTCAAGCAGAAGATCATTCAGCAGAGTAAAAACTTTCCTCAAGTGACCTTGAAGAACTGATCTTTTGTGCTGAAGGAGCATCAAGTGAAGAAGACTTTCTAGCTCTGGTATTATGCTTTCTTCTTTTTTGTTTTCTTGGTCAAGCTGTTTTTTAAAGAAACTATATTCTTTAAGTTGCAAGATCCTTTTTAACATTTAGCTGTGTTGTGTTCACAAGCTGAGACAGTGATCTTGCTTCCATCATTCTCTACCTGATTACTCCTTCCTGTCAAGGCTGCAAAAGACCTGGCAAAGTTTCTGCATCGCTTTATTCAAGACAACTATGCTGGAGAAGTGTGTTTTATGTGTGTGAAACTGATTCTAGTGTCACTGTAGTGTAACCTGAGACATGACGGACATACCCTCTGTCTCTTACCCTGCCATCTAGTACCCTGCCATTTATTTTCAATAGTACATTATCTATCTATCTATCTATCTATCTATCTATCTATCTATCTATCTATCTATCTGTCTATCTGTCTGTCTGTCTGTCTGTCTGTCTGTCTGTCTGTCTGTCATTAGAAACATGTTCAGCCTAAGGCACTACATGTTATTTAAATATAAAATATACAGATGAGTGAAAGAAAATGTTCTGCACTAGTTAACAAGTAAGACATATATTAGGTTCACTGGAGATTTTTTTTCACTGACCTACTTCACGAGTAAGACAGTATGTGTGTTACTTGATAACAAGTAATATCAAACAAGATATGAACTTTTGTAACTAGAGACCATTTAGATCCTCACTTGTTAATTAGTTCATGTTTTTAGTCTCACTAGGGAACATGTAACATCAAAGTATACGTCAGCTGGTCAACTAGCTGGTGTTTTGTCTTTACAAGTTTATATGTAAGCTGCAACTTGCAGCCACTAGGTGGCTATTTGCAGTTCCTGGACCACATAGCTAATATCTCACATGTTAATGAACTGGCTGGGCTATTATGAAATCCTAGAGGTATGACTCGTTGGCATTTTAATTTTTGAACTGGGGAGCCAATAGGATGCCTCAATGAGCCTTTCCCCCACCTATTTATTTAATATCTTACAAGGGAGTGCTACATTTTTAACTAGTCCACTAGTGTTGATTTTGTCATTCACGTGTTCACAAACTGAGAAGGTATGTGAATCACTAGTGTTACTAGAGGGTATTTAGGCTTCACTAGTTCACTAGTAATCCATCTTTAGTCATGCTTATTCTCTAGTAAGATCAAAATGGGCATTTAATAATTAAATAGTAAGCTTTTTCATCTTTAGTAGATCATTAGTTACACATTTCGGCTCCACCTGGTAATTTAGTGAAGATAATTGCTGGTGACTAGTTAACTAGAGGAGAAGGCCATATGTTGTCTAGTTAACATGCCAATATTTTGCAGTTCACTAGTTAACTAGTAAAACATACTAGTCGACAAGTTTGGTCCAAAGTCCTACTAGTGTATTAAAAAGCTGATTAGATATTAATTTTATCCGACTGTTGTAGCAAGTGGCCTCACTAGTACAACTTCTGTTCAAACTACTTGCACAAAAGTGTCACAAGTTGTAGAAAAATAGTTACAAGTCAAATTTTTGTGTTCAACTAGTATAATAAAATTCCTATAAAATGTAAGCATTTGCTCAACTAGTCTATGCATAGTGCAAACTAGTAAAAGAAACTGATGTCTGATATCAAGGATACGGAATAAATGCTCACTCGGCTTGCCATAGTCCTTGAAGTGACTGTAGGCTTTCACGTGATGAGGAAAAATCTACATTTATGTGTGCTATAACCCCGGAAGAGACAGACATATTTGCAAGAACTGAGATCTGATTTGAAATTCAAACGAGGGCACATGCATATGTGCATCTCTGTGTAAAATACTTACTAATGTTGCTATCAAAGTTCCTGCACACATAAAGGTGTTGCCGGGAAAATTTACTAAAGGTAAATAAGAAAATAAGTTAATTTTAATAACTGACATGACATGACCTATACCAGGGGTGTCCAGCTCCGGTCCTCGAGGGCCACAATCCTGCAGATTTTTGATGTTTCCCTGCTGCAAAACCACCTAACTCAAATTAATGAGTCTTGTGCAAAACTTTATAGGCTGTTGGATCTATTTGATTTGAGTCAAGTGTGTTGAAACAGGAAACACTGAAAACCTGCAGGACAGTGGCCCTCGAGGACCGACTTTGGACACCCCTGTCCTTTACTGATCACTTTCTTTTTTGCCTTTACTTAAGCAGTGAAACTTTTAAAAATATTTAGATTCAGAAAGCATAGTCTGTTTGTTAGGTATTCATAAATCCAGGTGGTGGAAGAGGTGTCCACCTGGAATTAGTGAGCTTCTCACATAACATAGCAGCTGAATTGTATTGAAAGCACTTCAGAAATCAAAGAACATGATCCTCAAAGTGCTGCTCTATAAAGCAGGTAGATGATGGCATCTTCAACCCAAGAACAGTATGAGAAGCTAACTGTGGGTCCTGAAAGGTGTTCACTTGCTTATTGAGGTGAGGCAAACAGTCTCTGAAGAACTTTCATGATCTGAGATGTGGAATTTGGTTCAGATGGTTGGGATTTTTTAGGTACTAGAAGAAGGCATGATGTTTACCACAGCACAGGAACTCTTTTCTGACTCAGGCTGGTGTTGAAAAGATGCTGAAGAATCCAACATATTTGTACTGAGCAAGTTTTCAGAATCTTGGTTCTGACGCCATCTGAACATGCAGCCATGTTCCGGTTCAGTTTCTCCAACTGTTTGACTGCAGGAGACAGACAAGCTTGTATTATCAGGCTTGTCTTCTGTTTTTATTGTTTGACAATAGGACACCTGTTGTCCACTTAAGCAAGTGCATAATATCATTTCCTTGTGTCTTTTGCTTGTGTTTTCTATCAGTCTATCAGTATCAGTCTTTTGGAATTTGCTTATGCCTTAAATGCAAATATATTTTCCAGGAACTGTTGCATGAATCACTGAAAATGCATCTTTAGATGCAGAAAAAGCATTTGACAGAGTAAACTGGAAATTTTAATTTGCAACATTAAACAAATGTGGGTTTGGGTTATCTTTGATAGACTGGATAAAAATATTATATAACAACCAAAATACATGTGTAAAGACCAATAATCAAACTTCTCCAAGCTTCTGTTTGCAAAGAGGCACCAGGCAGGGCTGCCTGCTTTCTCCCACACTTTTTGCTATTTTGACTGAACCCAGACAAAATAAGACAAAATAATAAAAAAAATAAAACAAAATAAAGGAGTCTATGCCAAAAATATAGAACATAAGATAAATCTTTATGCTGATGATGTATTTGATGATGTATTACTTTTCCTCCAGAACTCATCGACATCTCTCCCCCACACAGTCACACTCAACAAATTCTCATCAATATCTGACTACTCTATTAACTGGTCTAAGACTATAGTTAGACCAGTTTAATAGAATTTTTGCTTTTGACCTGGACAGGGCCAAGTAGATAAGCAGTTGATGAAAGCCTGGGTTTGCCTGAATGCCACTGGCTGCTGTCACCTACTTGCTTACTTGCCTCCTTTCCATGTGAACGTCACCTGCTCACTGAGCTGGAACCAGGTCTTTGTTGGTGTCTTCTTGTAGCCTGTGGTAGCTTCTCAGTTTATGTGCACAGCACAGTTCCGACCTGATAATACATCAGGAGTCTGTGTTTGTGGTGCAAAAATATATGCTTGGGACTGGGACCATTAGATACTGCATCTCCTGCACAGTGCCTGGATAATATAACCATACAAGGAAATTAAAAAGTTGTAATGTGATAGCGGCCCCCAAAAATAATTCCTAAAAAAAGGTGAAAAGGTTTGTATGTCTCTTTACATGTTATGTAAGATGGTAATACACAGTTTCAACACTTCACATAAGCCAGAAAATATGGAAAAACATGACACGAGCCCTTTGTTTAGTCTCACCATGTCTATGTTTCAAAGCTGCGTGAGAAACTTTTATTTTCATATCAAATTGTGGGCAAAATAAATTTGACTGGCATTACCTGAGCCCTCAGTATCTGTTTGCTTTTCTACTTTTTGTTAATACATATCGCATTTTATTGGTGGTAGAATATCAATAAAGCATTTCTCAGTCATCTGTTTCTGTTGTTTCTTCAGATTCTATTGTTTGACAATAGGACAGCAAAAATAGTGACAAGTTGGACTTAATATTATATAGTTAACCTAACAAACAAGTCCTTAATATAGCTGTATAAACCAATACATTATTCCAGTAATTGACTGGGCAGCACTAATGATACATACAATATATTTTAAATAATAAATGTTGATTTAAGCCTGTGTAATGTCCACATGAACTGACCTTGTGTTTTCTACTTATCAGTCAAACAGTAAGTTTTTTGGAATTTGCTTATGCCATTAAAGCGAATATATTTTCCAGGAACTGTTGCATGGGTTACTAAAAAAGAAGAATACAGACAATAAAAGTATGTGTACATTCAGTTTATCAGTGCTGCACTATAATTGTCCTGTTGGGTTTATACATTTATAAATGTTAGGTTTTATATATCCAAATTATTAGAACATGGATTCCCACTTCCAATAATTTAATGTCATTTTTCTGTCAAGAGGGAGGGGATTGTGGAGAGGAAAGAAGAGGAACAGGAAGTCAGTAAGAATCTGTGCAATGCCACATGGCCAATGTCATCATGCAAGCCTTGTAGGGCTCTGTTCCTACACTGTACAGGCACTACTAGCAGATAGATCATGTCTCCTCTATCAAAGGACCTACTGTAAAGGATTCCTTCTTGGAGTTTGAACTTGTTCAATTCTCTCACTAGCAACTTGACTTCAGGGTGTTCAGAATTCACAGTTTTAAAGCTGGGCTTTTGTGCACTTGTCACCACAGTAATGACCTTTCCAATTGATGGGACTTTTGTCATTCTGGGTAAGGTGGTTTGGCCTTGGTCAGCAAAGAAACCATGTAATGAGGGAGCATCCACAGCAAGAGATTCTGCAAGAACAGAAACATTTGGTGGATTTGCAAAGTGATGCTTACACACTGCAGAGATAACATCAGTTGAAAGATCTTGGTTTTTCCCCTCTAAGATGTGCTTCACCATGTCATTAATCTCCCGCAAGGATTCTTCATCCTCCTGGGGTGTGGCTTGTGGCTGTCTAGACAGACCGTTTGCATCTCTGTTAAGAGTGTCCTGCTCAATACTTGACGGAGAATCTGAAGGTAGACAGGGAAGTCAACCAACAGTGTCACAAAGCACAAGGGACAGGTGAATGTTGTCTTAGGTTTATCTTCCTCTTCCATCTCCACCTGATAATACCCAGACTTGAGGTCCATTACTGAGAATCACTTGGCTCCACTCAGAGCTGAGAATGTCTCCTCCATGTTAGAAAGGGCATATGCATCTTTAATAGTGCGGGCATTCAGTTTCCTATAATCAAGGCACAGCCTGATCTTTCCATTTTTTTTCCTAACCAGCACCAATGGGAATGCAAAGGGGCTCTCAGACTCTCTTACTATTCCAGCAGTACATGGTGATGCAGCTGGTCAGGATAGACTCAATGACGCAGCTGTAGAAGTTTCTGAGGATATTTGGTGACATGCTGAACTTTCCCAGCCTCCTCAGGTTGTACAGCCGCTGCTGAGCTCTCTTCACCAGCTATGTGGTGTTGAGTGTCCAGGTGAGGTCCTCACTGATGTGGACCTTCAGATATTTAAAGCTGCTCACCCTCTCCGCTACCAGCCCGTGGATAAGCAGTGGCTGATGGAGGTTCATCTCCTTCCCTGATATCCACTATCATCTTCTTGGTCTTGTCCATGTTGCGGGTGAGGTTGTTGTCCTCACACTATGACACGAAAGAGGCCACCTCCCTCTTGTAGGCTGATGCGACCTACCACAGCAGTGTTGTCCGCAAACTTTAGAGTGGTGTTGTCCTTGTGGGAGGCCACAGAGTCATGGGTGAACAGGGTGTAGAGGATGGGACTGAGGACACACCCCTGTGGTGTGCCAGTGTTAGTGATGATGCTGGCCGAAGTCCTGCTCCCGATCCTGACAGACTGAGGCCTGCCAGTCAAAAAGTCCTGGAGCCGGTCACAGAGGATGGGGTGTAGTCCCAGGGAAAACAGTTTATGGGTGAGCTTGTGGGGGATGACCGTATTGAATGCCGAGCTGTAGTCAATAAAGAGCATTCTGATGTAAGAGTCTTTATTCTCCAGGTGTGAGAGGGAGATGTGCAGGTCACATGATACACAAGTCATGTGATATGTTTGTTTGGCTATTAGTGGGTTAGCATGACTAACAGATGAGATAAGTTTAAAATGATTCACACTCGATCCATAATATATTTATCTAGAAAGCCCCTACACTTACCAGATTCAGTGGCATTCCTGGTTTCCACCTTGGACACTTCCACGCAGCGCAGGAGCATGGACGTAACTGTGGTAGAGTTCACAGCCTTATTAATTTGTTTGCCAGGTGATCTCCCCAAACAACACACAACACAACAATTAAGGGTATAAAAAAAGAAGAATGTATTATAAGCACACCAAATGCCAATGACAATGGCCACAGAATACACATTATATATATATATAAAGGGAAGGGAAGCAAAGGAAAGCAGATAGAACATAACACTGTTCATTTTATAAACAGCAGGTCTTTATAATAAAAAATATAATCTGAGCATTGGTATTTGAATGGGGCTGTAGAGCCCGATGTCTAGCAACACCCCTGCCCTCACTGTCTCTGCAGTCTCTACAGCAGGGGTAGCCAACGTCGGTCCTCGAGGGCACCAATCCGGCAGGTTTTCCAGATTTCCGTGCTCCAACACACCTGACTTAAATTAAACGAATCCAACAGCCTATAAGGATCTCCACAATTACTCGTTAGTTTAAGTCAGGTGTGTTGGAACACGGAAATCTGGAAAACCTGCCGGATTGGTGCCCTCGAGGACCGACGTTGGCTACCCCTGCTCTACAGGCATAACTTATTGACCATGAAAGTCTATTTTCGGGTTCAACAGATAGATCCCAAATAAACTCAGTGATCAGCAATGTGGCTGATATTTATTACTGCACATCTGAACAAAACAGGAAACCTTAGCTTTAAGATTGCAGGGACTCCAGTTGTTCATCAACACAAAAACTTAAACCAGCAACAGACAGACGTAAACCACTTTCCCAAAAACCAGTGACAGATCTCCACATATCCAACCAGCTCTACATTGTATCCCTCTGATAGTAGTTGGATAGTACCTGATACCTTGATATTACCTGCCTGCAGCACTAAAGGACTCAGAGTAACGTATGTCTCCACCCTAGCATCACCACCTCTGCTTCTGTGTTATGGTAGATTTTCTGATGTTTAATGAAGTTGGCTTCACACACACATCAAACTGAACATCGTTGCTGTTTGTGAAGCTGAAATATCTCCACTCATCGCTGCGTGTCGGACTGATCACTGAGCAGTGAGTTAACCGCGATGCTGCGCCTCTGTCACATTTGCCTACAGACAGAAGAAGGTATAGTTCCTACATATCCTGAAAGTCTAGTTATACAAATGCTGGTATGATGAAAAGATATTTCACTATTTATCCTCACATCACTTCTTCTCTGATACTTAGATCATATCATAGGTCCGTTCCCACTTATTTATTTATTTATTTGTTTCACAGACTGCTTTGTTTCACTGGGTTTCCTGGGTAGGCTTTCTTGCCTCATATGAGTCTCTCATCCGAACCAGCTGGTGTGTCCTCTCTCAAATTCACTCACGCTGCAGCAGGCAGGGCACGTGGCAGGGAGGAGGACAAAGAGCGTGTATATGTAAGATGACCACTCCTAGCTCATTTTCTAACGCTAAACATAACTTAAAGGTCCCATATTATGCAAAATTCACTTTTTAATGGTTTTGGAACAGTCATACTGGTCCCCCCGCATGTGTAGGAGACCCGTAAGTGTGAAACTCTTTCAGGCGCTCTCTCTCCCCCCTGCTCCACCTCTAGGGAAGTAAGCGCTGAATTGAGCGAGTTTGAAAGCCTGTACGTTAAGACGTCATAAGGGACAATAACCACTCCCCACAGAGCGATGGACCCGCTTACCGGCTCTCAAAGCCCGCCCTCTAAAAATCACCTAGCGCCCAGTGTTTTTCCCTCTTCGGCAACCCTCGTTAGCGGACATGGCTAAGCGACAGAAGCACTGTTCTGTTTGTGGCTGCATAAATGAACACGAAAACGTTTTTTTTACTTCCATCCACTGAACCCACGAGGACTGAGTGGATTAATTTTATTTTTGGAGGAAATGTACCCGGAAAACTTCCAAAGGTTTTGCATGTCTGTGGCCAGCATTTCAAAGAGGACTGTTTCCACAACATGGGGGCATGGAAAGCAGGCTTCGCCAACCGTTTGAAGCTGAAGCCAGGTTCAATACCAACTGTCCGTGACACAGCTGGAGAGGTAAGAGCTGGCAGTTATTTTATCGTTTCGGCCTTATTAGTCTGATAGCTTGAAAATATATTAGCACTGTTGTAAATGTAGCCAAGTCACTGTTTCTACTGTTTGTATCCGGTGCCATTGTGCATCAGATTGATGAGCGTAGCTAGCTGTGTTCTCCGTGCGTCGCGGTTTGGGTCGGTAATGGGGGCTTCAGGAATGGGTTCCGGTGTTCCGGCGTTTGTTTATCCTTCACTACGCTGTAATCAGCGTCTAGTTACCGCTAAGGCCTAACCTGTCAATCACCTCATGACGGGCGATGCGATGGGCGGAGCCAACAGCTGAGCTGCTCCACCAGGGTTCCGCCCACCATAAACGGCACATTTCTGAAGCTGCTAAAAAGAGGGAGGTGAAGAGAAGCCGCTGCACTCAAACTGAGGGTCGATTTGTCCATACCATGGCGGAAATATTTCATTTAGATATTAATGAATGGTCTCAGATTGGGAATAAAGTGTATAATATGGGACCTTTAACTAACTGGCTGCCTTATAGTGTCTTAGTGGAGAGTTTAAAGTTAACATTTATTTATAGGGAGTGATACCTCTCTATGACACATTATTTTAACCTGATTACAACAGATAAAACACATTTAGTGTAGCTTGACCTAATGTGATAAAGAAATAACTCAGGGGGGTTGGACTACCTGGGTTAAACTTTCATTATTTGTACTATGTACACATGCACAGATGAACCTGTTGTCTTTAGTCAGCCTTACATCACCCTAGAGGAGGACATAAACCTGAGACTTCTCCACATTTAGTCCATTTTTACTCAAACCCTGAAGTCAGCATGTAAGAGATTTTGAATTATGCTTGAAGATCTAAAATATTCAGTGATAAATTACTCTGTTAAATGTATTAAAATAAATATACCAGTTATGATCAACAATGAGAGATTAGGAATGATGTGCCTTGTAAATTTTAAACCTGCAGCAACTTTTTTATTTATTAGTTAATTTTCTCATCTCTGCTTTTCATTTATTTGTCTTCAGTCTTTTCATTGAAAGAAAGTCATCCTAACATCAACAATGATGATCCTTTTCTTAATGGTTCTGCATTCAGGTAAACACTCATTACTTTGATTTTTGTATTCATTTAATCGTCTATACTGTCGTGTGTTTAGTGAATCATGTGTTACAGACTAGTGGTTAGAATAATTCTTAAAGCTAGATCATGTTGTCAACAGTTCTTCTGGGTATTTTCACATGCTTCCAGATGTTTTCTGACTTTAACATCATGTAACATATCTGCACAACATGATTATGTTTCGTAGTGATTTAGCATCATTAAACATTAAAGATGTTTAATAAAATTATTAATTTTAATAATTTCATAAAATGATGAATTATTAGTCAAAATCTTGATTATACATCAGGCATCACCACACAGATAGCTTTGATACTAATCTAATGGCTGTGCGGACACCATTAGAGTACAAAATTAATTAATTTAAGCTAGTCAAATCAGTCAGTTATCAATCGATCAGCCTCCGCACTTCATTTTTCGTGAATGGTAAATGGTCTGTACCAGTTTAGGATAAATATGTGATATTTATTACTAATCTAATCATGCACAAATGAAAAAGGGAATATTTACAAAAGGATTTCGAATGAAAATATGAATCAAACATAGTAGAATGCAAAATATGGTGTTCAAATCGGACACTTATTTCAATGTAATGTGTTAGAATGAATAAAATGTGTATAAGAAATTAAACAAACGTTAATTAATCTGTATGTTAATTAAACTAATGTTTAAGGAAACAAAAAAAAGGATCTCTGAATCCTAAAAGCGAAAAGAGGGAAAACTGAATTTCATCTGTTTAAAGCTGGAAGTTTTGGATCAGGCAGTTCTGCTGAGCAGTCTCGTTCAGTGATTTGGTTGGGTCGGTTGTGTCTCAGATGGCATAGGATCAAAAGAGTCCAGCTTTGGATCCATCCAAAATAAAACTCTGTGGAATTGGTTCTGAAGCGTTTGTCCGCCTGCGTTAATCAGTTATTTATTTATTTATTTATTTCATACATAGCTATGCACAACATCAAATTATAACAGAACAACAACATCAGAACACTTCTTGTTGCACCACCATGATAGAAAAGGAGCAGGACCACGCCCCCTCCCCTCTGGTTGGTTCTATTGTTGTAGTATAACTCATAACTCTGGATGTGAAAATCACTGCCTTTTTCTTCATTTAACCATGTCTCTGATAAAGCAATCAATTTAAATTTATGGTTCAATGTATTCAAGTAATCTTTGATCTTAGTGAAATTTGCATAGATGCTTCTACAATTAAAATGTATTAACGATAAGACATTATCCATCTCTACATTGTTATTCAACTCCTCATCAGTATAATATTTACAAGTGTCATTGACGGAATTAAACACGTGATTTTCCGGATCGACATCATATTCAGAATCATATAATTTATGTTCCGTGTAGTCCGATCTAAGTCCGTGTAGTCCGAAAGTTTGACTTCTGTGTGGCTCAATCATTAAAATTGTTTATAATAATAATAATAATAACTTTATTTATAAAGCACTTTTCATACCGGGGCAACACAAAGTGCTTTACATGAAAAATCAATTCATCCATATTAAAACAAAAAGAAACTACATAACATAACGCGGGAATATGCATAAATACACACAAAGCAAACAAAGGGGTTTCTTATCAGTTGAAGGAAAACACAAGTTTAGAAAGAAAATGAACACCTTCAAAGGACGTTCTGGATGAGGTCCATCTGAAATTCATCAAACATTTAGATGTTATTAAAAAAGTTAAAGTTCAGAAACTTCCCAGATCTTTGATATAACTTAAACACAGTACTCCCCCATTCCGGGTTGGAGTTGACCTTTGTTGACCTGTGGAGCTGAAAACCATGTCATAAATCTAAGTCCTGGGTTTTGCCAGTCAGACCCCCACTTTGGAATGAGAGGGACTGTTTGTCTGTAAGGAGAAAAAATCCTCAAATGTTTTATTCAGTCAGGATTAATCAAAAGTTCCAATCTTTATTTTGAAGATGCTGGAATCCACTACAGTTTCATTGATGTTTGGACACAGTAAACACAGTAAACTGCTGCACACTACTGTATTTGTTTTCAGACTGAGACTACAGGATGTTGTTTATAGCATTACATTAGCTAAATGAAGAATGTGTGTGTGTGTGTGTGTGTGTGTGTGATTATCTCTCTGTCTCCTTTGAACAGGATTTCTGCAGTTTATTTTTACAACAAATCGTCTACGATCTTTCAGAGAAACTGGAAAACTGCGATGGAATGATTCTCTGAAGAATTGTACAGATACGGGTGGATCACTCATCACCTTGTATGATCAAGATGATGCTGGTTTTGTAGAAAAGTATAGAAGCACTAAACTACAAACTCCATTTGTCTGGCTTGGCCTGCGCAAGGATCGAATCAATGTTACCACCTGGTCAAATGGCGAAGTACCTACTATGCAGTTTTCAACATCTTCAGATTTAGAAGGAGCACAAAGATGTGAAGCAGCTGAGGGCGGAGGATGGCAGCGTTATCTATCTAGTGAAAAAAATAAATTCATGTGCCAAAAGGGTAGGTTCAAACAGCCATTATAGTGTGTGTGTGTGTTTGTGTACATGTTATATGTTACTGTATATTTCAGATAAATTCTGATATCATGCAAAAACCCAAATTCATTGTGAGTATTGTTTTTAACACATGCTGCCATTTTTTTTTTTTTTTTGTTTTGTGTTTGTTTTTTCTTTTTCCTTTCTCAAAATATGAGTGGTGATTTCAATGTATTATAGTTACATTTAGGCAATAATCCTTTAATTCTAAATTATAGATGTAAAAAGACAGCTATAGGCTGATGTAAATTAGATCTAAAAAATTTCATTTGTTACTTGCTTATTGGATAAATCTATTTTAACCTGATGAGCAGGACATATAAACATAAAATGGATGACATGTGATCATAAATCATGTTTTTCAGAAAAAAAAATGTTTCAATGTAGATAATTAATAATAATTCTTAATAAAATGCAAGTATTACATTTCTAACAGATTCTCTTTAAATTTTCAGGTAATTACACCCTAATCAATGAAACAAAGAACTGGTGCGAGGCACTGCGGTACTGCAGGAGACACTTTACTGATTTAGCGATCATTAATAATCAACAAGAAAAGGACAATGTCCTAAGTAGAAGTATGGGCACCAGATTTTGGATCGGGCTCCTGCATGACGAGTGGCGGTGGGTGGACCAGAGCTGTTCAACATATAGAACCTGGCAGAACTTAACGGGAAACTGTTCAGTTTTCTCAGGTGGCAGTAGTTTTGAGAGACATGACTGTGATCTGGATGCAATAGGATTATGCTCCAAAGGTAAGCAATAAGCAGAGATACATAAATGGCCACACACAACAAAGTACACATCAGATTACATTAACTAAAAATCACTTTGTAGATATGCACTTTTAAAGTGCAGTCTTTAATTTGTTCTTCTTAAAATTAAACAAAAGACTGTTTTTTTTTTTTTTTTTGTTTTGTTTTTTGAGTAAAGCCTGGTACATATATAAGGATTTTTGGGCTGTTTTTGTCCCAATTTTGTCCTGATTTTGCCTAACCTCAGACGGCAAACGCCCTATCATCATGAGATTCCCTGTACAATTATCATTTGGTCCAAGGTGTGTTATAAGCAGATTTGTCCCAATAGCCGACAATTGGAAATATTGAACATGTTCAATATTTGTTCAATATTTCAGAGCTGATTTCTGAGAAACATCCACAACTTGTGCAGTGTGACTGCGTGGATGGTGACGTGGCACGGAATGTAGCCAATCAGACAGCGAGCTGGCTGGAGAACAAGGAAATAAAGTCTGTGTTCACGCCGTCTCCATTCTGTTATTTTTTTCATTTCTGGCTTTTTCTGTTAACAATAGTCCCAAGACCCATCATTCCCTTGTCCTATATATCCTCTTCCATGCTGTGTGTTGTGTTTTCCGATTGTTACTATGTTTCTTCTTCTTCGTTTTTTCCAGTTGTTGCTATGGTTCTTCTTCTACATTTGTGTTAGATTACGTTTGGTCATGTCAGATGTCCGGCTGAGCGGACTAGATTGTAGATTAGTTGCGGGACAGCATTGTTATGTGCGATCAAAACTGTTTAATGCCTGATTTTTTTATCTTCACATGTGAGGTCTCGAACCAATAAAAGATCTCATAAGATTTAAAAAATGTGTGTACCAGGCTTTAGGTAAGAAAAAAATGTCACAGTCACCATAAGCTGTAGCTTTACTGATGTGAGTTTTTTTTTTTTTTTTTTTTTCGTCTGTTTGTTTTTGTTTTTTTTAAAGAATTTCATATTTATATTTTATATTTAGTCCTCCACTGTCACAAATTTAAAAAAACAAAAAAAAAAACAAAAAAAAAACACTAGTGTCAACACAAACATCAAAATGTCACCCAGAATAATAAAGAGAAAATAGTCGAGTGCAGATTAGGGACTGAGTGGGTAAAGGAGTCACCTTCAAAAATACAAATCCTCACATTCATAAAATATTTTAATCAGTGAAAAGCTCTAAAATGTTCCATCATGAGGATGAGACAAGCTTTTTATTTATGATAACACTTATATTCTCTGTATACTCTAAGAGAGAGAGCGAATCATTGAGCCTCCGTGCCACCATGTAGTGTTGTCGTTAGGAAAAAGGTCATAGTGATAGATCAGAAAACACAGAAACAAAAACAGAGTTAATCCCTTCCAGAAAACTCAGCCACACAGAGGAGGAGGTTGGCATGTTACACATCTGATGAGTTACTGATGTTATATTGATGAGGTCGATCTTCTGTTTGTCTTTTAAATCTCAGCTCTGACTTTTCTTTGGTTTTCAGGCAACGTGAGAATCAAAGTCATCACAAGCCCTCAATTAAGTTGGGAAGAATCCCTGGAATATTGTGAGGCAAACCATTCACGCTTGCTGTGGATTGAGGGTGAAGAAGATCAAAAAGCTGTTGAACAGTGGTTAAATTATACTCATGTACAATTCTCTTATCCACTCTGGATCAGTATGAGGCAGAGTTCTGTCTTTGGATTTTGGATTTGGAGTGACAGGATTGTGAACTGGACCAACTGGGAGAATGGAAGACAGCCAGAGTTGAACGAACCGTTTCAGTGTGGGGTCATCAAAAAGGACTTCACATGGAGTAATAGAAGCTGTTCAACACAGCTGCCTTTCATTTGTGAGGAGGATATTGTGTGGATGAATGAATGAATTACAGCTGCAGATGTGTTGCTAAAATGAAGGAAAATGCAGAATCAGTTTGAGTTTAATCTTAATGAGTAACCCTTAATCCATTATTACTGATTCTGTTTATCTGGTTCGGATGTGTTTATTTGTATTTAGTCAATATAACAGTAAATATTGTTTTTATCAGACACTATTAAGTTGTAATGGAAGGCTGTAAATATCAGTGATTGATAAACATGAGTTATATTTAATAAAGAAACAACTGACTTGATTCTTTCAAATTGACTGGACTCTGGTTTTGTGTTTTAAAACTCAACTTTAATGACTTTATTTTATAACGATAACTGCAAAATAAAGGTTTATATAAAAAGGTGGCGTACAACCCAACCCTTTACAATGAATTTTCAATAATATTAAAAATGTTTTAGAATATTATCATTATTCTTTTATGCCATTGAATTACTTAAAAAGCTAATTCTATTACAAGTGTGTTAATTTTTATTGCAGCAACCTGAATATAATCAAAGGTTGGGACAGTTAGAAAATAGAAAAATAAAGCAGAAGTGGTCCAACAGAGCAACATTTAGCTAATATGTGGTAAAGCTGCATTTTAGTTTAACGATACATTTAAATCAAACTCTCTTCTTTGGTAGTATTTTACAGGAATATGTTTAAGTAAAGATGACAGAAGAGAAGGAAAACAATGCAAATACTCACTAGAAACACTGAACTGGGAGGGAGACTGGTGAAAAGCAATACCATCATCTGAAGAGGAGAGAAAGAGACGTTTGGATGTTTTCCAGGATATTATTCACAACGTGGACAAACTTTAAAGGAAAGCTGAATCCATCACACACCCACTCATCATTACAACACATCATTTTGACTGTGTTAATGTGTGTGTTTGCAGATCTCTAGATCATTTCTCACTCGAGGGAATAGTCTCTCGACTCGTCGGCCCGCTCACTTCTCTGACCGTTATGAAATGTTTGCGTCCACGTGCAGCATCATTGCTCACTGAAAGGATCTAAGCTTCTCATGAAACAGACTGCTCCTCAGAGTAAATCACCAGACACGGAGGATCCGTCTGACCTGCGGCCATTCACGTTTGTTGCTGCAAAGCCAAGTTTTTAGTTGGCAGAGCCAATAAAGAGCTAAGATATAGTCCCATTTTGGATAGAGCTCTAGTCACAAGTCTGGTGTCTTTCAGGTAGGCATGAATTGCAACATACTGAAGGAGGAGTGAGCAAATGTGGGGGCCAGATGAACCAGAGCTCAGTCTGATGCAAAATGTTAGAACAGACTGCATCAGTCTATTTACATAAAAGCATAGAACCATGAATTCAGTTTAGGGGAAATTTGATTCAGCTGCATAAGTCACCTGCTGTTAGTTACATACAAATCTGGGATGTATGAAGTCTAGTTTTAACAGTGTGTGACTAAAACCTCGACTTAAGGGAAATGCAAAGATTTTTGCCGAAACGATTGTTTGGTCACATTTAAGGAGAGAAATAAGAAGAAGATGTTATGGATTAAAAAGAATTAACGTTGCTAATTTAATAATGGTCATTATTAAATACATTATTACTACGTTATTTATTGTTATAAATACACATGCTTTGTGTATTTGTGTTTCCAACTCTGGGTCAGAGGGAGGGGGGGAGCCAATCCCAAAAGCCTCAGTCCAAGAGGCAGAGATTCGAACTGTACAAATCAACATTATATCACAATACTGACTCAAATTTATGAGACAACTGTTGAAACTCACCATCAAAATTTGAATTATTAACCAAACACATATGCTTTTTGACTGTGAGAGGAAGCCAGAGTTATATTTATATTCAACATGCAAACTCTACAACATTTGATCACCTAAATAAGAAAAAGAGAAACACCCCCTCTAGGTTGGACACCACTCTAGCAGAAATTTGGGGAAAAAAAATGAAGCGTGGATACCCAAACCACACTTGCAATGCACAAAGTAGTTTTTGGAATGACTGCATGTAGGCGCACTCACGTTACAGAGAAAAAAAAAAATGTTCATCAATCCATACATTTTATTCCACCCACCTGGGCAGGTCACACAAGCAACAGGTTCAGGAGACACACCCAGATGCCCCTCCCCTCAGCAGCACTCCTTATCTCTGCCTGAGGAATCCCAAGGTGTTTCCAGGTCAAAAGGGATATATAATCCCTCCAGTGATTCTTAGGTCTGCCCCAGGGTCTCCCAGTAGAAACTGCCAAGAAAACCTTCAAGGAGACAGAACCAGGAAGCACTATGATCACATGCCTAAACCACCTCAGCTGATTCATTGTGAAATCCAAGCTGCCTCTTGATGGGTGAGTTTTTAAACCAATCTCCCAGGCTGAGCCCGACCACCTTCCGAAGGAAACTCATTTCAGTCACTTGCATCTGCAATGTCTTTTTTCAGTCACCATTAAAATATTCAACTCTCTCCTCCCCACAATGGACCAGTGCAGTGCCTTTGTTAATGCCGATCATTTACAAACAAGATCCTGAGATACTTAACCTCCTTCGGTTTGATAGAGGCTCATGCACAACCTGGAAGGAGTGCACCACCCTTTCCCAGATAGGAATCATGGCCTCAGACTTAGAGAAACTTTCATGATCACTGGAAAAAGACAGACTTTGGGTCAGAAAAAAAACAGACCTTCCAAAACCTTTTCCCTTTCTGATTTTATAACTGTAACCTGCATTTGTGCAAAGGCAAAAGAAAAAAATGGGGAGAAAATCAGAGAAAACAACTAAGTGAAATAAAGTAAGAGGGAGAGCCGGAGGGAGGAAGAGAAAGTGCAGCAGATGGAGGGAGGAAAAGCAAGAGGAGCAGTGTGGCCTGTCAAACTATTAATGTCATGGTGTGAGCCCAAGGCTCCTGGTGACACCGGAGATGAGTGGATGCATTTAGCATAGCACATTCAATGTGTGCATGCACATCCGCACATGCCAGACAACTCTGCTTCAACTAGTCACTCTATTACATCCTACAATCACCCATCTGAACTCCCACTATTAAGTACTCATATACACAGATGAAGCACTTCTGACCTGCAGAGACTAGCAGAGATATTGTTCTCAAGTAAAGTGGCTATAAGTCTGTGTGAATGTTGGACTGACTGTCCAAATTCTGGGTCAATAGACAATATGACAATAACTTGACACATGCAAACAGTTACACATTAAAACACATGTTGTAGTTAGTAATAATCAGATTTTAGCAGAACCCTTGATACCTAATATGGATTACCAAACGCAGCTGTTGTTCTACATGTTTTCATTCTGCTGTTAACACTCTCTGACAGTTTTGTGTAAAAGTAAATATTTTTAAGCCAAATGGCCAAAAGGTGTTAGCTTGAGAACTTTATAAAAGCAATATTGTGAGTTTTTGTCAGGGGAAAATAAGCTTGGGTACACTCAACTTCAATTTGAATATATTTGTCTGCTGGGAGCTCCAACTAAATAAACACACACTGACTATAATGCATTGAATGGATTCAAGATGTGTTTATAATTGCCAGTTAGCCACCACTAGCTACTGTGTCCCTGCCCTTGATTCATCAGTGAAATTCTCTTATAATTAGTATTCCAGTCCAAACCCCAATAACCTTTCATGAGGTCCCAGTCGCTAATGGCTGATTTCACAATATCTGCATGAGTAATGGCATTTCAGACATGTTCAGGGTAGAGATCGCTAATTTACATTGGAAATTGCCCATCAGAGCTACCTAAGGGTTACGCTAGTTAAGATGATGCAGAGGTAGACCTGTCTGTAGCGGTTCATATGCATGTGTGTGGAGCTGTCCTTCACAAAATCACTTCTCTCAATAAACCTCAGACCACGAGAAGTTAAAACTCATCACAACTTCCATTTATTTTCATGGTCGCACTTTTCTGCATATTCATGCTCCATTATTCCCATGCACAGTCCTCTGAGCGCACTGTCAACCACTTAAGTAAAAGGTCACACAAGAGATGCCCTTCATTCCATGCCTCACTATTACCCATCTCTCCTTTATTTCTTGTTCTCCTCTTTTACTTTGGTATTTCTCCTCTCTAGTATCCTTATTTCAGATAGAAATAAGCACTTTTCTTTTGTATTGTTTTTAAAATACAGTATAAATACTATTTTCAAGTTGTCCCGTAACAGCATAAATACAAATCACATTTTCAACGGTGACTCAAGTAAGTGTGTACTCAGAAATCTAACCAGCCATCAAAAACAAAAATGTGTACATCAGAAAACAGATGCATTGATTTTCTACTTTGATGAAAGTTTTTGAAGACATAAATCTGTTGAGAAGAGGCAAAGAGCATCGTTCCTTATGGATTTCCTGGTCATTTTCCACATTCTGGAAGCCCTCCAATAACAAAGAAAGAAAATTCAGGTAAAATTCATAATGCTGCCTAGAGGGATTATTCTATTATTTCTAAATATTAGGCCCTAACTATTTTTTTCCATATTGCAGGCATCATCAATAATTAAAAATGAATGCAAATAAATGAAAGACAAGTAAAGCCAGAAAACAAAAAGCAATTTGACAAGTCAAATTTAATACACTGTTTTCCAAACACAGGAATTGTTTGGAAAAAGAAAAACAACCCTGAATACATAAAACTGATCTAATTTACTGACTGGCCACAGATCAGTTGGTATTGGCACATAGATATGCAAAGCCAGTTTGGGCAATTCAAAAATTATGTTCTTGCATAGTGTGCCCAGCAAAATCCACCTTACCATGTTCACAATGCTCACGACTACAGTTATGAACAGTTATAAAACTCACACAAACATATATATATATATATGTGTGTGTGTGTATATACAAAGTTGAACTGTTTTGTGTTATGAGGTCCAGGTCCAGTCAAGTAATTTGTGGTAATAACTTCATCAGTGTTGTCTCTGAATGAAATGAAAATGACTAAAAAGCTGGTGCCCCTCACATCATTTTCTTACCCTATGTTTTTTGTCTTCCTTTTCTCGTATCCAGATTTCACTTTCTTCAGGAAATACACAAAGCAAAAGTAAAATAATGCTTCTCAACAACATTGAGCCTACACACCTTAAACCTGCACATCTGAGGCCATTAGCTACTATCACTGCAACAGAAGTGTTTCAAAATCTTAATTATTAATTATTGTTTATTGTAATGTAAGACATAACACCTTAAATTGCTAAAGATGCAGTTATACTGGGAGCCACTTCTGACTGAATGGATACAGTGACCTAGGTTGATGAAGGGTTTCTAGCAAATCCACTGTATTCACGCTGCTGAATAATTTTAAAACATCTGTTAAGGCTGCTAAAAAGTGGTCAACATAGAAATGGATAAATGTTATTCAGGTCAAACTTTTTTTTCTTGGATCAGGACCTGGTCATTTTAAAGATACTTATGTGCTTTAGTTAGCTCAAGGAACTAGGTGATCAGCTCAGTAGTATAAAGTTAAAATGACCAAGTTAAAATTAATTTGCAGCAGTTCCAGATGCAAAATCTGGTCTGGGGGGAGTTTCGGGATCAGTGTTGAGCAACTACTAGTTAACTTTCTGGAAAGTAGTTAAACTGCCCAAGAGAGGAAGGGAGGACACGCTCGCCTCTCGTGTTGAGTGATGGAACATTTTCAGGAACTTCTAAATCTGAGTTGCATGTCTTTAATGCAGTAAGTCTGCGAGTCGTCAGGTACGGTGGCTGGGAAGTTCAAAAATATATTACATCGCGAGAAACACTTTTATATTGTAGAAACCGTATTTACATCATAGAAACTATGTTTACATTTACAAAACAAATTTACAAGTCTGAAACACTTTTACTAAGGGCTTAACAACTTTACATGCAAGGGTTGGTGTTGAATCTATGTCTCCCCTTATGTCTGTACTCCTCTAACATAATGTGACCCTCACATGTCACCATTTTTGATAGCCATCAGAATGTATTGCCCCCTGCGGTCACAAATTCTGACGGGTTACAGATTTTGGTGTAACACTAGCCAGGTCATTTCTTTGTAATTGTATTTCCTGAATTTGTAAAAGTATTTCGGTAAATTTGCAAAAGTGTTTTGCAAGATGTAAAATCATCCTGAAAATTGTAAAAATGTTTAGTGTCAATGGGAAGTTGCTCTGTTGTCGGTAAGTGTTTCAGCAATGCATTCAGAACTTTGTAAAAGTGTTTTGCAGCTGCACATCTAAGTTTGCATCAAGGATTGTAAAAGTGTTTCACTTTTTTAAAGTTGCTTTTTATGAAATACAAAGTTGTTAAGCCCTTGGTAAAAGTGTTTCAGCCTTGTACTTTTGTAAATGTTGTATAGTGAAAATTTAAGTGTTTCACTCGATGTAATATGATTTTGCACTTCATGGCCACCATAGTCAGAGGATCGAGCCCATCTCGGGGGGCAAGATAATTGACAAAGTTCTGGGTTGACCAGAATTTGAGTTTTTAAGGGCTCTTTGTGTTGTGGGACTGTCTCTGGGATAGTGGGTGTAGACACTACAAATACACTGCATCTCAGACATGAGAAACACATTGTAAAGCACTTTGTAGAATCTAGATAAGGTTAAAAGGGAAGGGAGTTTCACATCAATATTTGATTCACAAATCCATAAAAAAGGCTCCAGTCCAGTGGACCGTTTTTGTAGTGTTTTGTTGACTTGCAGTGGGTCTATGACTAGTTTCCTTAAGGATTCTGTTACAGCTGCTTAGAGCAAGTCTATAGTGCTGCTAGGTTTCTATACACTAGAAGTTATGTCCCTTTGTTTGGAAGTGAGTCGAGCCTTTTCGGTGTGTGGGTGTCAGACCTTGCCAAGGCTGCATTTTGTCTGTGCTACACAGTATTGTACATTGTGTCCTTCAGTGTAGTAAAGTTTCTGTTGCCATCCCTCTATAGCTGCAATAACATTGTGTTGTCTGTGGTTTGCAACACATCAAATAGTCATCAAGTGAACAACTTTGCTTTTGAAGTAAAAAAAAAAAAAAAAAAAAAAATGAAGTAAGAGATTAGCTATTAACCAAGAAAGTCATACAGATTAGCATTTATAAAAGCACATAAAGGAGCATAATATATAAACCAGCACTGCCTTACATTCTTTGAAAAATATGCATGTGTATGCTTACAGGCATACAAACACTGTTTAAACACTTGGTGCTGAGCAAGCCGCCTCTTCCCTCCACTTTTACAATGTCTGCTGATTCTTTAAAATTCATTAGAAATGTATTTATTGGGACATGCTGTTGTACGATATTTTACACTGATTAAATTATGCAAGTAAAGAAGTGTGTTTTACCAGACAACGTGATAACAATGTATGTGTAAGGAATAACATAATGGAAGTCTGTTGTCCTTTACATTAGAAAGCTGTAGCTTAGTTCTGTACCCATAGTAAAAAAAAAAAAAAAAGAAAAATCTGCAAAATAGCAGAACATGAACTGATAATAAGCTAGTAATTTGGGGTTTGTTTAACTAAGAAATACAAATTCTCAAAATGACAGTTGACGAAGCAGCTAACATTTGTAAGGGTTGGTGTTGAGTCTCAGTCATCCATGGTATGACAATAACTTAAATGGCAATTGGACTTCTTTTTTCTTCGGTTCTTATGATGTTTTGCTTCAAATCTGAAAGCCTTCTTCAGTTCAAAGATTCAGTTCTGAAGAAAAGATTATTCTGAACTGAAGAAGCCATTTGAATAAATGGTGAAATATCTTCAAGGACCAAGAAAGAAGTCCATTTGCCCTTCTTCAAGCTCTTAGGAACACCTGCATCTGATGGAACTTAATGTTCAGTAGTAAAGATTAAATACACTCCGTCACTAGAGCAGTTAATTGTAAGCATGGTGTGTCTGGGTAGTTCAGAGACAAGAAACAGAGAAGCATTAGACTTGTTATGGGCATTTTAGGTATTCTCAATTCTTTTCAGCTTTAGTAGCACAGTAACGACAATATAGTGGCTTTTCTCCTTCTTGTGAGTAATGTTTTTCTCTTTTCCAGGGCTGGTGGCTCTGCTCTCCTTCAGCAGCTCCCCTTTGTAGAATGTCTAAATTAAAAATGTTATTTCATGGAGCTGTCTTGACCCAGTTAAGAAGCAGAAACATGGGTCATAAAACCAAAACTAGGCAGGTTTTAACCAAATATAACAGCTAACTTTATTAACAACGCAAGAAAAAAAGAGAACAGCCTCGTGGTACGTCTGTTTTGAGTGTGATGCAGGTGGAGGAGGTGCAACACAGTGACCTAACATATTGTGGTCTATTGGTCATAATCCAGGCACGTGTGGTTGGAGTGTTTCAGCACTGGCACGATGGAGTTTGAAGCATGTTGGTACAATTGCTTGGGCAAGGGACAGGTTGAAAAAGATCTGAAGATCCCAGCAAGCTGCTCCACTCATGCTCTGCTAACGGGTTTGCTAATTTTAGCCACTTTGACATTGTTATCATGATAATCTGGGCTTTCTTTTGTTAGTGGGCTGATGTTTTAAATTGTTGAATTGTTTCTGATCTCTAACATTTTTGGATTATTCCTCCACAGTGTTTGACCTACATAAGATTGCAATCCTTGGATCACAGTGAAAAACAATTTTTATTTTTTTATTTTAAACTGCCCATAACAAATTATATAAAATAAAACTTGCCAATGGTGGTTATCAGCAGAGTTATCTTAGCATCCATACTTAGGAGTCAGTTCTGCAATATCCCTGGTATAGGTTTGGATAGGTTCTTCATTAAGGCCTGTTGACTGCGAACTTGCACCTGGTCAGACTCTGTATTAGACGATCTATAACGGCCAGCACATAAAAAATGGTGACTTCAAATACAGTATATTCAATTGCTTTATTATCTCCCTGTGTCTTTAACTTAAATTTAACACATTTTATAGTACTTTATTATCTCAGTGCCTTGCAACAGTCTTAACCTCCTTCTCTCTACAACTTCTTTATATGCACATAATCTCTTCCACATGTAGCAGCCTACAGTGCATGCACTTTTCTCCACCTTATTCGTTTCTTTGCCAACCTTACAGATCTAACAGTACCACAGCTGCAATGCCATCCAAGTGAAAAAAAAAGAGCAAACCTCCTGTTCTTAGAGAGAATCCAATGGTTTTAACAGAGTGAATAAGTAAAGAAGAGGTGCAAAGCAGTGAATACTAAAACTACTCTTATATTACTCTGTTATCGTTCATATTTAGAGGCCAGTTGATTTATAAAGTAACATCTAAGTGAAGTTCATCTTACCTCCAGCAAAGCCTGGATACTTGAACTGAATTTGGTAAAAGCTGCAGCTAGGAAGCTCTGTGCTGACACAACTGGGGAGAATAGATGAAATTGTTGAGGATCTTGAGAGGCAATTGTTTGAGAGGCTTACTAGGTCCCTACGGCGTGCCTTTCAAGTGGATGAGTCCACAGATACTAAATAAAACGAGTGATTTTACGGCATGTGATGGATCCATGAAAATGACTTTCAGGGGGGAATTTATTCTCATCTTTATTGCTGGCAACCAAAACAAGACGACAGGAAACAGTTGTTCAGTTTACTGAGTTGGACATTCTCTGTGTTGAAGCAATGTGGCTTTCCAGCTTTACTGGAAGATAGCATTGAAGCATCACAAAAGATTAAACTACTCACCCTGTGGTGTTTGTCATGAGTATGACAAAGTATTTAATTATGTCATTGTGTATTACAAACAACCATGTGTCTTCAAGTTATTTAAACCTTATTAAAAGCTGACTACTGACCTCACTGTTAAGAAGAATAAAGATGACTTAAATATGACTTCAGTTCACAGGAAATTATATTTTTTTTCAAACCCTCAAGGCAACACTATCATCTTCATTGGGTGCTGCATACTGTACATGCATGGAGGGAGGAAGAGATCACCACCTGTCTCTACATCAGGTGGGGCTGTCTTCCTAATTTGCCATAAATCTTTGGCTGTTTTTAAGTAATTCAGTGTAAAAAGACACTACTAGTTAAGGCATGCTAACATAAATGACAAGCTAACAGGAAAAAAAAGTGCAGTGAAGAATCGAAGCAACTGGAGGCTGTTTCAATATCACAGCAGCACTTTTTCCACAAGAGCCCATGAGGTAAATGAAGATGCCACAAAGAAAGCTACGAGGTGGCAACGCTGATTGTGAAGCATTGCAAACCTTTTACTGAGAGTGAATTTATTAAAGACCGCGTAATAAGAGCAGCAGAGAAAATCTGTCCTGAGAAGAGTTTGCTAATGTTTGCCTGGCTCATAGCACTGTGGCGTAGAGAATGAAAGACATTTCATACTGAGGGTCAGAGGAATGGAATTAGACTAGTTTCTAGACTCAGTTACTGGCGTTTTTTAATAGAATAGAATAGAATAGAACTTTTTTGTTATTGCAACAAAAGTTCAACGAAATTACAAATCCCTCCAGTCAGAGCAATAATTTCAACAACATAATATATAAGACAAAATGAACATATAGTAAATAAAATAAAGTAAAAAATAGCTGCTAAAGTATAATATTGTAAAGAAAATTATATAAATTATCATGTTTTACTATTATAGTATGTGATTCATTATACTTTGAACCAAGCTTTTATTCATTGTGTGTTTAGAATCTACTTTGTATCTACTCTGTACCAGTCTTTATATTTTAATCAATAAGATTTAGAAAAAGTACTCAGCAGCATTCTTTGTGCATGTGTGTGCCGGTTTATGCTTGGGAACCAAGGTCGAGGTGTGGATAGGAAGAAAAGAAGTGATTGGGCAAGAAAGAAGATCACTGCATCCTTGACTTTTATCTTTAGTGGAAAAATACTGTAGCGTGAAACTTGTGTAATTCTGGGAAAGACTTCATGGTAATGTCTTGTAATGTGTGAAAAAACTCAGTGTATCCATCATACTTGTATGGTGCATGCACTCCTTGCAAGTAAAATGGTATACATTGAATAACTCTTTGTGGTTCTTCCTTGTGTTGAAGGTTTAGCGTTGCAGTTCTGGTGTTGGGAAGAATTTTCCTAGCAAATATGTAATATATAATATTGCAATGCCCTCTTATTTTAGTTAAGGCACAAGTGTTAAGTGCAATATAAAGGACACATGAGCTAACTTACTAAAGCACATGAGTCGGAATTATCAAGTACTCAACCATTTGTTTGGGGCTGTTACTGCTGTCGGGTAAAAACTGTCCCTGAACCAGTTTGTCCTTGCAGTGATTGATCTTTACCGCCTCCCTGACCAAACATGTGAAGACCGGGGTGAGAGGTGTCCTGGATTATCTTGCTAGTCTTCTGGATTCAGCGGGAACAGTGCAGTTCTTCCAGTGTGAAGGCAGCTGAGGATCTTTTGGGCAGTGTTTATCACCCTTTGCAGTGATGTCCTCCTGCAGTGACCGTGCAGCAAGATGCTCTTTGTAGTGCACCTGTAGAAGGATACCAGCAACCTCTGGGTGATATTATCCTTCTTGAGCATCCACAAGAAGTGCAGTCTCTGCTGAGCCTTGATAAGCTCCTGTGTCTTTGATGTGTTAATGAGCAGGTTGAGAGGAGTGGACAATGAAGTAAATGTGACTGATGAGATTCTTGACCTCCAGAGCCTTAATGACCAAACAAGAAGAACAGATTTATTTCTTTTTTGTTTGTTACACTGTAAATGACATGAAACTACAGTGGAATAAAGTCACTGGGATTGTTACAGATGGCTCACCTGCCATGGCTGGCAGAATATATTTAGCTAAAAGAAACCAACCTTGTTTGTCATTCACTCATTTACATTCTTTGACTTTTTGCCCCCAAAGCACTCGATCTCATCACGCTGGTATCATTTAATACCGATACTCTCCTTGTTATCGATAATATTGATATTTGGCTCAATCAGCCAGGTCCTCTCAATGCAGTCCACGGGCAGCATTTGTGTGGTTATTTTTAGCTCACCTGGTAGAGCAAGTGTATACACACAAGTGCCTGCCATATCTCAACTGAGCCGGCCCTGGTACAAATCCTAACTTGTAGCTGCAAGTTGCCCCCTGATCTCTAAAAGCCACCAGACTGACATAGTCATTTAAAAAATACCGCAGTTACCTGGATTTGATGGCATCAGGTGTCCTACAGTAACAGTCCTACTGCAATGGAAAAAACTGTGAGAGAACCATCAAACCCAGAGCTAATCCCTGTTTAGCAACATCATTGCTCTGTATTAGATTAGCTTGATTAAATTTTTGCTAAGCATTTATTCACATTTTTTTATTTCACTGCAGGATTTTTATGATGTAACACAGAAATTAACCTTAGATGATCTGGGAAGACACGTAATTTACATTCACACTGCAGATAAAACTTTTTATCTCCTATATCTTTGTCTGATTTAAAATGTTTTCATCTGAACTGCACAAATTGGATTTTTCCAACTCGGACCTAGTCTGCTTTCAGTGTCGTCTTAAATTAGATCTATATCGGATGTTTTCAGTAACCTAAGTCTGTGTGATCGTGTCACATTTCATCCGACATTTACATCACTGAAGTCACGACACAATCTGCACCCGATGAGGCAGGACGGGGTTAAATGTAAACAATGGGCAAAACAATATTTTATTATACATACGTTAACTCTAATTGCACATCTTGAAAACTGATACACATACACTGACACGTGTAGCATCCATCCCCAAACAGCGCGCTGCGTGTGATGTCACCTTTTGATTCTGTGCATGAGGGTCACTTCAGGACTGTAGACTGTTCAAACTGGAGTCTGATGGAGGTCATGTTTAAATTATAAGGGGAGGAACCATGCAAAAAAAAAAAAAAACATCTCAGCAAAAGATCGGAATCTAGCGTTAGTGTGAATGTAGCCTTACCCTACATTTTAATGATGGGGGACAGCTGGTGACTTGGATATTCGGTAACTTGCTCAAAAAAGGCTGAGAAACACTGATCATGTTATGAAACTGGTGATAAAGCCCATTAATTATATTCACTCCAAAGTTTTGTGCCACCAACAGTTTCTACAATTTCTACTCGACAACCAGGCTGAATACAGAAAGGTTGTATATCACAACAACATACAGTGGCTCAGTCGGGAGTCTGCCCTGCAGCGCTTCTACTCTAGAAGAAATAGGACAATACTTGATAAAAAAAAAAGGGGGCATCCTTCACCAGAGTTATCTGATCCTGTCTGGCTGGCTGATTTTGGGTTTGTAGTTGTCATAATGAAGCATCTGAACGCGCTGAATACAACCCTTTAGGGGCAACAAGCAGTGGTAAGCCAGCTGTAGTCACAAATCAAAGCCTTTGGAACCAAGCTGCAAATTTTCCAAAGGCACCTGTCACAAATGCAGCCCAATATCACACATTTCTCAGCACTACAGGGAACCATGACCAGCTTTCTCCAGAACAATATCAGTGTGCAAACGAGGAGGTATGCAGCCGACATCTCATCTCTGACTGAGGAGTTTCAATAGCACTTTTGATATTTTCTGCTATTGAAAAGGTGATAATGCTTTTTTTCCTCACCTTTCTCTGTGGATCCTGATGAAGCTCCGGACCACCGGCAGCTGAGCTGCTGGGTGATGCCGAGTGATGAAGTCAGCACCAACAGCTCTCTGTTGTCAACTTTTACCAGAAACTGGATTAAGGCAGATTCCAAGGGGTTAGAAAAAAAATGCTGAGCTTGTTAGGAGTATTTTTATGTGGGAAGACAAGAACCACATGAGGACAAGACTAAGTGACTCACCAGAGGGACATCTTGAGCTTCAAAACCACTGCCTTTGAGCCAGACCAGAACTATGTACTGCAGTCCAGATCTGTGTCACCCTTCACATTAGTGCAGGCAGGTTATTTATTGAAGTCATCTGACATTAATAAAATTTTGAAATCTCAGTGAACTAATTTTGTTTTGTGATGATCAAAACACCAGTTAAAAATATTTGACTTGACCCTCAATGCGTTGCACCTCTGAATAAGATAACTGTTGGTGGTTATTTTCCTACTTCTATGTTTTGAATGTAAAGTTTACAGTAAATAACTAATTGCCAAAAAATTCAGTTTTAAATTAATCAAAATATAAATTTAAGCTTTGTGGAAGTTTTTTTTTTTTCTTTCAAAAATCTTCATTTTATATGTCTTTCAAGTACGAAAGGCAGAGTGAATCTGGCAAAACTTGCTTAGATTTCTTTATGTTCCATTTGAGGAAATGAAGATATATACATAGATCTAGAGTGTAAAATGGTCATAAATGAATAGACATGTTAATAACCAGTTACTGGTCATTTGCTAACAATGGTAATTTTTTTTGTAACAAATTAACAAGTAATGATCCAGCTAACTGCTTAAGGCGGATTTATACACATGCATCTGCCTGCGGTTGGTTACGTTTGCTCTCACACTCGAGCGTATGGGGTGCACGTCGTTTAGGTGTGTTGCAGTTTATCCTCCTGATCTGAAGGTGCTTCAGAACTAACCAGAGTCAGGACAGTTCCAGCAACTATGCCTGTATTTTGTGCAGCCTTCGCTTGCAATAACCAGCACAATATTAAAAGCCGATCACGTGGCATTACCTTTCACAATTTTTTTTATTTTATTTTTACCGTCAGTTCTTTCTGCATGTCTAGGAATTATTGATTTATTGTGTATAAATATAATATAATATAATATAATATAATATAATATAATATAATATAATATAATATAATATAATATAATATAATATAATATCCTTAGTTTCCTTACTTACCCTCAAAAGATATATATTTCACGACCCTCACTGTCCCCACCAAACAGCCCTTTAAGTGTGTCAATGTTTGGTTTCATTCATTCATTCATTCATTCATTCAGGAGGCTGGAATAACAATCCCACTGCAGGGCAGTTCCAGGGCATTTTTCGCCATCTTATGGTCCATTGTGGTGTCACACCAACTGGGTCAGGCAATGTGGCAACACAAAATGAGACAGTGTCCCGATCAGCTGTGGACATTCACTCTACTTTAATGGCAGAGGAAGAGGTCCCCTCCCCATTTGCAAGCATTTCTGCCTTTATATGTGACCACAGTTACCTGCCCGTCCACTTTGGTGGTCTTGTGGACAATGCCCTGGTCTACATTTCAGGGTCTGTTTTCAGAAATGTACTAAAAAAAAAAATCTGTCTTGTGAGGTGTGCCGTGCAAGCCTCGTCACAGCTGCTGCACCCTCATCCCTTAACCAGAGCTACAATGGCGGGCTGACGGTCCCACATTGTTAAGACTCAATTCAGAATTGAGAATCACCATTTCATGCTTTTGTTATTTGTTGTCTCTGTATTTCTTAAAGTAAGGCTGAACAACATTGTAAAATTAACTACCCTGGAGTTGCAGAGTGCCAGCACACGCAAGAAGCTGTGGAAAACAATTCTTTTTCAATGGTTTTAGATCTGTGTGTGTGTGCGTGCGTGTCCATGCGTGTAACAAAGATAATTCAAATTATCAAACTTGTTTATTAATGTTTCAATTAATTTATACAGTTTGATTGATTGATTTATGCTTTTATTATTATTTTACCACATCTTTGTTAAAGAGCAAAATAAAACTGATTTCAGCATGAAAGCAGGAATTTTTAATGTGTAACAGTGACCTGTATCATAACTACATCTCTGCTGTTTGTAACAAAGCAAACCGTGAGAAAATCGGGTAACAATTCATGGAGCTGTGATGATTGTAGTTGGGCATACGCCTTAGAAATGAATGCATTGGAGGCGCACGGGACACCTATCCAAGATGGCAGTTGATCGTCAGCTCCAATAGGCAGCATCAGTTTATGAGGCGTAAATGTATATACTGTATGTCTATGGGGGTGCATGTCAGGTCTGGAAGAGGTGCACATTGAGCCTCTGAGGACCTACGCGGTGCTTACGGTGGTGACGCAGACACCGCAGGAGTATAAGTGAGTTTTTGAAAATATTTAAGCTGTGCCAGTGGATCAAAATGACTTTAGTGGCCCATTTCTTTAAAGAAATCTAATTTAACATATTTAAATGTCCTGAGACCTCAATTTTCAGCTTTTTGGCAAATTTATATTGACAAGATTTTCTCTTTTACAACATTCACCTTATGAGTGATGCTAAAAATAACAGAAACTGCTCACTTTACAGCCTTTTTTTAGTAAAACTGCTAAATTTGCATGTATACCAACACACTGGAACATGCTGATAAGGGCTACTCAGAGGATTTCCCTATCCCTCCCTCTAACATACATGTAAAATACAAACACACAGATACCCACACAATCCAGCCTCACATGAATTATTAATTCAACTTGTCATACACACAGACAATAGGCACTCATTCTCCAATAGAAGATACACACACAAGCCTATGCCACATATCCACACAAACAGGCATGAAATAATTGTCCAACCACTGGAACAGAGATTGCGGTGAATGATTGCAGATATAATCATGAAAAAATAATGAAGGTGGCATCAAAGAACTATTTTCAAAGTGTTCTTGGCTCGACTGTTTCTTTCAACTGCTACTTTATACAAGGGCAGAACAGTGAGTCGATTGTAGCACAGAAAATAAGACTCTGGAAGGTTTTACAGAATAGTAACTGTACTTCACTAAGTTCAACATTTTGTCTTACTTTTCTACATCATTTTTTTCTGTTTAACTTTTCCTCATGGCTTGTCTGTGCACATGTCTGAATTTACAGCCCCCCTTATTGCACACCCCCCTTTTTTATTTTACCTTTTTTCCTTTCAGATATATTGCCCTATTTTTGTTTTTATTATCTTTACTTGTTTTTTCTGCATTTCTTGCATTGTTTCTAACTTTTTAAAGGGTTCTTGCTCCCCTTTTTAGTACTTCCTTTTTTTATTCTCATTATTATCCATCTCTTCCTTCTCTTTGAAACTTTAAGCTTCTTCATCTCTGGGCAATGCACTGATTTCTCACTTTTAGAAAAGAAAAAAGTACCTAATTGTACCTTTAGTAGTACAAAAGTTTATCACTACAGTGGTACCCCCAAAGGTACTACTCTTTGTACCCTCAGTAGTGGGTGGGTACTTATACACTTATGTATCTTTTATTACACTGAAACATAAATTTACCTTTTAAAACTTTAAAAATGCATGTTAACTTGAGGTCCCGTTTTAAGTTATTGCTGGATGGAAAACAAACAAAGAGATTTTGCTTTAAAAGACGGAAGGATTTTTCTACATTTTATGGCATTTGGTTGTTAGTGAACATTCTGGGTTCAGGTCTTCTGTGTAACTATACAGCATAGTTCCTAAATTATTTGCCATCATAAAGTCAGTTTATCATATTTCTTGCTCACACTGTACTTGCCTCAGTCATACCTATAATTGAATATCTACCCATTTAATGTTGTTAAACCTTAAATTCATCATCATTTTGTACCAAATGAGATTTTCATTCCACACTTTCTTGTTTGCATATCACTTCTATTCTTTGTCTTTGTGTACCTTTATGGTTAGACTGAAGAAAAGCTGACTGTGTCCTGTCATACAGTTTTGTAAAACATCTGCCCAACAAGTTTTACTGCTGTGATGGGAATGTTTGGGTGAGCAAAAGTCTTAGGCTGAATGTTAAACCAAATGGTCTAGTAATTAAAAGTAGGAATGACTAATTGTCTCCTGCTCCTCCCTCTGAGCAGAGGTTGGAGTGTGAGGATAAGCTCGGGTCTTAGTCGTGCCTCACCACCTGCTGTGTGGTACGCATGATGATTTGTCTCACTACAATCACTTTAGCATTTACTCTGATTTTGTAATACAGTATTGGTGTGTAGAAGCATACGTTGCATGAGTAGCCTCTCCCGTGGGGGGTTATGAATAGAAATGTAAAGCTCCAAGCCTGACATGGTGTTATCGAATTGCTCTTTCTGCCACTTCACACACATACACACTCGTGCACTCAGACCTAATCACGTTGCAGTAGCAGCAGGGGATGGCAGAGTAACAGTCTTGATAGATGTTGCCCTCTCACACAGCATCTGAGTTGGTCAAAAGGAGGAGAGGAGTTCTATCACTATGTGGCTCTATCCATTATTGATTAGAGAGGATAGGAGGAGTGTGCATCTCTGTGTGTTGTGCAAAGATAGTCGTAGAGTGGCATGGAGCAGGTTTATTAGCAGAGGAATGAAAGTGATGTAGAGGAGCAGCAGAATGAGATTAATTACCATTTTAAATATAGTTTAAACCTCATGTGTGCAGGATGTTGTAGCATCTAACAGCATGAACTGCTAAATTTGAACCAAATTACTCTCCATCCTTCATTTTTTCCTTTCTAACCATGTGGGATGAACTGAAGTGGCCACAAGCCACTGTTAAACTCTTTTCCATTGTGTGCAGTAGCAGCTTTTTCATGAATGCCCTGTAAGCTAAAACATACTGGTCCAGCATGCCTCTAACGCCCAAAGGACAGGCGTATCACCAGAAAACATGAAGGGATGACAATTATACTGTATCCTTTAGACACTGCCTCTGATATTCATGACTCTGTGAAGTAATCAGATTTGACAGGACAGTGGACATCAGCACCACACAGCAGGACACAAAATGAGATTCCAAATGTCTTAACTACAGGGTCAAGCATATCTCTTGAATGCAAATGTATCAATGAACAAAGGGCTTAACTGACCGGCTCAACACCACAATAGTGGTGGCACTACTACATAGTGGAAAACTATAAAGAAAATAAATAAATAAAAAAATGAAATTGTTTAGAAAAATTGACAGTCAAATTTTTATACTCTTTATGTTTTCTAAGCTAATTTGTTAAGCTTTATCTTTATTAAGCTGTCCCATACCTAAATTTCTTTAGCTATGGTAAAGTTTATGTCTCACTATGTGGCAAAATACAATTTTAATGTCTTGCTTTATTGCCCAAGTGATGTTGTGTATGCATTTGCAGTGCCTCCATTCAACATCTCTCTACAAGATGATGTGTACTCTCAATAATCTTGATCTGTCCACTTGTGTGGAGCAGGGCAGTGATGGTGGAAGATGTTCCTCACAATGTTGAATCAAAAACACAATTAGCTTGAGATTCAGCTGACAAAGTTTACTACAGTCCTTCACTTAGCTAGGAGTTAAAAAGATATTTTATCCCTTATTGCCAATTATGTCACTCTAAAGCCTTTTAGTTATGAATATGTGTGATCATAATGGCTTTTTACAGATTTTATGTTAATATACAGCATTGTTTGTGCACATCCTCAGAAATTAATGCTATGCATTTGCTGCTGCAATATGGGAATAACCACTAGGGGCAGTGTAGGGACTAATTAGCGGTCCAACAACCGTCTGCGGCTGCAGCCTCAAAATGAACACATACTGACCTTATCTACTGTCATCATGTTCATCATTTTGTTTATATCCTACAAATTTGGCAACTATATCTGGTCTGAGTACTCTACTGTGACCCCTTGTGGAATCCTCCAGTAAAAAGCATCATGTATAATTTAATGTAGCCCAGTCTCCACCAGTGGGTCTGAGTTGGTGCAGGATGGGTTGGTATGCATTTGTTTGTGTTTCCACTGGCAAAACTTAGGAAGGGTCCCAAAAAATGCTGTGTGTTTGTTTTTTGTTTAAAACCACATGCCATTTTGTCCATTGTTTCTATGTTTCTATGTTTTGAGGGCGGAGAGTGGGCGGGTCGGGAATACATCGGTGAAAATTATTACATGACAGACAGCAGCTCAGCTACCACTAGCAAGATGGAAGGTGATACACACTGACAAAGCACGTACGCCACAAAGCAGTATTTGAGGTGGAAGACTTTTCCCTTCCAAAATCTCCTTAGCTAAGCAACACAGTGGTGGAAGAAAGAGGTGGTCCTGAACGTATCAGTCTGAGCCGTAAGGTAAGCTGCCAGAAGTGTTGCTATAAGTTGCCACTGCTATGAGTTGAGCTGCTGGCTTTCGGCAGACGAGAATCAGCAGATAAAGAATAAAAGTGTTACTTTTACACCACTCATAAGCACAAATTCATCCATTTGCAGTGATATTTTCTCAAAAGCTCTTGTATAGACCAAAAGTCTAAAACTGGAGAATCTTCATCAGCCAACAACGTCACTTTTGAATATGTGTCGGTGGACATGTTGTGTATGCTTCCAGGCAAAGACATGGCTTTTGTTTACATTTGGAGGGAGGAGGCTGTGAAGTTTTTAAAATTTTCTCGTGACATAGAGGAGCACCAAGTTTACCTTTATGAAAAACAAAACCTGGTTTTACCCTGTAGGGGGGCATTTTAAGTCATATTTGACCCACAAAGTTTCGATTGTTAAAGAAATTATAAAATTACAAATTTTATCATTTTATCATGTAGTTTACATCACAATTAAATAATACTATGTTTTTTACAACAAGAGCAAAAAAAAAAAAAAAAAAAAAAATAGGGTGCAATACCCCTTTAAGTGATGCTTTTTTTTTTGTTTTTTTTTTGTTTTTTTGTTTTTTTACCACTGCATTTAGGATGTAGAAAATCATACATATTACACCTGTTTTAGCAAGTAAAGATGTAATGTTTGTTTTACTTTTCTACTATGAAGTGAAGCAAATGAATTTTTTTTCCAAATTATCCCTTTCAAAGAAGAAAGAGTATAGCAGCTTATGGCCTCTGAGACTTCGACTATGGCTTCCTAGTTGTGCCTGCATAAATGGATTAGTTAGCATGCAGGGGCTGGACCTTTAAGAATTACTCAGGAATTAACCTAAGAATAAAAATGGTGCCAGACAGGCACAGAATGGAGAACAATAAAGAAGTGCATTAAGCTTTCAGGGCAGCAAAATACTTAATTATCACTGTACTTTATTCATGGTGATCAAACTTATATCTCCAAATAACTGGGTGATGATTTATAGATGTTACCTTTCACTTTGACAGATTCGCTCATCATGTGACTTTTTTGTGTGAGGAAACATAACTCTGATCAACACCCATGGGATGATATAACTTTTATTTATCATTTCAGTAATCAGGTGTACAAGACTGAGGCTTCACTGGTACCTTGAGGCTTTTCTAAATGCCAAAGAAAACTCGAAAAGGACTGAACAGACGTTTGAAATAAAAAAGTTAAAACAGAATTTAGACTAATTATATACAGTATATTAAAAATCCATGAGGCAAATAACAGACTTTCTTGACTGCAAGCTGCTCTCACAGACTGTGGTACCAGTGATGGAATAGAAGCTGACATATCTTCCCCTCCTTCAGCTACGCTCAAGTTCAGAAATGCCTGTAAAATATCAACACGCTTAGCAAGGCAATGCCCAGAGGTGCTTTATGTAGCTGTGAAGATCTGCACTAGACATTTTTGTGTCATGGAAAAAATTTAAGTCATAATTTAGATTTATTTTCACACACAGGCAATTTAATTAAATATAAAGACTTCAATTGTATTAATGTATACAAACATCATATTTATAAGTGATTATAACTGAAAAGTTTTGTACCCACGATTAACGTAACACTGAATATACTCATATAGTAAATGTGTTTTCTATAACTGTCCTTTTTATTTCTTTTGTTTTTAAAGTAAAAAGGAAAAGAAAATTTGTTCATTGACAACAAAAAATATAGAAGTAAAGCCACTATGGTTTAAAAAAAGTGACTAATCTTTAGTTCAGATCATAAGTAGGCATCAAATTTCAGACAATAAGACCATTGCAAACCATCCAGTAATTTCCTTCCATGGATGAAATGAGAGTTGATCTCTCCCAGCATTGGTAATACATGCCTTTAGGGTAACAAACTTCTACAGCATTTAATGGAAAAAAAAGAGTCCTTCCTTCATTAAAACTTTACAATAAATCTCTTCTTTGTTTGTCTAATTCGAGCCTTATGCTTTATTTACATTAAAAGAATTTACAGTTGTTTGAATATATGTATTGACTAGCAATAAGAGAATCAAGCCTGTAATAAATAATTTAACAACACTACAAAGAAAGACTTGCACTTGCTTAATTAGCATATGCAATGCACACAGTTTGCCAGGCAAGTAAGTGTCCCATTATGTCTGTGCACGTATTCCAGCTCCAAATCATCTTGACATAAATGCTCTCTGAATTCAACCATGTGACATGCATTAACCTAATCAGGGAAGATGTGGCCTAAACTCATTAACACCACTTAATTAGATGCATATAATCATTTGCCAATGTATTTATTGCAGGTAAAATGAGCCAAGAGTGATTTAACTGATGCTAAAAAGTCAAACTCTGTACAATACCTTACACAAACAGGTCAAAATCGTGACATATTCTGCAGATAAATATTAGTTTATGACTAACTTTCCAAAGGAAAACAAAACTTATTTAACTGATTGTGAAAGAGTTAGGAAACTGAGCTGCCAATATCATCTGACAGAGACAAAATCCACATTGTCTTTATTAAATATTCATCTTTGAGGTTCAATAACATCTTGCAATGGCTAACAGTATTATATTCATCCAACAAATCAATTATTGAAAAGACAAAAAAAGCCTTATATTTTTGCACAGAGAAAATATTAATAAATATTTAGTTGCCTATCCATTTTAAACCAGCAGACCATAATGCATACAACAGCTTAATATTTTTCCCACTGTTTCATTTAATTGTTTTGCATTAAATATTTCATTTCATCAAATAAGCTTTTATTTAATCAAGCTTCCTAAAATGTGTGTTCCTCTGCCTTTCTTGAAGCTCATCATTTAAATGTTCAAAAGAAGATTTTTTTTTTTCCTGTCCTAAATGATGATGATATGATTTAATGCTACAGTACATCCATGCCTGTATGCCAAATGTGAAGCTGGAGACTGCAATCAGCTAGCTTAGCTTATCTTAGCTTAGCACAGAGATATAGTCAAACGGGAATCGTAAGCCAGGCAACTTTTTTCACACTGGGTTTTGTGACATATTAGTACATTACCAGTTGGTTAAAAGACAACTAGAGCCCACCAAGAAATGTCAAGTTTTATTTGTTTATTCATTTTGTTGTTTTTGTAGACCATATGTAAAATTAAGATATCTGCTGGACTGTCTGTAACTTTGGCATGACAGTGTAGTATTCACACACACTAAAGTTATCTTATGACTAATTACATCTGAGCAGAAATTTTTTTAAAAAATCATTTCAATAGAATACATCACTCTTTGTGTTTTCTCTATAAAATAAAGAAGCAAATTCAATATTTCAACCAGAGGGATATGACTGAAGCTGGAGAAGTTTCTCCCCTGCAAATAGCATGCAGACATAGAACAACTATGTGTTCTGCTGTGTGCACACTTACACACTCGACAGCTACCTCAGTGACACACCCAGCAGGCATGGCATGACATGACCAATCACTAAGACTGCAGTAAGATGCCTTTTGGCATTTTCTGAATGGTTCCCCTGAAAAGGAGAGTGGAGGAGTGCCATTTCAGCCATTAGATGAAATGCCTTGACGTGCTGAGGGCAGAGGAAAGGGCTTATATGTATGAAATTGTGGCTCTACAATGGGCAGTCCTTCAGGGGCATCCATTTTCAGAATCAAACACCATTACGATGATAGGCTGGAGCTTTTAAAGGTACAGTTTATCTACTGGCTAGAATGCTTTTGGTTTTTTCTTACTCTGTTCAATCCATTCTCTAACATTCTGATTGCACGCTGGCAGATAAAAGTGGTCTAAGTTGCAGGTGAAGATGCACACACCAACACATATGTGCGTCCAAATGGATAGGCAGTACCTTGAATCCTCAATGTATATGCAGTAGTATGTGTCCATACAATAGTCTATAAGTTTCTTTGTTGAACCCAAATGCATCACAACCCTTTGAATTCAATAATCAAAGCACTAATAGGAAACAGTTGCTTGGCTTCATGGGGAAGGTGTGGGCTTTTTAAAAAGAGAGGAACTTGACAAAGAAAAAACCCACTGGTGTTCTTTTCAACTTAGACTTTGTGCAACCACAGTGCATTGCAAAAAGGGTAAATGGCATAGTCCAACTTGACTGCTGTGACATATAAAGAAACTGTTTAAAAGAAAAATCAGTGACTATGCCTTTCTTTCTTTTGCTTGGAGTTTTAAAAGCTTGTGATTCCTTAAACGTCTGTAATGCAGTGCGACAGCTTCAAGATCAGTAGCGCTGAATACCACAAGAAGGTCACAAAGTTCCTATGGTAACTTAAATAAACAAACACACACACACGCACACACAAACGACAGCACTCAAATTAACTGTATAACAGTGTGACTTTAGTTTTGATTGAAATCAGATACATAAGTTTGTTGACTTTGAATCATGTAAAAATATGAATATTAACTTCTTTTTTGTTGCAGCATCACTGTAGTAACAAAAACAGATGAAATTGCAAGTATTGCTTCTCTGTTGTTGAATAGAGCAAATTAATAACGATCACTGTAACACTGCATGAAGAAAAGACAAATATTCTTTGTTGACTGTTCTTTCGCAGTAGTGATTATTTTGACCTCAATGGCTTCAGATTCCTTGTTGGGATTTCTATCTTGGAGACATAACAAGATACGTAAAATTTGGCTTACTGCAATTTTTGTAAAGTATCAAAAACTCTATAAAATATTATATAAAATTTAAAGGGCAATAAGTCATGCATTAGTCTAGGGAAGTTATTCCCCCCATACTGGCCCACTGTTTCTGTACCCTGTGATTATTTGGGATCTATTTAAAAAAAACAGGCCCATTTCCCTCTTTGAAAATGCTCAATAAATAATGCTGTTTCATTGTTATGTCCCAGTAATTGGCAACCACAATAGTAGATAATCTTCAAACGACACAGGGTGCTCTAACATACCTCCGAGATCCAAGCCTCAAGCTGAGTGCAGTTGTTTCGCTCTCAGTAGGGATCCACCCTGCTCTTAACCTACATGGGGAATTTCATTTAATTTTTTTCTACAATTCTTGGCCATGTGAACTGTCTTTGGCACCACACAAATATCTCTCGTTTGAATCAGTCTGCAAAGGCACACACATGAGTCATAGTAAAAACTCTGCCAACATGGAACCCTGGAGTGAACTGGAATGCCTTTTGGAAGATGAGAATTTTCTTATTCTGTCACCTTACTCGATTTTTTTTTTTTTACTTGTCTTGTCCAGCATTGTTGCAAACAGAATGATGGACTGGCTGCTGTGCTGTGCCAAACAAATTTGCTGGTTTGTTCTGAATTTATGTGATCTTGCTGGACTTGACTGGAGGGTACAGAAAAAAAGAACAGTAATAAAGAGAAGTAAAAAGGAAAGTGGGAAAAAGGAAGAGGAGACAAAGATACAAAAATACCAAAGACACACACACAAAAAAACTAAACGAAAGTAGCTCTTAGTGTATAAACCCACTGGACAATTCAGTGATTGTGTCAGCATGAAGAGTATGAGGAATGAGGAGTGATCAGAGAAGAGTGTGATCGTGCAAATGTGACCAAGCCACTCCACCACAAAGACTACCTTGGACCCACCCCAAGGGCTGCAAAGGAAGGCCCCAGCCAGAGCCCCCCGCAGTCACTTGGCACAGGCTTCGGTGGACCATGATCGGCAGTTGCAGACCCTGCCAGGCACCGGCCATCCAGGGCAACCAGAGCGAAGGGCCCCGAGCCCCAAGAGCCAAGAGGAGCCCCAAGAACCCAGAGATAGCCACCTCTCCCAAGTCAGAGGGCCAGCACCATACCCAGGAGAACCAGGCCCCCCCAAACAACCACCCGGCATGGGCCAGCACCCACCCCAATGTTTCAGCCGCATACCCCGAGAACCAGAGCACCATCTCCCTACACTCCTCTTGTTAACAGGGTGAAACACAAGGAAAGGAAGGCAGCGGCTGCTCTGAGAAACGGCTTTATTACAAGACGTCATTCATACATTTTACACCACTTCTCCGCTCTCTTCACTCCTGATGTGCGTTTCCCTCCGCGTGCACGTTCACTCACACACGCGCTGAGCTGACTGAACCACACACACAGCAGTTAGACACATCCCATGACACATAGGCTAGGTTCACACTGCAGGACATAATGCTCAATTCGGATTTTTTTTTTAAATCCGATTTTTTGAGAGTCCGTTCTCATTTCCAATTAAATGTGACTTGTATGTGATCTCCTGTATGAACCTTATGCGCACCAAAAGTGTCCTGCATGCGTAGAAGACACAACGACATGACAGTGAGTGTGCGGGTGACGTCTTCGTGTTTGCGGAAGTAAACATGGACGGTAACAGCGGAGCTTATATTGCAATATCCAATACATATATCCAAGTGGCCTGGGTCTCATTGAAAAAATCAGATCTGTGTCGTTCAGACTGTCATGAAAAGATCAGATACAGGTCGCATAGGGCCCAAAAAATCGGATTTGGGTCAATTCAGGCAGCAGTGTGAACTTAGCCATAGATGAATCATGACGGCCGCATCGACAAAGGGGTTTAGTGGAAGCGATAAAATGATATATATAGACATATTTTAACTATAATCTATCATAATTTCCCTGGTTCCCAGGTCAAGTTGAGCATGTGTTCCTCATCCATTGCTCATATTTTATGTGTATGTTCAGGGTGGAGTATTTCAATTCAGAAAATTCTCAGAAATAAAGCCACAGTTACTAAAGTAAGGATGTTGTTGCTCTTTGCTTTTTCGGAGTAATTGATTACGGTATTTGCTGTTGGCTGGGAATCCTTCTAAGTCTAAAACCAACCTTTTAATTGTGTAATTATTGATTAAAATAACCACACAACAAGCTCACAATGTGTTGCTATATGTTGAACTTATAGATCCTCTATTTTCGTGTGAGACTTTTTTGTATAATGAAGTAGGACATCAATTCATGAAAGAAGCTGAAATTTAGAAATAAAAGGTTTCTGCCCAACAGCACGGCAGCATTGTATCCCTGTTGATGGGAAAGGATCTGGTTATTATGCAAAAGCATTAAGATTAACTTGTTTTATGAATTGCAATACTTGTTATAACCTGACAACCTTGATTCCACTTTTTAATACATATTATTGACCTAAATTAATTTGTTAAAAAATAATACTTTTTTTTATTTGACTAAAACTAGACTAAAACCTTTCTGAGTTTTCATCGACTAAAACTATCAAACTTAGACATGACTAAAACGTGACCAAAACTAATAAGCATTTTCGTCATGACGACTAAAACTAAGACTAAAACTAAGATGCCTGCCTAAAACAACACTGGCCTCACTCAGCCTCCCCCACGCAGTACCCACAAACACTCCCTTTCACAGACACACATCACACTTAGCCCTCCCACCATGCCCTGTGGGAGATATCCCCAGGAGCCCCAAATCCAGCTTGTTTCTCCCAACCTCTTGATGACATCTCGGAACTATGACTTTGTTTCACGCAAGTAGTAAATGGCTTTTGATTAACCTTCATCACCAGTTCATCAAAAATTCCAGTTCATAACACAAAGAGAAGCAAAAAGATTGGCAGCAATTAAAAAGTACAGTTTATGCGCTTGTGAATTTTATTTAATATTTTTTCTTCTCCTTTTCCAAGAAAATATCTGAACTCTCACGCAGAAGACTTCTTATCACCAAGAACATCTGGTTTTATGTTCCTCATTTCATTGCCCAAACCAATTGCATCAGTCAGTCACCCACTTTTTCATCCAGCTCAGCCAAGTTCTCGTCTTTTTCATTTGTTGGTTCATTTTAGGTGAGTTAGGATGAGAAGCAGTACTATTTATCTCTGCAAATATTTGTTCTTATTATATGTGCACAACTTAAAGTTGCAGATACACTTTTAAAAGCCTTACTGCTATTTTTGAGCTGATGTTTTGTGTTAATATTTACTGAATTAAACCATTTCTATGCACAAAAGAATACAAGGTTTTCCCAAAAATTTTACAGTTGGCTGAATAAAACAGCTTTTAAAGCAACATGACAAAACGTACTATTGAGTTTCCTAATGATTAAATAGCTCTCGAAGGCCAGACTAAGATTTCAGGAGATTTGGTTATATTTATCCCAATCCTTGTGGAAATCAGTATTGATAATAAACATTAAATAAAAGTTTTTAGAAAGTTCTCCAAAATGCTGAACATCCCTTCTGGTGGAACTTAATTCAACTGACCTTTTTGATAAGTTCAGAATCAGCTCTCTCATTTTTGAAGCATTCAGAAAAAAAATGACTCACCAAGTAAAGTAAACATGCAGTAATTCAGAAGGTTTCTGTATTTCTATATCAGTTGGGGGTGAGGTGTATTTGTGTGTGCATAGGGTTGGAGATGGTGTTTGGGGAGGGAGGAGTAGAGCTTGGTGGTATCCTGGTACCCAGAGCACTTGGCTTGGGTGGGTGCTGGTTCATGTTAAATGGTCGTGCAAGGGGGGACTGGTCTTTTTGGGCATCAGGTGGGCCCTGCATTCTGCCAGCCTCTGGGTGACTAATGGTCAACTGGGGCCTTCCTCTGTCGTTTTCTGGGTGGATGCAGGATCATCCCTGTAGTAGGCTAGCTGGGATTCATGCTTTGGTGTCACTGCTGGCTTTTTGGTATTTGTGTGTTGTTGTTTTGGTTGATGTTGTGATTTTCATGTATTCTTCAGCTTGTCTGTCTTTTTATAGGTAATATATTGATCTGACCTTAAATGCCATACATGAAGCCAGGGGTCCTGAAAATGTAACTATGTGACGCTGTCATAGTGAGATTTAATGCTCTGATACTTCCTTAATTCAGTAGGAGTGGCTTGTCTTATTGGAGGTCCAAGTTGATCTGATACAGGAGATGATTTTTAGTATGATTTCGTATCTGCCTTGGAAGAAAAACAGCCCTGTATCCAAGGAAGGATGACTACACAGAACTGATTATCCTATCTTTTTTGATTATATCAAAGAATGTTCCCATCACACTGGCATTAATCTGTCCCTTTTTTTTGTGTATGACTAAAAAGACTTACCAGCTAAACAGAATTATTTCACAGTAATATGAGAGGTGATGCTAAACCACAATCAGAGGCTGGGTTTGCTTTTGACCCCCTTGGATAGGCATCTATCCACCATGAAAACTGGTTGTATAGTTCACTCTCTTGGAGACTGGAAGAAAAGTAGCCTCGATACTTGTGGAGACATGGATTGCAGAGCAGCTGGATGTCCATAATGGTTGGCTGCAGTAGGCTGTAAAACTAAACATTAGTGTGGTGGCCATTCATTCTGGAGGGGTATTTTTATGGGTAGATAAGTCCACTTGAGAATGAACTAAAATTCAATGTTGTTTTTACCCTTATTTACTAAAATGTGCTTCTTTTGGCTCCAGTTTCCAGTCAAAAGACCAAAAAAAACAAAAAAACAAGCAGTTTCACTACTTTCAGAGCAATAAGAACAGAAGAGCTGAGTGGGAGAAAACTAGTGGACAGAGACAACTTTTTTTAAAACCATCATTTATGTCTTTGACTCACGTCTCACGATCTTTTGAGTCATTTTTTGACCACAGCTGTGAACAAAGCTAATGGGGCTGAAAGGGTTTAAACAAAGGCTGAAACCAACAATTTTGTGTCACAAGGTGCCTTAACACCTCAAGCTGGCGGGCAAAAAGCAACGGGAGAAACTTCAGAGACAGAACATGGGTGGTATATTTGTAAATAAAAAGTTGGGGTTAAAAGACAGCAAAATATAGTTGGCAAAATCAAGACACAGCTGAGGTTACCCCTTTGTTTAATTTGTTCTTTTTTGTAGTTTAATTTTACTAAGTGTAGGTTGTTTTTCTAACAACAGTTTTATCTTTCTAAATGTTTTCCTCCACACTCTTCATTAATAGACATTAATATCTGAAGGTAAGCCAGTGGTGGATCAGCCAGCAGCAGCTTTGTATGTTTAATTTTCAGACTGGTCAAGTAACAAAGGTGATCGTCTGCTCCGAGTGCAGCTGGGAGCTGCTGCTGCATGCTTTTGGACAGGGGAGGGGCCTGCGCAGCACCCATTCCTCATTGAGAATAAACTATGTTCATATACGTCAGTCTCAAAAAGTCTCCAATAAAAATAGAAAATGTCGCTAGATTTGTCAATTGTCGCTTTTTGGAAAAAGGAAAAACAAAAAAAGGTCGCTAAGTTGGCAACGCTGCACACATCGTGTTGCTGTGTGAGTGTGCCCCCTTGAGGTGAGGCAGAGTACTGTTTGCCTCACCTGCTGACTTTTCTCACTTTATTCTACAATAAACAGGAATATTTCTTTCACAAATAAATTAAAGACATTACACAGACTGTAGAGAGTCATGGTGTATAACAAATATTTCTGTAAAGTTCATACTGGCGATATGCTGAGGAACGGAAACAGACATGCGTCATGCAACCCAGATTGTATTGGATGGCTCAGTCAGAGTTGAGGCACAGCTCGCCAGTGCCTCCACCAGGGTTTCTGCCCTGTATTTGATCAGGAAATACTCAAATTCATCAATTTTTACTTAATAAACTTTCAAACTGTTAGAGCCATACTGAAAATGCATTTTTAACACAGACCAGTGGAAAATATTAATATTTATTTTATGTTTTTTTTGTTTTTTTTGTTTGTTTATCATGACAGGTGAGGCACTGCCTTACCTGCCACTTATTTCTATGAAACCACAGTTTTAGTTTATTTCTGTTTATTTCTGTAATCGTCTTCTCCCCCTGCTTAACGGTTTATACTTCAGGAAACAATCCAATGCAGTTAGATTGCTTGACTTACAACGTTTATGAAGAGTTGATGTTAGGTGCCACCTATGCTACACTATAGCTAAGGACATTAGTGACATCATCAGTCAGAACTTATCACAAATCTCAACACTGATAAGGCAAATAGTTTAAGGAGACTGCTTGCTGCAGATCCATCCAGCATTCAGAATATGAGTTTCTCTCAGAGTTTGATGAGGTTTAGCAATGAGAGAGCTGTTTATACATCCGAAGAGCAGCTGGGATTGGTTTAACTTGGCTCACTACCCAAGGCCCCCCAAGTCTCATGCAAAAGCTAAATGGAGACAATAAACTATAAAGGAAATCCAGTAGCAAAAAAGATTTAACAATGCAGGGAGGGGGAATGGAAATGGAAATGGGAATTACCTTTGTATAAATGTATGAAAAAGAAAGGTATTTATAACCATTTTTATGAATTGTGTTATTTCTTCTTTTAGAAATGGAATTTAAACTATACAAATCATGATATTTAACAATGAATTATTACTTCAATATGAAATTCCCTTTTAATATTTCAATTTAAAATGTTCAGTTATGAAACATTTTGCAATTTTATTTAATTTTGTATGAATTAATTGTTGAATGAGAAATATATTTGTCAAGCAATATTTTTTATGTCACAATTAATTAGTCATCATCAAAATGCTGTTTTGCCATTTCAAAAGAATACCTGGTCCTCCATAGTTTCAAACCGATTTTACCCATCCTGTCAGATAAGCTAACAGACATGAACTTGACAAATTCCTGACTTGTTCTGTGTCTCTTGTGTTTCTGCTTTTCACCTTTTCTTCTTCCACCTCTCTTTAGTTAAGCTCTTCAAAACTGTAAGGAGAAAAAAAAGATTCCGGTCAGCATGAGTGACAACAGCAAAGTCAGCCATTGTTTGAGACAAATGGCTGTGACAAATCCCTGAAAAAACACGTACGGATTGCACTCCAACGTACAATAGAGGACAAGATTGTGCGTCAGCTTCATTTTCACTGTCAAGCCTCTCACTAGCAAAGTGCAGCCTGAAAAAGCAATTACATTCAACGGGGAGACATAAGCGTGATTTGAAATTAATTCTTATTGTCACACAGATGGTGTTGGTGGGAAGTTTTATTCCCCCCCATTTTCCCTGGATGGACAGACTCAGTGAGACAGAGCATCAGCAGACATGCTTGTCAAGAAACATGTCATGTCCAAAGAAAGTTCCCTGCATTTCTTTATAATTTCAGGCACCATTTCTTAGGATTATTTTGTGCTTTCACCTGCAGTTTTATACCTTTGCAATGCAAATTACATTTAAAATCTCATCAGGAATAATCAAATTTATCATTTTGATGCAAAACAGCACATCGGGGTCACAGTAAAAGTCAAATTAAGAGGGTGTTTTTGGATTTAAATACTAGATCCAAAGTGCAAGGAAGATGCATCTATTGCATTTACAAGCAGAGATGAGTCATCCAAGTCCCAGCACCAGACACCCATGGGTGTTGGTACACTTTGTAGTCGCTTATGTACAGCTGCTATTAGCTATTTGCATGTGGTTAGTATATGAATAACTTTGAACAACAACAGAATGCTTCAGATTTTTCTCTTCATGTGTTAAAGATGTAAATCTAATTAACTAGCTGAGATTTGCAGAAGAGTTGTCTCAACCGGAACCATGTGTTAATGTCTCATAAAGCACAGGCCTGTTAAAACACCTGCTCCTCCTTCACAGTTCCCTCTGCACAGCTTAGTTTGCCAGCTAATATTTATACAGCCACATGCTACCGCAGATGTTAACCACATGTAGAAAGCTCTAATCAGAGGCTAAGCATGCTGCCATGTAGCTAGGAGAGCTTCTTTTATCTTTCCCCTCTGTCTACCATTACCTCATTTTCATCCTCTTTCAGGGAACATTAAGCCTCCTGTAGACTGCTAAAAAATGAAGCCAAAGTCACAGATTTATGGTTTTGGTTTATATCTTTGTCGCCAGAAATATCATCAATGTGTTATCTTTCATTCTTCCTTTAACATTTATCCTCTTTCCAGTTATTTCTTTCTCCACAAGAACTCCCACATTTCCTTCTTCTTTTCTTCCTGAAAATAAATGCAGTTCCCTTTGCTCTGATTCTCTTCACAAGATTTAGAGCAGCTATCTTCTGCTGAACCATATGCCAGATGCTAACACCATGCAGGCAGCGCAGTAGCTATTAACAGCATGAGTCAGCTCAGCAGCTGCTTCTATAGGTGTGAGCCACAGAACTGTCACCGTTGCACCTCAAAGTCTTGTCAACATGTGACCTTTCAGTTGTGCAGATAATCTGAGCCCTTAGCGACAGATGTCCTGTTATGATACCAAAAGAGAAGGACAAGGGATTTATAATAATGTGCCCTGCTCTCCCATTAATCTAATTAGTCATCAGCTGGTCTTTAAGGGCATCACATTACTTGATGGATAGAAGATGACATGTTACAGATGCAAACATGAAGTTTTATCTTAGCATAAATGCTTTACCTTAATTCAAAAAGGAACTGAATTTATTTATTTATTTATTTTTGTATAGAAAAAAGGTTTGTTTATTCATCCACATGTAAATGCAGCAGTGGGGGATGAGAAAATGTTCTAACCTATTAAAATGCTGGGGGTAGAGTAGTTGATTTGTAATAAAGTGAAGTGTAAATAAAGCAGCATTTATAGTTATATTTGCAAGTTGCAGTTATGTTGTGATTAGCTTGCTGCACTCAAACTGAGAATCGACCACATGCTGAAAGTAACAGCAAACATGGTCATTTAGTACAAAGTTCAAACTACATTTTTCCAAAATAAACTTAATCAAATACCTGAATATGAGCAGTTCTGAAAAAAATAACTAAAACAAGGCTTGCAAACCTAAATCATCTCAAAATACTGCAGTTATGGGCAAGACAGAAAACCTTACCCTTGTCCATTAAAGATGTGTAAAAATAAAGAATAAAAATACCAGAGGAAATAATGCCATTCAATGAGCCCGTTTCTTGATGGATACACCACGATAAGCCGGTCAACATGTCTCAGTCACTGGAGGGACTTGCACGTTTACCTAACACGTGCATGGGACTGACTGGGACAGGTGCTGTAGCAAATGTGCAGTTAATCACAATGCTGCTGTGCTGCCAACAACAATTAAGAAAATAAGACGGAGCAGAAGCTGAGATTCAGGTACGTGTCACTGAATCATTTACTGTAAATTAAGAAATAGATTGGGATATTCTTTAGCGACTCAAAAGCTAATAGCAGCCAGTTCAGTTGAGAAACAATAGCTGCCGTTTAGAGATGGCCATTATTTATGCACTTGCTGTAACAAATGGAAATTGCACTGCTGCTAACATGCATGAGGTCAGAACTTACTTCTGAAATAGTTCAGAGGAGGAGGAGTTTTAATAGCTTTACATTTTCACCTTTGCATCATCCTCTCCAACAATAAATGGGAAAAACTGAATTGTGTGATGACCAACCATAGTCTTCAAAGCCTACTGTCCTAAGGTTTTAGATGTTTCCCTTCACATGATTTAAACTCAGTAGATCTCCAATGTATCTTGTGGTTAAGAAACATCTAAAACATGCAGGATAGTGGTTCTAGATTACCTGATTTAATGATTTCTGGTATACATGGTATGTATGATATGATAATATGATTGTGTTATTCCAAATATCACACATACATGCCAACATATTTTATATTCTTATAGGATAAGATGAAATAAGATAATAAGCCCTGTTTGACATTATAAAATATGTACTGGGGGAGGTTAGGGATCACATAATCCAAAATGGGACTTGTTTAAAGCGTCTATTGTAGTTGAACCTTCCTGGAGCACTGGCCAGCAGGTTGTCTGTTTGTGGTGGCAAATGGAGAATCCACAAGTGAACTTTAGTCTGAGGGAAGCTGTTAAGCTAAAGAATGAGGACTTTTAAGTTTAATTAATGTTGGTAAAGTTTTCCGGCAGTAAAATTCCAGATGCAGGAAGTCTTTTGGGGTAATGGGGCTGTCTTAGCCAGTTCTTCTCATCAAAGTCAAAGGGAGATCCGGGACAGCAGTTCTGGAATATGTCCATATTTTTAAAACTGGAGAGCAAAAAGTGTGCTCAAACTATTCAACCTCACTAAGTTTATGCCAAAGTGTTAAAAAAGGATGCTCTGGCCAACAAATTCTGGAGCAGCGGTGTGGTTTTTGCCCAGGTAAACTAACAAGGCAAAGAACGAGTATAAAGGAAAACAGTGTTTACTTATAAATGAACCATATTGTGTTTTACTCAACCTTTGCTCTGCTTATTTTTAAACATAAAAGTTAGGAATTATATTTTAGATTAATTTTTGTTGTTAAACCCAAACTCTTGTATTTATGATCATCCAGCCACAGGGATTCGGTCTGTTTTACCACTTTGTGATCTGGCAGCATTGTAGAGCATCTGGTCTCAAGCGGTTTGGCACATTTCACCTTGAGCGTCTTAAATACTGTATTTAAGTATTTCCAGAATATTAACAAGGATCTATTAAGTAAAACTCATCCGTTGACATGTTTTGTGAGGATTCACCCCAGCACCCATCTGTTTAGTCACACACACATTAGTCTAACTTTGTTGTATTGTAAAGATTGTTCCACTGAGTGAGTGTTTTTTAATAGAAGTATGTTTGCCTCTTTTTCATGCTCAGTGATTCATACGTAGTGTGTAGTGTACTGAACCCTTTGTTCAACCCAACTTCTATTTTATCCATTTTATTTTTGCATCATTAATTAGGCTTACAAAACTGTAAAAGCACCCACCCAGCCAGCTGTAACTTTAACAGGCATGCAAACATCTGTAAGAACCAGGATCTGTATCACTGTCGAGTCTATTTAAGGTAATATCTTCCCCTGGCACAGTCCATCTGACAGAGCTAATTACGATAAAGTCTCGGCTGGGAGGTTTCACACAATGCCTGAGAAACCTTAAACACAGAGATGCGGGCTGTTTTTCTTACTTTGTTTCCCTCTCAAATCACTGTTCCGTTCCTTGAGCACTCTTAACTCCCACGTGGAGGCCTTCCTCATTAAGAGGATGGAAGAATCTCAGATTTCTCTACCTTCTCCTCCTCAGCATGACAGTGTGGGGAGCTCTTGATTGACGGGTGAGACATTTCTGTCGTTGGCGTCTCTCCCAGGTGCTGTGTTTACTCACCAGGGTACTTTATACACACACACACACACACACATATGCACAGAGCACTGACAAAAACAATTGTGCACAAATGACATCAAATAGAAATAACTGGAAGTGAAACTAACACCGCACGCAACGCCACGGGACTACTGATGCATGTCCCAAAAGACAACCTGTGAAACTGTTAAAGGTGAAAGGATGGGGGTGCTAAAAATAAAACAGAAAGTCTGATGTTAGTAGATGCTGACGATAAACCATGCAAATCAGCTGTTCTCACATCAGTTTCAAAGCTCTGTTTGTGAATGTGCTGAATTTTGCCAACATGTCTTTCTGCCATGATTCAAGAATAGACCGATTAGCTACAAATACATCTGAGCATATGCAGAGAAATATGTGCGAGAGACTGATCCCAGCATGTGTTACATAGCAAGGAGAAAGTTTGCATTTGCCCCAGAGAACCAATAAGTTTTTAAATTAAACTCATTTCCCTGATAGCCAGTCACATGGATCACTTTGCACACTTACACTAAGAGAACATGCATTGTTGGTTGCCCTAAATATAATATAAAACTTAAATTTAGAAAACTAGTATTAACCCCCTTTTTGTCTATAAAGTGTATATGAAAAGAAACAGGGAAGAAAACAAGACAAAAATAGAAGAATAAACTTCAAAACTTCAGCCACAGTCAAAATGCTAAACAGTATTTCTTTGCAAAGACAGATACAACTGAGGTTCTGTCAGTGACCCTTGTGATGCTTCTAACTAACACACCTCCAGGTATTTGCATAAGTCTCATAGCTGATGGCACACTGCAGTAAAAACCAGGACAGGGGGTCTAAAGCAGCAACTCTGATCCTCTCTCCTAAAAGTTTTAGTTGTTTCTCTGCTTCAACAGACCCATTCTCCTCAGGCTCAGTGCAAGCTTGTTAATGAGCATTTAATTTGGGCCAGGTGAGAAAACACATATCAGGGTCTCAGGTAAGTATTTTCATGGGAGCCGAGCTGCCTTTAGCTTCTCTGTAGTTTAAACCCTGTTAATGTCTTAAGATCTCATGTTAATTATTGTGTCATCTGGAGGTCATGAAGCTCATTTACGCATGATAAATTAATTTATCTCCATAAATCTGCTTTTCATTTTCTTGAGACAAGCATTTGTTTTGTGATAACAAAGATGCTCAAGACAAGCGCCTACATTTATTGTTCATTTTTGCAGTTGGAAATAATTTATAACTAAAAGGGTTTAGAAATAACCAACCCGATATGTTTTGAAAACATTTTTTTCTCATCTAAAAATATAAATTATTCTGTTAAAGAAAATTATCATCACTATTTCAAGGTAAGGATAGTTGTTATTTAGAGAGAACTGCACCAAAATGCTTCCTCAAATTTGGCTGCACTCGGCTTCCATACAACACAGATCTCAAATTTAAAAACAAGTACAATACTTTGAAGATTGTGACATGAAGCTTTGGTTTGAGATGGATAAGCCAGTGGTCAGGATAAGGGGGATCCAGAGTCCTTAGAAATGCTACAAACTGATAGAAGGATAAACAATAGCTCATCAATCTACTGAGACCTAGTGAGACCTTTATGGTGGAGTGACCAGACAGAATAAAAATTCACAAAAAGAAACATAACAGTGCAGAAGGACACCTGAAGGACTCTCATATTATCTATGTTGTTTCATGATTTATTAAAGTTGCCAAATATTTTGTCAAACCCTGGGGATAAAGAAAAACAAAGTCAGTTTCTTTGATTATTGATTAGGAAATATAGCAAGAAATGTAATCAATATATTTTTAATTGTTTGGTGGCATCTTTTTTTGTCTATATGAACTTAGCTGTTTTCATAAAATATTTTTATCTTGTGACAATTATGATTGACTTGATCTGTCAGTTTGCATTGTTTAGATATTATATACAAAAACAGCTGAGAAAAAGACTAGAAGACATCATAAATTAGATTTTTTTCTGTCACAAAACTTGTTATGTCAATTAATCTTAAAGAAAACTGTTTCTTCCCAAGACTGCCATAAAAAAATCTTATTAAATTACATAAATCTTTTGCTTCTATCAAGTATTTCACTGCAGATTTAACAGAAAGTAGACTTCCTAACAGTAATCCAGAGATGCAGCAAACATACAAGTCAGATCAGAACTCTCTGACTCTGACATCTGGTCTGGATGCCATGGCAACACCATCCAGCAAGCAGGTCACCCCTGAGGCTCTGGAACCTCAGTTCTCTATTCATAGAGACAAACAACTCACACACTTAAACACACTCATGCTAAGTGGGAGGAAATATGTTTTTGCAATGAGATCAGTTTTCTCTAACCTCCCACTTTTTCCTGTTGTAGTGGCTGCACTAGTAGCAGTCTGAGATCGTTAATTTAATCATTTGGCTGAGGATGACTCAGATTATCGCCTCTATTTTTCTGCAAAGAAAACACTTGCAGTTTAAAGTAAAAAAAGTCCAAATTTTGTAACAAAGCTGACTAATAAAGAAAAATTGACCTTATAGAAGGGGTCAAATTTTACAATGAGCTCACAATTTCCTCCTTTTTGTTCAACATTTTTACATACTATATTACATGTGCAGTAAGGCTGTCTTTTACAATAAATGCCATTAAACCTAACAAGGTCCCACTGAGGAAAAAAGGAATAAAGCCACCTTTAAAAAGCCTTCAATTCAAAGCTACGGTCACTGCAAGAAAAGGTCATACTTCTTTATAAAAGTGTGGTTCAATCACTTGTGATACTTATTTTCCTTTTTCTATTTTTGTCTATTAATAAAAAACTGATGTTTCATACTGACTTTTTATATTTGTATGTGCAAAGCATGACATGAAGCTAAGATATAAAATGCTAAGAAATTGAATTTGGAGTGTGACAGAGGAAAATAATTCTTATTGGCTTGCTAAGTCTAAATTTATACATTATCGTCAGGTTGATAATTTATTATGATTTATTTTTATTTAATATTATTAAATATTTATTTTATTTTACTTACCTTTCATTTCTTTACTTTTTAAATTTAATGTGGTTATTTGTACATACACATTGTGTTAAAGGTCACATTGATTACATTGAATTCATACTTGAAGAAAAAAAAATCTTTAATAGAAAATGTATTTATTATGTAATTGTTTCTAAAGTAACCACACGTTCAACACCTGCGCCTTGACGCCAATGTTCATCTGCTTCACTAATTAATTGCACCAAAATCCATCCTGTACACAAACCAGCTGCATCACTCATAAAGTGACAGTGTGGTCAAACTGAGACCATCTGGTTTCTTTCAGGAAATATAAGAAGACTCATTGATGGACAAGTGTTGACACATGCAGGCAGAGATCCCCTGGTGCTTATGCTTTTTATCAGGAGGAGTTACTGACATCTGGTCCAGATGGAGATATCTCATAATTCCCAGAGCCACTTTTAATAAGTGACATGAGAACTTCTTAGATTGAAGTCAAAAAATGACAGCAGCAGCAAGAAAGACGCTCAAATGTGTGCTTGAATTTATGGTTATGATGTAAATGTTGGCGCCAGCAGGATGGAGGTGTGATAGAAAAGATACTTTTGGCTTTAGGATTGGATCACTGAGTAATGTTGTTTGATATAAAATCTCCCAGGAAAATGATGGGGCTTTTCTACGGAGCCCCCCAGGTAACATGGACATTTTTTTTTATTTTGCGTGCCCACGCAATACTTTTGCGTTCCCTCGCAATACTTTTGCGTGCCCACGCAATACTTTTGCGTGCTCTCGCACTACTTTTGCGTGCCCACGCAATACTTTTGCGTTCCCTCGCAAATACTTTTGCGTGCCCACGCAATACTTTTGCGTTCCCTCGCAATACTTTTGCGTGCCCATGCAATACGTGTGCTTTTCCTCGCATGCTGCAAGTCAAGTTAGTGTGCTGGATCGTTTGTAGACGGACCCGGAGAGTGTTTACAGTTTATGTGTAAAGACACAGTGTTTACAGTTTTATATGTGTAAAGACACACAGTGTTTACAGTCTTATGTGTGTAAAGACACACAGTGTTTACAGTCTTATGTGTAAAGACACAGTTTACAGTTTTATATGTGTAAAGACACTTATGCAGTTTTGTATAGTTGCAATGTGTTTGTTGTATTCTGTCAAATTGTGCCAGAAAAATGTTCTACCCTTAACTTGTTGTCATACTGTTATTGTCTTACTGAAAACATGTGGAAAGTGTCCCGTCCATCAGGTTCCTAGGCTCCACTGTCTCTTAAGATCTCTCTTGGTCTACCAACATCAGGGCCCTAGTGAAAAAGGCCCAACAACTGCTGCACTTCTGCCGCATCCTGAGGAAGTTCAGCATTAACCAGAGGCTTCTGGCCTTCTACCACTGCTCTGTGGAGAGTTCCTTCATCTACTCTCAGAGTGTGTGGAATCCAAGCTCCAAGGTTGAGGACAGGAAGGCTGTGCAGAGGGTCATAAAAACAACCCAAAAAATCATTGGCTGCCCCTGGCCTCCCTTCGAGGATATGTCCAGATCCCGCTGCCTAAAGAACATCAGGCAATCCTGAGGAACCCTACCCACCCAACCTGTTTTACCTGCAGCCCTCAGGACGCTGCTACAGGACAATCAGATCACACACCACCAGATTAACAAACAGCTGCTTCCCCTGGGCCATATCGACTGTAAATCACGAGCAAAACATTTAATCCCAGGTACCTAGGTTTATGACCTTTTTAATGCTCTTTGATGATTTTTTTAATGATTTATTTATTTGATTTCTGTACATATTCCATGTTACAGCACACTGGCACTATAAATAAATTAATTATATATATATATATATATATATACATATATATATATGTATATATATATATATACATATATATATATGTATATATATTTATTATTATTATTATTATTATTATTATTTAAAAACACAGAAGGTACACAAGGTAAAGTCTTTGAGTCTCACGTTTTTCCCTCCTCGGAATACCTCCAACTATTCAGAGAACTGCACTGATGGCTTCTCTGAGACACATGTACAAGTCAATAGCCTGATATGGATCTGTTGGTGCCATCCGGCGGAACTCAGACATGAACAAATTGCACAGCTCATATACATCAGGATCACATGGTATGGTCAGCCGAAAGACACATTCATTTTTGCATAGTTGCACATGTTCATTTTCAGTAGGTGAAAGAAAATCTCTCGTCCTGTAGAGTTCCGGAAGAGCGTACATTTGGACGGCCGCTGGGAACGTTTATGTTTTTCGATGGCCTGATTTGGTGTGCGTTCCAGACTTGTGCAGTGTCGTCCAGCTCATCCTGTGAGACAAACAGGAGTGAAGAGTATACAAATGTTAACTTTTAATGAGTTGAGATTCATGATATGATGGTTAATTATTTTATCTCACTTCACTCTTCCTGTCCTCTTACCCCCCCCCCCCCCCCCCCCCCAACCGACACACACACACACACACACACACACACACACACACACACACACACACACACACACACACACACACACGACCTATAGGGACAAGGCTGCTCCTAATCCCCTATAAATTAATAAATCACTTTTTCGAAACTTTTCTAGCATACAGCATTCTCTAATATTCTTTCTAAATCTGTAAAATAAGCAGTGCCAGACGCATACTATAGTCCATTACATTCCATCGACTTACTTGTATAAGTCCCATACAGCAAAACTGAAGTATGCTTTTGTCCAGAAAACCACCGTCAAAATATCCATTGTCTCTGAGATCAGCAAACAGGGAGATCCAGAACTCCAAGCACTCGCTGCGAAGAAACCGCCACCAATATTCAATTCTTTGATTAGCGGTGCTTGCCCCTTCCAGGAAGCTCTCAGGAGTCCGTATGGCTTAAGTTTATCGTAGGAGTCAACGTGCCAGATAAAGTTTGGGCCTTTACTAAAGTAGTTCCTTCGCCTGAGACGCCTTGCTTGCCTTCTTGAAACTCCTGAGGGATCAAGCTCTTTCAGCACCAGGCGCACATCTTCTTTCCTCACACAAAGTCCATGCTGCCTGCATTTAGCGTACATCCATCGGTACCCGTGAAGCTGTCCTGAATGCTGCAGCTCCCTTCGGATGAACTCGACCAGTACTGCAAGTTCTGAGTAGTCCTTTCGATGACATCCACTTAAATTCAGAAGTCTTTTTAAATGCGTCAAGCTTATATGTAACCCATGTTTTTGGGCAAGCACAGTTACAATATCTTTATACTGCAGACTGATCTCAAAATAAAACTTAATAAACTTCTCCAGAGGGTGAGGAAACTCCATTGTGTCCACGGTGACGCAACTAACGAGTGTGTTGTACATCCTGCTTAATATAAAAGTATTGCGAGGGAATGCAAAAGTATTGCGAGGGAACGCAAAAGTATTGCGAGAGCACGCAAAAGTATTGCGTGGGCACGCAAAAGTATTGCGAGGGAACGCAAAAGTATTGCGTGGGCACACAAAATAAAAAAAAATGTCCATGTTACCTGGGGGGCTCCGTACTTTTCAATTGTGCAACCAAATTTCTAACTTTTTTTTTTCTCTTTATTTTCAGTCAACCCCGTTCTCTTTTATGACGGTGCACAGTGGTGCCCGCTTCTCGAGCTCCCGGGACTAAGTCCTTTTTTAGTGACTTTGAGGCTGAATTTATTGGTAGTTCTGCACTAAAAGCATGTGTGAGGTAAAGCATTAAGGAACTCATCTATTTTAGAGACAGTTCAACAACAACTTTTTCACCCACACTCAAAACTACTCTTAGCAGACTGCAGCTGCTGAGGACCATGAAGTGGTGCTGCAGAACATGTGGACACGCCAGTAACAGGGAGCAGTGCTCCTGCAAGCAGAGGAGGGGCAGGCTAGGCGGCTGGCTAGGTCAGCTAAGGGCAAGCAGGCCATCGATTCTATCACTCTTCCTGGCTAACATTCTTCCCAGGATAATAAAATGGACCTACTACGCCAGAGGCTGGGTGTTTCAAGGTAAATGAGGAACTGCTCTGCGCTCTGTATAACGGAAACGTGGCTAAACGGCAGCATGCCTGACTCAGCTTTCCAGATCAATGGGCTACAGCTGTTCGGGGTTGACCGGGACTCCTGTTCGGGGAAAAAAAACGTGGAGGGGGCATCTGTGTTTTTGTCAACAAAGGTTGGTGTATAAACAGTGCACTTATAGGAAGTTATTTGTAACCCAGAAGAGAAAACAACTTCTTTTTCCTTTTATTTGTCGCAATACAACTGTGTACTTTTATTTTGAAAAAAAAGGAAATGTAATTCTCTTCCCTCACTTGTTTTCCTGTTCGGGTGGTCACGTTGTGTGATAGTGGCTTTCCGACTGGTTAAGAGTAACGTTAGTCCCGCCTTCCAGTAAGTGGACTTAATCATGCACTAGCTTATGTTTTTTTGCACTTGGAGAGTGAGCGAGGCAGGTAGTAGACAGTCTGCGGTAAGCTGTTTGAGTTACCTTGATGAGTTTCTGTAAAAAAAAACTATTATTGTAAACAAATTTAGCATGGTTTGAGTGCTAATTTAAGATGTTTACTGTGCTAAGTGAACGGGAACGCGAGCTAGAGAGGCTGTTTGCTGGGCTCATGCTGAAACTTCTTGGTGAGTTGAAACCATGTGCGTGCTAGAGGAAACATGCTAGCGCTCTGTTGCTATTAGCTTAATGCTAATCTTGAGTAAATGTTAATGTGTAAAAAATACTGGAAATGTTATTTCTGGTAGAGGTGTGATTTGGTCAAGTGGAATTTAAGTTTGCAACAGTGTAAGCAATTTCGATTAGTTTTTTTTTACTATTTTCTTGGTCAAATGTAATGTTCATTCAATGTTAATGCACATTTTTATTGCTTAATATGTTAGAGCTTACAGAAAATTCTTATGTAAAGCTGAGAATAGTAATTAAATGGGGTTTATTGTTATCCTTTGATCTTGAAGGAAAATATTTTTGTGTCATTTCATGTTATGCTTTTCAAAAGCTAAAAGATGGTTTAAAAATCAATCATTTCATTGGTTAAGGATAATGAACATAATTTCATGATTAATAAAAAAAGGAAAAAAGGGAGAAACTCATTTATTTGTGTACATGAGTTAAAACGTTTTTGTAAAACAAAGGATATTTTGAGTTAAAAAACATGCATGTGAAATATTGTTTATTGTTAAATAGTAATATGGAAAAAAGAAATTGGAAATTAAGCTATAGCTGTGTGAGAGCGAAAATATTTAGCTGCATACAATAATACCATTATTGTTGTGCAGGCTAGGTTTTTTTACGGTTGAAGAACGTTTGGATTGGATTCTTGGACACCCAATGTTCTCTGGATGGAGATGGCGAGCCTGTACCCAGAATCAAGTTGAACTCTCTTCTGAAGACCCTCGACTTAACGGTTAATCAACAAAGTGGTAACCATTCACACCCACGGGGGAGGAAAGGAACTGAATTAACAGGAAAGTAACTTGACTTAAGTTTGACTGAAGAAAACAAACACTGAGCTCAAGAACTGGGTTTTATTTCTTTTGCTGGCTTTTACTTTTATTGTTATGGTTATTGCCACTGTTGTAATTATTATTTTTGTTCCTATTTTCTTTCTTTTTGTACAAATAATAATCATTATTTTTGAGTATTGGTGCCTCCAGCCATTTCATTCCGCACTCGCTTTACTCCCATTGTACTCCTGATGAACTTAGTAACTGGTCCACACGGTTGTAAAGAATTATAGTCTACTCAGCATTAATCAGGGGTTACATATTGGTCTGAGGAAATAGAGCATCTGACTGTTAGATGCCAACCGCCCTACATGTCCCATGAGTTCAGAGCTGTGTTCATGACTATTGTTTACATCCTACCAGGTGTTAACACTAACACCAATGCTACCAAGGCACTACGGGAGCTACATGACACCATTAGCTCTCTGCAAACCAAGCACCCGGACTTTAACCATGTAAAGCTAATTGACACGCTTTCTAGATTTCACCAGCATGTCATCATACCTACACAGTGGAACAACATGCTGGACTGTGTGCACACATTCACGGAGCATACAGAGCCCTCCCCCGTCTCCACCTGTTATGGCCACTGCCTATTGCTGGCAGCTGCTGCTCTGACTGGAGTGGCTGGATTCAACACACCTCAGTCTCCTCCCCTCTGATTGGTGTTACGTCCCCTTCGGGACGTGAGTTAAGTGATGATCATTGCCGACAGCTGGGACTTGTTCAGCCTCAAAAGGCTGGGCCCTGATGTGTCTTTGGACTGGCTGCATCGGATGCCCATCACTCTCCTTCCCTCTGATTGGTTGGCTTTCAAGCCAACCGCCTTGCAGCTTCCTGGATAACTAGGAAATAAAAGAGCTGCTGCAGTGTGTAGTCGGGAGGGAGAAGTGGGCTGCACAGGCTGCTTCCCCTTACTTGGGATGAGAAAGAGGCTAATTAGCACAAGTGGCCTCTTCTCTTTGTGTTTGGCTGGATAATGGCGGCGATGTTTTACTGGGTGTTTGTTGTGCTGGGTGGTGGTCTGTTTGAGGTTGGACAGGTTGAGTGTGTGCAGCAGGACAACTCCTGCCTGCTCGTGTGTTCCCTGTGGGGGGAACGGTAGAACAGTCCATTTAGTTTGGGCCTACCTTTTGTTCTACACTCAGTATTGGTTTGAGCATCGCTGTGCTTTCGTTTGTGTTCAGCCATTTTGTTATCCTTGTGTTAAGTTTTAGGTTTATGTTGTGTTGGGCTAGCTTAGGCTTTTGTTTGTGACGGATGTCACTCAGTTTATGGTAACTGCTGGTTTTTTGTTTGGTTTAGTTTTCACCCCGAGTTATGGACACACCTTTGTTTCACTCGGTGGTTTTTGTATATGGTTTTTGGTTAACCCTTCTGTATTTCTTTTCAGCAGTTTCACTAACCCCAACACTTTACCTTTTTTGTTCCAGGTTTTATTTGTTGTTTTACATTTATGTCAATAAAATGGGTTGTGTATGACTTTTACACCTGTCCTCAACGTGCTACGCGATGGACCAATCAGGCTGCCGTTTACTAGAAGCCTATGCTGAAAAGGCTGCAGCAGAAGCCAGTTGGGAGGAGAAGCCGAAAATGGCTCAGGCCACTTCCCCTCACTTTGTGCACTGCGTGTGTGCATGTGTGTGGTATCAGGGTGAGACTGGTTGGCGCAGGTGGTCTCATCCTGATCTTGGCAGAAGTTTTGGTAGTAGGGCTAACTGGGTGTTCGCTGTGCTTCATGTGGGTGATTCCGTTTGGTGGCAGACCATTTTGTGCTGTCCTGTGTGAGGACTTAGTTATGGCTCTGTTTAAGTTGGATTCACCGTTCTACACTCAGTTCTATTTAAACTTTGCTACACCTTTATTTTGTTCTGTCATAGTGGGTGTTTTGTGTTTAGTTTTAGTGTTGGGCTAGGTTAGTGTTTTTGTTTGTGACGACGGTCACATTAGTTATGGATCCGCTGCTCTTTTGTTTGGTTTTAGTTTCCTCACCGAGTTTTAGTCACTTCTTTGTTTGCACTCGGTGGGTTTTGGTATGTTTTTTGGCTTTTCTTTCAGCAGGTCCGCGAACCCCAACATTTGTTTATTTTGTGTATTTTTCGTTACAGGTTTCACTCGTTGTTTCACTTATGTTTAATGAAATGTGTCGATTATAATTTTTCAATCTGTGTCCCAACATGTTTTTGTTGCGTCCTAGCATACCCCTAAAGTGGGTCGTAACACCACCTCCGGGTTTTCTAATCACACCTCCATCCTGCTGGTCCCAGCCCATCATCCTCTGGTGAAACGATCCAGGCTCACAGTCAGGATGGTCCCTGTGTGGCTCAGTGGTGCAGCCTATGTGCTCCAAGACTGCTTTCAGTGCACAGACTGGAAGGTATTCAGAGATGCAGCCACACAGGAAGGAGAAGTGCACCTGGGGGAATATATTTCATTTGTCCCAGGCTTCATCTCTAAATGTGCTGATGATGTCTCCACCACCAAGACAATCTCCGCCTACCCAAACCAGAAGTCCTGGCTGAATGCAGAGTTGAGAGCAATGATTTAGCACCAGAGCCACTTAGTTCATTTGTTCAGAGACAGAATAGCAATAGAGTCACCAGAGGTTCCATCAGCCAGAACTGTAAGCGTCCAGACTGTAGAACTTTGTTTGGTCAGTCTGTCTTTTCTTACAAAAGTGCAAAGCTGTGGAATTCATTACCAATTGAACTCAAGACCATATCTGAGTTTAAAACCTTCAAATCTAGGCTCAAGTGTTGGCTACAAACAAACCAAAACTGTACCCATTTGTAAATAGCACTGTATTTGTGTGTGAATGAATGAATTATAGATTTTTAAATGTGTGTATGGGTAAGTTTTATATAGGTTTTGTAATGTATCATTGTGCTTTAATGTAGTGTAGAAAGGTCCAACCAGGGACAGGAGTTGAGAATTCGAACAGACAGCAGCGATGGGATCACTGAAGGTGGAAACTAAATAAACATATTATTGCTGCACATACACGTTTGTCACCGAATGCTTTATTATGTTAATGTTGATTTAACAGATTAAATAAGTGTAACCACAACAATTTCATAAATTTTCGGAGGGAAATATCCATCTCGACCAACAAGCTAGCATTTATTAAAGATCAGGCATGATGGTCCTCATTAGCCTCTATATTTCTTACTGCTAACCGTCCTTACAATTCACTTTATAAGGTTAAATGATCAGCTTGTTAGAGCTTATTTTCATCTATTAAAGCCAGCCGTGTGGTAGCATGTAATGTCTCAGCAGTATGGACTTATAGTCAAAGACACAATGAAGATCCCCTTCAGACAGGACTCTGTCTCTCAGCTGCATTTCAATGGTTTGTATTTAAAAGTCCAAATCTGCAGTTAAGGTGGATTTTTTTAACTTTATCATGCTTAGCTTATGTTCTTCCATTTTTGTCTTTTTTTTTTTTTTTAAATTATGCTTCCTATATTATGTTTGTAATGTCTTTGTAAAGCCCTTTGAATCACCATGTTGTTGAATTGTGCTGTACAAATAAAGTTGCTTTGCTTTGAATGTAAAAGGTAAAAGGAAAAGTCTCACTGAGTAAAAGCTTGATTTAACTAAAAACGTGCTTGACCTACTGGTGGGACTGGCACCAACAGGACAAGAAAACAAATGAAACCTTGAAAAAAAAAAAAAAACCTAAACTTTTTAATGACATAAGACAACAGGGCAAGGCTATAAAGTAAATAGATCAGTTGTAGTATGCATAATGAAATGATAAAAATAAACCTTGGGGAAGGAAAAATGACAAACTGATGGATGTTAGTGTTCCTGTTGGAATAAATATTTAAAAAAAAAAAAAAAAGACAGTAATGGCTAAATTAGCTACAGAACGTAAATGTAGAACAGCTGTAACATGAGCTAATATCAATGAGTGTTAACCAGATAAGTAAACAAGTATGTGTGAAAAGTAAAGAGAGAAGATAAGAGTGATAGTGAGTGAATAGAGATGCACAGAGAAATAGGTTTATTATTAATTAGGAATAAATTTAGGTGATTATTAGTTATTGGTGAGACATGGAAAGCAAAAGGGGATCAAGGCAGTTTTAATAAATATTTAGACAGTTTAAATAAAATCTGATGGAGAAAAGCCAGTAGGCTCTGGATAATTACCTAACAGGTCATCTGCTCTGTGACTTTCTATTATATGTAATGGTTATATAAAACATTTTACAGACAAGAAAACAGTCAATCATGGTGAACTGTGCACCATTTGGATGCTCCAACTAGTCTGAGAGGAGCTTCCCAATGTATGGATTCCCGAAGGACCCAGAACGGAGGAAGAGGTGGCTTGTAATGGTCGGCAGGAAGGATTTTAATATAGCTGCACGAATAAGCAACAATAAGAAACTGTGCAAGGTACGTTATTTCTACAGAGGTGACCTTTTTATTAAATTTTTAACAGGTTTCCACTAACCTAAGTCATATTGAACATCAAATTCTACAAATCTATGAATAAGACCTGATCAGTACACTGAAATAAATAAGACCGAGTCAATGAGAGTGTCACGACTCTGAGTATATCGAGGGCTCTGGCTGAGGTCTGCTGACCAGTCACTTCCTGCGGTCCCGAGATCCAGGCTGAAATGAAGAGGTGACAGAGCTTTTTTTGTTGTCACCCCCAAAGTGTGGAACAGCCTCCCCATTAATATGAAGATCTCACCAACTGTGGACATTTTTAAATCTCGTTTCAAGACTTATTTTTATTCTCTTGCTTTTAAACCAGACAGCGTTTTGGCACTTTGGCTGATTATTTCTTTCATGTTTGTGTTTTCATAGTCTTTTATTTCTGTTATATTGTGTTTTATTATTTATGCTCCCAAAATGTTGTTTCTATTTTCTAAATCTTAGTTGTCCAGCACTTTGATCAACACGTGGTTTTTAACTGCTGAAACTTTGTGAACATTGAAACGATTGTGAGCTACAGACATCAGTTTAAACAGTGCTGGGAGTTTTTTTTTTTTTTTTTTTTGAACAGAATATTCAGTCAGAGCCTCTAATGTGGATTTCAGTAACAAAACTATCCAGCGTGTATCTAAAGTAACGCTCAACAGTGTTAAGTAAACAACCTCATATGTGTGTGATAGATGTAGGGCATTCAGAAGCAGTCCCACTTTTCTGGAAGATCAAGGGCATCTTAGACATCATGTGGTAAAAATGCTGCTTTCTATGTTGTATGAGCACCACTTGTGTGCATACAGTCAGAGCTCCAAACGTTGTGAAAGCAGATGATGTTGAGGAAGGGATCATCTCTGCCTTCTGCACATACTTTGTCTTCAAGCTGGCATACCGGAGATACCTGAAGAGCTGCATGGTCCAGAGGTGCATGGTGGTGACCATAGCAGCGCTTCTAAAGCTCCAGGGGAGAATTTACCTTAATAAAAGTAATTCAGCACATAGTACTTTATAGAATTTATTATTATTATTATTATTATTATTATTATTATTATTATTATTGTTGTTGTTGTTGTTGTTGTTGTTGTTGTTGTTGGCTCAGAGTTAGAGGAAGAAAAACCTGTAGATTTTTATTTTTGTTGTGATAAATTGAACTAATTACAATAAAACCACCAATGACGCCCTGAGCAATGTAGGAAAGACCAAAACTGTTAGTTCCACATGTATCTGATCATCCAGTGTGCAATAGCAACGAGCAATGCAAAGTAACATGTTTAGTTTGTTTATTTGTCACATGTTCCATCGTACAAGTACAACATGCATGTAAACTCAGCCCCATCCAGTCTGCAAATATAAGTGTAAGAATAGTAGAACACACACTTTTTGCTGTTGTTTTCATGTTCATGGTTTTCACAGTGTGTCTTTCTGCAGGTGCTCCTGATGATTGTCTGCTGTGTTTTCATATAGAGGCTATTGGATGTTTTCTGTTTCTCTACCGGTGTTGCAGCTGGTTATCCCATTGTTTCTGTTTTTTCTATCTTTGTCCTCTCTCCACTTTTTACTCTCCTTTTCTCTTCTGTTTATTTCCATTCAACTTTATTTGTACAGCAACACTCTGCGACAAAGTCCTCTCAGGGCTCCTTTCTTTCATATCCTGTGTCAAGTCCAGCTTTTAAATCTATTTTCAGCAAAAAAACTCATAAAAAAATGAATAATACTGAAGTATCAGAGGAGCGTTATATGTCATGGTCATAGGTGATGTTCTTGGTTTTGTCATGTTTAGTTTAGTTTCCAGTTTTGTTCTTTCCCTTGTGCGTTCAGTGTTTCTGTTTCCGGCTCGTTAGTTCACCTGGTCTGATTGCTCCCTCACTTCACCTGTTCCCTGTATATATAGGCCTTGGTTTCTCTCACTCAGTGTTGTTGTTTCCATGTTCAGTCTGTTGTTCCTTGATATTAAATCCTGGATAGTGGCGTTGGTTTGTCTCCTGCCTCATCAGTCTGCGTTTGGGTCCTCACCTCTGCTGTCCTGTCACATTATATCCATAAAGCTCCTCAAATGGGGGAAGTTAAAACATTTCCAAGGCAGGAGGAGAGCTTGTTTTATCTGTTATATATTTCTTATTTCATACATCTGACTTCTGTACGTATTATAAGGTGAGTCAGTTCAGGTGGTTAGGATTACAACTCACATGTGGAAATGTACACGTATGTTAATTTAAAGATAACTTTTAGCTCTTGACAATTTAATCATGTGAAATACTGGATTTTTCACTTCCAGATAGCAGTGAATAAAGGTTGTGGGATTTTGTAGATCCATTGTGAAGTTGTAATGTATAGAGAGATGTTTCATTTATAATTAAATGTATAAATACTGAAAATTAATATTTTATTCAATAAACAAATGTACCAGTGAAATGCATTTAAAAAGTTAATAAACTAAAAACATGTAGTTGCTAATCGTGACAATTGTACCGTTTATGGGATGGTGTAAAAAACAACACAGAATGTGGAAATTTAAAGTATTGATATCATGCATAGCATAAAAAGTACATTTTTAGTGGTATTTTTATTGACACTTCTATATATCTTTTAATGCATTTACATTTTAATTATCCATGAAGCATGAAAAGACGGATCAATCTGAAGTCGGAGCAGCTCAGCTGGTAAGAGGACAGATTGTCGTGGCTGAAGATGTGACGAATGCTCTGAATTCAGCTCCTGAGTTAAAGAGTCAAACCTGCTCAGAAACTCTGAGGATCCTGTGATTGGGCAGCTCAGGATGATGTTCAGCTGCAGCTGGAAGCAGAAGCTTCCAGTTCAAATCCTCTAAATGTTGTAGAAAGACTGATGTTGGTTTTTAAGGCCAACAGCCAAAAATAAAGAGTGAAAAACTTTAACAAAGTCTTTCAGAGTGTGTGGGAGAGTAGCTCACCCTGATGGGTGAAGCCCTGGAAGATCAGTAGGACTGGGATCAAAACCTCTGAATGACTATTTTTTACCCTTTAGATGCCAAATGAAGGAGTTAGAAAACTGCAGAGGCTGTAACTGTGTGTAACTGTGTAACTGTGAGGATAGCTCAGGGGGATGGAGACCTGGCTCAAGTTCAACAAGTTGTAGGTTCAAATCCTACAGCATACAGGTGATCAGTTCCAGACACCATGAATTTAAAGCTTCTTAAGGACCTGGGATTGAACGTCTTCATTCACATCAATTTTCATGCCCAACGACCAAAATGAAAAGATAAAAGCGCCACGAGAACAAGGTTGAGTGTGAAGGGTTCTTGGTGGCGTGGTGGGGTTGGCAGAGAACCGTAAGTCGCCAGTGGCGCAGCGTCTAGTTCGAATCCTGCCCGTCTCAGGTACCTGGATCAACAAAACCATCCTGCTCCGGTGGGTTGGGGAGGGGGCCGTGTCCCCTCCCCGTACTCTGGGGAGGTAACAAGTAGGGGTTATAAATCAGAAAACTAAAACTGGCAGGAATTTTACTGGGACCATGAAAGCCTGGATGGCATGGTATTTAACATCGGCATATTCCAACAGTTATAGCAGAATGTAAAATGCAACTTGAGACAGTTGCTAGCTAACTAACTAACTAACTAACTAACTAACTAACTAACTAACTAACTAACTAACCAACCAACCTGGGGTGTATCCTATCCTTCATAGGTGGGCCACATACATCATCATCATCACAAACACATACATATCATTCTATCACAGGTGTCATCTGTGTTGATCTATCCCTACTTTAAAACATCTTACTTCAAGGGGGGAAGTTAACTCCCCCTTGTGTTCTGGCGTCCTGGCTCCCCCTTGCCGTAGCATTTAGTGGCCTCCCAGATTTGAACCCTGGTCTCCCGAGTGGGAGGTGGAAGCCCCGCCAGCTGAGCTAGTCAGCGGCTCAGTATGATGGGCTGATAGCTCCAATAAATTTCTCTTTGCAAGTCCCAATGAAGAGTTAAAGAAGCTTTCTGAGTGATTCACTTCTGATGGTATGCTAGGGAATTGAACCCAGGTCTCCTGAACCAAAACCCACTGACATAATCACTACACCACCCCACTACTCCTGCATGTAGGGTTGAATGTTGTCGTGAAACAACAATCTGAGGTGCTGCAGCAGGATTTCACTGACCTGCTGGATACAATCAGCTGCCTGGATGCCTGGTTATTCATCAGTGGCCTCTCCCTCCCATCAGAGGAGGAGTGGCAAGATTCAGTAGTCTGTTTAATCTGAATACATGGCTGTCGGCTGCATGTATCACACATCCAGACAACTTCAACTTCTTCTGCCACTTTTTTAAGACAGATGGATTCTGCCTGAACAGGTCAGGAGTGAAGCTGTTCACCTCCAACCTGTTTTATTTCCTGAACAGACTCTGTTCCCTTGGACAAAAACAACAGACAAGAGAGACCAAAACAATGTGATGAGACAGAGCCTAGAAAACAACACCTCAGCCCCCTCCTGAAGAGGACCCACCCTCTTCATCTCATCATCCTCCATCCCACCCCTCCTGGACTTGAAGGAACTGGTCACTATTGCAAACAAACGAACCCCGTGCCCCAGTATGTTTTTGTCCCCCATAAATCTTTGTCCCCCAGCATGAGGGCAGCCATGTGGGATGTGTGGAGGGCTGGGCGGGGGTTCTAGGCTCTGGTGCCTGGGGGTGGTCCTCCTCCTTCGGGGTGGTGGGGTCTGTATGTGCCGGGGGTCTGGGCCTGCCCGGATGTGCTGCCGCGGTGTGGGTTCATACCCTGGTGGGTCCAATGGGGGGGGGGGGGGGGTCAAAGTGTTGCTTTAACCCTTGGATGCTGCAGGGCTTCCGGGATGAGCAAAATATATGTCAGCGTAAAACCAAAACAAGTCTGAATTACATAGTTTTAAGGTTGGACATTTACATAGTATTGTTTTCATAACAATTTAATAGTTCAGAATTAAATTTTGTCCAGGGTCTCTATAATTTCTCACAGTTATACCATTATGACATCGCTATCAAAAGCTCCACATCAAGGTCATATTTGAAAGATTTCATTGGAACATTTCAGTCCATTGTCAATTGTCTGTCCTGCACTTATACATAAAGATAAAGAAAATGGCCTGGTTTATATGTTTATACTTGATAGATTATTCATCTTTGAAGTGAAATTCGAGATGAAGCTGCACATTGTATACTCTATGTAGTCAGGTAGTACTATTACTATTTCCAGCATTAAAGAATTTAGTGTCTTGTTCACTGAAATCTGGGATTTGTTGCTTTGATTGCTAAACAGTATGTCTGTCAACTGCAGACATACTTGTCTTTGTGCAATTATAGAACCAAACCTTCTTTTAGTGGGGATACATTTAGAATTTTGTCTCAACATCAGCATTGCATCGATGAGTGAGTACATAAAAAACAACCACGGCTTCCAGAGGTGACCACAACCACTAAAAGAAAAGGTTGTAAGCTCACAAATTTACGAGAACACATTGCATTTCACACTTTTTCTAGTGACAAATGTAACTCACACCATCTTCTAGTTACAGGTGTGACTTGTTATTTTACTTTTAAATACCATCTTCTGTTCCTCACTGACAATAAGAGCAGGCACATGTAAACGACACTGGCTTTGGCAGATATAAAATAGTATTTTTTTGCTAAAATGTTAGATGTTATGCCAACATCACTGTAAAGTGGCATACGTCAGTTTTTGCAGAAATCTTATTGGACAAGCTCAGCAGATCACCCTCAGGTTTCAAAAGCATGACAACAAATCTAAACATTTGCAAAACATTCCTTTATTATAAATAAATCTCCTTTTTGTATAAAAACTGGCATGCTTCAACCATGGCATTTTACAGGTTCATGACCCAAGGCTACAACCTGGCTTGCCAAGACAGCAGGAGGAAACACACTCATCTCATTATGCACGGGCGATCCATCAGACAACGGTGAGACAAGAATGAAAAAATCGTCACGACCACAAAAATACTTACAAGTAGAGAACAACAGCAAACATGTTTGAGTCTCATAGATTTTTCTTACATTTCTCTTTTTAAATATCTTTTTTAAATGTAATCTGTTAAATCTGCTATTCAGCCCCACCTTCACCCTTTTATATATAATGTCTACACAGTTTGAGTTGGTTTTTTTATAAGATTTTTCATTCTTTTTATGAATTTTTTAAACTATTTTTAGGTTTTAATGGTTTTGCTGTCCACCACAGTGTCCTATGGTATGTCACTTTTTAGTTTTTTTTTTTTCCTTTATTATTTCTTTGTTTTTTGTTTTTTTTTAAACAGGTAAGTTCACGGTCGGACCAATGAGCTGTGAGCAGCAGCAAAGCAGGCACACTGACTGGCTGTTTACGTGGTCCCACCTCCGTGGTTTTGATGGGGAACAATACAAAATGTCTCATGCTTGGATTCCATTGGGCGCTCAGTCCATCCGCCAGTTCTTCAGCCCATGGGCTTTGAATGACGACTCCTCTCTTTCTTGGCCCTGCCCCAAGACACAGCCCCTCTCCTGTCCAATCCCCTTCCTTCATGGTCCCTTCAGATGGCATGATTACTGTAGCTGACATATGTCGTCTTAGTTGATGAAGCTGCGTGAAGACGGGTGAAATACAAAAGATGGAGACAAACAGAAACAGTATGTTTGTGGAAGAAAAGATAAAATTGAGGATGGAAGGAAATAAAATTTGTGTGTAAACAAATGACAAATGGGGCACATGAAAAGAAACAAAGGAGAAAAGGGCAGTTAAGAGCAGATTTGAGCTTAGATGATCAGCATTACTGTCACATTCGCAGACCACTTCAGTGGTTTGGGCTTCCAAACCCGGGATGTCTCGTGTCCCCTGAAGCATCCTGTGGTAAATGTTGGTGTCTGTGCAGCATCACAGGCCTCTAACTGCACTCTTGTTATATGATTCTTTTTCTTCATTTCACTTGTTTTGTACAAGCTGCTGTAATAATAAAATAAATATGATGCTGAAAAACATGGTACTGATAGCACAATTTCATAATTTACCTAATGAATCATTTCTTAATGCGTTTCCTTCACTGATGCAAAAAATCCTGCTAACAGACATGCTAGTTTTTTCTTTGCATGTCTGAAACTTATCTCCTAGCATGCAGGACTCACAGACCACATACTGACATACAAAATACAACTCCAGTTACAAGTGCACTCATTTCATTGCAGATAAAGACACGTTTGTACAAACTGGAGACAAATCTAGTTACATCACAGACTCATTCTAAAAGTTAGCATCCACCTGGGCAACTGAAACATGTTCATTCTTACACACTCCTCTCATTTTACATACAGAGATGCTGTCACAAAGTGAAAGAATAGTAGAGATTTATGCAGATTTAACAGTGATTTGAACTATGCTATTTATAAATAGTCGCTGTTACAGCTGTTTTAAAGCCAGAGAAAATATTAATGCAAGTGGTCGATATAAACACAGCATGCACTTGGGAAAGGTTTGTTTCTATGGAGCTAATTTATTGTAACATGCAATTAAAACAATGTAAATGTATTACCCTAAACATGAATGATTGGTAAATTATTTGCTAATAAATAATGTCACATGAGCACATGTCATATTCATAGTACTTGTCTTACTTTGTAAAATTTTCCATATGCTTCTGTAAATCATTCGTACCAGTCAGGATTTCCCTGTTTCACAGCTGACATCTGTGTACGTCACATCTGTATATTCTACATTATCAACTATCTGTTCATTGTTTTTCTGATTATTAATTTTGTTCAAATTGCTTTTAAACTGCACAGCCAAATTGAGGTAACACCTCTTTCTTATTTATTTTCTATTTTTAAGCATTTATCTGTATTAAGTCCTTATATGTTGTGTTGCAGATTTTATATTTAATACATTTTTTGCTTTTGAACCTTTTTTTTTGTTTTTCAGCAGTAACTACACTATTTCAAGTCAATAAATTAAAAAGAAGCTGTTTATCCTGCTTAATAACACAATTATGTCTGTTAGTAAAAACATCATTTTAACATTAATTTGGATTTTTACTAATTTAAAGTCTGCACATTGCTTATTTGATATTTAACCCTTTCTATTCCATTCAATCTTTATCCATCCACATTATTTGAATGATAATGATGGGTTATTTTGTCAATATATTTATCATCCAATCTCATGTAGTTTATATGTGTAATTATAAAACTTTGGTGTTCTCTTACTCACTGTTGGTCTCCATGCTCTCACACAGTTCAGTTTTAACTTCTCCATTTGGCCGATCTCCTCCCTTCTGGGCCAGTTTTCCCGACATGGTGGCTGCTGTCACGATTGCCTGTGGAATCATGCATTCAACACATCAACTTAACGCAGTGAACTATATTATGTAGGTATATTTTTAGAGGCATCATCCTTTTTTCTTGGTTTTTCTTTTAATTTTTTAGGGGGGTGGGGAGTTGTATGTCTGTCTGCCTCTGTGACTGACTGGACTGACTCCACTGGCTGGGCTTCCACCCAACAGCAGCAATAATTCCAACACCTGTTTGAAAGCGAAACTGATCCATCACTCCTGGCTGCTGCGTTTCATGTTAGCAGCTTGCCGTTGTGTCTTGTTTTTCCTGCATCCACATGTTGGTGTTTCTTTGTCTCGGCCGAGTGATGAATTTAAATGTGGTTGGTTACTTTGTGGTACTGTGTGGACTTAACGGCACACGTAATGAATTTATGAATAGATGGCAGATTTTCTTTTCTTTTTTCACTTGTTTCTGCTTTTTTGTGGTTTTGTGGATACATGCAAGTACTTTTTCCCAGGAAGCTGAGCCACATCATACACAGAGAGAGACTTGCGGAGTGCGTTGTGTACATTCAGTCTTTAGAATGTCTAATTCAGAATAAGATTTGATTTGTTACTGCAAGAGCAAGCAGTCATCTATTTATTGTATTTCCATATGTTGTGTTTGTATGATAATTTTTCCAGGGTGTTTATCTGGTGAGTATAATAACTCCCCTTACCCTGATGAGCTCAGTTGTTAAAAGACAGGTGCAACTCACCTTGAAGCTGCGTTTTCGTTTGGGTACGTTCTGCTCAGGGTGGAAGAGGATGATGTAGACTTTGGGCATGTAGAGCATCCCCAGAGACACGGAGGCAGACAGGCTGAGAGAGATTGTCAGGGTGGTGGTTTGGATGTACATCTAAAAAAAAAAAAAGATATAAACACAGAGACGTTGAGAAATTTTTTAATCACATTTGAGACAAAAATAAAACTTGAGAAGAGAGGAAAAACTGTTGGGAGGTTCATCAGCATAAAGTCACTGCAGTTTACAGCATCAGATAAGAAGGCAGAGAAAGAAATTTGACTCAAATTTTCAGATCTGCTTCCCGAAGGTTTGGATAAAATCTGGCTAATTAATTCTTTGCTTATGTAGTTGAGAGTGTGCCAACTAACTGAGAAAACTTTGTCATATAGACAGCCAAATTGATACTCTCCACTTCACTGAACAAGGTAGAAGACACTAATCAAAGGTTATAGAGGGCTGAAGACATGATGACACCTGCAGAGGAAATGATTATGTGCATCCTAGAAAAGAGTTAGGCCACATCCATTCTGACAAGTAAGTTGGAGCACAGCTATAATGAAACAAGATAGTCAGTCATAAAACTGCACACTGTAGTGAGCTGAGCACTAGTCCACATATCCTCTGTGAGTTTCATAGAGTAGTTTGGAGGAGGACAGATGTAATGACAGGCTTCACCCACAATCTGGAGGCAGCTGACAAGCTCTCAAGACATTTGGCTTATCGGGCAAACACTGCCCTCAGTGTATATAAAATGGATGGAAAATGGGTAAAAATGGAAAGCGGTAGCCTGAAGGGAAGAAACATGACACAAAAATGTATATTTAGGGAAGCAGTAAATAAGAAAAAAAGCTGATGAAGGTGCCTCATAGTGACATCCGTGAGGAGAAAAAGTGTGGCCAAAAAGATGATAGTGGTCAACATTATTAAAAAGTAAATACAGCCTGATGACACCAAATTCCACTTTCACACCAAAGCAGGTCCAGTGCTGGTTTTCAGTCTGATTTAGAACCAGTTCTTACTGTTTGACTTTGGCCCAGGATATTGCAGTAGTGTAACTCAGACTCTGCTGTTGTAAAGAACTGCTATTGGCAAGGGGTGGCGGCGGATTTATAAAGACCAACCAGACCAAATAAAACCTTGTAGGCGCTATGCTTAAAAGACAAAAGTCTGTTTGGAATCACCAACCCATTTCTAGAGATAATAACAAAAACTGATCTTCAACATTATTGTGAAATACATGCAACACTAAAAGCACGAGAGAACGTTAACACCAACAGTTGTTTACAATTAACCTGATTAATTTGTCTCCCTCTGATAAAATCCTACAGATAACACTGCAGTGAGGTTTTAAAAATATTTAAATAGCTGTTTAAAGAATATAATGACTTTTCTATATATATATATATATGTAAACATGTATAATGACTTTCAAACAATAACACACCTGATTGTTGTGTGTGATGTAGTAACGTTAAAGCTGTGCTCGTCTATTTATATTACACAGCTCAAAAGAAAGATACCCAGCCAACAACATGATTCATTTGAATTAATAATGAACATACACGAAATGCCACCTTGAAGCCACATCAGGTGTTACTATCCGGTGGGACCAAATCATGCCAAGTCCAAGTCATTCATATTGCTCAACCAGACAGTGCTGGTTCGGGGCCAGGATCTCATCTCCACCCAGCTCTTTCACCAGCCAAAAATAAAATGCTCTTTTCCAATAAAAAAAAAAACACAAAAAACTGTTTCTAGGCTGTACCTAAATCTGAACTTCCCCAAGCAGAAGGTGTGACAGAAAGTGAATGTGTAACTTTGGAAAATTACTTCAGAATTTATAGATCAAGTTATTTGTATTAACTTACTTGGAGACACATTTGTCTTTCATAAAGCTGCATTTATTAGTACTTGGGTTGAATTCATTCACTATTAACTCTAAATAGATCTGAAAAAAACATCATTCTTGAAGAGGCAGAGATTTCATCACCTTAAAATATATATATATATATACATATACTCATTATTATGTTACAAAACTTAAATTGGCCCACATAAATACATAATAACATCCATCTGCCCTATGGTGTAATGTGGTCACACTGACAGTTGCCAAAGGGGAAGGGAAGTATGGAGCGACCAATGAAAAGTGGCGTTAACACTAATTTTAAACTATTACACACAAAAATGACCATCCTGAATGCACATTAAGAGAAAGTATAAAATAAGTCAACATGGTAATTGCACAAAAAGTTCAGCTTTTTTCTGGGTGACCTTTCTTTCAAACAGTAACAGCACAAAGGTAAAGAGCTCTGCCCGGAGCACTCCTACAGGCTCTGACTGCATGCTAACTCTGAAACACGCACACGCGTGCTACAAAGCACTGACAGAGGATGAGATTTTGTCAGTTAAGCAGGAAGAATGAATGAAATTATAAATACTATATTTATCCAAGAGGAAAATTTCATACCAAAGACGATCATGGGAGAAATACACAAGAATGAATTTGCACATTTATTTATTCTTAGCCAAACGTATTATTATTATTTTTTTTTTTAACATTTCTTGCCAACAAACTGCTCCTGACTGATAGTAGTGATACACAGATCAATGATTCACCACATCAGAGAGAAACAGATGGAGACAGAAAAACATGTTTTTACATGGAGAGAGGGGAATGAATCAGAGCTCAAGAAAACACTTTAAATAGAATAGTCCACAGAAAAAAAAGCTGTATAAAAGGAAAAGAGAGATTCCCTTAAGCAGTGAACTGGCCTTATCAGAACAGCAGAAACTCTGCTGGAAGTCGCTTCCATTACAGTCAGCCTTTGGTCCAAAGTTGTATCTCCACACACACAAACATTCGTGCACACATACACATAAAATGAATGTGGTTATCCACCACCTTGCATTCTGGTTTACAATCACTTTAAATGTGAGTTCTAGAGAAACACCCTGCACTGAGAAACAGTTAATGAACTACGGATGTCTGTATTCATTATGCTGCCTTAAGGCTCTGAAACATTTCAGATGTATTGCCTCTACTCTATGATGGAAAGAGGTTCAGAGACAAAAATAGAGATGAATAATACTGGCTGATTTAACACCTGGGTAGAGATGACAAAGAAAAAAAAAAGATAGAGACGAATGGCATTATGAAAGAGAAATGATTGGGTTTATGTAATTACTTTCAAGGTCATGGGAAATGATGCTTTAGCTAAAAAATGTTGGTCAGTGTCAGTGAGTAATATTACCCACGCTGACTGGAGTGAAATGTTCATTACAAAGTAGCATTTTTATTGTCATTCATTTCATTTCTATGCTATCAAAGACATTCAGGAACTTATTCTGCAGTTGTGCTTATATTTTAGGTTTGTTTGAATCTGCAGGTACTAAAATCACATAAGGAAAATGTGGGTTTTGGAGAAATTGTAAACATACACAAAGTTTAGAATCAGTTGTAAAGGAGCTCTAATCATAATTAAATGTTATTTAACCTTTATGTTGATGAACCAATAGTACAAACTATGCAATAGCTTGGCTATTTTCCAAAGCAACCTCATTATTATTATTTTGTTAATAATGTTGAGATTTTTTTTAACATCCTTTAAGAACCAGAAACAGCTGAAGTATCTCCGTCAAATGGGGCAGTTTTGGCTTTAAAGGGAAGACAACGAAAATCAAGAGACTGTTCAGACCAAGATGATTGTTTTGACTGGTTGCCAAGGTAACAGGAGCACATGAAGACTGATAGGGGGCAAAGTCAGGTTCTGAAACTCCCTCATTATTCATTATTCATCGTCATCTTTCAGCAGCAGTGGATATATGGTAAGTCCTTAATACTCAATATCTGTATAAGACTCCAGTTCATGAGACATATGTTTGATGATGACAGGCAGCTTAATAGTTCAGCCACACATTAATGGGTGTAGAGAGAGCAATCTTCCTTTCACAGCAGACCCATAATAAGTGAAGCATGACAGTTAAAGTAAATGGTTAGTAGGACTTAGTTTGGCTACACTGAAGACATCACCCAGAAATATATTGAATTTATAAAGACTACGTCAGAAAAAAATGACACCCATTTCTTTTTTTAAACACTCTAAAATCAACTCACTCAACAAGAAGACACTGAATTCATCATGCCCTACAATAAACTACGTTATATCATAAAGTTATACTAGTTTCTCTAAAATACCAATGTTTGACAAGTTTGCATCCTTTACATTTTTGTAGACATCCTCTCATTAAAAAATTGTCTCAGAAGATTTACATTTGCACCTAAGAAACAGTACTGAAGCAAATAAATTCTTAAAATTGAAATATAATGCAGCAAAATGTTTGAAAGTCAGTCTGACAATATGCATGTTCATCCACAAATCACCATGCACTGCAGTTGTCCAACCATCTATTTTACACAGTTATCTTAGTCACAATTGTAAGTAAAACATCTTATAGTTGTATCTGTAGAAAAACTACCAATGGAGAAGAAGAATGGAAAGATAAAGAAGGTTGAAATAGCACATGTTCATTAACAAATCACTGGTTAATTGTTTCATTGGTGATTGCCAGCCATTTTGGGCTAATTGCAATTAAAACAAGCTAAAATGATCATACTGCCACCTCTGTGTTTTACAAATAGTATACCCTTTATATATTGAAATCCAGAGGCTTCTCTTTCAAACAGATCTCCTACAAGTATGCTATGTAACATTTAAAAAAAATCTTCAGATTTGCATTAAAACAGGATGAAAACCAGAGACATGTAGTTGCTCAGACGGTACTCTTGGTTTCTTAATGACCTGATGAGCCTTTACTCACATTGCTGCTCTGCAAGTATTTATTGTTCAGTCACTAATGGGAAGGGACAATGATCTTGAATTAATTGAATGGAGACTTTTCCAGCCTGATAAGCATCAACAACACTTCTAAAGTTCTAAGAAAGCTCTTTTATATAAGTCATCAGACAGTTTCTCAAGCATGTTGTACAGATGTACAATCCCTACTCTTTAAACAAGCCTGTTATTCCCTTCATTGAATTTACCAACAGCTTGAATCTGCTTTAAAATGATCTGCTAATCCTAGTTCAAGTTCATTTGCCACTCACAAATACGTGTCATTAGACAATTTGCTCCCTAAATATAAAATCAAATATAACATTTCCATATCATTTGAGTAACCTGGGTTATTTTACCTACATTTAGGTGAAAATCTGACGGTGTTTTAGACCATGTTTATATAGAAATATGTATAACCCGAAAAGGTTTCTAACACATAAAAGCAGACCCAGAAAAACTTTCTCTCACTTCTCATGTTTGATGAACCAAGACATAAAACAGTCTTTACACAGCATCTCTGATTATTGCAACTCTTTCCATACCCAAAAGCAAGAAAAAGGGTGGTGAAATCAAAGAGGTGTGACAAGCAATATACCCAGCTTAGCCAACAGAGAGAGGAGGAGATGCAGAAGGAAGAAAGAAAGAAAGAAAGCAAGAAAGAAAGAAAGAAAGAATTGAAGCCATTACAGCTAAATAAAATTGAGAAAAAATACACTAAACTTAAAAAAAAAAGAAAATAATCAAGTAGTGAAACATTTGCTGTGGAAGTGAACGTGATGAACATCGTAATGAGGTAATAAGTTAACTGAAGATTAATCTTCCTTCATCACAGAACAACTTTTACAGTTAATCGTGAGCTGCTATCACGTATCTGTACCAGAGCTCTTAAATATGAAAGCTATGCTTAAAGTTACTGTGCAGTAAATTTTATAAACCTTTATAAACACAAACAGTGAAGGGTAAGAGAGCATAGTTTTGTTTCAAAAGATATCTGCATCTTTTAATCAATCTCTTTTCCATGCTGTTCTAGTTGTTATGTTGTCTGGCCCTACGTAATGCACTTCAAACTATTCTATATTTCTCTGAGGAATGTTTCTCTGTCCTCATTTCTTTGTTTTGCTCTACTTTATCATATACTTTTAGTCTCCTTCATATATCTTCCTTATGCACTGTTTTTCACTTTGAGATTACTTTTTCTGCAGTCTCAGCTCCTCATCATTTTACAAGCTAACTGATAAGGATTCAAGGTGTGTGTCCTATGAAAAATATGAGCTGAGTCATTTAAATTGCTTACAGGTCCTGAATGTCATGGGGCGTGTCTGAAAGGTGACAAGGAATAGAACCCAGTTGCAGGATGATGAGGCAAGAGAGAGGCGAACATTGGAACAAGGGCTTCAGTTTTAGAAATAATAAAATGCACCAAAAAGGCAGAATGATTTGGAAACTATACTAGAAAACTAGAAGCCAAAATGTAGGCGAGAACACATAACAGCGGGACAGAACAGCAGAGACAATATGATGACAGGAAGGACAAGGATCTGACACAGAGTAAAGTAAACCAAAAAGTATTTATATAGAGGGAGTTAACAAATAAATCAGTAGCAAGTGTTATAATAAACAACAGAGGACCAGGTTCATTTCCAGAAAGCAGATTTAACTAAAAACATAAAAAAGAACTTATTTGAAAAATTTGCTCTAGGGATGTCCAACTCCTGTCCTCTAGGGCCACCGTCCCAAAGGTTTTAGATGTTTTGTTACTCCAACAGGCTTGTACAGAACTTGAAAAGCTGTTGGAGAGATCCATTTCATTTGAATCAGCTGTGTTGGCGCAGGGACACATCTAAAGCCTGCAGGATAGTGGCCCTTGCGGATCAGAAATGGACATATCTCAACAATTTGAAGATACCTCATTTATTCTGACTTGCAAACCCTCAATGCAAAAGTTGCAGCAATTGCATTGAGTGTTTGGTTCAAGCCACCACTTGTAGTTGGATATACTTTCTTCAGGAAATCTTTTTTTCTTTTTTTTTGCAGAAAGGACAACTAGAAGAGGAGAGGAATAAGAGATTTTTAAACCCTTTGGGAGCTCACACAGTTTCTTTTAAAGTCTACTTTTTCATCCACAGCTTGTTAAAACCTCAATCTACACTTCTTGACACAGATATAACACACATATTTCTGACCATGGTCAACATGATGAGAAAAAAAAGGCTGTGACACAAGAGTCTGTGTCATAATATTTTAACTTTGAATCACTGCAGCTTAATTGGGCCCAAGCTCACTGCTCACTGGCCACAAGTGCCTCATTAACTACTACAAAATAGCACTTAGGGACATTTTTTTTCCATATAAACCAAACTGGTTTCAGGTCTGTGTGTGTGTGTGTGTGTGTGTCATAAAAGAAGCACACCGGTTGTGTTACAGCTATATTTTCCCTGCCGCAGCTTGTCAGCGTTAGCTCTTATAAACTTGCATACCGGCCATGAGCTTGAGCTAAAGCTCTGTGAGAATCAAAATGTTCTGCAGGTTGCAGAAAAATTGTGTCACACAATGAGCAAGTGAAACAGAAGTTATGTTTGCTGTTATCTTTGCCCAATGTTCTAGTAAATAATCCTGTTCCAGTAGCCTAATGTTGTGCAACTGTGAGAAAATTTTGGCTGCTAATGATGAAAACCCTTTTTAGACAGTCAATGAGCTGCACTACATAGCCCCAACCCTCTTTAGTAATTCTAATGAAATTATTTCAGGAAGCAGGCAACACAAAGATGCTCTTTGATTAGGTGACTTTGAATTTAGGGAAAACTACTGCGGTCCACTACTAAGTCTTTATTCAAAAGGATCAACTAACACTATTTAATTAAAGTTGTTGTTTTTTTTAATTGCAACAAGTTGTGCAGGAAACAACACTGGTCCTGCTTGCTTTGCATTCATTGATGGTCCACCCTAATACTTTTTATAATTCGATGTCCACATTGTCATTACACTGTTGACTAATTCAGTTGCTGTTACGTAAAGGATTATTTCTTAAACTTTGCTTGACCAGAAAGTTGTGATGAGTTAATTGTCTGTGGTTTGCATCCTGCACCAATGCCTAAGTAAAGCCTTTTAAATTAGTTATAAATACATAAATTAAACTGTGATGTGGGGCTTTTGAATTGAAAGTGCACCACAGGAAAACTTGGAAATCTTTTGTGTGCATGGTAACTAGAAACTGTAAAGAGGAACAATTAACTATGAAGCTGCAAGTCATTGTAACAAATAACAATGCCAAATGTTATGCGGAGTAGCGTAGACCGACAGGACTCTCAGACAGTTATAACTTTAGCCCCGTAGGCATATTTATTTCTCTGGCGGAGAAAGTTGCGGTGTTTCCGCCTCTCAACTGGGTTTTCCGGTAAAAGTACAGAACAGAAGTAGGTATAGACAGTGACGTCACATTCAGGACATACTGTGTAAGGAAACATTGCCCCCTGTAGGACACAATAAGTAATTGCGTACATGTTGTGACAGTTAACACCAAACTTGTATATTTACATAAATGCTCAAACATGGGTGTGTTGTCAAACAGGGTTTTGTTTGTGTACCACAAACTATTACATCCTACCCTTTAAAGCAATCTTTCTCTAACACTTTTCAGCAATGTACTGTCTATAGAATACTTTTTCAGCCAAGCACCCCAGCTAATGCAGAGCTTTATTTGGTTGGAAACAAAATTAAACAATGTTGTGGTATTACTGCTTGATTCGTCATTGAATGTCAATAATTTATGACTAGATTCATGGCAAATTCATGATTCTCATCACGGTCTGGCTGCCATGCTGTGTAGAACAAATTAGCTTTGCCAAGTGGTGCCTTTTGGATGTGAGGCTCTCCTTGAATCTTAAATGTTACTTTTTTTATTATTCTTTTTATTTAATTAATTTTTTTTTTTTTTTTTGGTTATTGCTAAATTTACAGATAACTGCTGGACCGGATCAGAGTAATAGCAGAGGGGAGAGAGTAAACAGAGGAGCGAGAGAAGGAGCACTGCAACTGTAATTGTACAATCAAAGCCAAACAGAAAAACTAGACAACCAGCTGCTACTCCTGTAAAGAAATGGTAAACATCCTGAAGCCTCCAAGAAAACACAGCAGACAATTATCAGGAGCACCTAAAGAGCACATTTGGTATGTGCCAGATTGTGTCAAAAATCCTGGTAAATATACAAGATTAATCTAACATCATTGTAGAAATTTCTGAGTTGTAGGTTTTATTAACATCAACATGTTATCTGGGATCTAAACTTTAAGAATATTTAGAGTGACTCCACTGAAAAGTTGAACCTTTTTTCTATCTTGAGTGGGGTTTTTTTATCACAGTATTTCTGGCTGTCAATCTGGAGGAACACTGTATTCCTATGGTATTTCAGAAATGCATACAGATGTGTCAGATTAGATTATTACAGTAATCTGATTACTCTAAGATAACAGACTTTGATTGTCAAGTAAATGGAAATAGTTATCTAAGAATGTCTTTAAAATTCAAGAACATTAAGTGGTGTTGCTCAATTAGCTGTAAATAAATTGATATCAAATCAAAATTGTATTGAAATAGGCTGTTGTGAATTGAACTGATTTAGGAAATTAGTGACGATACCCAGCCCTACTACTGAACTTTGGCAAATTTTTTGCACTGTGGTAACCCCTAATGAAGGCTAATGGGCCTGACACAATGGAGGCGACGTCACTCCTTCTCCATTCATTTCCTATGGAACGTGAGCGATGAGGCGAGAATCGCTGCCCTCCTCCAGCCAAGCGACAGGCAACATTCGTGCATGTGAAATGTTGCGCTCGTTCATGAAGCCGTGCACACAGGCGCTTGTGACACAACACGAAAATAGAAAAATGTTCAATTTTTGTCGCTGTCACATGGCACTACGACCAACCAGCCAGGGGCTTCATTGACTGACCAATGAGCTGAGAGCAGGCTAGACAGCGAAGTCTGCAAACACTTTCAACATGGACAAACAGATCATTTTAGCTGTGTCTAACTTTCCTATACTTTACAATGCTTCACACAAAGATTATTGAGATGCAAATAAAAAGGCAGCTGCGTAGCGGCAGGGTGAGTTTATCCAAACGTAAGTTCTAGATTTATCTGGATCAGCCTTGAAGTCCGCCATCAAATGATGATATTCACCATGTTGTTTCCTTGTATGCTGTCGTTCTCTTGTCACAACCTGTAGCCAATCCAATGATGATTCTTGCTTTTTCTCTTGCTCTGTCACTTTCTCTCTTTCTTTTCATAACTTCTTCTTATATTGTCCTCTTAGGTTTCTTTGCTGATTCATGGTGCATATCCAAAACAGCCAGTGTGTTGATTTACAGTTGCTAGCATGTGATGTGATGCTATAAAGCAAAATGCAGCTGTCACGTGATTCCTCAAGGCTGGAAAAGAAAAAGTTTCTTTGCCCTGGCAATGACAGCCCCAGAATTGTGCATAATGAATGTCTGTACCCAATCACAATGAGTCAGAATTTTAAGGTCAGAAACATATGTAGTTTAAGTGCAGACAAAAAGAAATAAAATTATCAACTTCATGGTCACTCCTCACATCTTTGTTTGCCAGGCTTTATACTCTGCATTCAGGCTTAAATGAGATCTCCCACATTTAATCTGAGTGAACACTTACAATCAATGGCAACTAAGAGATGCAGAATTATTGCAACAGCATAGCAACAGCTTTCAAGGCAATGAATTGTGAATTTCTCTTGGGATCATCAACACCACACTAATTAAATTTGGCTTCTACAATGGTTTAATTTATCCATTTCCTAATGTTTTAATTTTGTTTTTATTATCATCCTTGTGACTAATTAATCCTGAATTAATTATTTTAAACATCATTCATTAAACTTACCTACTATGTACTGGGGTTTTTCAATAGAGACAAATGCTGAATTTTTAAAAATCCCTTAGGACACAAATGAAACAGGGGGCAAAATTAAAAGTTTTTGTTTGAATTTTTTTTAAATAATAATTATAATAATAAACAGAAACATTGTTTTCAGAGATTGGAACTTGAATCATCTTACAGAAACTAAATGAATACATTTTTTTGTGCATGTGAGTGTGCTTGCATGCAGGTGTTGTGAATGTGAAGCTTGCAGAGCTACAGTAAATATGTGACAGGAAGTGTCGCTGTGCAAGGTCCCCCCGGGTGTCCCCGCCTCCCCCACAGCCACACACAAAATCATTCAGCATCTCCCTGTTTGATGTCAGGATCTGACACTTGCTGTACATCTCCCCACTCTTAACCAAACAACCAAATCCCAGCAGAGTGCTGGTAAAGGGGGTAAAAGCACATTCCTTCAAAATGAAATGAAAGTGCACAGCTTTTGCCCACACAGCCTGCTGAAGATAATCACCCTCATGAATGGTAATTTCTTTCAGAATGAAGACAGTTATGTCTTAATCCAACAGAGGAAAGAAAAAAAGCCACAGTTTAGAATTAATGTGGTTTCTGTTCACCATTGATAATTGTTCAATGCTAAAACAAGTTTTACAATCGTATGCTGGAATATTATCATTTCCACAACATACATACATTTTTCATTGTGTGTATTATGAAGACATTTTCCAACACAAAACCTGTTTTCTCTTATAGTATCCACTTTTCCACTGACAGCTCCTTACACACGCAATGTTTCTATAGAATTAAGAAATGAGGTTTTGAGAAAATGCTATGGGGTTTAATTTTGTCAAACATCCTTGAAAAAGCATTCTACCTAAAACACTGTAAGCCAACTAAAGCAGTTTAAGCACAGCATAAATTATATTTATAGCACTGTCAAGATACTGTAATCTAATACAGTATCTGACAGAAGCGAGTACATCCCTCACATTTTTGCAAATATATTATTATGTCTTTTCATGAGAAAATAGTATAGAAATGAAACTTTTATGTACAGAACACAAAACTAAACTTTGATATTCTGTATGTCAAAGTTTCACTGTATAAAGAAGGCAGATTTTATGTTTTACTTCATGTTTATTGAAATGTCATATATCCTAACATGAACAAAATTAGCTACAGGAAAATTTCCTGAGCTGTAGTATAGATGAATTTTCTGTGTTCAGAGAACGCTATGAATGGGATATTCTCTTTTTTGTTCCAAGTAGGGGTTGGGTAAATACTTCAAGTAGTCATTGTCATATCTGGAGTTGACAACAGTGAGGGAGTAAAATCTCATAAATTTGTAGCAGTATTAAAGGTTCAGATTGGCATTACATGTTTGTTTTCTTTTTTAGAAAAAAAAAAAACAGTGCCAATGCAAATAATCTGTCTAGTGATGTGAAAATCCTCGACAGTATTCACTCATATTGCTGCATTTTGGGAAGTTTGAGCTTTTCATATTGTAAAAATGTGCATTTTCCCTGTCCCCATTTTGATTAGCTGATAACTAACACATGGTTACTACGATTCAACAGTAAGTACAAGTACAGTACAAGTATTGCTAGTTTTGTTAAAACACTTTAAAAATACTGGTCCTTTACACTTTCTGTCTATCCCATGGTATTTGTAAATAACTGAAGATTATATTTAAATTTTCTATGCCTCTGAAAACATCTTAAATTACCCTTGTTTGTTTACGTAATATTAGGTTATAACTATTACATAATTACTGTTATGATCATATAATAAAAATTTCCCTCAAGCTTTAATACATTTTTATTTAATTCATTTAGTAGTGTGATGACCGACAACAAACGTTAAAGCATTTAGCTTATCTTAAAAGTATAACAAACTGCAACTATGATAAATAAAATCTCTAAGCAGATGTCCTTGAAACTGAACAAACTGACCAAAAAGGCTGTTTCTGGTCAAGGAGTAACTCTGGAGCAGCTGATTGTACAGAGAAGAATGCGGCACAGCTGCTGAACAATTGAAAAATTCTTCACCTCTTCATAATACAAGGAAGAAACAACAGAGTTTGTTCAGTGTAAGACATCTTCAAGTTCACTGAAAGATAGAAAGGTACAGGAAGTCATTTCCGACTGCAGTTGTCAGCCTCCAGAACAAGTACTACAACATTCCAATTTCCCTCTGGGACAAATATAGTATATTTCATTTCATTTCATTGTTTTCGCTGACTGTATGCATGTTTGCATGAAGGTGTTCTGAAATCAGGAGCAAAACTAGCATTTAGGACAACGTTCCCCAGCACAACGAACCTGGATTCAGCTCAACTCCACTACCAACTTTTAGTCAAATCAACAATGCTCCCCACCATTCTGTGAAAACTGTGAAGTTAACTGAAAGCAAAGCATGTCATGTTTGCTGCTCTGCTGCAGCACTGCTATCAAGCTCATCTGCTCCACCTGCCCTGATTGCCCATTCTCCACACCTGCTCCCCACCCTACTTAAACACACTCCAGTCTCCCGGCCAGATGGTCATCTAACCTTGTCTTGTTCTTGAGCTTCCTTGTATTTGCAGACCTCCCCTCTTTTTGACCCGGCCACGTCCCTGGATTTTTGCTCCTGCCCTGCCCACGTCGGATTGTTCTCCCTGCTGGTTGCCTGCCTGGATATTCACCCCTGCTTGGAATGACCACAGAGTTTTTGCCTGCCCCCTTTGATAAGTAGCCTGATATCTGCCTTTTTGTGCTTGACCATTGCCTGCCCTCTTGACCATGTTTTTGGATACTGGATTCATGCTGTAACGCCTGGAGTTCTTTCAGAATACGGCGACACACAGTCAGCCCAGATCCTCCTGCCATATTCCATCAGACAGCTCCAGTTTCTCTCTGACTCCTCCTGCTTTAATAAACCATACTCTGTTCAAACCTTAAGATCTGTGTGAGGCTGAATTTCCAGGTCTTCAGGAGAAACCATTACAAAGCAGTTACACCTTAAACAGAGTCTACAAAATAAGTTAAAGTTAATTTTTCTTCATCCCACTGTCTTAATATTTATATTACAGTTTTGCATCTGCATACATATTAGCTAGCATGTCTTCCTGCAACTTCCATGATTGACCATTGTCAGTCCCACCCTTCTTTGAATCATCTCCAAAGTAACACTTAGAACACTCACGCTGCCTGAATCATTAATTTGCTTTGCAACCTTTTGTCTTGTATGTTCATTTGACATTTTGCCACCTTTTTCTACATGCTCAACTCCCAGTCCTTCCATCTCTTTTGAGCATTGTGTTCACCTTCTGACTTCTTCTGTTTACAGAAGATTGATTACCAACAATTACTCCCAGTTAGGGATCTGGCCTGTTGCTGAGTTTATAAGGACTTTGCTCAATATTCCCTTATAAACTCCTGGGAATCTGCAGGAAATGGCAAAAGTCAGGAATCTTACTTCTTGGAAAGCAATTTGCAAATCTTTTTTTTTTTTTTAAACTTGTACTTCAGTTTGGATTTTTGGGTGCTGTTTTTTTGTTACAATAATAAACACCAAAGTATTCATGTCTATATCTAGTTGAAGTGCTCAAAATTCCTTAAACTATTAGTTTCATGTATAGAACCTGATTAGTTGGAAAGTAACAGCTTATTGTCTCAAGCACTTGTAGAAACTTTAACATACAAACATAAAAGAAGAGTAAAAATGATTCAAACAAGTCTTTGAAAGCAACTGACACACACATGATTCAAGAGCAATACACCTGCTGTGAAGAAACGTGAACACACATTCAAACACACAGCAAGTGATTTTGCAAGTTGAGGGGAAATGCTTGCCTATTCCGCTGCAGGAGGCAGGAAGATAACCAGCTGACCATATTAAAGATATCCAGAGAAAAGGAGAGGTGGCTCACAGGGAGACAAAAAGGGAATCACAGAAAGAGGAAAAGACAAACAAAAGACAAGAGTAACGTTAATGGGCTTCTGCCCATTGTATCTGGCAAAGGAATGATTGGGCACACAGAGAGATAGATGGAGAGAGGCTACATCCTGTGGTTAGGGTTTTACAGCAAGCACAGACAGGCAGAGGGGAGCATACTTGCACATTCTCATCACACAACCTTTCACATGTCTGCAGGGTGCAGCAGAAGCTGTCTAAAGCCAAGGACCTTGCCATAGTAGCGTGACCTATTTCAAAACAATACCACCCCCCATAGGTGATGGTTACTGTAAGAATCCTTCTCACTTTTTCCTTCTTGATTCATTTCTCACATTCATTTTCTAAGTCTCACAGTTTCCCTGACATTCTTCTCTGTGGTTGTAACTTTTTCTTTCAGCTGTTCTCACTCCCTCATTGTGTTTTGCTTTTTTCTTCTCTCTCTGTGACTCAGAGCTACATTGAGTATTCAAGGCAGTTTGAAAGACAGGGTTAATTGTGAGGAATGAACAGACATACCACAACATCCACCCTTTTTGTCAGGGTCTGTGGCTTGTAAATTGAAGATGAGAAATACATCAGGAAAAAGTGATTAAGGGAACCAGGAATGGAAGAAAGGCAAAACCTTGGCAATGGGTGGTTTAGATAAAAAAATAAAAAAATACATAAAAAAAAAAGTAGGATTCAGAATTCAAATTCAGCATCCAGGCTTTGCTTATTTTGTTCAAACAGTTAATTGTCCAGAAAATCCAGAAAGTAAAGAAAGTCAACTAGACACCATCTATGGATCCCAGTGGTCTGAAGAGTACATAACTGTTCAATAATATGAGATGTATTTGTGGGAAAGGCCATTTAAGACTTGAAAGAGGAGCAAAAAGATTTAAAAATCAATATAAAATCTAACAGGAAGCCAATACAAGATGGCGAGCACAGGGGTGATATGTTTGTGCCATTTTGTCTCAGTAATGAGTCTAGCTGCAGCGTTTTGAAACAAATGGACTAAATGAAGGGAATCCTGCCTGTATTATAGAAGTCAGGGTGAGAAAAGACAAAATCACCAACAACACCAGACATAACATTTTCAATAGACGCATGAACTGAATTTAAAAACTAATTTTACTCCTACTCTCCTTTTCTACTAAAGACGAACCCCTACTGGTTAGGTGATGTGCTAGAGCCGGTGCTTAGCTGGTGCTTCCAAAAAGCCTATTTGGTTTTCCACCAGATGAAGCCAAGTCGGTGCTGCGTCATTGCATCATCTAAGACACAACTGAATACGTCGCCTTGAGGAGAAGAAAACAGGAAGAGCTCAGGCAAAGATTAACATGGAGTTTACTGTGTCCTGCTCTTGTTCTTCCAAAATTGTCTAGATTCCCACAGATTGGACAAGTTATCTGTTCGTGGCTGTGAACGTTTGATTGACATTGGATTCTGATAAGGAGGCTGTCTGGTGTCAGGACACATCCACGGTCAAGATATTGGTGGTATTGAATTGTTCCGGATTTTACCACTTTGTAGTTTGTGCAAAACTTCCTTGTGTGTTCAGAGTCCTCCCTGTACATCTGTGATCGGACCACAGCCATCTCATTCTACAGAAAACATACATTATTGATTGTGTTAAACATTGGCATGTATGAGCTACCGGTGGTGAATACAACTAATGTTGAAGGGACTGACCTTGGGTCGGCTTTAAGGGAGTATTTTAACCATGAGGATTAATAACTGTCTGGCATTTCATTTCTTGTGTAAACAACTTTGCATACCATAAACTTGTATTATTCCATCAATAAAGACGAACCTAAGCTGCAAAGCAGTTTACTCTGACTTTTGGTTTTATTGAAGTTTGGGTTAGAGTCAAATAAATAATTAAGTTTGGTTTTAATTGAGCCATGAATGCAGTGCAATAACACTCTCTCTTTCACACACACACAAACACAGACACACCGAAACATACATTTGTCACATTGCTGAGCTGAGATAATAAGTATTTCTATGTACTAACGAAAGCTGTATTTCCATGGTCAGTTCAGCTTATTGCCAATGTTTATATTTGATACCAATTTAATAAATATTTGAAACAGATAATGTGTAATCTTTGTTGCATTTATGCCAAAGCCAACTAATAATTTGAAACAGATGAGACATTTTGAAACAAATAATTAAATGTTCAATATTGTTAAAATTGAGTACATGAATACAAATCAAATTCTTAAATGTTGCTTATTTTTATTAAGTAAAGTTGTTTCGAAGCAGCCTACAGGAGGGAGGTGGCCTCTCTGGTGACGTGGTGTGAGGACAACAATCTCACCCTCAACACAGACAAGACCAAGGAGATGATAGTGGACATGAGGGAGGAGAGGAACCCTCATCATCCACTGCTTATCCGCGGGCTGGAAGTGGAGAGGGTGAGCAGCTTCAAATATCTGGGGGTCCACATCAGTGAGGACCTCGCCTGGACACTTAACACCACACAGCTGGTGAAGAAGGCTCAGCAGCGGCTGCACTTCCTGAGGAGGCTGAGGAAGTTCGGCATGTCACCGAAGCTCCTCAGCAACTTCTACAGCTGCCTCGTTGAGTCAATCCTGACCAGCTGCATCACCGTGTGGTACGGCAGCTCTACTGTCACGGACCGCAAACGCCTGCAGAGAGTGGTGAAGACTGCATCTAAGATCACCAGGACTCCCCTTCCCTCTCTGCAGAGCATCTACCAGCGCAGAGTCCTCAGGAGAGCTGCCTCCATCATCAAAGACCCCACCCACCCTCAACATGGACTGTTCACTCTCCTCCCCTCCGGCCGGAGGTACAGGAGTGTGAAATGCAGGACTAGCAGACTCAGAAACTCTTTCTTTCCCTCAGCCATCAGACTCCTTAACAGTTAACAGCAGACTGGAGTCTGTAACAATGGACTGTACATTTACACATACTGACTGTTTACATTATCAATGCACCTTATTATTTTTATTTGGTATTTGCACATGTATCATACCGTCTACCTCATGACAGTTCTTTTTTTGCACAATTACTCATTCAATGCTGAATGTTGCACAGTTTATGTAGCACGCTGCACATTATGTACATAGATTACTTTACTTACTTATATTTTACCTATAGTTTATATTTATGTTTACTCTTTTGCATGCTCTTCTTAAACTAGTCTTTTCTATATACTTTGAATATTTATGGCATTCGGTGTGGACTGTAAAGTAAGAATTTCACTATACAGGGAAACCTGTTTCCTTACTGTGCATGTAACAATAAACGCTTTGAATCTTTGAATCTTTGAATCTTGAATCTTGTTTCTGATAGACTCCACTTTACCATATGCTGAAGTCAAAGTTTTCCCAACTGAAAATAAAAAAGTCCTTGGAGGGGGTGTTGGAGAGCACTCCTTCCGGGGACTCCCTCTTTATTCTGGGGGCCTTTTTGGCCCGATAGGACTCCAGAGGCAGCAGATGGGTATCAGCAGGCTAAGCGGAACGCAGCTTCGGCAAAAACTGGGTCATGGGAGGAGTTTGGAGAGGCCATGGAGAATGACTTCTGGATGGCTTCAAGGAGATTCTGTTCCACCATCCGGCGGCTCAGGAGGGGAAAGCAGTGCTCCATCAACACTGTGTACAGTGGGGATGGGGGGGCTGCTGACCTGGACTCGGGACGTTGTGAGGCGGTGGAGGGAATACTTCAAAGACCTTCTCAATCCCACCAACATGTCTTCCGATGAGGAAGCAGAGTCTGGGGACCCTGGTGTTGGTTCTTCCATATCTGGGGCTGAGGTCGCTGAGGTGGTTAAAAAGCTCCTCAGTGGCAAGGCCCCCGGGGGTGGATGAGGTCTGCCCAGAGTTCCTTAAGGCTCTGGATGCTGTAGGGCTGTCATGGCTGACACGCCTCTGCAGCATTGCGTGGACATCGGGAACAGGTCCCCTGGACTGGCAGACTGGGGTAGTGGTCTGCCTCTTCAAAAAGGGGGAACCGGAGGATGTGCTCCAACTACAGGGGGATCACACTCCTCAGCCTCCCTGGTAAGGTCTATTCAGGGGTGCTGGAGAGGAGGGTCTGTTGGATAGTCGAACCTCGGATTGAGGAAGAGCCCTGTGGTTTTTGTCCCAGTCGTGGAACAGTAGACCAGCTCTACACTCTCTTCAGGGTTTTGGAGGGGGCATCGGAGTTTGCTCAACCAGTCTACATGTGCTTTGTGGACTTGGAGAAGGCATTCAACCGTGTCCCCTGGGGACTCCTGTGGGTGTACTTCAGGAAGGATGGAGCGGGAGATCGACAGGCAGATCTGTGCGGCGTCTGCAGTGATGCGAACTCTGCATCGGTCTGTCGTGGTGAAAAGGGAGCTGAGCCAAAAGGCAAAACTCTCGATTTACCGGTCGATCTACGTTCCTACCCTCACCTATGGTCACGAGCTGTGGGTAGTGACCGAAAGAGCAAGATCGCGAATACAAACGGCCGAAATGAGTTTCCTCCGCAGGGTGGCCGGGGTGTCCCTTAGGGATAGGGTTAGAAGCTCGGTGATCCGGGATCCGGGAGGGGCTCAGAGTAGAGCTGCTGCTCCTCCACATTGAGAGGAGCCAGATGAGGTGGCTCGGGCATCTGATTAGGATGCCTCCTGGAAGCCTCCCTGGTGAGGTGTTCCGGGCACGTCCCACTGAAAAAAGGCCCCGGGGAAGTCCTAGGATATGCTGGACAGACTACATCTCTTGGCTGGCCTGGGAACGCCTTGGGATCCCCACAGATGAGCTGATGAAGTTGCCGGGGAAACGGCAGTCTAGGTTTCCCTGCTTAGGCAGCTGCCCCCGCAACCCGACTCCAGATAAGCGGCAGACAATGGATGGATGGATGAATTAAGCATCTTTACAGTGTAATAAGTTTAGTCCTGAATCCTTCATTCCAACCAAGGACTAAGATGTTATGTTCCACTGTATAAAAGGCTACACATAAATCCAAGAGAACTAAAATCAAAGTCCCCCTCCCCTTGTACACAGCAGCAGATCATTGGTCACTTTAATAAATCCTGTCTTTCTTTTATAAAGTGCACTAATAACTTCCTGCAAAAAAGACAGGGCAGTTTAGAGACTAATTTGTAGTTATTAGAATGTAAAGGGATTCAAATCTGGTTTCTTTCGCAGTGGATGAACAACAGCATGTCTGTCTTGAAAAGAACCAGAACCAAGTATTTTTTTTTAGAATGAAATTTAATTTAATCATTCTTCTTCTCTTCTCTCTTTCTCTTTTTTTTCATTAAAATATAATATAAATTAAATAACAAACACAGACAGGGACATTTATGCATGTATTTTGGAATGTAAAACCATTCTTGGGGAAAGCTGGGTTTTATGAGACCCAAATCATCAAGAGTGCGCCTTCTAGGGGAATCATACAGAGCTACTAAATGTATGAAAATATGAGCCTACAGTAAAAACAGTTGCAAACATCACTGCTGCACAGAAAAAAAAAAAGTTTTAACATAAGGAAAAATCACTTCACTTAAGAAGATTTGGACTATAATCAAGTTAAATAATTGCAGTAAAATAATCATACCCTCATACAGAACAGGGCTGCACGGTGGTGTGGTGGCCTCATAGCAAGAAGGTTGCTGGTTCAAGCCTTGGCTGGGGGGCCCTGCAGCAGACTGGTGAACTGTCCAGGGTGTACCCTGCCTCTCACCTGCTAAAAATGCTGGGATAGGCTCCAGCCGTGATGGACTAAGCGGTTAAGACAATGAATGAATGAATGACTGAATGAATGCACTACACAACAAAGCATTTATACTTAATGAAGTCAGTAATAATGGATTAGTTTTATATAGAACTTTTCAAGGAACCCAAAGATCCATCCCATTTTCAAAGATCCATCATTATCTTTGATTTACTCCATAGCTGGTGTGACGGCCCAAACCTCTTTGGATCTTGTTTTGTTTATTTGTGTCAAGTGTTTCTGATTTTGCATTGCAGATCTTGGTATTGATGGCAAATGGCTGACAGCTGGCCAGAGTCTCCATATGTCATAAAAAAGTCTGACCTTTCCAGAGTAGGGCCCAGGTCCATCTAACCTTTTAGTGTCATGGTTTGGTTTTGGTTCGTCATGTTAAGTTTAATTATGATCTTGGTTTATAGCTTCTATAATTTTTATGTTTGGTCATGTTTCCTTGTTTTTATTCTTGGTTTTTGGTGTTCAGGGTTTAGTTTTGTGTTTCTTTGGTTTCTGTTCGTTAGTGCACCTGTCTGATTGCTTATTCAAGTCACCTGAATTTGTCAGTCTATATTTAAGTCCTGGGTTTTCAGTTACCCCCTGTCAGATACATATTGTTTATCTCTGTTGTGTATGGTTTCATCCCTGTAATGTGTCGTTCCCTGTTCCTGAGTTTTTGGGAAATAAACCCTCTTACCTGCACCAATTCTGCCTCCTGCCTGAACTATCTGCATTTGGGTCCTCACCTCTGTTGCTACACATAACATTAAGGCCTCGTTTTTTATTTTTTTATTTTGTTGTGTCTTATTAGTTTTGAAGAGTTAAATTTGTTTCAGTTGAATAATAAAATATCTTTTATGTAAATTCTATTATTTGCTCTGGTTCATGAGCTGACAATAACGGCAGCGATAAGCCACATGTGTAGTCACAGCTGGGGTAGGATGGAAATTTGGCAGCGTCCATACATTCTGCACCGGTGGCTTTTTCAATTCTCCACAATGAAGAACAGGTGGGTGAAGTGTCTTGCCAGATTGACTGGGATGAAGTGGGAGTCAACTGAATGACCTGCTCTACCACCTGAGCCACACCACCAACTGTACTGTTCACTGCCACAGAAGAAATTCTTGAATTCAGAAAAATCTAATAAAGTTATCTTACTGCTCTGGCAGATTGTTTGACTTGATCGGAGTCTGAATCTTCTCAACTTCAAATGTTTTTAACAGTGTGCCATAGAGATCCTCATGCTCAAATTAAGGAAAAATACAACTCAAAAAACATAACCCAAAAACGGTTGGATTCTATGTTAGAAATAGAGCACAATACAAATGTTAGCCAATGATGAGGATGAAAGTTTTAAGAGATTTTGGAACAGTTTCCTTTCATATGTGAAAACTGCTTATGAAACTGCTGCGTTTCACTTTCATTATGTTTCACAGTGTATACTTATCATTGGACAATGAACATCTGACAATGTAATAATGGTACTGTCTGTCTTGCTTTAATTAAGTTTAAAAAGGATAAAGAGCTAAATTACACAAACGAAATTAAAAACAAAATTATTCTGAGACCCGGTAAGGACCAGATAATTTTCCACCAGTCAATGGCTTAATACATAAAACCTTATCTTTGAAAGAGTGAGCCTTATTTTTTTTAGGACTGTGTCTCATTAACATCTGCAAAAAATGTCCAATATCAGCTAATACAACCATTTTGGTCAAAGAAAAGTATTTTTTAAATCAAATTTTGGCATGGATGTGAATAATTTTCATTTCAAGTGGTATTTTCATAAAACTAAAGAAATATGACTATAGACTGAAGTGTGGTTGATTGGAAATCATGTTAGAGAGTGGACTTTGGAAAAAAGATCTGTCATAAAATATATTTAAAATGCTCCCACTGAGAGGGTTTCTCGGTCTCTCTGACAAGTAGCATACATGGTGCAGTCATACAGAATGAGGCTTGCACTCACAGATAAAAAGACAATGTGCAAATCACTTCTTCTGAGGTTTCATCATCACTTTTGTGCCATTTATCAAACGATTAACCCTTCTGATCTTTTGAAAAAGATGCACATTTCACATACATAAAAATTTCAGAGGAGGTGTATGACATAAACTGTAATTATGTCTGGAGAGGACATACCAAAGTATCCAAGCCTGACACCATTATGAGGAATTCCTTGCGTATGTATTCATTGACAGCAATTTGATGACAAAGTTAATCAAATTGTGAATCATGATGTATTATAACCTCAGACTAACTTCACTAAAGACCTGCCCTCCTCTCCTTATTCTGGAAAAAAAGGACTATACCCTCAATGAAGTTCTGCTCATTAAAGCTTTATCAGCAAGTCACATCATTACCTGTTTACTCCTTTCACTCCTCTCTCCTCCCTCTCTTCTGCTCTCTCTGTTAGCCAGCCAGCTGCCACACACTCCAGAGGATATTCCAATTAGAAACAACACACAGAGACACGCAAATGTGCACTGGTGGATATTCCAATTAAATCTAACACACTGCACAAACACACTCAAATGCAGATACACGGGAAGTTGCTGGTGGACGTGCTAATTAGCAGTGCAAATATGGCTTGGACACTGTTTTGCTCATCCAGTGAGATACGGCTGATAATGTGCACACAAACACACACAGATATACTCTTATAAGGTCATTTAAAAAGAAGAAAGAAAAAAAAACCACACACATGCACACAGATGATTTTACACATGAACACATCCCACAGTTGCAATGACGCATCAGCACCTATAAATGGTAACAAGCACAACATAATATATAGAAGGTCAAAGTCTTACTCTGCCATTCACACTCAGTCATTTAAAGGTTAGAGAAGCTGCCAGTAGCAATGCGATGACCCGTTTGAAAAAGTTAAGTAGATGAAGCCTTTGTCTGAGGAAAGTGAGCAAGTTACCTCATTGTCTGTTAACGCTCAGACTCTATTGTGTGGATGTGGTAAAATCAAAAAAAGGTCAGTGATGGGAAGTAAAATGAAGACATAAAAAGACTCAGTTGCTTATAACTTTCCTCCTCTGATAACTACCCCAAAACTCTGGATTCTTGTGGGTAAAAAAAAAAGTCAGAAAAACACTATGAAACATCCAGCAGGCGAATGATTTCCCTGATGTGTGATTAGACAGGATCACTTTGATGTGAGATTCTTTGCCAAGCAGCTGAGGCTGGTATCTTGCCCTGAAAAGAAAATGGGCTGAGATGTAGGGAAAGGGAGAAATGAAAATTGCCTGACTGACACTTCGAAACAGGGGGAGATTATAAGAATTTACTGCCTTCCAGAGGCCAGCTCTGTACTGGGATGCCCCCTGGACCCAATAGAGGTGGTAGGAGAAAGGAGGATGATGCATAAGCTCCCATCCCCTCTAGAACACGGTGACAGCAGAGCTCCTTCAGCGACAGACACCTTCACCTCAAATGTGTGAAGAAGTGCTTTTGTAGATCCTTCCTTCCTGCAGTGGTAAACTGTATAACAAGCACTGCTCTCAGTAGTAAAAAAAAAAAAAAAAGTACAATGCACAATAATAAATAGCCTAAATTATTATAGTAAATATTGTAAATAATGAAGAAATCGTTACTTTTTTTTAATCTCTTTCAGTTTTGTTTTATTGTATTCTTTTTTATTTTGTTTTGTGGTTTTACTTCTGATCCTTTCTGTCTTGCTGCTGTTGAACTGGAATTTCCCCACTGGGGGAATGAATAAAAGGTCCTATCTATATGCTGAGAGAGAGGAAGGATGTTTGTGCATTCAGTGGACACAAAAGTTTATAGAAGAGAATGGCACAGAGGCACAATAATAGTATTTGGGATTGTGTTGGTGGCTGTCAAAACACAGATTGATGTCTTCTTTTAGACACACAAGCAAGCTTACATTTCCTGAAAACGTTTGGTTTTAAATCTCTGTAATTTAAGGACATGCATCATATTTGAGAGCAGTGAAACACTTTAGGCCATCAGTCTGTTTGCATGCCTGAGCTGCTTTACTTCTTATCTGTCTACATGTATGTCTATATATCTGCACATTCATTTTATAAAGAGATATGTGTTCAGCTTTGTTAAGTGCAAACATCTGCAATCAATGACCTGCCATGAATCTAATTGAGTGTATGAAGTGTTTTACTTTTAGAACCAGAGTAGTCACACTATCAAAAAATGGAATCGATAACCCACCACTGCAAAAGTGCCAGTAGACACAATGATATGAATCAGATAAGCTATATTGGCTGTTTGGTGTGTGTGTGTGTGTGTATTAGCGTCTGTTTTTATGCTAAGATGAAAGGATGTGTCCCTCTTGGCTGCCAAACTGGAACCCAATGAGTTACCGATAACCATCTTCTCAGTGGTTGTTTTTCCAATGTATTACTTAAAATCCATAAAAATCAAGAATGAGTTTCTTTTTTTTTTTTTTTTTTTTTTTTTACTGCCCACCTCAGGTTACAGCCACAGGTCATAATCTGTGATGATGAGCAATTCACCGGAACAATGTATGTTATCTTTTAGGTTTACTTAGTTGAGGAGGTAAATCCTTTAAAAAGAAAAAAATAAACAACAAAAATATTCAGTTTACTTATAATTTTTTCAAGTATTTAGGTTGGTAAAAAAAACAACGTTTTTCTCTTTTTTGTGTTTCCCTGTCAGCATCAGAAAAAAAAATTGGCCTTGATTGAGTATCGGCTGTTCAGTTATTAGATCTGATATTACTTGTTATTGGTGGTAATACTGAATTTTATTAACTTCCAGTGAAGTAAATTGAACACAAAATGAGCTATAAAGCTGCAGTCTGTTTTCATCTGGTATCACTCAGTGGTTTTTAATAATGTTCTTGTCATAAGCTGATGCGAGGTGCAGATTTGCAGGGTTCAATGACTAAGTTTAATTAACAACCATCATTATGAGTATTAGGATGAAAGCAAAAAAAAAAAAAAAAACAGGCCTAAGAGAGGTTTGTTCATTCTCTATAGTTATTGGATCATACCAAAGAAGCTATAAAGGTTATTTGCTTTCTACTTGTAACAGCTCAATGAATCAGGTATCAGGTAACTCTTCTGATAACCTGTTTTGAATCCTTGTGTTTCTATGACTTTCTAGAATACTGGACAAAGGACTGACTCCAATCATTCAGCCAAAAAAAAAAAACTCTCCTGTCTCCGTGAGCTGTTGCTGGCTGATGCTAAACTTAAAGCCAGAAGTAAACACATCTGTTCCACAACACCAAGACCCAAAGATTTCATCTAAAAAAAAGTTCAAAGGATGGAAGTCAAGAAATTTGTTTTGCAACAGAAAAATATTAACATCCAACATAAAAGAATTAAACATAAATTTTTATCAAGCTCAAAGATTGTGCATTACATACACAAATACAGCATTCAAATCAAAGTTATGTCACATGATTAAACTCAGAACATCTTCTAAAATCAACTTGTCTGTGAGTCCTAAATTAAAGCTGCTAACACGTGAAGTTAATAATAGTTATTATCTGATTATAGTGCAATGCTGTGCTAGGAATTCCCCAGTCTGGGTGCTCTTGTGAATGCCATTTGAATATCAACACATTCTCAAAAAAGCTGTACACCAAGCACCTTCAATATACACATTCATTATAGAGAAACTCACCCTTTCTGCAGACTGTGACGTTCCAAAGAAGATGGGTATGAATGCCAGCCAGATGATACATGTGGTGTACATGGTAAATCCGATGGGCTTGGCTTCGTTGAAGGTTTCAGGCACACCTCGTGTCTTGATGGCGTAAACTGTGCACGTCACCATAAGCAGGATGGAGTAACCCAGGGAGCAGATGAGGGACAGATCTGAGATATCACATTTCAAGACTCCACGTGCCGCCATGGGGTCCTGGGTGCGCTGCTCTCCGTAGTCCACTACTGTGTGGGGTGGGTCTACGGCAAACCAGACGAAGACACCGAGGAGCTGAACTGAGATCAGGGAGAAGGTGATGACAAGCTGTGAGGCAGGAGAGATGAACCTGCAGAAGAGGAGATTATTGATATGAAAAAATGACATGGTGGTGTGTCACCATTGCATAAAGATATCCATCCATCCATCCATCCATCCATCCATCCATCCATCCATCCCCACTTATTCCAGTTCAGGGTTGCAGGGAAACTGGAGACTATCCCTCTAATTAGAAGGTGAAGCAGGGTACCTCCTGGACAGGTTGCCAGTCCATCAAACAAAGAGAGACAACCATTCACACTCACTCCAGTTAATGTCCAATTTACGTTCTAAACAAATCAACTATAAGCCGTTTAATAAGAAAGTTTGGCAAAAACATACTGTGCTTGCATGATAAATGCAAAGATATTTTGCTCAAAACCAGCAAAAACAGAAGATTTCAATAGGAATTTAAAATGAACAAGGAGATATGCAGTGAAAGGGTAAGCCACTCCCAACATGAGGTGCCATTATTTCAGTTTTTTAACCCTAATCTAGGAATATTCAAGAGCAATAAGTTCTCAAAATGTAGTCTACATCTTAGAGTTTATGGTTGCTCTGGCCAAACAAAATAGTTTGTTTTGTGCAGGTTGAAGTCAATCGTTTTCCATGACTCCATCTGTTCAGATAGGCATTTAGATTCATAGCATAACTCAAAAAAAAAAAAAGAAAAAAAAAGTTTTTTTTTTGTTTTTTTTTTCTTTGAATAAACTCCATTATGCGAAAAAGATGGGGCCCAATATGCAGCCTTGACGTACCCCATAACTAAATGGGGGTCGAAGATGACTGGTTTTAATATGACTGATGTCACTTAGGGGTTCCACATTTAATGCCTATGTATATTAGATTAGAACTTAAAAATATATATATTTGACTTCATAAGATCTCTAGAATTTATCTTTTTTTAAAAAAAAAAACATTTCTTGTCCTGAAAGTAAACATTGAGGCATTTTTGTGGTATCTCCTTATTTTCAACAATGAAGGTTTGAGGCAATGGAGATGTTTTGAAAAACAGCACCAGAAAGACAAAATGTAACATTAATGTAAAATGCATGAAAGAAACAAAAAGAAGAGACACCATGATATGCAAAAACCCTATATCTAGACAGCATAAAGGGAAAACAGATAATCATCTGAGCACGAACATTATTAAATGCTGCATTAACATTTCAGCCCCTGAGATGATGCTTACTTCCAGAGTCACTTACACTGACTGCAGAGTGCAATAGGTGAGTGTGAGTTCATGGCACACATAAATTATGTATGAAAAATAAATGATGAGTAATGATTGCAGGTTGCTTAATAAGGAGGAAGTTGAGGTTAAGTCTTTGAGGGATTATACACAGCGGAGTGCACAAAAACCACAATTTAAGCACAATAACTGACACTGAACATGCATAAGGCAAACAGAGCATGCACCATGATAGACAGCTTTTCTTTTTTATTTTATTTTTTTTGTTTTTAGTTACCTTGGTGCCGTTACAGACTTTTTTCCTTGTTCAAAGATGCGATGTATCCTGTTGGTCTTTGTGAGCAGTGCAGCATAGCTGAAGCACATCCCCAAACCTAAGAAAATCCTCCTAAAAGAGCACACACCCACATCCGGTGTGGCGATCATCAGGAAAGTAATGGCATAGCAAAGAAAGATCCCCGTTAGCAACACGTAGCTCATTTCCCGCCCGGATGCTCGAACGATGGGTGTGTCATTGTAGCGAACAAAAGTGACAATGACGAAAGATGTGGTGATAATGCCCAACATGGAGACAAAAACTGGGACGATGGCCCAGGGGGAGTGCCACTCCAGCTTGATGATTGGGATTGGAACACACCCAGTACGATTGACATCAGGTCGCATCTCATATGGACAGAGCTCACAGGTAAACTCTGAAGCCTAAGGGAGAAAGTAACAATAATGTATATTAAAAAAAATAACTGGTGCATTAATGTGTCATTTAATCAAAGGATATATGTATTTTATAATGCATTCAGTTCAATTGCAGCTCCAGCCATAGCCTTTCTGAGCCAACTCCAGCCTTCTTTTAGTCCACACACTGACCAATAACAAAGCTCAAGCAACACCAGATGACACCATTTTACACCAGGTGTGTGTGCACTGCATTACAGCTGTGCCAAAGCCTCAACAGCTATTTGCAGCTGTTTTAGTCAATGGTTTGGTCCACACTGGGTTAGGGCTGCAACGATTAGTCGACAATTAAATAGCCGACAATGAATTTACCTGTCGACAAAAAAAAAAACCTACAGAGTGAGACACCGTCTTCTTCTCTATCTCTGCTGAGAGTTGCACATGCACAATAAAGTCCGCCAGGGGAAACTATGGCGGCAGACCAGGGAGCAAATCGACGGTAGAGGACGTCAAAAGTCTGGGATAAAAAGTGGACCTTGCGTACCACGGAAGTGCGTTTGCAACATTTACATTTAAGGAGGAGGAACGTCGGACTTACGTAACAACCTCATGCAAGATTTCAAAGCTGAAAGTGAAATAAGAGTCATTTATAATAATCATGAGATTCATAATTCGATTGGTCGACTAGTTGTTTTAATAGTTGGTGAATAATCGACCATCAGAATAGTCATTAGTTGCAGCCCTACTGGGTCAAAGGCATCTCAAAAGCGCGCTGTCGCGGCTCTCCATTAAAGATACACAGCAAGTTTATTTTTGATGAAACACACATCCAGAACGCATCAAACTCAGCAGCTCAGATACGGGCAGACAGGAAATCAGACGTTTTTTTTTTTTTTTTCATCATGGACAACAATACGTTTAACCTGGAAGTGGAGAATCACAAAATTCTCCAGTTTTCTGCTGATTACTTGATCTTGCTGATCCAGCTAAGCGGACTGCACTTGTGGGTATGCACCCGGTGTGGACTTAGGCACCACGGAGGTTGGAACAATACTGCAGGTATTACTGGTGTAAATTTGGCATTAAGGCCCATTCACACCAGCCTTTTTGATTCAAGTCCTAGTCTTTTTGCTCCTCTTCGTTTGGGGTATTTGTGTGTAAATGTGCAAACCCTAACCATACAAACACAAGTCTTGGTCCTTTTCAAGCGGACCAAATGCAAGAAACGGACTACAAAACAAAGTGCATTATGGATTTAGCACACATTATGAATCTGGAATACTTCAGTATATGGAGAAGTTAATTTTTGACTCAAAAGCTGCAAGATGTTTGAGCCCTGTGGTGGAAAAACAAGCCCAAATTACCACTAGCAAACTGCTGCTTGAAGAGTCTGAAATGTACCTTTGTTTTTTTTTTTTTTTTTTTCAGTTTCTTTGTAAAAAAAAAAAAAAAAATGGCCCAACATCAGGGTCAACTTACTGGGACATTCGCTCAACGGAAGGTTCATGGCTTTGTTTAATATTTTTTAACTTGTGAATAATCTTTCTCACTGTAGAATATTAGACTTTAAGGTGTTTAGAAATTACCTTACAGAAACTGGTAAAGGGATGTCTGTTTTTAACATACTGTTTCTGCATTATGTCTTCGGTTTTGTTAATAAACAGTGGAATATGTAATGTGCTGCTTGCTATTCATCTCAAAACGTGTGCTTCTTTTTAGGACATAGAAAGAGGCAGATTTTTTTTTAATGTTTTGATGTGTAAAACCTCCGAACTGAATTTTTACATAACTGTATTTTAGTTATGCTTCTACACAATATTCCACATTTATGTGCCAACAGACTATTGATTTTACAGCAAATGAATGAAAGCATAAAAATATGTGGGTCACCCTGACAAGAATCACCTGCTGCTGTTATGACTGAGATTTTTTTCCTTTATTACTTTCTGGGCAATGAAAGTCTTTGCTTATAAGCTTACTTGTTCTGGAATTTTCTAACATAATGAGACAGACAACAAGCTTTCAAACTGTCCCAAAAATATAATTAACATAAGAGATATCTTTATAACATACAATCAAACCCTTCCCCTTGCATCATATCATGTACTTCCATTTGCTTTAACAGCATCGTTGGGGTTCTACTTGCATATAGAAACTTAAAATGGTACACTTGTTTTGATTGCTTAGGATGCTTTGAAGCAAAAATTGCAGCTCACAATTGTAACTCTGGAGAAAGAGTTGGCACTTAAACTGGTCTGAGTGCACATGCACATCAAGATGAACCTCCTGTCTCTGCAGCAAGTCTAATAGTTAATTAACTGTTAGAACCTTCTAATAAATGGGGTTTGGTTTGTACAGAAAGTGCAGAAAGTTCCACAAAGGTTAGACATTTGGTCCTGGTGTATATTTTAATACTTTTTTTATTCTGACACATAGCTTTAGAAACAGCAACCTGTGAAGCATATGGCCAAAAAGACAGAAAGGAGTGCCATGAACTAAAAGATTAAACTGCATTATTCACTATATCGTTTTGATTACACCTATTAGTTCTGATGTGTTTTCTTTTTCGGAGCTCTACCTGATAGTGGTATCCCTCACAACGTTCGCAGTGCCAGCAGCACGGCACACCTTTCACAACTTTCTTCCTTTCACCTGTGCGGCATGGGATGCTGCACACGGAGGCTGGAAGACTTGGGTCACCGGTCCTCCAGCGCATGGCCTCCATCTGAAGGAAAAGTAAAGATACCGGTATTTTTTTTTTTTTTTTTTTGTGTGTGTGCGTGTGTACAAATGGCAAAATCAAACATTTCAGTCTTCTCACTGGATATTATCCAGCAAAGAAACTGGCAGCCATCTGCCGATACACACATTATTGTGTGTCAACAGTCCTATAATACTATAGGTATCTTGAGGGGAGGTTTGAGAACAGTTAACAAAAGCAGACCCTCTGATTGTTTTTCTGAGCGCTTCCAGGCACAAATCTCACACAAGCTAAACTGAAAGGCAGCAGCCCCAGCAATCTGACCATAATCAGACCTGGCACAAATAGGCCATCTGTATTTCCTTCTGTGTGTGCATGTGTGTGTGTGTGTGTGTGTGTGTGTGTGTGCATATGTTCTTCCATGTGTGCATTTAGGTTGTTTGTGCTTATGTCACAAATGGCATTATAGTGAAGCAGTTAGCTTCATGTGTCTCTGGTAAGTGTGCATTTCTATGTGTGCTGGATTTAAATTGTGTGTACCTGTGCATGAGTCTCAGAGAAAGTCTGTTAGTACATTAAGTCCCTGAGGTCCATGCACTGCCATGAGTGTTAAAATGAAGCATTATGAGCACAAGCGTAGCAGTCCAACAACTAGTTAGCAGGAAGCAGTCACTTGTATACCTGAGCTTTTTTCCACTGAGTGATTTTTTCCTCATTATTTATTCATAGCCCACATTCACACACAAACATTTTAGCTAAAAATACAATAAATAATGCACTTTAAACAAATCTTGTACCTCTCTATCATTAATCGCATAAAAGTGATATAAGCTGCCATGATTCTGTTTAAGCTATAAAGGATCCACATTACACATTTATCATGAAACTCATACTTTACATGCAGTTCTTCTCCATCTGCAAAGACCTGGCACTATTTATTCCAAACACCACTCAGGCTGTTTATTGATCATGAAAATGTCCTCTGTGACTTCAAACCCAACCGGGTTGTTAAACAAATCGCAGACATCTGTTGATTCGTCAGCTGTCACAGTGTCTAATCATGTGTGTCTCAGCTGCATGTAGCCCTTGCATTGACGCAGTCTCTCTCTCTCTTTCTCTCTCTCTCTCTCTCCTTCTCTCTCACTGTGTTAGACCGTCCATCAGCCAGGATGCATTTTGTGTCTATTAGTCTTCTCATCTGTCATCTGGCTTTTCTAATGAAGTCCTGGGTGGATTTATAGCATGGCACTTCAACATGCTCAAAGAGTTTATGTGCCTGCTTGTGTGTGAGGATTAGGTTAGTCAGAGAGAAACTGAGACAAATAGAGTGTTAATTCAGTCTGCTTGAACACTATGTTTTGTCATCCAAGTACATTTATACTGCTAGATTTTATAGTTGAAAATTGAAAAATCTGTCTACAACAATTTTACCTTTGTCTGTTCATTTTTTATTCAAGCTTAATCCAATTCAGGGTCACTGAGGAGGTTGGAGTATAACCCAGCTGACATCAGGGAGGGAGTAGTGTTCATCCTAGATGGGCTGCCAGACCATCACAGCACAGAGATAAACAACCATGCACACTCATACTCACTCTTAGGGGCCAATTTATGATCCCCAATTAACCTTACATGCATGGTTATGGACCGTGACAAAAAGCTGGAGTACCAGGAGAGAATATGCAAACTCCACACAGAAAGGCCGTTGTTCAGGTTAGAAACAGGAACCTCATTGCTGCAAGGCAAGAAGGTTCCTGCAACCCCCATGTTACCACTGTGTCAAAACCATAAGAAAAGAATTTAAAGCATTTGGTCAGAAAAACAGAGCAGAGTGAGATCAGAAAAAAAGTGTAACTGAACAAACTGAAGTTTGTTTTCCAACAATTAAATCCAGCCTGGCTGAGTTTACACAATTCTGACAAGAGGAATGAGAGAAACTTGCAAAGGAGAGGTTGCGACAGTCTTGTAAGATTATTCCAAAGAATTCCAGGCTGCCACTACGTCCAAAAACAGTTTAACCAACCAATATGTGAAGTATCATTCTCCACTATGTCATATATCAAATTGTTTGTTTGTTTTTTTTTTTGTTTTTTTTAAGAAGTGTGAAGATTTATTAGGATTTCACTTTGGGATCAGAATCCTGTTGATTCTGTGGGACCTAATGCAGGTCTTGATGAAGTGGAAGGTTTTATGGAAGCCTCTTTTCTAAGCTAGATTAAACCAAAATGTTGGAATTAGCAAATTAAGTTGAGAAGAAGATTTAATTTCAAAAGCAAAGATGCATGGCCGAAAGGCTGTTACATACTCTGCGAGACTGAAAACTTTTTACTCCTGTTTGAAAACTTTTTAGTACTGTTAAAAAGAAGTTCTCCTGTTCACTATTGCCCACCAACACATGCTTGAACAGAAATGAGAGACAGACTTAAACAGAAAATTCAATAAAATCAGTTTCCTTAGCTAGGCTAGTGTGGGAGGGGTGAACAGCAGGATGCAGATTTTATAAGCAGAAGATTGAACTGCAACAAGGTGAGCCGTGTTACTTCTTTCAGTAATTTTAGCCAAGAGTATGCATGACTCTTACACAGATACTGAGTTAGTTTGGTGTCTATTACATAAACAAAAGTCATGCAAACATTTTATTTACTGCTGAGACAAAAAAAAAGGCAAGTGGAGACTTCACTGAAAGATGGAAACCAAACTTCTCTCCTCTCAGATTTGATCACAGCAAATATCAAGAGCAGTAGGGGGTGGAGGCAGGTGGGGGTTGACTGATAACAAAAGTCCCAATTGGAATTTTTCATTAAAAACAAAAAACATTATAATGACACAATCTGTAATATTCTGAATGGAGAGAAAGATAACCTGAACTGAGAACAATAACTGAAATAAATCCAGCTGAGTAACATGGGATTTTTAATTCAGGCAGCTGCAAAGAGTGAAGCCAAACTTTCATTCTTTTAGGATATATTACATTTTAATGCCTCAGAGGCACCAATAAATTCCTCAACTAGAAAAAAGTTTCAATTTTTATAAAAAAAAAAATTCAATTATTACACAGAAGTCATCCACTAGAACAATAAGATGGAAACACACCCGTAACAGTAAACTTAACAGCCAAGAATAAAAAAATGTATTTGTTAACAGAAGTTTGGAAAAAAAAAATAATAATAATGAGTGAAACAGAATTGTGTTTTTTTCAATTTCTTTTAAACATTTTAATTAGATATCCCCAGTTTTCAGGGGAATTCATTTTACTGTCTAATTGTTGCTATTGAACCTTTGTCAATTTATAGTTTAGTGCAAATGCCAAGTTTGTTTGTGTGTGTTTCTGTAGGAATCTCACTTTGAGGTGTAGTTTATTGGTCCAGGAGCCGATGACTCTGTACTCAGCCGTGGATCTGTTGGTGATCTGGTACTGGAAGATGTCGTATCTCCCTGGAGCGTCTCCATTCTCATTGAACACTACTGGTGTACCGGCACTTCCTGAAACAAATGCAGAGCATCATCTGAGTCATTTATCACAATGGCGTAGTGATTTGGTGTCAGCTGGTTCAGGTGTTGGCTGATCGTGACAGGAGTGATTTCTACTCCCTAAAGGTGAGATTTTATTGCCAAACATTTTACAAATAAAGGGTAGATCACTCCTCGAGCTGCTTTTGGTGAAAAAAAAAAAGAAATGGTTAAAGATAAATATAATTTTTTGGGTATTTTAATGTTATATTACAGCAAAATTAAAAGGAAGATCAAGATGTAATATTATGATAGTGTTTAATTAAACATTTATACAATATCTTAGAGGAGATTTCAAAACATTGAGATATATATGTTGATAAAGCCCACCAAACACGACAGTGTTAGTTATTGGCAATACTGTGCATGACTACATGAAACTAAACAACAGCTGTTGACAATCGGTAAATGACTAAAGTAAATGCAAACATTCTGTAAGACTCAGCATATTCTCTGACCTGATTTGCTGAAAATTAAGCTACTCAAAATGCTTTTTATTTATTTTATTTTTTTTATTTTTCTATTATTTTATGTCCTTTTCTAAAAATGGCAGTAACATTTATGAATTTCTAACTGCTTTTATTCAAATACAATATAATTTAACTCCTGCAGTGTTTCAGTCAAAGCTTTGGTAAATACTTTTTAAATGACGATACTTTCTTTGAAATAAGCACATTCGGAGAGCACCATTTGACAGAGTGCTCTTAAAGATGCAACATATTACTGAAATAGCAGTGTGTAACACAGCCAAAAGTCAATGACAGAAAAAATCATATATTATTAAAGTTTCTATTGGTATCTAATCACTTTACCAAAATAACTATTTTTATTAACTTAGAATAAGCCATTTATTTCTACTTGCTATGGGTCTACGTACATGGCAGCTGACATATTTGTGCCACTATTTTTTTACTATAGTGTCTCTGACTAGACACACAAATCTGTGTGAAGTGAAAATCTTCTGAGCCTTTTCAACTGCAGTACAACTGCTTTATTTGATGGGTACTACAGCACTGTTTGGAGTAAGTGATGCCTTGAAAGGCATACAGAAGAAGACAGCACACATTTTTGAAGTAGTTCCCTGTAGTGCAGTCACCGTTGTAGTAGCATATTTTTATATATACAAAATTTAAAATTTTAATCAGATTAAACACAGCTTTCAAATTAATCATGATTAATCACCATTTGTGACTATGTGGGAAGTTTGCCCGTTTTAACTGTATTTTATCAACAGAATGAGCCAATGCTAAAAATATAACTGACCTATATGTTGTTCTGAATAGTCTCTACCATGTTCTAGATCAGGCATGTCAAACTGGTCCAGCAAAGGGCCGTGTGGCTGCAGGTTTTTGTTCCAGCCAGCCAAGAGCACACAGTTTGACCAATCAGCTGTCTGAAGACTGAGATCAGTTGATTGAATCAGTCAAATCTGGTGTGCTGCTGCTTGGTTGGAACAAAAACCTGCAGCCACACGGCCCTTTGCTGGACCAGTTTGACATGCCTGTTCTAGATTATAATTTAGAATTCATATATCATCATCTCACCAACCGTCTCCATGGTGAATAGTTCTGTAATAAAACCACCAGATGTGACGACTGACGTTAAACAGCCAACATTGATGAAGAAACTGATAAAACTGATGATCTGAATAAAAACATGTTTTTCCTTTTATCATTGAAGTGTGAGTGTTTGTGCAGCAGTGATAAAAGTCCTACAGCAGCATTACCCAAAGTAAACACCTGTTGATAAAACAGATCATTGGCTGTTTGTGTTAGTGAGTTTTTCTTCACTTTTTTATTAAATGATTTTTTTTAGTTGTAATAATCAGTTCAAAATTTAATAAAATATAGACCTGAAAAACATCTAATTTGTGCCCCCTTTTCCTGCTCAGTGCACCTGCCTGGCCCCCCATCAAAACTTTCCTAGACCCGCCCCTGCACAACTGAAGTATAAACCCTGGCTACCAACAGCCAACGACTGTGTTAGAGAAGGTCCTGCCAAAAACAATACTTTTGGGTAAATATGTGATGGTGTGAACTATGAACCCCAAGTTTCCTCCTTCTCAGTTGAATAATAAACACATGCTACAAGAGAGAAAAGCTGATGAGCTGATCACCGACAGCCAACTAGATGTAGTAACTAATTTATGAATAACATAACTTAGTTACTGCCGTTAACGTGTTGACAGCCCAAATATATATATATATATACATATATATGTATATATATGTCAAAATGAATGAAAGAAATTCTTATCCCTTCACCATTTGCAGCAGATCTGGATGCTATCAACTCTATCATGGTGATTAAACTTACCTGTTTGCATATTTCTGACATTCTCTTGTGATACAAAAATGCTTTTCAATTGCCAGCTTTTGTTTGCAAGTTGTACAAAAGTGTGAAGAGAACCTCTACTTTCATTTAAAACACTCAGAAAATGCCATGCACAGTTCATGGTGGTGCTTCTAAAAGTAAGATTCTTCATATCTCTCTCTTCTTCTTCAGTGGGTAGAGCAGGTCAGATGCATCTATGGTGTATTGCTGCCATCTACCAGGTAACATTTCTCTAAATTCTAAATCAGACACACTAAAGCAGGGGTGCCTAAGTCCAGCCCCCGAAAGCTATTATTCTGCAACTTTTAGATGTGTCACTTCTTCAACACACTTGAATCAAATGAATGGCTTGTTACCAGGCCTCTGCAAAGCTGAATGACGTGTGTATGAGGCAATTCAGCCATTAGATTTAGGTATTTGGAGAAGGAACACATCTAAACGTTACAGTAGTAGCTCACAAGGTCTAGACTTGGATGACCCCTACAATAACGTAAAGTTGATGATTTATGTATATTAGGTGATGATGAAGAGTGCTGCCATTTGTCAAATCCCTTTTCATTAATAGGTTAAAACTGTGAATGAAAACACCTTAATATGGAAGACATAGGCTGTGCAATAAAAACAAATGTCAAGCAACGCTTCATTTGTATTCTTTGCTTTGCAGCTTCTTCAGGGATGTTAATAACCAAGTTTCTCGTGTTACAGTACAATTCTACATTTACTAATGTAATATTATTTCAGCATGTTTATGAGCTCTGATGGGAAAGGCCTCATCTGTACTCTTAGCCGTGTTGCACCTGCTCATGCCTGTGTGTGCTGTATAGTGATGTGATTGAATGTGTGCACGCATGGGTAAGTTTATGTGTCCTCCCAGATTTGGTTTTCTCACCACCAATAAGCCTTAACACAACCTTTTATCCTCTCTCTGTCTTACTTGCTGCCTTTATTTTATGCAGCGATACAATCAAATCATACTGCTGAATCTGGAAAGCATGAAGGAAATGCAATTACAGTGAGCATAAGGAGAAAACACTGCATTATGGTAATCCCACCTGTGTGAGATAAGCCATTTATATGGTGGGTTGATGTGGAACAAAAAGGAAATAAAAAAAAAACAGAGTTTATGAGCAAAAACTGGATGATATTGTGAGATTGGAAACTGAGGCAGTAGGGAGTGTCAGAGAAGAAGGAAAGGTTTGGAAAGGAAGGAAAAAAAATAACTGAAATAAATTAATGAAAGGAGAAAAGTGCTTGAGATAAAAACAGATAAACTCAGGGACACAAGGTGAGGGAACACAGATAAAAGGAGAAAGGTGGGGAGAGATTTAATTGTACTCTGAAGGAAAACCAGTCACAAAGATGGGAAGGAAAGATGAAAGGTGAAAGAGAGAAAGAAAGAAAAAGCAGAAAGCAGTAAATACTTTCTCAGTTTGAGCAAAAATAATGAGAAATATACAGATAATAGGTAAAAGATAGATGGAGTAAGAAAGGATAATGAGTCTTATTGAGAGAGTGTAAGAAAGATGAATGGAGCAAGACTGAATCAATACTGAGACCAAAGTAGATGTCTCAACTTCTTATTGATGCTTCACATTATGAAGAAAGTCTCTGCAAGAAGTGTTGTGTAACTCTGTGTATTATCCCACTTGCTTTAACTTCCTGCTTTACTCACACGACTAGACTTTTTAATATCGACCAGTGCAATTATTTCTCAGGTCCTTGAACTGTATTATGATGGAGCGCCACAGTTATTCAAGTTCAGTTCCACTCTACAGTTTCTCTTCCAAAGAACTGCAAGCAGTGAGCAAAATGCAGCTAAATGTTTTAAATCTGATGGCAGCAACAAATTAAACATTAAACGAACCTTACAGTAAATGCCCAGTGCATGACTGGGCATTTACTGTAAGGTTCGTTTAAGGCATCTGCCTGTTAAAAAGCCACAAACAGAAACAACAAATGAAAGGTTTATGACAAGCACGCCATCTTTTAATCCCAATCTTCTTTTTGATTTCAGCAAAATCATAAAATGCACAGAAAACTTTGGATTCCATGAGTCACTGAATGTTTTTACTTGGTAAAACATCTGAACTGCAGGCTGAACAGTCCAGCATCTGGACCATGCTTCTAAGCAACCATGTTGCTTTAATGCATGCAGCATATTTAGTATTGTGTTGTTGAAATATGGAATATATGTCCCTGAAGAAGACATTGTCTCAGTGGGAGCTCGTATTCCCCTGTATGTACCTTTCAGTATTGACGGTGCCTTTGCAGATGTGCCAGTTGTCAATTCCATAGGCATGGATGCACTCCCCTACCACCAGGGATGCCAGCTTTCTAAATGAGCGTTGATTATAAGACAGGCAATGTCTTCCTCATTAATGTTTTTACAAAAAGAAATTAGACTATCAGCTGTCTGGCCTCAGAACAGTTTTACACTTTGCCTCCGTCAATTAAATTAACTTGCAAATTAACTTGATAACCTGCATTTGTGGACACAATTAACTGTGTCCAAGGACCAAGTCCATATGGTGATTTCCATGCAGAATCATTTCCTTTCTTAATGCAGTTCTACCTGGTGACCCAAAGATTACAGCAAGGATTTCCAGCCTTTTTCTTTTAGCAGGAAGATTTCTCCAGATTCTCTGAATGTTTATTATATTCTGAACAGCAGCTAATGATGAAATATTGAAAGTCTGCATAATTTTACATAAATAAAAATCTGATTTTACTACAGAACTTTAGATACAGCTTTTTGCAGATAGCCAAAGATTTCTGCTCCCTTTACATTTGAGAGACTCTACCTCTTAAAGTGCTTTTGTATTGGCACCATTATATTATTGACATGTTACTGATTAACATAATCAGTTACAACATGTTTATCCAGCTGTTTTGAGACATAGTGGTCATGAATAAGATTTCATTTCATACTATGGTTTACAAATAAAACTGTGAAAGCTGAACAAAAACTGCAGGTAGCAATTGTCTTGGCTAGGAATTTTTTTTATCATAGTTTTGCCATCTCTTGGCATTTTTGAGAAAGATGAATAAAAAGTAGCATAATTTACCCCAAATACTCAAATACACGATAACATGAGGTAATTGAGCCAATATGATGGTAAAACAGGTATTTGACAGCCCTCCATCTGTTTCCTGTGGCAGTTTAAGGAATGCATGAGCATGCTTGCTTTGCTTTGGGGCTATCTGTGTTTCTGTAGAAGAATTCATTTTATTCTAATCAAATATGTCATTTGAAATGTTTTGTCTGCTGGGTGAGTAAGAGACAAACATTCCAAAAGAAAAAAATGCTACATGTGAATGTGTTGCCATGCTTTGCCTGACTCCATCTCTTCTGATGAGCCACATATCAACTTGTACATTTTCACAGCGTATTGCTTAAGCTGGAATAACCTTGAAAAACAAATGATTCACCTGTCGCCGTGGTAACACACCTCCACCTCATCGTGTCGTGATTCCTTGTGTTTATACTATTTACCAGGACAACGTTGCACTGCAGAATATTTTGTGATTACCTGAAAGTCGGTACTCCACCCAGTCTTGATCCTTTTGTTATTAAACAAACATCAGCACAAGATTACATGAATATTTCATATTCATTTACATGTGCCCCTTTTCTTTCATAACTGCTGTAAACAAGGTTCCCACAATGCTTCAAATTCTTGTAAGAACTTGAATTTGTAGAAGCTCCTACGATGAAAACAGAAAGCACTGAAGGACCACTAAGAAAACACAAGTGAGCACAACACACTGATTCACTTGCATTAACATAAGAGCCATCTCTGTCAAGTGTCTGAGCTTGAGTTTAATATTTGGGAGTGTATGAAGTGCTTAGAATGTGTTTCCTTTGCTTGTAAAAATCCTCAAAATGTTAACTGAAAAGAGAATGCGAGGGCCTGTAAGTGCAATCTAACATTTAAAAAGGGCAAGGTATCATAGTGAAAAAGTCCCTGCCGATGTGGTTTCAAGGAAGATGTTGGTTCTCTGCCAGTCAAAGACCAAATTTTGCAACTTCCACGAAGAATTAAGCTTCACTTCTGACTGTTGGCAATAAAATATTATTTGTCCTGGAACTTTCTCAAGAACTACCAGAGAAGCTCACAATGCAATAATTACAAAATTAAGCAATAATGAAGTTAAGAAAAGACAAATGGCAAAAAAAGAGCAAAGTTGGCGGAAGAAAGAAGACCAGTTGATCGTCATCCCCATTACAATTAAAGTACATTTGCTTTCTCATCTTAGAAAGCTACAAAGTAGAATACAAGAACGCAAAAGAGCTAGACAGCACAAATGCATCTACCCCTGCAGTGGTTAACTTCACAGAGACAAAAAGACAGATAAAGGGAAAAAAAGTTGGAGGAAAAGTAAGCCTGACATTTCCTGAGGACCTGCTGTCTCTCTGATGGAGAGATAAAGAGGTTAAAACTCCTGCAACACACCAGAACAACTTTATTATTTAACTATTGCATTTTGGCTCAGGACCCTCAAGGGGTCACTGTGCAACCAGTACTTCAAATAATTATGAAAAGAAAAAAAAAAAAAAAACAAACAAATAAACAAAAAAAAAAAAACAATCATGTGCATCCACACACAAAAAAAAACGCGATTGGGCAAAGACCAATTATTATTCCAGACTAGAAAAGGGAGGAAAATGTTCAAAAGAAGACATTAGGGAAAACATGTTTACTCCATATAGAGACATACAATCGAAGGCTGGCCCAAACCTTGAAGATGTCAGGCTCATATAACATGGGCCCACCCAAAGAACCCTTAGTCAAAGTGCTCCAATAATAAAGATGTAAATGTATTTGAGATCAATTAGCACAGCTTTTTAAAACCTGGCTAACAGAGATAGAAACAGTCAAGTGGAAGTTGAGGGTCGAAAGGACAGCCTACATGCAGAACCAGTAACCGCTTTCGTGTACAGTATCTTTTCAAGCCAAGACTGATTGGGTAGGGGGTAAAAATTGACCAACCTTTGACATGCCAGCAGAACTGGCCCACCTAACGTTTGCATTACAGCATGAGAATATGGTGCTGTGATGATGTGACTAGCATACACTGTGTGCTACTCATGACTATCTGGGTAGATGGTATGAGGGATATATGAGACCCACATGGTACAGATCACACTATAGTCCAGCACTGATGAGATCATGTTACACCTTCTCTAATTTTGCACTAGCGTAATGATTTGTTAAAGGAGGCATGGGCACAGAAAAGAAACAGGCTTTTTGGTTCATGTGCAAATGGTCAAAACTGGTTTAGAGAGGGCCTCATGAGTGAAGCCATATAGAATAACTAATGCATGAAAAGGGGTTAGATAGACCTAAAAATAAAGAAAATGAAGAAGTGATGGGCTGATAGAGAAAGCACTAGAAAACTAAATGTTTACGACAGGCAAATGCAAAAATGACACTGCAGCATGCATTAATAAAACATGGGTGTGTGTGTTTGTGTGTTCTGACTTTGTGCCAACAGGCGCCCATCTGTGTGCCATGCATCGATAGTGCTAATAGGGGAGAGTGACACAAAGACAGACAAAGAAACTCAGAAAGAGAAAATGAAATGACAGACTAAAAGGGATAATGAAGCCTGAACTCATGCCTCATGCCACAGAAACAGTCATTTTCACAGCGGTCTCCAGCGGAGGAGGTAACAGAATCTAAGCAGCTGCTTAATTCCAGTCACCACAGCTTCTTGCTTTTTTTTTTTTTTTTCCTCCTTGTGCTGAAATTTTTTATCAGATAAATTCACTTCTTTTTTTTGTCTTTTCTGAGTAAGTTCTCAATGATTGCTGCAAATATACCCTCATGGCCAAACAGCTGCTTTTCCTTCCTCTTCTCTCATGTTCAAAGCAGACCCCATACCCTCTGTTCATTTTTTACCTTCTGGCTTTGCTTCATCCCTCTGCTTACCATCTCTAAATCTAGTTTTCCCCTCCTGTTTTCTGTGCGTTTTCAAAGCCCCAGCTTTCCTTCCTCCTGCTGTATATCTGAAGTGTTCTCTCCCCTCAGCCTGTTATCACTTTGCCTTGTCTAAGCAGAAAAAATAGACAAGAAGACACTTGAGAGAAAGGGAGTAGATGAAAGAACATCAATAAGAAACAATACTTAGTTTTAAGAAGTCTATCTGCTAAACATTCTTCCCTGTAAAGACATTAATCAAACACTTTGCTACAGAAATGTAAATGTAGAGGACAAGCTGAGAAGACAGTGTGGATGAGGAGTAAAAATTGAGGTTATTTCGTAAAATGATGTACTTTACATGGACACAGAGCCAGCTTTGTACTGCAATCTCAAGTAATTTACAGAAACAATATTTTTTTCATGATCTGCAGTCTGAGTAAATGGGAAAGAGAGAAATAAGAAGAGGCAAAAAAAGAGGGAGAAAACAATAAAGTTGATCAAAAGAGACAAAAAGAAAATGTAATTTAAAAAGAATGGAAGTGAGGGAGTGGAAAAATAAATAAGCCAAAACAAACATGACCATGCTTGGCAGCAGAAAATGTCAGGAAAAAAATAAAAGAGAGACTGGGGTGGCATGAAAAGGATGTTACATTTGTGCGAGTCATTAGAAGCATATTTCTCGGTTTTAATGAGTGTTGTTGTGCATATGCATGAGAGGAAACAACCAGTTTATTTTTTCTTTCTTACCTTTCTCTTACCTATAAATTCATTGGTCATTAAGCATGGACAAGCAAACTATAAATAATTATACAAATGTTATATTAATATAGTCCAAATTATTAACTGGCATTCAAAATTATTCTCAAAAGCTGGAAAAAGAAATGGAAAAAATAATCAAAATTTGTACATTTAAAAAATATTGATGTAATATTAGTGCTTTATTTTGTAAAAAGTACAGGAAAAGTTTTGGTACCCCAACAGATTTTAGATTTTGGGGAAATGGTTTGTTTGCATGCCTCATTTGGAAAGGCTGAATTGTGAAAAAAATCTGAGAATTGCTAATATTCGGACTTCTTAACCATAACTTATGCACCATTTACATACGTAAATATGTATGTCTGAGTAAAAGGCTGACAAACATCACTGCCCATTTTCATCCATGCTGGATTTACATTTGCAGGTCTTAGAAAAAAAAGAAAAATAATAAATTAAATGACATTGTCATTCATTTTATTAGGAAAGCAAAGACAACTCCACATCTAACATGTAAATGTTATAAATATATCTATTGCATTAGCCTTGAGTGCAAAACTAGTTAGTTAACTGTCACATTTGCTACAGAAATGCATTTTTATGCATCTACTTTAACTGCAGCAGAATAATAAGAATAACATGTCAGAAGTTACAAACTGCAGGTTAAATTTGTAAAGAGCCAACACAGATGTGTGGAGGTTTCAAATCATGCCACCTACACACCTACCACATACTATATGGAAAAACTGCAGTCAGTGAATGCTTAATGGATTATTTTATGAAGAGCTGCGATAACAGAGTTTATTTATTTGTTTATTATTTCTGTATTTGTTTGTTTATTCCTTTTACTTATTTATTGTCTGGTACTTTTACTAACATTTTCCGGTTGCAGATGGAATTATTAGATTTACTGATACATTAATTTAACAACTGGACTGCGTCTCTAACTTTTTGCTGACATGCTGCACCAATGTGTGTTTGAGTAATCCTCAGCAGCTATGACAAACCTGCGATGAAAATGTGCCTAAGTTACACAATTAACCAAGTATCCAAGTTTTAACTAGACTAAAATCCACCTTGTTTTCCACATGTGTTTCAGCTGGTCTGAGATGTCAGTCATGGTGTTCCCCAGTGTGTGACAGCAGAGAGCACTGTTCATTATCTGGTTATTTTGAGACCTAATTTTTCCAAATAACTGATGGTTTTAATCATTCATGTTAGGCTGGTTGGTTAACCACATATTATTTGTCAAGTTACCATCTTGGAATACTGATGAAGGTTTGTCTAAACAATCCGACACATTGTCATTAGAGAAAACGAACAATAACATCTCCAAGGTACACTGAATGAAAAGACTCCAATGTCATTGACTGTTTACTTCAATGACAATAAAGAGTTCAAAAGTGGCCACAAAGCTCATAAAACCTGAGGTTTACAAAGTTTGGTGTTCTTTACAATCTTTTTATATGCTTATTTAACCACATCTTCCTTTATGGCAGTTGGTTAGGTTTAGGCATCAAATACACTTGGTTTACAGTATTATAATTCATTAAATTAATAAACATTTCACTGCACAACCCACTGAAAACTGATTGTAAAGGCTTTGAGTCCCATAGTTTGTTGTCGGTCCTAGCACAACAACAACGTTCAAATATGACAAATATAAACATATATGTTGATGATGCTCAATCATCTTTCATGACCTTTTTTGTGTCATTGCCTTTATCCATCCAAGCTGATTATACTACAGCACAGCCTTACCACACAAACACAGTATTAAAATAAAAATATGCAGACTTTATATCAGTCAGATCAATGCTGTCTGCCATCTGGTGAAGTATGCCTGTAATTTTCTTTTGCTGAAGCTTGCATTTTAACATCAACGCCACGATCCTGACATTAAAAAAAATATATATATGTGGTGTCAGAGGAAGAAAAATGTGAAAACCTAAGATTTAGTAGTCTTTTGGGATATGAAAAAACAAATTATTTCTGTCTGTCATTCCTTAAATTCAATTAGGCTTAAATTCTCAGTTGTTTTGTATCCACGTAGCTGCATTTGTCTGTTCTTTGTTTGGTTTTTGTCAGATGGCTTACATATCCATCTATTCTGACTGAGAAGATAATGACTCAACAAGAGCAAAACTGAACAGTGGAACATGGCCTATGTCCACTTGAGCTGCTGGTCTGTCAGTATATTATTATAGTAGAGCTATTTGGGTGTCACTCCATAACTGACATGGACATTTTACAACAACACAATCACAGTTTGCAGCTAATCAAAGGATCTTCTAGTGAGATGTGAACTGTAAGAGGGTAAGCCCTCAGCTAGAAAGAATCACCTGGAAAAATCAGTCTCCGACTTACAACCTGCTGCTTGTAAGTGGGCAGCAGGTAGTGTCAATTTAAGGATTTATCTTTGTGTGTGACAGAATAACAGCAGAACACAGCAAAAAGACACCTGTGGATCATTGTAATCAGCAAATAACCATAATTCTCTGTTTCAACAATGACATCACCTGACATTTAGGAACTCACTAATGGTAAACTAATGTTCATTCTGCACATTCCTGGAGCTGCCGTCGCCCCGCAGCATCCCGAGGCTGAGAAACAGCACTTTTTTTCAAATGCATACTGGTTAATTCAGCAAAGAAACACAAGAGGACATTATCGGAGGAAGCAAGGAAAAGAAAGACAAAGAGCTCAGAAAAGAAAGATGGATGCTAAATGAAGAAATAGCAAGGAACTTTTTGAAGTTTTGAACGTACTTGTGTTTTAAACACAAAATGACAATGTAAACCACACAAACAGTGACATCTATTGACCACTGTTGGAATTGTTGACATATTTTAAGTCAATTACTCTGTTCCACAGCAGGACTGAATTGCTTTCCCAAAAGTTGATCAGAAGTCTCAGATGAATGGTTTTCTGTATATTGTAGTTTTGTTTTTTCTTCTGGGACAACAAACAAACAGACTCTTCGAACACTTTGTTATTTTTTTCTTTAAAATTGACAAGTTGTTAGTAAGACAATGATTCTATGTCCATAAATATTATCTGAAGCAAAATGTTAAAAAGGTTAGAAAGTTAAAGGGCATCAGGTATTTTATCAGTGAAAATATCTTGGTTAAAATGACCAAAAAAATAAAAAATAAATAAATACATCAAATAAATGACCTCCCCCAGGTTAAATAAATGTAATTCTTGAGTGGACGTGATCTAGATTTGTAGTGTTTCCAGCACAACGTATCCCCTCATCTAGTTTCCTTCCTTCAACCTGGAGTGTGAACATCGAACTGAGACATCTTCCTCTTTCCCTCATTTCTATTAAAGCTATACTGCCTACAAAACATTCCTTTTCAGGTGCTCTTGCAGTTTCTTGCCCATTAAGATCATCAAGCCAAAGTAAAGTTTATTATATCCCAGTCAACTCAACCCATCTGCATTACTGTCTTTCTTTTCTATTGGAGTTGATTTTACTCTGCATTTGGATGTCTCCATTAGTCTATTCTTTAATTTTACTTTTGCTGTGCACTGCCTATTCTACCCATTTTTCTTTCTTTGACAAATAAATAGAGAGTAAATGACTTTTCCTTCTCACTCAGTTTCCTGTTAGCCATTACTGATCGAGCAAACTTCATCCCTTTTAATTTTTTTCCCAACACACCACTTTTTCCATTGTTTCTGCACAATCTTCTGCCAACAAGCATTTACATTCTTCAAGTAAGTAGCCCGTTCTTTACCTCTTTGCACTCTGATTGATTCTCCTTCCCCCTGTTCCCCCCCTCATCTATTCTCTTCATGCACTTCTCTTTAACACCTTGGTACTCCCTATTCCCTCTAACCCTATCTGTTACCTTTCCTTCCTCAAGCTCTCTTCAATAATAATGCCTAGTCAAGTTTATCAACTCAAAGCAAGTTGCTCCTCTGCTACTATTGTGTCCTCCCAGAGGTCATTATGAACAGGTGAACTTCGTCACCCTCAGCTGGTTAGTCTCATCAGTGCAATCCCACCCCATTTCTGTATATCCCCAGGGTTGTTCAGTCAGGTGTACAGATCATGATCTCAAAGTCAAGCCTCTCTAATTAGAGCAAGCTGGTTCCAGTGGGGATGTCCATCTTGACTCTCAGCAGGAAATATTATCCAGCAGTGAAACCAATCAGTTTCTTTCTATGACATGATGCAGACACGTGCATGAGCCTTTAGCATGAAAGACAAAAGTTACAACTTCTTTTTCTATCCTCGCTTTTACTTTGCTAATTTAACTGGCAAGCTTACAACTAAACTCTGATTAGTGAGAGAGTAAAGTAAATTTATATACAGCCTGATTCAATACATGATCAATGACACAGAAATGACAAGAAAGCATAAAGAATATAGTCCATTCTCAAGACTTTCCAGAGATCCACAAATCATGTTGCACAGGAGCTTGTGACTTCTCAAGAGGGCCATTTGTCAAAGTGGTGGAGTCAGAGTGAAAGACTAAAGCTGCAGACTGTGGCATACGTATTTTTTTTACATTAAGTTTTGTCTGATTGGGGGGATGGGATCAGGGTATAGGAATCATCATTGTACGAATATCATTTCTGTTTCAGTCAAATTCAGAGTTAAGTATGAGTCTATATTCAAGATTCAAGATCTTTATTGTCAATATGCAAGCACAACAAAATTTGCAGGAGTCTCTTGGCTTAAGCAAATATAAATAAGAAACTAGAAATATAACAGGCACACACACTTTAATAAAAAATAAAGCTATAAAACATTATACGATACAAGAACACCTCTATATTTACAGAAAATGAGACCAGTGTCAAGTGTTCACAGTCCAGGAAAGGTCAGAGAAAATGTGGATGCCCAGGAAGTTAATGTCGTCCACATGTGCCACTGCCTTCTTGTTGATGTTAAGAACCAGGTTGTTCTTGGAACACCTTTTTGTGAGACTCTGGATCTCTTCTCTGTCTCATCATTGTTGGTTATGAAACCCACCACGGTGGTATCATCTGCAAACCTCACAGCCATGTCCGTGGGAGGATGGGAGAGTAGTCCTGTGTCAAGAAGGTGAAAAAGAGAGGGCTGAGCATACAACCCTGTGGCATTCCAGTGTTGAGGATCAGTGGTGAAGATGTTGACTTCCATATCCTCACCACCTGGGGCCTGTTAGTCACTGATCCAGGCGCAGAGTGATGCTGACAGACCCAGGTTGTGGAGCTTCAGGGCCAGGTGTTAAAGGCTGAACTGACGTCCACAAACAGCATCCTAACATAGCTGGTAAGATGCTGCAGGTGAGTTAGGGCTGTGTGCAGTGTCATTGAGATAGCATCCTCCATAGAACAGTTCTCCCTGTAGGAAAATTGCAGACTTCTACCAGTTGGTCTGCACATAATTTTAGTGGTAGAGTGGGGTCGTGGCTGACCTGCTGGTCTCTGCTCTTGTACTGTGTGATGGTCTTCATGCTTTCCCACATGTTAAGTGTGCTGTTGTCAGGCTGTTGTGGTGTGGACCCCAGCCTGCACTTATTTGGGTGGTTGCTATTGGCACACCTGAGTGGACATATCCCCAACATATTGTTTCCTCACAGCAGCTTTAAGCCAGATGTTTAATACTTTTAGTAGTTTTATTCAGTTTAGAGACAAAAATTAAGGAGTCATGTTTGTGCAGAATGGGGAGGGGGGGCAACTGCTTTGTTTGTGTGTGTATGCATGTGTGCATGCGACTGTGTGAAAGAATATAATGAGAGGGCTTTTTTAAATTGCTATTGCTATTTTACTGTTTGAAGGCTTGTTTTATTTTAATATGCATTAATTGTTTTTATCATATAAAGCTCTTTGTGTTGCCTTTGGCATGAGAAGCACTTTATAAATAAAGCTTGATTTGATTAGATTTGATTTAACTAATCGAACATGAGTATGTATTAAAAAATTTGTTAGATTAAATAAATTAAATAATTAATATATTAATGGATATAGAAAAATGTTAAAAGAACTTCAAGATTTTTTAAAAGTTTTTTTTATGAGATTTTTTTCTTTATACTTGACTTTCAAGGTTTCATTCAACCTGTTTAATTTTTCAAATTTTTGTCCTTAACTGCATGTATTACTCAGGCACTTTGCAGCTTTTTCTGTACTCCTTTAGTTTAACCAAAAGAAAAAAGAGCATGCTTTGGAAGGTGGTTGTTAATCACACAGATTTCCTGATTCAACAAGTCTGTTTTTCTATTCTTTTTTTTTATTTCAACTCTTTAACTGCCACTTCTTCTCCACCACAGAATGAAGTTACATTGTGTTTTTTGATTAAAGCTAAAAAAAGAGTCCAATAAGATCTTACATTTTATTCTATACGGATACAGCTTGATCTTTAACTTGATTTGTTTTTGTTTGGGATTTTCTCATTTATATTAACTCTGGTCTACGCTGTGTACTGTTTTGTGTTTGGCTGTATGAGTTTTATATAAGTGAATGTGAGTGTTTGCCCAGATAAGCCAGTAAACTCACAGACAAATAAAATCTGGACAGCACGTTGTGTCACTGCAGCTCCAGGGTCAGATTCCTTATTGTTAATCTTATTTGCTCTGCAATGCACCAGACCCTGTAGTAGGCTTGTGTCTGTGATTCAGAGGTAAGTCTGGGCGGCTTACTTCAGGTTAGCTCTTCTTTTGAATAAATGTTGCTTATAAAAATATATATTAGTTTATTTAATAAAAAAAATAGATAAATATTAAATAATAAATAATTAGAAATATATATGTTCCACTCATACTGTGTCAAGTCTAGTTGATATGTATTCTTCAAAGCGGTATGATACATAAACATGGTAAATTTCTTGCAATCATGAATTATCATAGTAAGGCTACACAAGCCACACTCAGAATAAAAAAACAACAATAATAATAAAAAAAAATCAACAAAAAAACAGAGTTGTTTTGGAGAAGGAGCATTTCAAGGGTTTGAGGACATGGCTCATTATCTGTCAGCTATTGGCACAAGCCAAGCATGGGTTAGTGTTTCAAACAGCTGGGGACTCAAGTCTGGGACTCAGACTCACGTTGCTCCTAAGTTGCACATACAGTGACTTCAGATTTGAGTCATAATTTGAGTCTTATGAACAATCTTTTATTTTAATATGTTTCTTCCTGATCTTCTTTCTGTCTCTTCACCTCCCATCTGGTGTATGTGATTCATTTCTTCATCACTGACACTGACCTAACGTCACAAAACAGATGCGTCTGCATGTGCAAACAATGTCAACAATGGCAGCTCCACTGAGCACACCTGTTGCCGCCTCACCATTTTTTTTTAACTTGTGGGTATAAAAACTTTATATAAGAGATAAATAAAGAAATATACTGGGTCTGCCTCGTGTAAATTCATCAACCACCTTCAACACACCTGGAGAGGTTAGTCACCGTAGTATAAAAGCTTTACGTTGGAAACTATGTTAGCAACAAGCTTACTGCCACAAAAAAGAAAGCATTTAATAATGCCTAAATAATGTACGAAAATAATGTTAATTTCATTAGATTGACAGTCATAGAATATGTTATTGTGCCATGTCCTGCCTCAGATAACATTAAATTAAGACCAATAAACCATCGGACCCATTGGAAACAACTTGATGTTAAAAGGTCTGTTTATTTGAAAAATGAGTTACAGTTGTTTCTGCTTTTAGATCTATCTATCTATCTATCTATCTATCTATCTATCTATCTATCTATCTATCTATCTATCTATCTATCTATCTACCACCTCTCTCTCTCTCTCTCTCTCTCTCTCTCTCTCTCTATACATATATATATATATATATATATATATATATGTCTTTCTCTTATGGTACATATTAAAAATTCTTAGTTATTTCATAGATTAGGAGCATATTTACAAATCTGAAACAATTTCCATGTTCATCAACAGGTTTTTTTTTGCAAATTGTCTACAGAAATTGTCCACAGGAGAGGGATAGAGGGTTTGTCAGTTCAAGCTAATGATCAGTGCTGTTATAAAATGTTGTCATATAAAGGGAAAGTATGGATCAGATAATAAAATATCAAATGTTGATACTAAGACATTTTCACCCTTTTACAGAACATTGTTAATTTTGAATTTGATGGCAGTAGCACATTTACAAAAACAGAGCAGGAAAAGGCTGGAAAAGTAATTGGCACAAATCAAAATCAACTAAAGAAGCATTTGAGAAATTCAAAATAGCCAAATAGTTTTTATGAAATAGTAAAAACAAATTCAGGTTTTAACATCTGATATGTTGTTTATGTTCCATTAGGAATAAAATATGGTTTTATGAGATTTACAAATGATTGCATTTTGTTTTTATTTACATTTTACACAGTTCTGGTGACCTGTCCAGGGTGTACCCTGCCTCTCACCTACTAAACGTTGGGTTAGGTTAGGTTGTTGGGTCAGCTTCTCCACGACCCTACATTGGATGAAGTGGTATAGAAAATGGATGGATGGATTTTATACAGTGTCCCAACTTGTCTGGAATTTGATGAAGATAAAATAATCATTGATAATAACTTCTTTCCGTGGCTTAACTACATAAATAATGTTCAGAAAAGATTACTTAAAATATAGCCTTTCACATAGCACACCTTATAAGACCAGACTTCTTTTTTATTTCTCAGCATAAATTCTGTTCCTTTCCGTTTCTGTCAGTCATATTAATCTCTTAGGTTGTGTAAGTGAAGTGGGCTTGTAGCGGATTCAGCCGGTGAACAATCCCTATTTTAACAACTAAAAATCCTCCTCTCCCTCTAACTCTGCCCGTTCTGTCTCAGAGCTCCTCGACAGGTAAATTGGTATGGATCCAAATTGAGCATCCAGCAAGCTCAGTTGACTTTCATTTTCTTCCTTTGAGTGAAACAGTAAATAGTTAGAGCTACCCTCAATATTTACCCCTTATCTTCTTTGTTGTTATCAATATCATGTTGATCTGAAACAAAGGCCACATTCACACTGCAGGTCTTAATGCTCAAATCAAATTTTTATTTTTATTTTTTTTTTTTCTGTGGTCACACATTATCAATGCAATGGAACCTTCATCACGCTGAACTATGAGCATTATGTGGCCCTGAAGTGACACAAATGCGCAGAGTAGCGATGTGCCATGTGCGAAAGAGCCGATGCTTTGAAGAGCTGGCTCGCATTGAGTGAGAGCCGGCTCCCAATTTTTTTTGCTGCATGCTTAGCTCTTAGCGCTCAGCCCCAGCTCTGCCCACAGTACTGCTTTGTTTGTATTGGCCTGCATGGACAGGTGGCCAATCACGTGTGAGGATATAGGACCATACCGTTTTGTGAAAACAGAGGGGGAATGGACGGCGCTAGACAGCAGACAGCCATGAGGACAGTATGTGAATGAGTGTGTTGTGTCATCAATCCCTACTCACAGAGAGGAGAAACTGGATCAGTCATCCAAGATGGCATCTTGTTTTTCTGAATGCCAATCCACACTGAGGATATTAATGCTGCTTTCTTGAGTTTGGCTGTCATTCTGTTTTGTGGATTTGTTTGCTGTTTTTTGTTCATTTGTCAAATAAAAGAGCTTCTTTGAAATATTAAACAAAAAGTAAGTGGTTTTGTATCAGAATAAATGCACAAAAGTAGGCAATTTATAAGGCTTCTCGTAAAAATGCTAAACACAAAAGGGGTTTAAAAACCTGTAAATTTTGAGAAATTAAGGTAAATTATGGCGCTTCAAAGATGCTAATTTAGAGCCGTTCAGGAGCCAAAAGAGCCAGTTCTTCTTTAGGAGCCAAAGCAAAAGATCCGGCTCTTTGAAAAGAGCTGAACATCCCATCAATAGTGCAGAGCAAACACATCACGTAGTGAGTAGTATTTATGGATGTAATAGATGCTTTATGTCTCTTTATCAATTTGGAAGTACTTGCCCGCTCTGAATCGATAAAATTATGCCTAGTTGATGAATAAAAGAAAGAGACTAAGAAAAAGGAGAGCACAAATGTTAACAATGGCCTTTTGTGGAGGAGTGGCTTCTATATCTGTACAGAGGCACACAGTCAATGCAGCTGAGTTTTTCTGTGCAGAGTCCTGCACGGATCCAATTTTGCTAACTCCAAACCGCTCGACCCGTGGATAACTTCCACTGAAATCTCGACCCGACAATGTTGGATATAAAACGTGACCCGACTGCATGTTAACACTTTGTAATTGTATAAACAAACCTCATGTCCATCCCTTTATTGCATTAAATTAGACTGCATTAGATTAGTTAACAGATGTAGCAAAAGGATCCAGCAGGCTTTACAGGCCTTCAACCTTTAAACAGAAGCACAGCAGAGGCTCAGACCCTTTAAAGATAAATCTAGAAAGTACCCAAAACAAAAATGAATAATACATCTGAACTCAGATCACTGCTTTAAGAAATATGACATATAGATTCATATTATGTTATGCTCTTTAAAACACACTTATAATCACCAAGCCACCCGGGTTTCATTTTACAATTTGCTATAGATCACTGCATCAGACCTTAATAGTGAAAACAAAATTATATTTCTGAAGCAGGAACAACAATAACTTCAAGTGGGCAAAATAGAGTAATCATCAGTTTTCTGTGGAAAAAAAATAAAACAAGAAGAGATTTCTTTTCAAAAACTAGATGGTAAAGGTGAACAGAGAGCAACTGATATTATGGAATCACTGTAGCTTGTGTTAAATGTGGTACAGACAGTGGAAAGAGTGGAAATAGTTCAGCACCAGAGAAAAGAATTTATTTTTTTTGTACGACTTTTTAGACGTTGAAACAGATTGATCTATAGAGGATGTGACAGTAAAAGATGTCCATATGCACATTTATTACATTATAATTTTTAAATTTTAAGAGTGTTCTATCAGAAGGTGTCTCCAGATTATGAAACAGCCTTATCGCTGGACATCCAACATCTCATTTCGTTTTAATACTATCTAATCCAGTATTTTATTCCCTTGGCTCTCTAGCAGCTCGTTCTGTGTACGACAACCTTCAGTGATTGAGAAGGGTTTAGTGATTCATCTGGGGATTCAGTTTGTGACCTTGAGTTTATGGGATGATTTCTGTCGCCTCTAGGCCTGCAGCAGATAAAAAAATAAATAAAAAAAACACAAACCTGCTGCTGCAGTATGAAAGAGCAATCAACACCTGTCTGCAAATGGCTTTCTAACACTTGTAGCAAAAGCTGACAGGAAACAACATGCACTGACAAATATGTTGCTCTCATTCTCACACAGGCATTTTCATGCTTTTTTAATATTACCCCCTACATCAGACAAGCATTCCTGTAATCTACACAATAGAGCAGCCTCTCTGTATGCTTTTCTGCTCTCCCTCATTCAGATTTGATGTATTCCACACTGTACTGGGCAGAGGAACACAGGAAATGAAAAAGGAGGCAGAGGAGCATTGAGAGAAAAAAACGGACATTAATAATAAAGTATTAAAATTAGATTTTTGACGCTATTTGGAATTCAGCAAATGTTTTTCACCTACTTAATGACACAACACTAAATATCTTGAGAGGTAAAAACACAGCACCATATTTAAGCAGAATAGACTAATTAACTAAAACTGATGGCTTACAAAAAAAAGAAAGAAAATACACACATTCATAGAATTTCTTTCATTATTTTTCAATTTATTGACCTTCAGCATTTCATTTCAATGCATCTAAGTTTTCCATACATGATGATTTAAACAAATATAGATTTTCTCATATGTTTGCCTTTTGTCCTCATGCAAAAGCAGTTTTGTGGTCCTAAAAATGACAGGAAAATACTTCACCCTGGAAGAAAACACCGTCCAGGGTAAAATTTATTAGATAATCCAGTTGTGCTGTTTCTATGTGAACTGGCATTTGTGGCTTGACGTGATTTGTGCAGCCATGTGTGTGGCTTGCATCACAATACGCACTGTTAAAGCAGCACTACTGAACTTTAGCAGCCTAACAAAGTCTAATTTGGCATCTGTCATGCATCCCGTCTCCTCTCTGGGATCGTACCAATAAGTAAAAATCTGATTTTGATTCTTGTCGTAGCTCTTGCTCTGTCATGATCCCTTGTTCTTTTTCTTGCTTCCTCTGATAAAATCCTCTAGTGTTTCTTTGCTAAAGCAGCCGCAGTTTGCATTCTAATTTGCCAGTGTATTGATGCTGGTGTGGGATGTGGTGCGTTAAAGCAACGGCAGCTGCAGGAATGTGCATAATGTCATTGTGCCATCAAAAACAGGTCAGAGGCACAAAGTTTTAAGGTCAAAAAGTTTTCTAGCATTACTAGATAACTTTTTGATTGTGATGGTGCTAATGTGTTTACATGTTTGCATATAAAAGTAAAGTTAGTTGCCAACTCAATCTCCGATGCAAGACAGAGAGATACAGAAGATCCTTCCTTCCAGCAGCTATCAGGCTGAAGAACAAAGCCCTTAATTAATTAATGTGATTGATTTACTAAAAAAATTACTACTACTACAATATTGAATTTCCCTTTGGGATTAATAAAGTATTTTTCATTCATTCATTCATTCATTCATTCATTCATTCATTCATTCAACTACATTGTCGAATGAAGGGGTTAGAGATGGAGGCCAGATTACTGCTGTTCAATCATGTCAGTGTGTTTTCATGGCACTGTGTGGACATGATTCTTTTGGGGGAACCTCTAATTCACTGTAGTTTCTCTGGTGTAAATTTATGTGGCAGTGTGTTTGTGCATTAGAAAAAAAGTTACTGTTGCCTGAGTTCATAACATCCATGTTAAGGGACCAATAAATACGGCTCAGATGATGGACTCAAAAAATAGAAAAGACGCTGCTATCTTGGTCATTCTTATCTTATGAGTCTCCTTCTTATGATTTAACAAAGGTTAAAAATATGCCTTACAAACAAAAGTTGCTACTAATTAAAAGCAGGTTTCTGGTAAAACTGAGTTTTCAGAAGCAACTTTAAAGAAGACACTGAGTTTGCAAGTCTATGGAAAGTTGTTTCATTACAGCCGAGTCCTGACAGAAAGAGGTATAAGATCTATGTTCCGAATTTTTCACTGTGCTCTGCATTAAATTGTGCAGTTCGTTATCTCATGAGTCTATCCTTCCCTTTATTTCCCCATAAATATAGTTGATGGTAAAAGAATATAAAAGATGTCTAAGATAATACACATGCATTCTTGAGAAAGGTGGCACCCTTAAATTTTACACTAGTGCTAGCAACTAAAAGAAAAGAAAAGAAAAAAAAAAAAAAAAAAAAACGACTTTGATTTAAAGTCTTGCCATTTCTTTCACTTTAATTGCAAAGGTTTATTTTTTCCAATTCTACGCTCTGTCTAGAAGCACTGATAGCAGAAAAAACACACTTGAAAGAATAGAAACATGGGATGAGGTGAGGAGTTTATAGGCCAGGTGGATAAGGGGTCTGGCTTTGCTTAGTGAGATAGTGTGTTTTCTTTGTATGCATCTATGAGATGTTCCTCTGTGTTTTTCCAGCATCTAAATCCATCTTGAATTGGAGAATTTTTGTATTGATATGTGAAAAGGTTGAAAGCCAGTAAAACTCACCCGTGAAGTTTACAGCACGAATGTGGCTGAGCAGCTCTTTGCCATCAATGTTGTTGGCCATCCGTGGACAGAGGCCTGGGTACCCATAGCAGAGCTCCCGATGCATGCGATGCAGAGCGTGTGCCATGGCGTAGACTGCATCCATCACAAACTGAACCTTCCCTTCTTGCTCGTAACTGGAATCCCGGCCAACTTTTTCTAAACCTGTTAAGAGACACAAGAGCATACAATTTTTATATTTAGAATAGAAAACTTCAACAGTTAAGATGGCAAACAATTGAGCAATGATGGAGAAAAGTGGTGGCGACTGAGGAAAAACGACAGTGGAGGATGAAAGAAAAGTAAGGCAGAGACAAAAGCAGGAAGTAAGCGAGAGAGAGAAAAAAAAGAGATGAAAATGTGCAAGACAGCTTGACCAGTGGACAGGCAGCAGGGCACTCAGCTTAGCAATGACAAATACCTCCTTACAGTCCATTCTCGCCCTGGTAGCAGAGCTACTGGAGGAAGAACAACATGTTCCTTCCTAAAATCCTCTGAACTACTGATAATGGCATTTCTGTGTATGAGAGGATGGTCAGAAAGTGCTTGCAAAGGGAGAAAAAAACAAAATTCTCTTTCATAACCATGTTACAAAGCAACTGGCCAGGAGCAATAGCCTTTATTATATATGATAGTATATCATTAGGCTGTTTTGATCCTTTCCCTTAGCTTACCTTACAGATTAAAAAATTAAAATATCGTGCAAAACTTAATTTATTTCAGTGATTCAATTTGAAAAGATAAACTATTATATACAATCATTACATGCAAGGTGAGATATTTCAAGCATTTATTCATTATAATTTTGATGATTATGGCTTACAGCCTATGAAAACCCAAAGATAAAAATCTCAGAACATTAGAATATTACATGAAATTAATAAACCATCTTGTTTAGTATAGTCATGCATAAAAACTCAGTACAAGGTTTGAGCCCCTTTTGCATTAATTACTGCCTCAGTGTGGTGTGGCATGGATGTCATCACCCTGTGGCACCTCTGGGGTATAATGGAAGAACAGGATGCTTCAGTAGTGGCCTTCAACTCTTCTGCATTGCTCAGCCTCATGTGTCTCATTCTTCTCTTGGCAATGCGCCATAGATTTTCTATGGTGGTTCAGGTCAGGAGAGTTTGCTGGCCAATCAAGCACAGTAATCCTTTGGTCATTGAACCAGGTTTTGGTTCTTTTGGCAGTGTGGGCAGGTGTCAAGTCTTGCTGGAAAATAAAGTCAGCATCTCCAAAAAAGCTTTTCTGTTGAAGGAAGCATGAAGTGCTCTAAAATCTCCTGGCAGACGGCTGCATTGACTCTGAACTTAATAAAGCCCAGCAACACCGATGACATGGCTTCCAAACTAACCCAGACTGTGGAAACTTCACGCTGCACTTTAAGTGTCTTGGATGGTTGCTACTCCATTCTTCTTCCAGACTCTGGGACCTTGATTTCCAAATGGAATCAAGGCCTTTTCTCATCAGAAAGGAGCATTTTGAACCACTGCTCAACAGACCAGTTCATTTTATCTTTAGCCTAGGTAAGATGCTTCAAAAGTGGTGTTTTGTTCAGGAGCATTTTGAAAGGAGGAATGTGACATTTGAAGCCCAGATCCAGGATCCATCAGTGTGTGGTGGCTCTCGAAGCACTAATTCCAGCCTCAGTCCACTCCTTGTGAAGCTCCCTAACATTTCTGAATGGCCTTTTCCTCTCTAGGCTGCAGTCATCTCTGCTGATTTTGCACCTTTTTCCTCCACACTTTTTCCTTCCACTAAACTTTTTATTTGTGTGCTTTGATGCAGCACTTTGAGAGCATCCAAATTCTTTTGCAATTAACTTTTGAGGTTTTCCCTCCTTGTGGAGAAGGTCAATGATGGTTTTCTGCACAACTGTCAAGTCAGCAACGTTCCTCATGATTATGAATTCTACTGAAATAGACTGAGAGACTATTTAAATGCTCAGGGGTCCTGTGCAGGCGTTTTGGATTAAATAGCTGATTAGAGGCTAAAATATTGAACCTTTTCACATTATTCTAACTTTTTTTTTGGGTGGGGGGTGGTTATCAGCTGTAAGCCTCAATCATCAAAATTATAACAAATAAATGTTTGAAATAACTAATCTGCATGTAATTAGTCTATATGATATATTAGTTTCCCTTTGTAAGTTGAATTACTGAAATAAATTAAGTTTTGTCCAAATTTCTAATTTTTTTTTGGTCTACCTGTACTTCTGAAGTCAAATTAATTACTGCAGAATAATGTTGAGGAATAAACATTTGCATATGTGCATTTGGGCTGCATGCTAATGTGCAAAACATACACTTGTAGGCATACACTCACCCAACCTCCATATCTGCCACCGACACAATAAGCAATGTATATTCACTCACAAAGAAACACAAACACACAAATAACCTCCAAAGTGCGATTTATTGAGGCCTTTTATGTAATAACTCATTAGCATAATGAGCTAATGAAGAAGGGGCGAGTGAAAATAAAACCTCTTTGATGCATTAAGATGGAAATCAGAAACTGAGTGAAAAATTCATTTTCTGGTTTTCCTCTGAAAGTTCAGAGAGGAGCCAGCACTATTCATTCTTTGCTGTGATTGCTTTATGTATCACTTCCACCTCATTCTCTCATACTCCCTCTTTATATCCTCTCCTCTGTCTCCCTCCTCCCTTTACTGCATCTCTCTTCACCCATTTTGTACAAATGGCAGTCACCTTCGGGCGACTCAAACTGAATCCAAACCCATCTGGGCCGAGCTGAATTAACAAGACCAGAGGCACCTTCAATCAATACGAGCACCCATAAGGAATTAATGATGTCTTGGGGATGAAATCCAATCCGCTGTTACAGAAGGCTGTCTGGCGCTCTGTATGCATGTCTATATTTGTGTTTGTTGTGACCAAGGTGATGCACAGGAGCACTAACAGAAAGTTAACTTTCAGAGCTGCATGTGTGGCAAGAAGAAAGTACTGTAGTCTGTGGGAGACTCCAATCAAAGTACAACTTCCTCTCTTTCAGCTGTATCTTCTCTAGTAGAATGTCAGTTTTTCTCTGCTGTATGTGACAGAATATGTTCTCTACTGTACTCTACACTTTTCCTCATAGCAACCTGTCAAATCTCTTAAACCAGTTCGGCTTAACTGAACATTATTGGCTAAAGCAGGTTGATTTCATGCAATGCAATATTGATTTTTGTGTGCACATATAGCAGAGGTGATCAAGAGGGCCAGTTTGATAAATATACGTATGAGAACAATGGGAACAATCAAAATGTATTGATTTGTTACTGTGACCCAGATATGAAAAAGTAACTTGCTGCTGTTGCTCATCAAGGCTGGTCAACAAGAAAGGCAGCTGAATAAATTGCACTAACCTTTGTTTAGATGCAAAAATGTGTATTTTTGGCCAACAAGCTGCTCAACATTCAGATTTACCCACAGTCACACATCAGTGGTCACTGAAAAAGAACTTTTCTCATTAACATCTGGTGACGAGCCCAGTTTTTAAACCCAGCCAAATCTGAATGGAGTCTTCTTTATTTCCTGCCAGATGCAAGCACACTCTATGGAATAACTTTTATTTTGTTTGTTTCCTCCCTGCTGTTCTTTCTTTGATTATGATTGAGAAAGATTTGGTGTACAACCCTTCTGTCTAAATAGATGTTTTGAAACACATTTTGTTGGTAACAAAGCAGTGCACTGCTGAGGTGTATGATAACAAAATATATTTTTAAAATGACTTTTTGTTTAGGATTTCTTTTTTTTGTCGTCTCTGTTTTGTTAAGTGCGGTTTTGTCTCAGCTGTACTTTCATAATTGACATTTAAAAAAAAAAAAAAAAAAAGTTATGTTTCAGACACCTTGAAATGTTGTATTTTGATGTTTTTTTTTTTGTTCTGCTGTTGTATTTTTTGTGTAATCTTAGTTTTGAGTTGTTGTAACGCTTTTGATATTTGTCCTTGGATTTGATACTAATCGGCCACCGTACAATCTGACTATTGTGTGTCAAACTGTAAAACTAAGACCTCAAACAACCCTAATAATAATGGGACCTATGGTGCTGAAGCCAAATGAAAGCGTTGATCAACACTGTGGGGTGAATATCCTATTTGACAAGCTGCTGTGTGTTACTATGGAAACAAATGCTGTTAGAACAGTTGAGCAAACGGAATTTAATGTAATTAACTAAATGATTGACTGCTTGGATGGTTTAGTTGGGTACCAGTTAGCATCATTTCTAACTCACAGTATTTCATAACAACTATTACCTAACACCATGATGTAGATTTTACACTGAACAATAAAGACTCCATAGACCATTTTCCAGCACCATTTAAACCAGTCAGCTAAGGGAACTAAAACAATACAAATGGAGCTTTAAACTAGAGTTGATCTGAAGTAGTCTTTCACTGAAACATTGGTATTTATTTTTCTTTCTTTTGTTATGTTGTCAGGAGCCTTCATTGCAGCTTGCATTGTTTATCCAATAATAGATTGCCCATGAAAGAAATTTACCAATATCTTCAATTAAACTGAGAAGCTATTTCTCAGAATGTGATACACTGGTACATACTTAGTATAGCTATAAAAAATGAAAACTTGCACTTGACTTGGCCCAAATGACATCAGAAGTGTTGAGGGAAGTGCATTGCATGAAGTGCACGATGCATTACCTTTGATTAGTTTAAAGTTAACTGCATAATAAAATGGCAAAGACTAATAAAACTTAACTTAAGGAAGCTTAATTTATGTGCACAAGTCTGGAATATGTGCAAAAGAATTAAATATTTCCTCAAGCCCTGTTGACTGAAGCAGCAGACTGAACAAAATGACTGTCTTTAAAATACAAAAACTGTAAGAAAAAAATTAATAAAAAAATAAACAGTATCAGTGGGGATCAACCAGATTTAACAGCTACAAAATACTTAAACATCCAAAAGAGGATCAACAAGTATGAGTGTATGGGGGAGACGAAAAGGACACAAACACTCAAAACCTCCGCTAGAGTTAAATTTGAGTGGGTGGTGCAACAAAGAGGCAACAAAACTGGCAAAACAAGACTAAAACTCCAAACCAAATAGGGCTTTGAAAGAGCATGTCAGCCTGGGATATCTTTTTAAAGCTGAATGTAGCATAAATAAATCTCTGTTCAGACTGTCAGATTACAGAAAAATGGGTTATAAGTTACAAAGCCAAATATTAATGATTTATACTTTTACCAAGTACATAAAATTAAGTTTCAAATCATGAGAAACTGATCTGATAGAAATGTTTAAACATAGGAAATGTGTTTACTGTTGTTCATGTGATATTTTGTTACCCAGATGATGGTGACACATGCAGGAAGCCTCTCCTTACCAGTGGTTTTTAATCCTGGTTTGATGTAAGAGTCCCAACAAATAAAACATTCTTCCATGTTGCTTTTATTTGTCCATGTATTTTATAGTAATGTTTTGACTGACTTTTTCTGCAAAAGGATTTAAAAAAACAGATGCCTTTGCGGTCGAAATAGATTTGATTTTCTCTGTCAATTAAGTCTGCTGTAGTATGTAATTTGAGTTTTGTATGATTTGACACAGCATAGACTAATTATTCATTTATTTTTTTTATGAGTGATGATGTAAAGCCAGATTACTTTTCTGTGATTTTAGAATTGTTTTCTACGTTATAATAACGGTACACAGACACATATACTCTGTATATGCACCCACACCCACACTAGATGACTATGTGACTCATCTACTGCATCTTTCCCAAAGCATCAGAGGATGTTGCAACTTGTGCTTTGAGGGGTCAAAGCCTCAAAACTATTTAAATGGTAATACAGAGAAACTCTGTCACTCAGGCTCAACGAGAAAATAACAACAGTGGCAGTGAAAATATGGATTTAAACATCAGGGGAATTGCTCTATTGTACAATCTAAACTGAATAAAATATGTTCTAAGAGTGAAGCATCCTCGTTTCCTCACTAATAAACCTCACACCCCAAGGCTGTCTGTCTAATGTTCTACCATAATCACAGAGCTACTCTATTTTCCGGACTATAAATCGCTCCAGAGTATAAGTCATATCAATCATAAAATGCATCATGATGCTCAGGTACTGAGAAAGTATGAAAATGTATACATGATATTTGGTATATAAAGACACCGACACCACTGTGTAAACAAGTCTGCCCTGCCGCTGATGAAATTTCACGTTAAATAGGAAATAACCAGGTCAGTTGTTCATTGCACATCAAGACACAGACATTGAGCCGCAGTAGAACCGGACAGGAAGTTGAGACTTCAGTGTTTGTTTTTCTAAATTACATTTGCAGAGCATTGCCACATTTCCGGAGGAAAATTCCACTCTCTTATTATGGTCTGTAATAGTTCGTAAATAGACTTTATGTTCATATGGATCCATTCATATCATATAATTTACATTTGTAACATCTGAAAAAAAAAAATCATAATTCTGAAGACATGGAGGCTTATTTTGCCATGACAGTGCGCCAAGATCGTTTATGTAGCGGAAACCCTGAACACATTCAGCTTCATAATAGCATAAAGAACATACCTGGGAGGCTGAATAGGCTAAGTTTACATAACAAGCCAGCAACTCCAACAAGCAGGTTACCAGTAAGCAAGTTCACCAAGCTCCTGATCCCATTGCACATCACTGAATCCATTGAAATCTTCATCCTCAGTGTGGCTTTTAAGCAACTCCCCCAACTGCTGCTCAACTACTGTTTTCAGCTGCGCATTTTACTACCTTAAGTTTGTAATCTGCACAATAGGATTTTCTTCTTGGGGGCATTTTGTACCTTACTATCAGTCGCAGGACCAGCCAAACTATGAAAAAAGGGCAACTTAATACGGTAGAAAATACAGTAAATTATGTCAAAAGTCTGGAAATTAGGCTAAACAATACACGGATTGGGTAAAATTGTAAAGTAAAATTTGTAAGCGAAGCTTAAAAACCTGAAAAAACAAAATCAAAACTCTGAATGAAAATTTAATACAACTGTTAAAGAAACCCGAAGGTCATAAGTTCCTTCATGAATCAAACAAGATTGCTCCATGTACTCATTTCCAGCTAAATGTCATGTTTTCTGAAGTTGAAGGCTCCTTTTTTTCCTAAAATACATTATAAGCTCACGCTTGTTTGCATTCAGCATTTGTGCAAATTCCCATTCAGTGGAACAGCAGAACAAAGTATTGTACTTTGAGCCATAGATCAAGCTGCCATGCAATAATGAGAATTTCTCTCTGCTGTTCTTATGAGATGTGAAAAGACATGATGCATCATTAATCAGCATATCGCAAGAAAATGCAATCCTGCCCTGAGACAGCTAAACGACTGTTACTGTTATGAGTAGCGCTAACTGGAAAGATACTCCTGTGTCTGTTTCCTGGGATTGCATCAGGTGTTGAAACTGGAGCAAAGGATGTATATATGTGTGTGTGTGTGTGAGAAGTCTAATACAATGCAGCTTTGTTGAATCTGTCCACACATAGTCAGCAGCTTGTAGGAGCATGTGACGTCAATGAAATCCATTTACTTTGTTTCTGAAAATTAGATGTGCAGGTGCAAAGCTAAAAATAAAGCTTTGCCGCAGTCTTTGATGCGTTGATTCCAAAATTCATTATGGTGCACTTTTGAGAGAACTGTGGAAGAGATAGATGGGAATCCAGCTTGAGATGAATAAAATGTTTACATGTTGATATGCAGTCTGTCAGTGTTGTAGGCATTAAACTCTATTCCATTTTCCAGCCAGCAGCAGCTAAATTAAATTCAGCCTTTCTGCTTTCTGTTAATGACATCGGAGACCACAGGCAGCTTGGTTGGTTGGCTGCTAAGTAAGAGAGGATTTGCACTAAAATTCTGAGTTAAAAAAAAATACTGAGGCAGAAGTACAGATGAAAAGTAGCTTTTGATGTCTCATAAAATTTCTGCAAACCAAAATCTGCATGAGGAGGCAATCATCTCTATATCTGTCTGCGAGTCATTTTTGCATTTTGTGGTTGATTATTTGTTCATGTTGCATAGGAATGGAGGCTAGGTGCTGTGAGGTGTTCAGATCTGTACAAATGCATGCCTCATCTGGGTTCTGCTTAAAAGGCCACAGGCATGGAGAGAATGAAATGTTCAAAAAAATGTTTTCATGTTGAAAGTTTTATATGAAATGAGATTATTGGCTGTTTGTTCATTCTGACACCTGCTATTATAAATAAATATTATTGTTGGATGACGTATAAACTAATAAATTTTAAGACAACAATAAGTCAAGGTGCTTTAAAGGAAGTTTTTCTAGATTAATTTATATTTTCCATCATTTACAATATAGATTTTTTTGTCTTGATTTTTATTAACAGCTCTTCAGATGCCTTTTAAAACTGCATGAAAGCACAGTGGCATCTTCCAACTTGCCACTTCAACCCTGGTGCAGTGTATGACTCACTGATAAGAACAGAAGGACTGCAGATAAAAGACAAAGATTTATTCACAAAGCTTGAAATAAAAAGAGAATTCTGAGCAATAAGCTACAGATTTACATAATAAATGTAAAATAAATTGCTATTTTTTGTCTTCCTATTCAGGCACAGAGAAAATTTTTGTAACAGACTATGATCATGTTATTTTTCTCTTCACTTCAGAACATGTTTGGGAGTCTCAAAAACTCAAATAAAACACAACCCTGACATTTTGAGTTGTTCAGAATTCCAGGAGAAAGTTATGTCCAGTGTCATCCGGTTGTATCTCATAATTTTAAGCTCAGGTGATGCTGAATTTGTTGCACCTTAAAAATTGAGGAGTTAAAAAACTCTTATTATTTGTTTTGCAAAAGACATATTCGAATCAAATCTATATTAATATAGTCAACATAAGAAATACGCTCTGCCCGTGTTTATTTTATTTCAATCTGTCATTAAATGCACCATCAGTGCAGTACCAATGTCACTGCAAAAATCAAAGGTTAAATACTGGCCATATAAATTATAATTATTAATTTTAGCCACAAAAAAAAAAAGAAGAAAACATGCTTTGTATGTTTAAATAGCTTGGACCAGCTCAACACACGACTTGCAGCTACATTGTGGCTAAGAGAGAGATCAATCACCTGCCAGCTGTCGCTGGTCAAACAGCAAAAGAAGTATATGAGTGTGTGGTCGGAGCACTCATTATTTACAATAACAACCTCTCTCATGCCATAAAAACTTTGTCCAAGGCTTATTAAGTACTAAAGATATCAATAGAGTCAAACCCTGAGGAAGAAAGGGTGGAGAAGAGTTGTCACTTCACATCTCCAGAATCATCTACTTGACCAGAAGTGTAAGTGTAAAGTGTAAAGATTTGTTACAAAATGAAGAAATAAAAGGGGAGCATTGGTGTCCTTTAAATATGTGACACATATACATTTCTCAGCCTCAATATTGAAATGGCTGACATGTAAAGTGTCCAGAACTACTAACCCTGTTCCAATGCAATGTTCTGCAGTGAAAAGCGGCACCATGGGATTTACACTGATGCTACTTTGACATTTGCTACTTACCTAAACACTTTTGCAGCAAGACATTTTATCTGCTTTGTGCCATCTAAAAGCTGCTTAGGAAAGGCTCAAAGTACACGATAATGAGCCTAAGGTATTCATCCACTCTCCAAACTCTCAACATTCTGACTGATTACGGCTCCTTCGGTAGCACAAGGACATCCTACTCAATATAAGGCTGATGGTAATAATATTTTAGATGACTCCTATATTTTCTAATAAAGCTACTAGTCAATGATTTCAGGGGGATGCCAGACTCTTTCAATCCCCTAGTAGCAGAGAAAGAGTGAAGGGTCATGGGAGTTCTGTTGAGTCAAATATGCTAGTCTGACTGGAGCATTGATCCTTTATTGGACTGAGATTTGTCCAAGTCAGAGTCTATTGCTGTTCTGTGTTTGGTAAATCAATGGATCTGTCCATGGTGCTGAAGCAGCAGACAGATTTAAATTTAGGCAATTTTCTCTCCATCATGATCAAAGTGCCAAGCAACAACATATACTGTAGATGTCTACAAGGAGGATTATTGCAAGCTGTTCTGTACAAGAATCTTATAAATATTACATCTCTATGTAAACACAACCGGTCAAGCAACATGGCTGCATAGAGGATTTACTTTGTAGATGTGATATGTAAACTAATTGTGAAAGTTTTCAGAGACGTGTAAAACATGTGTCAACAATTGGATGTTGGGGGTGTAGCATTAGAAGAAGTCATCGCTTATAAACACACAGTTCAAGACTATCCTGACTCCCATTAAAGGCCATTGTTTGGTTAAAAATCAGCACCAAAAAGTACTTGGCATGTTATGACAATTCATGGTTTGTCTGAAAATGCAGCTTATATTGCAAACCAAACATTTAAAAAAATGTAAAAGTTTAACTTTAGATGACTAGAATTTCAATTCTATTCAACGTTACATTAATCAAAATCACAAATTTCATTACCAAATGCCGTGTCTTTTATATTCTATTATATTGTAATGTAAAAGCAGCACTTCCACATCAGCAGCTGCGGTTATATCTCCAGACAAATTTACCAAGAGGTTCCACAATGAGCAAAACCACTAAAAGTGCAAGCTTCACTGACTTGCTATAGCAAAGCTAGAGCTGTATCCAGTATAAACACAAACCATTAAATTAAGGCAGTGAGGTGAGACTAAAGCTAGAATGGCTAAGTGCTTTGATGGATGCCTTCATGGACCAGTGTGTCATGCAGATTTTACACATATAGTGATTGATTGCAGCACAGATGACAGACAGATTAATGGTTTCAACAAGCTTCTTAATTAAACATCAATTTGGAACATACATCCAATCCCCCTCTTCACAAAGCTCATCACCTAAAAGTACTTTTTAATGTATGGCTGTTATTCTCCTTTCTTCTTTATGCATGTTTGCTCAAATTATGGAGGTTTTTTGTAAATGTAAAAGGAGGAAATTTGTTTATATACCTCAGAAAAATGAAAACTCCGATCAGATGTAGATGAATATATTTACATAAAGGTTCCATAATTAGCCTCTCTCCCATTTATCAGAGTTGTTTGAAAGACATTAAGGAAAGACATTAAGGAGATGACAGGAGATGCTGCCTACACACTACATCATCTCTATACATTTATAACTCGTTATTACAGCACAGATACGCTTTCTTAATATGTTTTTGCTTTACAATATAAAAGTGCCCCACCAACTCATGCAAACCCCCACATTTGTTCTAACCCTACTCTGGCTCAGAGCGAGCTTTGAGGCTAATCTTCCAAGAAGAAATGAGTAATCAATCGAAGAGAATAGGAAATGAGTATAAGACAGAAAATGTTCTCTGCATACTTTGACAAGACAGCATTAAAGCCTGGGGTTATGTCAATAAAATGCTGCACAAATACAAATTCATCGCATTCAAGTCGGCCTGAGATTTAGAGTTTGAACCAATATAACCAAGTGTTTGTATGTGTGTTACTAATCTGGTGTTTGCATTCTGCCTGTGCAGAATACAAGAAAATCATTATTTTTCTTGAATTATACAAAACATTTAACACAGTCTAAACAAACATACTGTTTTATATTCTAGTATGATTCATCTGCCAGCGTTCAGATCAGAAGCCCCCTACATTGGTTGTGCACATAAAATATATTTTTGGGAGTTCGAAACAACATTATGTGACTTTACTGTAATGACTGTAATGAAAACCGCCTCTTCAGATGGTAAAATTTAGTTGTTTCTATTTTTTAAATGCAATTTTTATGGGTAAACAATGGCTTAAAATGCCACCTTGCAGCTTAAACTAGCCTAAATGTGACATATCGTGACAATTTCTTAGGTATTATGATGAAACAGTTTCAGACTTTTATTGCGTGTCAACATTTTTCTCCATGTTTTGCTACATTGGTTTTGGATTTGTGTTTTTGAAGGCTGTAGAAGTAACATGGGACTGCATTCTTTCCCTGTTGATCCTCATGTTCATCCACCTGTTCATCCTGTAGCTGAGCAGAGGTGAGCCACAGCAGCAGATGACAACATCTGCATGCAACCCCTGCATATTTACTGAAACACAGTAAAAATATAGGTTTGCAACAAACATGACTTTTTCCAACATTGTGTAAGTTAAGATGAGAGTTTTTTCATCTGCCACCTGTCTTCACCTCAATCCTGCCTGTTTCCCAAACCATCTGAACCTTCTGAATCATCATGCTCTCATAGGTCTGCAAAATGACGTAGCCTGTTTGATATGAGCAAAGTGTTGTAACAGTTAGTATTCCTACAGTATATAATATATGGACTAATAATGTTTTCCTCCAGCTCCTCTTAGCCTTTTGCATTTTTAAAAGTTTGCAGTGGGTGGAGTTACTCAAAAGCAGAAGGGTGTAGTTATACTTTAAAGGTATAACCACCTTAAAATGCTTCAATTTCAACTAAAACTAATTTTTATGGATTAAAGACTTGAGACTGTTTTCCTGGACTACTTTTACTGAACCCTTGCTGATGTAACAGTGCTATTTGTGTTGCTGTATCATCTACTACTGGAGTATAGTATGGATTAAAAATTAAATTGGAATGGTAAATATCATTCAAATCCCAAGATGCCTGCCTTTCCAATGGTGTGTAGCATGAGTAGGTACTCGGAAAGTAGACTGAGTAAAATACATATTAATTTCTCACATCCCACCTACAGGAAATCAGGTAACAATAGTTTAGTTATTCTACAAGTGTTACTTCTGACAATGCAGGGTTTCCCAAAGTGGTAAAGTAGTAGTCCCAGAACATATCTATGTGGCAACATGACAGTAAAACTTTCTCCAATAAAAAAAAAAAAAAATAATATTGTGCATTTGAAAATCTGAGCAAACATTTCGCCAAATTTTAAGTACTTAAATGGCCAAAGAAAGCATTAGGTGCAGCAGTAGAATGAACAAAGTCAAAATGAGGCCTGGATGTAAAAATAAAAACCGATAAAAGGGCAGGGTTATGCCTGGGCTCAAACATGAGTTATATGCTTTGGGTTCAGGTGTTTATCTCCTCTTCTTCCTCCTCCTCCTCCTCTTCCTATTCTTTTACCATGGTCTGTTTCAATTGTTCATAGACGATTTATAGAATTTTCCCTTACTGTTGTTTTTACTACTGGCACAAGTGCCAAGAATCACTTTCCACCTCTGAAAGATAACTGGCTAATTGCAGCCATAGAGCAGCTCCTTGTGCATCTACAAGTGGCATTTTGGGAATGGTAGTTCAGTTTGGGTCTATATAACTGAATAAGTAATTAAAAACCTTCCGTTAAAAGTTAATTACAATGAAACTTTTGCAGAGTTTCATTGTTAAGAAACAAATTTTGCTCATTATCATCACTCACTATTGCAAACCTTGACAGTCCTGGTCAAAATATTTGGCACCCTGAAAGAAAAGTATGAGAACTACAAATCTTTAGAAACAGATGCAATTTAACTTAAAAAAAATTACACTTGCTAAACAACAAAAAGCCAATAAAATAAATAACTAGTCATTTTTTCAGGGATTGGGACCAGGATACAAGGTGGAAAGACACAAATTCATGACTTACAGAGATGGATGAAGGTAGGAGGATTGTTTAATTAAACAGTACACATTGCAGGAGTTGGAACACTGGGAACTAAAATAACCAAACTATGAAAACTGGAACACTAAGACTGGAAGAACAAAGACTACAGAACACAGCAGACTTACTGCTGAGTAACACACAATGAACAGCACGAAGAAAGGAAGACCTGGAGCATGTTTACATTACAAGACAAGAAGCAGGTGTGACAATTAATGATCGGAAACAGGAACAGGAAGTAAAGCGCACAGAAGACACAAGAGGAAACAACTTTTCAAAATAACACAAGAAATAAGGCAGCATTAAAAAATGGCAAAAGACCATAAAACTAAATAGACGGCAACAGACCATGTCACTGTTTCAGATTACTTCACAGAGTCTGAAGCTCTTTAGATTTCTTAGGTGATGTTTAAACTGCTGCAAAGCCTGTGAAACAGCTGGCTGGAAAATCATATTCCTGTAACCACCCTGTATGCATATCACTTGTCTTTAGGTTTATTAATACAAAACTATGGAAATTTTATTAAAAACATACACATGCCCATTCAAGATGTACTTTAGGTTTTTTTTTTTTTTCAGCTTGTAGGATTACAAGTGCAATGATCCAATCACTGATGTGGTTAAAGCTGCAAAAATATTAGAATCTATCAGACTTTAGAGTTCTCATTGATCTGCCCTCTTATCCTCGTCTTTCATCCATGTTTCTTTCCCTCCTCAAACCTGCTGTCTGACAGCAGCCAGGGTGTTTTCTGCTTCATAAAGATCAATTTCCAGCAGAGCACCTCTTTTCATGAATAATGTGATTCCACTGACATATGTGGCTAATTTACTATATATTACATCTCTACATTATTACTGATATATATTACCACTGATAGTACACTCAGCCAATATAAATTATTTATTAGTCATTATTCATATTTTGCTGAATCATTGCCGCATGACTTAGCTTGTCTCTCTCTTTTCTCTGCATTTCACTTTTTTCATTTCCTTTTGTCATTTTGCTTCTTTTCTATCTTCATTCTATAGTTTTCACTTGACCAAATGTCATGTTGGTGTCACTGCAGGAATGTGTTATTGTATTTATGTAAATGAAGTCAGGAAAAAGAGAAGATGAGACTGGAACTTGTGAAAAAAAGGGCTGGGAGAGAAGAGATTTGGTGGCTAGAAGGGTGCAGCTATTCTCATGTCATATCAGTTGGGCAGAATTAGTTTTGTCCAACTTAATACAGAATTATACATCAATCCGTAGGCACAAATATGCACGAACACCTGACATTACTGCACATTCTTACACAAATGCTGATATCCTTTAACCTCATATAATCAGGCTGGTGGTGTCGTGATAAATTTGACTCATAAAAATGCCACCTGTATAGATCTCTTTGCAGAAGTCGTTTACCTTTTAACATTTCAATCATCCCTTAGTGGTATCCATAAAATGTCATCTTTTTTTTTTTTTTTCTTTTTTTTATAGCAGTTGTAAAAGTGTTATATTAAAAGGTGTTAAAAAAAAAGAAATATGTCACCAATCTTTAATTTTTTATTTCCATTTTTTACAGTGTCAAATTAAAAAAGGGAGAAAAAAATTGAGGCAAGAATTTGGTCATTGGTTAGTGGAACCACCATTTATCACAGTTTATAAAGAACTGAGAGGCTTTTATCTTGTTTGAGTCCACTGAGCCTTTCTGGAGATAGTATCTCATTGTTGTGAGATTTTAAGCAACCATACATGTGTTGCCGTTTTCCTGCATAGCCTATATGGAAAATGTGAAGACCTTGGGCTTGCACCACTTGAAGAAGTCTATTCCAGTTGATGAGCTGTGTTTAAGGGTCATTTTGACTTTTTTTTCCCCCTAAAAACACATTTTTGTAAATGATAACTTAACTTCATCAGTTTGCAGGTTTGTTTAACTTGCAAACATTTGATGTTTAGTTTTGCAGTAAGGATACAACAACAGTTATCTTATAAATGGGGATGTGTGTAGGAGTGGAATAAAATGGTGCGTGTACCCCTCAAGCATGCAGAATGTGTGAATATGTATGTCCTTGTGGTGTGCACAGAAACACTAATGCATTCAAATAGCAACAAATGGCTTCATGTAAACATCCACACAGATGAGGTTTATCCCACTACAACTAACAGCTCTTTATTGCAAGACTGCCTCTCATAAATCAGCCATAAGCCACACATTCATGCACATTCACTCAGGAAGCAGTTAGATAACCATGTCCTCTACAGAACATAAAAAAAAGGATCATTTCACTGCAGGTAAGACACTTTATCTCAGCTAGTGAAAGCTTTCCCCGCAGAGAGACGTCAAGCTCTGTCTGTGATCTGTGTGTCCACTCCTGTCCATCTCTAATTGTCCATCAGGTTCTCCGTCTGTGTTTGTCTCCATCTATCAGTCTGTTCAGCCCTAAAGCCTTTTCACAGGGGAGGGAAGAGTTTATTCAGCCTGTGAGCCTAATAACTTCCAGTCCCTATCGACCTCGTTAGGATATGGTCTATTTGCAACGAGTGAACAAGTGTTTGTATGCAAGAGTAAATGCATGCTGAGCTAAGTCGGGATGTAATTAACTCCTGGAACGGTAGTATGCATCTCAGACAGACAGATCAAATCACTGGTGTAGGATAGAGATTTTGCATCATCAAAAGCATCAGTTTTGCTGAGTAAGAAAAGCACTGCAAGTTCAGAAAGCAAGGGCATCAAACTATTGCTTAGTAGCCTTTAGAAGATAAATTGCCAATTAATAACAGTCTATAAAGTATTAATTATTTAAGCTGAACTAGGGAAATATAAAACTCCTTGTGAGGAGGGTAGGCATTTAATAATCTTCAATGTTTTGCCTTTTAGGAAGTATGTTAAAGCATAGCCTTCATCAGGCAGCTGCAAAAGAAACTAGTCTCATGGTAATATCTGGCACATGAGGCAACGTAGCCCACAGAGTTAAACCCATATGTACGTATGTATGTATATGTATATATATATATATATATATATATATATATATATATATATATATATATATATATATATATATATAAGATTGCATACATACATAAATTTTATTATGTAAAGACCAAGATTGAAAATATTTGTTTGATGTGCAAGATGTTTGAGCTGTTTGAGCTGTGAGGCAAGCCTGCATGAGAAACTGTCATGCAACCATGGCCAGTATAGTCGCATGGGGTCCAGCGTACCTTGGAAAGCTATTTTCACTGAAAACAGTCCCCCTGTGGCTTCCAGAGATGTAACTTGAAACTTTGATATACAGGTAAGAAGTCATATCAACTGAGAAATGAAATACAACTGAAGCACAGCTGAGTTTTCTGGACACAAGGTCACTGTGTATCAGATTGACTGAACAAATGTGGATGTGTGTTGTGGTCAGATGAGACCATGTTTCACATACTTTTGGGTAATAGCAATGTCAGGTTCCATGTACAAAAAAATAGAAAAAAAACATGCAGCCTGTCATAAGAGAAAGTGGTAAAAGCCAGTGTGTGATGGTTTAGGTAAGCATCAGTGTGTATCCCATGTATACCGTACATATAAGATACCATTCATGCAGAGGTGTGTATTATATTTGCAAACATTACATTAACTTATTTTCCAGAAGGTAATTGTTCATTTCAGCAGGACAATGCCTGACCTCATGCACAACAGGGTGGCCTCATTGACATAATGTGTCCTGATCCGTTTCCCACTAAAAATAAATGGCACATAATAAAGAGGAAAATCAGTAACAATGATACGTAAGCAGCTAAAAATACATTTAGCAGGAAAGGACACAGCTTTTTTTTGCAAAACTCCAAGAGTTAATTAAAATCAATTCCCTCACAAATACAAAGTGTAATTAAAGGGAAGGGATGTGTAACTAAATAGTAAACATGTCCGTATCCTAACTGTCTAAGTGTGTTCCCGGCATCGAGTTTAAATTTGGTACATATAACGAAATTGGTCAGTGAGGACACAGAAAACTATTTATTTGGCTTCTTTCTTTAAAATAAAATATTTTTTAAAAGTGAACAAATTACAGATTTAAGCTTCTAATACATTTTTTTTTTTAAAATAGCCCAAATTTTCTGAAAATAAGAAAGTTGATATAATAAAGGGAATATTGCCTTTGCACTGCATGCATCTTGTATTTTGTACTGTATTTGGACCTACATCCAATATACTATTTTATATTTTTTATATATACATGTAGCTGAGCCTATGCAGCATACAAGATTCAGGTACAAAGTACTGTTTATGGCATTATAAAAAATCAATATTATTACAAAATGCTCTGCAGAAAACAGCTCTTCTTTAAGAGTTAACAAGCATAATTATTTACATTTAATGTAACACTCATTAAAGTCAACTAATTTGTCACATATACACATTATTTATATATATATATATATACATATAACAAATCTGATTTGCTTCTATGACCATGTGAGCAATTTAAGCTGCAACTAAAACACAAAGTATGCAGGGCCAGACTGGGACACATAATCAGGTTAGGAGTCAAACACTCACCCAGGCCATCCTTTCTCATACACTGCATGTACAGTATATGCACACACTCATGCAAGTGTAAATACACACATATATGGTCTATGTAATCACCAACGCTCATTATTTTAGACAAACTACAAACCATTAGTCCAGTGCTTTACATGATATGATTTGTGTAACAAAAATGAAAAAGTCAACTCAACTTAGCTAACAACTTTGCAAATAACTAGCAACTTTGAGAGGGACTCCTAAAATTTTTCAGACAGGCAATCTACCTGTGGAGGCATGTTTGGACCAGCAGAACACACTAAATGTTTCATGCAGTAAAAAATGTCTTTACCATGTAAAAAGAAACACACCCACAAACAACTAGCCACAAACCTGAGGTATACATCTCCTGCCACAACAGATGTGTGTGTAGATGTGCTTCCACACCTGGTTTTCTCCTGTTTTGTTTATGTGTGTGTGGGAAACACAGAACAAGGATGTGATGATTTAGAGATCAGAATGAGTCACGCTGTGATGAGGCTCTGTGAGGAGTAATGAATCCATCCTGCAAAGCATGATTACACACAGAAGGAAGCATGACAGAAAGCAAAACTGTGACAAGTCATGGCTTAAAACACATTTGAGACCCAAACAAATGAGAAAAAAAGAAGATGAACAATGGTCATATTCACCGGGTGGTCTGGCAGGTAACAGTTGCATGTAGATTGTGTGTATGTGGGTGAGAAAGTGAGAAAGATGGAGCTTGCCAACAGAACATACACCTGTATCTTTGGAGTGGTATAAGTAATGAACACAGCCCGTGCACTCGTTTGTGATTTTATCTGCAGCCTCTGGGAACATGAGTGTGTGTGAGCATGCAGGCTTATCTGTGATCAGGTGTCTGCCTCAGCCAGCTTCCCCTCAGGCATCAGTTTTACCTGACTGCACACTTTCAGCAGAACAGACTTTTACTCCAGCTTTTGAGTCAGTCGTCCGAGCTCGAGTGCTTACAAGCCATTTGTGAGAGTCATGGGGTTCCCTTTTCTTGTGTGAGCTATTTTCTTGCTTAAAAAAGGAACTTATGAATGTCGAATGGTGCAGTAATGATGTATAATTAAATCATTAAAATTATTTTTTGGGAGTGGAGAACATATGTCTGATGTTAGTGGTCACAGCACCAACAATGGAGATATTACAAACTGAGAGTTATTGTGTAGCAACTACAACACTATTCTAATATTGCTTTATGTAACTTTAATAATGGCACAAAGTTAAATAAAAACATGCAGCTGAAAGTAGGATTTTAGGCTTCTTTTATTTAAAAGAAAAAGTTGAATGAGACAAAATAATTATTCAGGAAAGAATAAAATACTCTTTTTTTTTATTAGAAAAATAGATTTTTCTAATTATGGAGAGGCCTTGCAACCTCTAAACAGCTGCAAACTAATTTAACAGGTCAATCAATTCCATCAAAGTGACAGTGTGTGTTTACTGATGGGATTTCTTTTATAATGACTAGAGTGCAACCACATAATGGAAAGAACAACAGTGTATTAGCTTCTTTTATTCTCAGTTGCATCATTCATCTCAGTACCTGTATGGGGGGGGGGCGACATTATGTAATGTTAAAAACCTGATCATTTATTTTACTGATGGCCTCAGATATAGAGGGATTGTTTGAATTATTTCATGCACACACACACAGCAGTATATCTAGTTGATTTTCAACTATTTGGATGTGGAAATTCAATTTGCAAGCCATCCGATTTATTAAAGCTGAAATGCAGAAAGAAGTCTACAGCTATAAATGTGTGAATACTGGGCAAGAAAATTGCTTTAATGCTGTCGTTAAAAAGGTTTCTTGGCTGTGCTGCTACCTTTTCATTCATGCAAACAGGGTTTACACAACAGGGACTGCAGACATGGGAGTCTGTACTTGCTGTATGTCTCAGTCCTGTAAAGGCAGCCTGACAGTGTGGCTGATCATTTTGATGCTACAGCTTTAACTTCACATATGTAGAAATTTTTGTTTCTAAAAAACTACACTTTGTTCTCCAACTTTGCAGGATACATCTGTGATATGTTCATAGAGTATAAACCTAGCAGAGCTCTTAGATCCAAAGACTGGTCAACTAGTCCAGACTAGAATCCAGACTAAACATGGAGAAGCAGCATTTACTTGTTAGGCTGTAAACAAGTGGAAAAAAACTGTTAAAAAAAATATTTTCTAATGCGCCTATGCATGAAATCTGCATGCTAACTTTTAACTTATCTTGCTTTAAATAATTTCAATTTAATTTGGGATTTTATTGTGATTTTTGCCATTTGTTGCTGCCTTTTACAACCTTTTAATGCTTTCTTTGCACCCTAGTGAAATGCTTTTTATGTTTCATGTACATGAAATGTGCTGTACTAAGAAACTTGCCTTGTCTTAAAACTCTGGGCTTCTGACTCAGTTTGATGGCACACTGATACTCATTATACATTTTCCTGTGGTGATCATTGCCCTGCAGCCTCGCAGGGCTTAGAAACCACACTTCATAACTTTGTATTCCAGCATGGAGCATCACATGACAGCTGTGTTTTACTTTACGGCATTGTGTCACACCCCAGCAACTGAATATTAACACACTGGATGTTTTGAATACTGATTCCAAGTCCAACAGCGTCTTAAAGAGGCCCTTTTATGTGTCTGACACTTCTCTTAACTCCTCTAGTTAGAACTTCATGTTATAACACAATTTACACTGTTCAATAAAGATGATAAATGATAATGACGGTGTTAGAAATTTGGTAAGGCACATCAACTCCTTCCTCCTTTTCTCAATTTGACTGTGATTTATAAGTCTGTTTACTCTAATTTGTTGTTTGGATTTTATTATAGTATATGTAACTGATTATCACTGCATTGTTGAGCTGTAATTTATACATCAAAACATGATTTTCCAACCTCTACTCCTGTTGGGTGTTTATCTACCCTTGTTGATACTATCTCACTTCCTATTTATCTTTCTGTCTAAGAGCAGCCACATGCAATAATCACAGCCATTTCCATATACTCTCATCAGCTGCATCACCACAGCGACCTTGAGCAGCCTGCTGCTGATTGGCTTTTCTGTTGATGATGTGAAGGCTGCAAATCCCAACAGTTGGAATTAATGGACTTTGTCACAGGAGGACAGGGCCCCTTGAAACGTACACACCCACACACAGATGCATTGGTTAGTAATACGGCCAATGGGAGTCATAGCCCTTACAAACCTAATTATGTGAACTGATGGCAGGCATCAGCTGGGGAATACTCACATTGCCACACACATAAACATAAAGATTTGATCAACTGGCACCCAAACTGCAGAGGTCATACTAACAAGTCATGTCCCATGCCATGCTAAATCTGCTCTAAGTATGACACTTATGGGCTGGTGACAGGCATAGACGCTGTGAAAGTGCACACACACTGTCACACGGGTTTCAAAGAACTTGCAGAGATCGGTCTTCTGTAAAATAACAAGTTAATAACAGGCTGCAAATATCCTCATATGATGGGAAAATACTAGTGAAACCACACAGATCACATAAACCTAATACTAGAAAATTACAGCAGGGAGTTGTTGATGACAAAACAAATTCACACACACAGACTCTGTGTTTCCATTTTTACAAGCACAGACTCCTACACTCATGAAAAGTTTCTTTCTTCAGTCAATGGGGGAGAAATGATGACGTCCCAGTTTGTAAAAGCAGTTATTAATGCTTCAAACATAACCATGAAATACATCATAAAAAAAAACAAAAAAAAAACTATACAATCACACACCTCTGATGCTCCAGTAAATTCAATTCTCTTTGAAACAACCTAGATCACCATGGTAACTAATACCAGACTCATGAGACAGAAGTACTGAATCTCATGTTATGACTGATGTTTATTAACATCAGATTTTTTTTATCTACAAATGACAGTAAGTCAATACTGGTTCATTCATTCAACTGACTGTGGGCTTAACTGTGGGGGGGGGGGGGGGCTGCCATAGGTCATGTTGCAGAGCAACAGGAGGAAAAGCGTTAACAGCCCTCTTCCCAATGACACACTCCATCTCCTAATGTGTATCTTAAAGTGTTCCCAGACCAGAAGGGATACATAATCCCTCTGATGTATTCTGGGTCTTCCCCAAGGTCCCGTCCCAGCTTGTCATGCTTGACAAACCTCCAAAGGGAGGCAGGTAGGCGGTGTTCCAGTCACATGCCCATATCACCTCAGCTGATTCCTTTCAATGTGGAGAAGCAGCAGCTCTCTTCAAAGCTCCCAGGATGCTTGAGCTCCTTACCCTTCACTAAGGCAGAGCCCTTCGCTCTCCGAAGGAACCTTAATTTAGTCCCTTGTGTCTATAATTTTATTCTTTTGGTCACGACCCAGCTCTCTTGACCATTGGTATGGGGTTGGAATGAAGATGGGCCAGCCCTTCTGTTCAGTTGGTGCAACAGCCATATTACTACTGACCCCACACTAGTCGATATTTGTAGGGTTAGATTTGGCATTGCTACAACAGGTCTGAAAGGGTTGGTCTGTAGACTGGGGTATTAGAAAGTGTTAAAGTTGCTTCTAGGGTGAACTGGCCTGTCTGGAATGTCATAAGCTGGGACATATAATTCTTGTATATCGATAAGATAAGATGAATAAAAACAATTATAACTATCAAGCTGTGTACTTTGTCAGGGGATAAAACTATAGAACATCTGTGTAATACAACAAACTTCCTCACATTGGCACAATCATCTTTCTATCAAAAAGAAAAAAAAAGGTCAATTAATACTTGTGCTTGTCGTTGATATCTGAAAAGAAAATGTAGGCTTATTTGTCCAAAAGCTGGAAAACAGTTATAGACAGGCATCTCAAACCATCTTACCTGTACATTTCTTCAGGCTCCCAGGTCTTTTGCCATGCATCCCCAGCTTACAGTTGAAGTTCTCCTCCCAGAACTCAGCAAACCAAACATTTCTTCTGTTGTTGGACAGCGAACGACTTCGGAAATAGCGGTCAAAAGCTGTGATGAAGACAAACAGGGTAAAAGTCAGAAACACACGGGGATGAGGGGCTTTTTCATTTTCGATACTGTACAGTATACTTCTCAAGTACTCATCCATAAGGAAGACTGAACCAGCAACACTCTGAATAAAAGATCACTTTTCAACACCTTATCTTGTCTTACAGTGTAAAATGAGGCTGAGACTTGTGCTTCAGGGGTTAAGGGCTTCAATTCAACCAAGCCTGACAGCACTGAAAAAGTCTGATGTTCACAGCAGTGTAATACACACTGACGCACAGACGTGTCTTATGAAAAACCCGTAGATGACTGAAAAGCCATTTCTGTGGAGCGTAACGAGAGAATGAGAGAAAGGGGAGAAAACATCTTAAATGCAGCTTTCACAACAGCTTGGCTGCTTGTCCAATTTAATAACTTCAGAAGAGGAAAGAGACACGGACAAAAACAATTCCCCACTAACAGGAATGGAAATGCATGTCAGCAGCTGGCGGGATGAAATGATGAGCCGGGCAAAAGACAGGGAGAAGGAATAAAACTCCTTGTACTTGTAGCACTTTTTTCACCGAGCATGTACAGGGAAATTAGGGAAAGAGCTTTTTGAAGAATTTCCATTGTTCTTGTAGAGCTTGATGCACAAAACAGCTGCAAAGAATGAGTTAAACTCATTTGCCAGCACAACATGCACTAGTTAAGCTGTAACAACGTGCATCTGTAACATCCAATGCAACCATCTGATTGACTCAGACACCCTGTGTCATGTCTGACTCGGTGTAAAAGCTGACAGGAGCTGCCTTGATTGATCACATCTTCTGTCACAGAAATGGGTTCTGTCTGCACCTGTGCTGCTTTACTGATAGATCGACCACTGGGAACAGTGGGTTCACTCCCCATGTTGCTCAACGGGAAGCACATGTCATATGAATCAAACGCTCCCCACTATGACAGCAGATGTGACGCTCATAAAAATTAAAATATAGGCATCAGTGATTCTTCGACTTTCTTTGGGGAGAAATAACTGGAAAGAAAACTGTTGTCACCAAGTGGGCACTTGTGTGGAAGCAGAAAGTTTCTACAATTATAGGCAGAATATTTAAAGAAACAAATTATTTTTTTTCTTTCTGACAGAGAGTAAGATAATAAACACCTTCACCATATCATCAAGTCAATGTGTTTGCTTCCTGCTGTGTCAAATGATGTGCTATGCAACCCCAGCTTTAGCTAAAGATGAGAGAACAAATTACAATGCCAGGAACTCTTAAAATTCAAGAAATTTAAAACAGCAAAGTATTTTGTGATGTCCACTTCTAATCTACACTCTAATTGTGCCTCAGCAAAAATATATATATAGTCCCAAACCCAGTCCCTTCTCACGACTTGGTCATCCATCTACATTTTGTAGAGGTACGGTGCCCCTTTTCCTTAAGGGATCATTGAGTATTATTCATCTAGCCATCCAAATGCCCCCAACACCACAGTTAAAGGACTTGATGACCACTTATCTTTGATGCCCATGAGAAAAGGTGTTCCTTGAATCTAAAAAGGGGTAGGGCCAGGTAATGGAGCTAAGTAGAGGGATTGAGTTTCACATTGCTCACCCATAACATTATAACCACTGAGAGGCATTTTAACAGAGCTGTCAAACTAGTAGCAACACCAATATAGTAACAGCCTTCCGACAGAGGATAGCAATGGACCACCCAGACACTGATTGGGAAGGGCTCAGAATAGTCCAAACGAGTTCACCTGACCTCCTAACTTCACAGATACCAATCTGATAAGATCTAATATAGTCTGTGGAAAGCTAGCCCAATCCACAAAGGACCCACAGCACAACCAAGGATATTTCTCTCACTTTCCATACAAGAAACTCTAAAGACCAAGTCATATTTTCACGGAGGTATCCATCTTATATACATATGTCTTACATGCATGGCATGATATTTTCCCATTTAACTTACTGTTATACAACCTGGTCACATACAACTGCAAGCACATTACAACCCACCATGTCTCTCTTTAAAAAAACACAATAAAATTGTTATCATGGTTAGAAAACCTCATCATTTTCACCTCAGCGACATTAAAAAAAAAAAAAAAAAAAAAAAAAAAAAAATACAGCATTCTCAGTTTTGACAACTATCAAAATTTCTTGGACACATGTCACATTTCTAAAGTACTGAATGGACTTGCACCTCCACCATTAAGCACCTGTATTTATAAAAATGAACAATAGCCGAATCACCAGGGCAATAACTGGAGGAGACTGTAATATTCCCAAACGATGAACAAAATTCCATGAAATCGTTACATCATTCAGAGCACACAATGCTAGAGTAAGCAATGGTTACACAGAAGTATGCATGGACCATAAGGTGTTCTGGCTGAAAAAGAGCAAGTCTGACTCTTTCAAAAGATCAGAATTAGATGGGTTCTACCACTTCTAGAAGTTACCAATTAGCATATTTTGCATGGTACTGAGATTCTTGCCAACGCAGTAACAAGCCTTTTCTTTTAATTTACATAAAGCCATTCTAGCTATAGCTAGACTTTGTGATAGACGAGGTAACCTTTAAATAAAACCATATTTCTGGAAAATGCAACTAGCTGACTAATTCCAAAGGAAAACCACTGGAACACTGGAACAGGTGAAAAATAACTAACTACTTCAGATGTTGAATCATCCCTTCTGTGAAGGCTGAAATCAAAAGCTGTTTATGGCATCTGTTAATGAATAATTGCACTATGTTGGTTCATATGACCAGTTGTATCTAACATATTGATACTTCAGAGGATACTCTTTTTTTAATTAATCTTATGTAGGTACCATCTCACTCTGTGCCCTTTTATCGTCTCTAGTGAGTGCATTCCTTATGTGGAGCTGACTTTGATTCATTTAAACTTCTACTTCTCTCCCTCACTCTCATTTTATATCTTGTTGCCTTAGTGGCCCTCCAGGAGTCAATTATCTAATAGGGAGCTCTGACAGGGAGCAAATGAGGAAGTCCTTCATGGCCTTCTGGCAAAAACGTGTTGGGGATCAAGAGTCTGTGTTTTTCCTCTGTTCACTTAATCTGATTTATCCGACTGAGTACACACATTGTCAGGCTCTTTGTCACAAGGCTTGATGCAAAGAAAATTAGATTGTTATAAGTTATTACCTGCATGCATCATGACTTTTTAACATGCTACCAACGTGTAAATCTAACTGTCTTTAAAGACATTCTTACCATCCACAGATGCTCGCTTAGGAAGAATAGTGATGGCACCCTCAGCCACTCTTTCCTGACCAATCACAGGAGAGATCTTGGAGCCCCAGCTGTCTGAACCCACCCACAGGAAGTGGCCAGTCTGGTTGTTCCTTTTAGCGGCATCAAGAACTCGTCTGTTTAAAAAGAAAAGCAGAAAATAAAATATTAAAGGATGGCAAAAAGAAGTATTTGGGTGCTTCAGAGGTGATCCTGTGGCCATGCAAGAACTCTTGTCTTAGCTACTTTAACTATGGTGGAACAATTCTAGGAGAATGGCTTGTTTAGGTTTTTGTAAATGAAAAGATTTCCCTGTCTAATTTTAATTCCTTCCCCAGTATCAGCACAATAAGAGGGCTAATAGGCATGCAGCTGACACGGCTGTTCTGTAGAATACATTGAAAATGAGAAAAAATAAGAAAAAAAAAAGTATGACTGAAAAACAATTTGAAAATCATGCAGCAAAACGTCAAGAGCACAGCACAAACCGTATATCGTCCTCATTAGCGAACATGATGATGGCCCTGGCATTGGAGGTCTCCAGCAGACGCCTGATGATCTTGTCAAATTCCCCTGGCCTGGGCTCCCTGGGGATCTTCAAGGACTGGGCGATACACACACCACCTGAGACAGAAAAAAGAAAAGAACAGAATGCATCATTTATGACAGTCACTGATTTGCACTTTTCATTCAGCGCTCATCATTCGCTTTCAGCCAGTCTTCCTTGATTCAGCTGCACTCATTTCATACAACTGGGTCCTGAACTCGGTTGAAAGCACTCAGTGTTGAGACCTTTGATGAAGGGCTCTGGTGCTTCCAGCAGCCACCCGAACAAGGGTAATTAGCATAGCAGTAGAAGCAGAAAGCAGAATAGCCAAGAAAATCCAAGACAGAGGACAAAGCGATATTGGGAAAGGGGTTTCAGGGGGTGTAAAAATACCATAGAAGAAGTATAACAGTCATGAAAAACAAAGTAAAAAAAGACAGAAATAAAGAAGTGGAAAACAAGCAAAGAACCACATTACAACAAAAAACTTAATAATTTACAGGAAACAGCAAAAAAATTATTTGTAATAAAGAAAAAAAACAGAAGAAAAACTGAGGTGAAAACAGAACTAATAATAAAAATGAAAATACATGCAAAATGCTTAAAATATTTGGTGCTGGAGGTTTTAATTGCAAGAGAGAACTTTGAAAAACAACAGGGGAAATATACATGGAACCAAACTGTTATTCAGAAATAACAACACTGTGGAGTGTGGGGTGAAGAATATCTGAACCCACATCAAACTGTGCACACCTTGTTTCCTGTTGCTAAGGAAAATTGTATTATTTCACTCACAATAAGCGTTAATTAGTTTTGATTCCCTCCAGCTATGCATACTGTTTAGCACTAATCCAGAGTTTAGATTTATGCACCGACCTGTGAACTGGCTATGTGGCATTCTGTCTTCAGTCCAGATCAATGTAAGGTGAGTACTTGTAATTATAAGGATTATTTCATTCTCATTTTAGTCTTTTGTCTCCATGTGCATGTGTACTTACATTTGTGTTTGTGTGTGAAAGAGAAAGTATGAATGATATCTTCTTTCTTCCCTGCCTTTTCCAGCCCATTTATTGAACATCTCTACAATCTGTCGCTTTCACTATATCACAATCTTTAATCACATACACTTGCATTTGTGGACAGACAGTCATGCAAACACCAGAGTGCATGACTGCTAAAACAAATACTCATTAGCTTCAAATTAAAAGCCTCTCAAGGCTAATCGCTAAAATGACAAAACCTGCACAGACACGGCATCTTCACCCTCTCTGTCGTCCTCTTCTTCACACACACACACACACACAAATGCCGAACCAAACACACTATTTGTCACAAATGCTACTAATTTTAAATTGGTTTCTCAATGACCATTTCTAAGCACTTTTGTAGACAGTGATAACAGAAAGTTTTTAACAGCCTTAAAATCTCTTCATTTTGTCATGCTTCAAGTTAATTTTGCAGAGAAATTTATTTCATATAGACGTTTGTTCCAATGATGCCAAACCAAGCTGCAGCTGATGTAAACCTGCCTCAAAAACAGTTTCACATTGCATTTTAGAAACAGCTGTTAGTAGATGTTCCCAGCTTTTTTAACCTTTTTTTACTTTAACTGAGGTGTCTATGGGTATCTTCTGTTCTTTCTCAGCAGTTTGCTCATCTTAGTATATTCACAGCCTGAAATAACTGGAAATGATTTTGACTTAAGAAGATTAGTGTACCCTTTCCTGTTGTAGAAATTGTCCCCACAGAATGATGCTGCCATCGCAGTATTTGCTTGTAGAGAGTTCTAATGATATGATACTCAATCTTTTTTTGTTTTTTTTCCTTATCTACACGTCATTAAGATGGTTGCCAAATAGATCAATCTTACTTTCCTCTGATCAGAGGGTTTCGCTTCTCATGGTCAGAGTCATTTAAGTATCTTTTGGCAAATTCCCAGCAGGCTGTCATGACCCTTTTAGAGAGGAATGACTCTACACTGGCCAGTCTACCGTAAAGGCCTGATTGGTGGTATTCAGCACTAATGGATGTCCTTCTGTATGATTCTCCTCTTTTCACAGTGGCACTCTGAATCTCTTTCAATTGATGGTTGCCAGTCTGATCAAGAAAAGAAACAGTGGAAAGGGTCTAAATAATAGCCAAATGCTACATCAAATGTTTAATATTTTCATTGTTACTAAGGAATATTTAGTGCAGGCTGATAAAAAAACTGCTTCTATTTTAAGTTGCACTTGAATAACAACAATTAAAAAACTTGAATAAACAAGGCATACAGTATACACACACACGCGCGCTGATGTTTGTATTTGATCGCCGTTGTCCTTGGAGCATCATAAAAGCGATTAAATCATCATTTGGTTTATAGCATAGTACCCATCATCAATAACTGTCTCCATTCAGAGCAGACTTTCCTGATAACAATATCACATTTTGTCAGTGCACTTATAAGAAAGTGTTTGCATACACACACACACAGCTGTCATCACTGCATTCATGCTCAACGTTACTCTTAAAACCCTTCTGGTAATAGCTGCTCTGTATAAGGTAACACCAAATATTAGATAATACTATGAGAAACCTAAACAGTAAACATACTGAAATGCTTTTATGCTAACAATCTTCTCTATTTAAATACGTTTAAATCAGCCACAGTTTTTTGAGTAGTGCGACAGCTTGTATCTGTTAACCTTTAACTGTAGCAACTGTTTGCTCACAACATGAAAGCACGTGCTTTGGCTGACTGTGTTTTAACTGGATCATTTACTGTTTAGTGACTTCACATCACATGCTGGGAAAGCTAATGGGAGATCAGTTGGAAACCCTCTTCATTCACTTCAGATAAAACTTAGTTGGATCCCAGTAATAGTTTCAATATAATTCACCAATGTAACACATTCATCTATGAAGGGCTCATAGAATTATGAGCTCTTCGTCCACTGAGCAGCAACACACCAAGATAACCTGATTACGACGCTTCAGTGTGAAGCTGAACGCAACTGAATTTGACCTCTTTCCATATGGATGAGTGTGTTTGTTCAACTCGTTGAACATTGGTGAAAGTCGTATTGTTTTGATTCAAAACATCCCTTCTGTGAATGAGTTATTGATGTCCCCTCTGCAACTGCTAAATATAAAGACGCAATGTGCAAACTGTGATGATGAAAATTTTAAGTGTGCTCAACACCTCTTCAATCGAAACCCCCAACAGTTGGCAAATTAACTCCATTCTGTTTTCAGACTGAAATCTTTCCCTTGCAGGACATGAAGCACCGCTGTCTCAGCATTTAATTAGCAATCTGTTTCCCTCCCACACACTCCTCTCGCTGAACTATTTCATCTATTACCCAATGGAGGCATGAATGCAGCAAAAAAAGGGGGAATTAGTAATTTTCTCAGTGTGTGCTTCTGCTATTTTCTTCTTACCTTCAGTTTCTCATATTTGTCAGAGAGTTTAAACAATGTTACGAACGAGCTTTCTTGCTAGACCTCTGCTTTATCATCCATTGCTATACACATAAATGAAGGCTTTTATGTCTTCATTTGTGTGTGCTTTGGTTGTGTTTGTAGCTGCACACAAAAGCTTTAAAAGCAAATTTATTAGCAGTTTTCAAAAGGAATCAGTTGCGCACCATGTGGCTGTACTTAAAAGTGCAGAAGTGCCACACACACTCATTGTACATTAAGGGATTTTGTAGTGTATTTAAATTAGCATTATGGCTTGGACACAGAGATGTTAATGTGACCTCCTGTTGAGCAGGATGAGTAATAATGGCAACAATAAAGAAAGATGTCTTCAAGCCATGGCGCCAAAGAGTGTGTCTATTTTTATGCATATTTCTGTGTTAAATAAGTGTGTGTGACTCAAAGAATGAAAGCTAGTGGAATCAAAGTCCTTGCCTTTAATGATTATTCCATTAGAATAAAGCTGTGTCACCCACTGATTATTCTCAGTGTGCCCCAGTAACTCTGATATGAGCACACAAGCCTTGACAATTGTTACTTTTATACATTCAGGGTAAATGGAAAAGTTCAAATTAATTTCTCTCTCTTAGCAACATTTCTTTGATAAAAAAAAAAAAAAAAAACTTTCTCTGCAACAAACACCTGCCAGTGAATTGTTACTAGGGAAGAATTCTTGCGCTAACACAGCATCTCAGCACATGAGAAAACACAAGCACAAATACTGTGAATTTGATGCTTTTTTTCTCTCCAAACCTCATTAGCACATGCTTTAAAATTAAACTTGCCCTCTGCTTCTCTTTGTTCATAGCTTGCAGCGCTGCAACATAGGCCTTTGAAGTCACCGACTTTTGTGTTTCTGTGTGTACGGATGTATGCTTGGCCTTTCAGACATGCTGTTGTGACTTTCCGTTTCATTTCAGTAAGCAATGGGCCTTGTTTGCAACTGTGTGAACTGAAACTATTCTGGTTTTCCTCCCTGGTGTGGATTAAATTGTGTAATAAATATCACATTTTTTTTTTTTTCCTTTCTTTATAATTCTCCTGTTCAGAGTAGAAGCTTCTTCCTTTGCGTGGTAATGAATCATTGAGGACCCTCACTAAACCGCTGTCCCAAGAAACTTTACATCCTCCCATTAAAATGTGCCTTAAAGGACGAGGTTTTCGAACATTAAATTGGCTTAAAAATTAAGGGCGGCTCCAACCCGAACCCACAAAACTGCTGTTCAGACCTGAACTCAGCCTGAGGTGAAGAAGCTTTTGTGAGCAGATAATGGAGTTAAGCTTGAAATTGCTTATAATTTGCTGATAATGAAATACTGATAAGGGCATTGGAGAATGAACAGGAGTTACAGAAATGGTAAATTCCTGATTAACATGATGTGAATGCACACTGTGTTGCAATTATGAGCACATACTGTTGCAACACAGTTGCTCATAAAGCTGAGTTAAAGTATAAATGAGAGCACCAGTTCTATTTCTACATCTATATAAAAACACAAATTTACTCATATAGTTATAACTGCTGGAGTTATCCTTCACTCTGAGTCTAACATATTTGGGTTATTATTTTAATCCTACACCCTGCAGAGATCCTCATATTCTTTAATCTGTTTTACCCACTGAGCTGCTCTGCAGAATATATGCTTGTACTCAACTGGTCCAGGCAGGGAGGGGAGAATGACATGAGAGAAAAATTCCTCCATAAGTATCCATTAATATTCACTCATTTATTTAAACTTCTCTTTTCAAAAATGGTTTGTAGAATCCAAATCGCAGCATTTTGCATTTTAATGAGCTGAATATTAGGGCCTTTAAAAAAAAGAAAAACTTACTTTTTAAATTTAATTTTGGAGTAAATGTATCAATAACATAAAAACACTTAAAAAAAATTCAAAAGCACAGAATATTAAATTTAGACCATTGTTAGCTGAGAAGTTTACTTACACAAACATACATTATGAAATATCAACATCTCGGGTCTGCAAATAATACTGTAAAATTATAGAACTTAAACCTGGATAAAATTAATTTCAATGCTGACTGAATATGTGTTCAGATTTAATGGGTTTGGAGTTTAAAAATGTCCCAAAAACAACTATGATAAGGCTGCAACACCCACTAACCAGACAGATGCACACAAGCAGTGCGAGTGTAAAAACTGACTTGTTATGCTGCGGTAGCACAGACATTAACAAACTGCCTTCCTATTAACTTCCATCCATCTATCCATTTCTTTTAAGTCGGTCAGGCTGTAGTAATCATACTCATTGTAGTACTTCTCCTCGAAGCTGAAGATTAGGCAACAGGTAAGGTACACCCCAGATGGGTTGGCAGTCCATCATAGGTCCAACACACAGAGATAGAGAACCAGTCACGGTCACACTCACTGAATTTAGAATCACCAACTGACCAAAGGAGCGTGTTTTCAGAGTGTGGGAAGAACCCAGAGCATGAGGAGAGAATCCACCCATGTGCAGGGAGAAGATGCAAACTCCAGGTCTGTGCTGTTTTCAGACACAGGAAGAGCAGAGTGGACAATATTCAAAGAAAATTTGTCCTGTTAACACCTGACTTTGCTTACCAGCTCAGTGAACGTGTGTGTGTGTGTGTGTGTGTGTGTGTGTGTGTGTGTGTGTGTGTGTGTGTGTGTGTGGTGGCAGGAGCAGCAAATCTGTCCTCACCACAGGAGTCAGGAAGTCTAGCTGAAGTCAGCACTTGCTCAAGTCTTAGGAGAGATAGCTACTGCTCATATGTCAGACGTGCAAAGACAGAAGTAGAACCTGTGAATGCAGTTTCTTTTCTATAATTACAAAAATATTTATGATTATATATTCAAAATTTGAAGATATTTAGGAATTACTAAACAAAACAATAAAAACATTGAGCCAAAATAACAACAATGATTATATATATATTAGTCTTGCTAACACATCATTTTCCCAGAGTATGCTAGTGTGCAGGTCAGCTAGGAAAGCTATTTATTCCTATGGGAATCTCCAAATTTCTCCAATAGACATGCAAAGCTTTGCCTTCTTTTTTCTTCCCTTCATCACTGAAATTTGCATAGAAATATTTTGACATCTGTGGTGGATTTTAGACAAAGATATACAGTGTTATGAAATTTAATAAACACTGCTACATGAAACTACTTGCCTGCTAGCAACACACTGATCCCTATTTTTGTTTTTAGTACATTTAAGTAAAAACTTTACGATATGCTACTTCAGTAATAGCTAGAAATTATCTAGTAAAACAGGTGGATACATTTAGATTTATGGGATTTTTAAATAAAAACTAACAAAAGGAATGAAAACAGTCTATGTATGAGGACATCAGTGGGAAATGTTCATCTTAAAGACCAAATTTGCATAAGGATATAATCAAACATTTAAATGTCATGCACTTATTTAAAACTATAATATTCATACAGACAAGCTTGTTCCAAATGTAACACTCATTTTTGCATAAGTTTTGTCCAAACTGAAGAGTAACCAATACTCATTCATTTTTTTTAAGATTAATCTTAAAGCCTAGCTCTTTGATAGAGCTTATATTTAATTTATCATTTGTTTTTTACTCACCTTTCTCTTAATGAGCTTTTAAAATGTTAATTTTTTTTAATATTCTTATTTCCACTTTCAGTGCTATAAAGAAAATTTGTATTTACAAGCGTTTGTGCTTTGTGCTTTTTGTAAAGCACTTTTTGATACACAATGTTGAAAAATGTGATGCAAATAAAATGGATTTATTTTTATTTAGAAGTATTTAAAAGAAAGGAGAAAGCTTTAGAAGAGGAACAGCACTTCATGACAGAGAGGTTGGATAAACAAAGTACCAAATAAGCTACTACTATCCTATAAGCTCAACTACTTGCTAGTCAAACTGCTCACTGTGTGTGGAGGTAATGCACATTGGTCAAAAGTCTACAGACTATATGATGAGACAACATACTGAATCCCTGGGTGCCAACAACATTGAAATAGACAGATATTGAAATATTTTTTTCAATCACAAATAAGGCAAAAATCAGCCATTTTAAGAGTCATTGAAGCTTCTATTAACAGTTAAACATTTACCAATTTGGATTTGGGTTGAAAGTGTGTGCTTTGGTGACATTAATACAGATTATGATTAAAGTATTTCACCAACCAAAGAGACCTAGACATGTATAATAAAGGGAAAAATTAATTTAAACAAAAATTCATTTCGGACTGCTTTATAAACTACAAAACATTACTATAATTATGTTATAAAGATAACTAATGTCTTAGCATAATTTACAAAGGATTTTTAATATCTATATTAAGAAAATACTATAAACCACATGTTGGATATCATCAAATAGTTCTATTTGAAAATGAAATATATTTAAATAGTATCTTACCCTGTGACATAGATATGCATTGAATAGTCTTTTTTTAGAGAGAAATACAAACTAGTATTTAGCCAACTTTTAAATTAAAGGTCCCATATTATGCAAAATTCACTTTTTAATGGTTTTGGAACAGTCATACTGGTCCCCCCGCATGTGTAGGAGACCCGTAAGTGTGAAACTCTTTCAGGCGCTCTCTCTCCCCCCTGCTCCACCTCTAGGGAAGTAAGCGCTGAATTGAGCGAGTTTGAAAGCCTGTACGTTATGACGTCATAAGGGACAATAACCACTCCCCACAGAGCGACGGACCCGCTTACCGGCTCTCAAAGCCCGCCCTCTAAAAATCACCTAGCGCCCAGTGTTTATCCTTTTCGGCAACCCTCGTTAGCGGACATGGCTAAGCGACAGAAGCACTGTTCTGTTTGTGGCTGCATAAATGAACACGAAAACGTTTTTTTACTTCCATCCACTGAACCCACGAGGACTGAGTGGATTAATTTTATTTTTGGAGGAAATGTACCCGGAAAACTTCCAAAGGTTTTGCATGTCTGTGGCCAGCATTTCAAAGAGGACTGTTTCCACAACATGGGGGCATGGAAAGCAGGCTTCGCCAACCGTTTGAAGCTGAAGCCAGGTTCAATACCAACTGTCCGTGACACAGCTGGAGAGGTAAGAGCTGGCAGTTATGTTATCGTTTCGGCCTTATTAGTCTGATAGCTTGAAAATATATTAGCACTGTTGTAAATGTAGCCAAGTCACTGTTTCTACTGTTTGTATCCGGTGCCATTGTGCATCAGATTGATGAGCGTAGCTAGCTGTGTTCTCCGTGCGTCGCGGTTTGGGTCGGTAATGGGGGCATCAGGAATGGGTTCCGGTGTTCCGGCGTTTGTTTATCCTTCACTACGCTGTAATCAGCGTCTAGTTACCGCTAAGGCCTAACCTGTCAATCACCTCATGACGGGCGATGCGATGGGCGGAGCCAACAGCTGAGCTGCTCCACCAGGGTTCCGCCCACCATAAACGGCACATTTCTGAAGCTGCTAAAAAGAGGGAGGTGAAGAGAAGCCGCTGCACTCAAACTGAGGGTCGATTTGTCCATACCATGGCGGAAATATTTCATTTAGATATTAATGAATGGTCTCAGATTGGGAATAAAGTGTATAATATGGGACCTTTAAGTTATGGATTGCTGTGTAATGCATGGTTTGTACATTTTTTTACATATTTCACTACCAGACTGACCACTTAACTATCTGCCCCTTTAGGATTGTTAGTGTTGTTAAGTCACATTAGTTATTTACATCTTCCATAACACTGCACAGGAAAAGTATTAAAATCACACTATTTTATTGCTTCAAAGAAGTTTTCATCTGTTGAGAAAGATTTGAGTTTCATTACATTAAACACTAAAAGGAGAATACACGCTTTTCCAAATGTTACTAATGCTGCAGTGAGAACTAACAAAGTGTGATACACGAGTCCTTGGGCAAGTTTCCACTTAGTCATCTGACCTTCCAACACCTGTCACGCATCACCAATATGTCTAATCGATCTGATCAATCCCACTGGCTTCCTGCTGGATGGTAGGTGATTTAGGGTGGAATTGAGCGTGGCAGACAGGAAGAAACACATGACGGGGAGCTTGATGGGACAAAATCCAAAGTTAAAAGATGAGAAGTAGGATAGATGGAGAAGGGGCTGATAAGGAGAAAGAGAGATGAATCAGAAGATGGAAGTGGGAAAGGGACGGATAGATGAAAAGATGTATACGGTGAAGGAGGAGGGAGATAAGCAAAGGATGATTGGATGTCAGAGCACAGATAAAAAGCACAAGGTCAACGTTAAGCTCAGAGATCACAAAGCTACAACATGCCCACTCCTCTGTCTGGTACTCTCTATTCACCCCACGCTCTCTATGACTTCTGAGTGTCAGTTTCTCTTTCTTTAACCTAACTGTTGCAACATCCTCCCTCCTTCCCTCAAAGAACTTTCTTTCATTTTTTGGCACCCTCTCCTCCTCCTCTCTCTCCCTCCTACACACACTACCTGACAATAATCAGACATCCAATTACAGGAGTGTCCTCAAACTAGGGTTGTGTGTGTGTGTGCATTCAACTGAGTGTGTATGCGGAAGTGAATACGTGTGTTGGCTTCTTTCCTGCACACAGCAAGCACAGGTATTAGATTCCTGCTGATGCCCGTTATTCCCTAAGCTGGAATGCCCCACTCTCCACATGCCCATGTCGTATCTGGAGATGAGAGATCTAACATGTAAACACACAAGTTCACACAGGCTCACAGTGAATACACAACCTACTTTAAACATTTCTGAAGAGAAATGAAACCCTTGATCCAAACAGATAACAGAAATATGATAAAAATTTATTATTAGAAACAGGTGAAACATCTATGCTGGACAGAAGAAGGTGACAATTTAAAAAATGAAAGTTTTGTGCTGTTTGGCATCTGTAGAGTAGATTTGGCAAGTTTTTCATGAGTGCATCCCACAAACTCAATTCTGCTGCTCATCCCACAAATGAATTTCAATTACAAATGTGGCACCAAGTTTTTATTCTCAAATGACTTTAACTTGTCTTCTACATGGCTACAGAGAGTTGGCACAGATTCCTCTTTTAGACACAATCTTACTAACTTGCAAATTACCAGCCTTTTTAAGTTTTTCATTTATTCTATCTTTATTTGTTATTATTACCCAACCCTAACAACAATAAAAATAATTTAAGAATATCTACACTACAGGTCAAAAGCTTGGAGACAAGTGTCTTCATGCATCACTTATCACCATCCTGTCTAAAGATAGAAATGTAATTTTTTTTGGCCACGTAAGTTAGTGCTTCTGTGATTTTTGGCACCTTTTCCAGGACTTCTGTCAAACTTCCTTTTGAGACAGGAAGGGTGATAAATAAATTATATGACCCACAAAAAATTGGATACCAGCCAAACCAGAGTACAGACTATCTATCCGCTGTCTGTTTATTGTTATTATTATTTATTAAAAGACAATGGGGCAAAAGACACCCCTAGTAACCCTCCACTAACAAAAAGGTTTTTAACCTTGTTGATATGTTTTATAGGAACTATCATGGCCAAAATTAACCATCGATGCTGTGGCTGGTATTATCTTTTTTAAAACCTAAAAGCACAACCTACAGCCTTAAGCCTATTTCAGACCAAATACCACATGCAGTGCTTGCTCCTGGGTTACTGCTCAGCAAAAAAGCAGGTACGACTGTTGGTAAGTGTGAGTTCCTCAGTTTGATTTTTTCATTGTCAGCAACACAGTTGCACCTATTGAGAACAAGGTAGCAAAAGGATGTTGTAGGTTCAAAAGGCCTAGAGAGCAGTCTGGGGAATTTAGGCTTGAAGCTCTGTTTCCAGTGACTAGTTCCAGGTCTTTCTGCTCACTGTGGACCAGTTTGAGGATACTGTTCAGGATATTTAGACACAATATTAGATTTTCCTCCATTTTGCCTTCTGTGTCTAGATGGATGCATCAAATCTACTGGCTACTCAGGCAACTCACCGCCAATAGATTAGTGCTGAGCATGTGCTCCGAGCAGCGAGAAACCATCAATGTGCAGCACAAGCCACTGAAGTAAACCAAAAAAAAAAGCCTTATTGTTCTACATCTTAAGATCTTATACAGCACATTTGTTACCATAGACTATACTTTCTATAAAATACAATATTAGCCACTTAAAGATATTTTGTTTAAAGGGACAAGTTTTGATAACCGGGAAAGATCGGATTTGCTTTGACTACATTAAAGGTTCAGGGCATTTATGAAGAATGATCATCATGAACTATCCAGTTTGGATAAAATATGTTTTATTTTTAACATTTAAAATCAAAATATACTGTAGAAGTTCTCTTTTTTTCACTCTTGTTCAAGTCAACTGTTTTTATTTTTAGGAGATGAGGCAATGTATCAGCAAATGCTGTGTTTTTGATGATTAATTTAAAAAGCAGAGGAGTTCCTCCTAAGGGCAATTTCTGCACCATGAAATTAATGGAGGGTTGGGTGCAATTCAGTGGAAAATGTATTTAAAATGTTGCACACACATGAACTTTATTTGGGTATGTGCAGCTTATTTCCTGTCATATTTAATATATTGTTGCCTTATGGTTCAATGTTTTGTATGACATGGACATAATAGACAAAAAGGCTACAGAAGTTAGGAGAGCTTAATATATTTCTTGTATCTTAATATCAGAAAGAGGGCAGTTTGCTCAAAAGAAAGAAAAACACAGCTGCTGTTTTTCTTTTTTTTTCTCAACTTGCACTTGATGTGTACTCCTAATGAGGCATGCATTTCCCATTAGTTAATTCTGAAGTGAAAATTCATTCTAACACTTCCACTAAGGCACACAAATACACCAGGATGTAACATATTTTATCAGTCATATCCACCAGTTGGGATCCACCCAATCATTTACCCAGGATGCAACTCGTAAAAACCCAGAAACAGAAATGGATGCAATTGTGCTTGAGCTCAAACATAAATAAAGTTTATCAATCTTTATCTCTGCCAATTCACCAGGATTATTCTGTCAACAGTGCACAAAGAGGCAAATGAAACACATATTGCACAGCAGAATTTTGACGAAGTCACTCGTAATTGACAGTTACAGTGTTAGCAAAACACAAACTCACATCTGTATTAGCTATTCATCGATAAGCCAGCACACATGCAAGCACCCTAACAAGCCAGCCCATGGAAAGTTCAGTTAGCAATTTGTTCCTGTTAGAATCCGCCACAGAGCAGAATATATAGACGACATTATGGTTTTTGAATAGCAATGACCACACAGGCTTATTGCTGCTGATAGCATCTTTATTGGAAAACATGACGCCTGAAAGGCAATGAGAAGAATGAGCTTGGCTCTCCATGAATACATTACTGGCTGTGCATATACCAGGGATTGTATATGTGCACACTTCATACCACAGAGTAAAAAAGGCTTTAGTGTAATATTGTAATGCATTTGCCTGGAGTAAGGCATTACACTTTTAATACCAATAAAAGTTTGGGCACGTTGTGAAGATTATTCACTTGGTTGGTTTTCAAAGTGAAAAGAGGCAGAAAAGACCTCTGCAGATAAAATTAATTTTTTTTTTTTTTTTTTTTTTTCAAATGCCTTTTTCTTTTATTACATGAAGAAAATAGAAAAGTAACGGTGAAATACACAGAAGTTATATATATATATATATATATATATATATATATATGGATTAATAGTTTAATGCTTGACTTCTCCAGTGGTTTAAAAACATGCTATCAAAGCTTCACAAACATTTGCACACAAACTGAAAGAATTATCTTTAAAACATTACTTTTAATGTTGCACATCACTGGCCAGGGATGAGATTTGTGGTCTTATGCTTCGGAAAAGTCAGTAACTCTTTTTTTCCTGTCAATTTCTTTATAACTTTTCCTATTTTTAAAAGTACTGAAGTCTGTCCTCAGGAGGTTCATAGACTGAATAGGAAAAAAAAAAACTGTGAACTTCAGGCTGATTTAGGTAGCTGACTAGAGTAGCTGCAACTTATTGTTTGACACTGAATTTTAGCTCCAAAGTCAAGGAATTCTACAATCTCAAGGGTACAAATTAAAGCCCGACCAATATGGTTTTTTGAGGCCAATGCCGATTCTGATATTTGGCAGAAAAAAAAATCTGATAAATGATTAATTGACCATTTTTATTAAAAAATATGAATGAATAAAATAACTTATATTTTATTTATTTTATTTTAAACTTGCCTTGTGAATTGTTTTTTCTATGGCTCATTCATTAATATTGCTATCAGTTGTACTAATGAATTTGTCTTTAGATTTAGACCATAGGTGTATGCTATATATAAGCAATATAATGAGTGATTTACTGGCAAAACCTTATTTATGCAGCCCTTTAATGATAAATCACGTTTTATCGACTCCATTATTTTCTTTGCTATGGTCACAAATAGCCTGGCATATGTGTTACTCCACAACACGTTTAAGTATTTTCTGATATAGTAAAACTAAGAGTGACAAGACATCATGATGGTTGCTGAACACAGACAGTAATATTCATTATTTTAACTTCTCCCCTCCTCTCTGCGTTCACATCACTCCTTCTTAATTGCGTCTCAACACGCAGTTGATGGAGTGATGAACGCTTGTTCTGTACTCTCAAATATTTTGTACACTTATGTCATTTCTGCAGTTACTTACTGCCTTTTATGCTGTTAGCTAACGCTATGCTAGGTTGGTATAACCACAGCAATGTAACTATTAACATAAACGGACAGGGAGTAACGTAAGCTAGGTTAGCACAACTTAAGCAATGCAACGTAAATGAAAAACATGACTGATGCAACGAAGCATGGGTCACTATCAGGACACCTGGCAAACAGTTGAACTGAAACTGGAGACATGTTGAATCCTTTTTAACTTCACAAAGTCAAATAAATGTACCTGTAGTAATACTGTACTGTAGTGTAGTGCTGCCTGGCTCTAGCTGCTGCAGCAGCTAATGAAGACTGACAAGTGAAGGGAGTCAGAGAGCCATCTAGTGGACAAATGGCGCAACAACATCATTCTGCACAACTCCGACACTTGACAGCATTTACTGTTTTCTGAGAAATTATGAATATATCAGCGTTTAATTGGACAACTCTGGCCGATTTTGATTATTTTGAAAAGGACTATAATCGGCCGATTTAATTGGGTTCTAAATGTAAAAACACAGCAGCATTGGTGTTTAAATATTGTTAATGCTACGTATGTGTGTAAAAACACAGTGTGGCACTAGGCTGTTCTTTTTACCTGCAGATGGCATTGTTTCAACTCTATATTTGAATTTTTTTTTCAACTCTGCATTCAGATTTGCATATTAAGAGTGTCTTTGTAGTGTATCTTGTTTGCCTCAGAACCCTACATCTGTCTGTTAATCTAACTGCAGAGGGGGGAAATATGTACTAGGTATACCATATTAATCATAAAAACACATCACTCAGCTGTTTGTATAAAGTCGTAGATGCACTGATTCAAACATGGTTTTATTATGCAAATCCCTAAAAAAATCATTGCCAATCAGTGTGTCATCCTCTAACACTTTTTTTGTTGTTGTTTTTCATAATCCAGTGTATGTGTTTTGATTTGTACCTGTGCACACCAAGGTTTTATAATGTCTGTGAAATTAAGGCCTTAACCCTTGTGATATACCTCCTGCGATCAGAACCATTGTTTTACCACATGCTTTCGGCAGCCCTCTCAACTCAGTCACTTGGGCATTAACCATAAGGTTTTACTGGCAAATCAATTTGAACATTGGGTATTAATGGGAAAACTTGCTATGATAAATGAAACAGTAGATAAAAGGTAGATTTTGCAAATCTTTCATGCATTCATCTGATATTTGCATGACAGTGGCAGCATGTGCAAACAAACTGTCTTAAAATGAGGATACTCGTACAGTATTTGAATGGCACTTCAACTGAGCATAGCTTTTTTTCATACATCCTTGACAACATCTTATGATGCAATTCTCGTAGCTTGGTGCTATGAATGCACCATTTAGACAACAATATCCAATTTATTGTGTACATATGTGCACTTTGCTGGCATAAGGTTCTGCATCTCATAGCATTAGTGGACACAGCCCTTCTTCCGATAGTTTAGGTGACAAGGTGAGGAGAAAACATACATGAGTCAAAAGTTTCCATTTTCATGACAAGGCATAGAGATGCTTTGTTTTTTTGTTTTTTTTCTTCTTCTGTTTTTTCACAGAGATTTTACTCTTAACACCAAGTGGTTGATATTTTGGTGACTCAACCTAAACTTGACTTCACTTAAGTAGGAAGGGAGGTTCAGTGGGGGGGTGCAATAGAGGCAAAAATGCCTCAGAGCGATTTCAGCACTTGGGATTATGGTTATCAGAGGTTGTGCTGCTTATCTGGTCAGGCCATTTCACAAGCACAGTTGACAAAGAGAAGCAAATAAAATGTGCTGTATGTTTTTCTTTATTTATTTTTTTTTTTCTTTTCAGAATTCAAACCTGCTCATTAGATAGCAAACATTTTAATGGCAGTTCATACAATGAAAACCAAATTCAATAAAATGACCTTTCATATATGCATAATATTTTATTTTTGAGTGTCTTTTCACACTAAAATAACATGGAAAATATGCAAAAACAGGACCCAACGTTTTTATTTTTATACTTTCCAAGGTGGCAATTAAATGACTTACAAAGGAAATACACTGTAAAAAAATTCTCATAATATTCACTCTCTAAAATAAACACAAATGTTGTCAACAGTAACTTAAAAAAAGTTCTATTTGATTGATTTGGTAGTAGCCATTTTCAAGTCACCCATGCTTTCCTCTGCTCTTGTATTTCTTTTTCCATCATTTTTCCTTCCATCGATCACTTTCATAATTATTTTCTTTTGTCTACCTTCAACAGCAAGGCGCACATCTCTCCGTTCATACCTCCCTTGATCTCCCCATCCTCCGTCCAATCAGTATCCCACTGTGCATCCTCCAACTCAGTCAATCCTCCCCCAATCTACTGTCTGTACAAGATCTATCCATGCTCTGACTTTGTAGATTTCCTCTTTTGTCTGTAGAGCAGACTTTGTTGTGCAATTCCTTTCCCGTTGGCCCATCCTTACAACCACCCCTCTCCCTGTGCTCCCAGTGGGCCATATCAGAAGCATATGGTTTGCCCTTACTCCACCTCAATTACGTTACCCTCTGCAACAGAGAGAAGGAGCCACTGAAATAGACACCAACTGGTGGATCTATCTAATTAGGCTCTTTATATCACCATCATATTGAAAAGGTTAGTTCTTCATTCACTTGGCAGTGAACCAGCCATTAGAGCATCCACTTGTGAATGCATTGCCCATTAGGTTAAGATTGAAACAGTTTGCCACAGCACTAAGCTAACACTGGCTACGCTTTTGAACTGTTTTTATATAGGTAACACCTGACAAGACTGAGAATCTAATATAACAAATAAAACATGTGCACACAAATATGGGAAGAGAGCTCTTTAGTTTGTCTCCTGAGTGATATGTCATTTGATTATACTGTTTGGCAGAGTGCTCGGTTGCACTGAATTGTGAAGGACAGCAAAGCATGTTGGAAAAAGGTTAGAGACAGAGTCCAGTGGCATTTACTAAGTACTTAATAAGGTGAGTGTGTCACAGACAAACAGAGAGAGGATGCAAATTTACTCTGGGTGAATAACCACTCACAAACACACACAAGATATGTTTTCGGCCTAGCGCATGCCATAATCACGTGGGTTTATGCAAGAAGTGATACACACAAGCACATAGAAAACAAAAAACATAGACATGTGCACACACACAGGCTGACTGAACCTTGACTTTTCAATACTGAAAAATCACAGAGAAGAGAAGAGAAGAGAAGAGAAGAGAAGAGAAGAGAAGAGAAGAGAAGAGAGGTTTTTGAACAATCAACCTGAATGTATTGATTCATGCTCTGGGACATGAATTTCTTTAACAGAGAAGTTTGCTATTAGCAGTTGAAGTAATTTAAAGGTGGCACTACAGGCATGACTGTCATACAGGTAATCCTAGCTTCTATCCATCTGACTCACCCCGTTGCTGCTTTACACATTACTGACTACTTGGTTAAATTTTGGCATGAAGCAGTTATCAGTTAGGGTTATGTAATAATAATTACTAATAACTAGTTGAGCGTAGAAAAGCATTATAGTTTTAAAAACCTTTGAGGTTTCAATGCCTGACCAGTCCCAACCTTTTTACTAAACTTACAAAACCTGTTGGACTCTGCAGCATTTGATTTAATTGACCATAACTTCTTGTTGGAAAAACTTGAATGTTATGGGTTTGAAGTGTCTGCAATGTCCTTTCTTATGAACTGTCTAACAGATAGAACATAAATAGTTTTCTTTAATGGATATTTTTCTGATGAGAGTGCTGTGTCTTGTGGAGTACCACATGGAAGTTGTTAGGGACCTTTATTGTTTACCGCTTTTAGTAATGACCTTCCACTTGTTCTGAGAAATACAAACATAGGAATGTATGCTGATGACTCAACCTTATATACATCTGCACTGACTATCGTGAGTTGAATTCAGTTTTAAAAGAAGATTTAAAATTATTTGTAAACTGGGTAATACACAACAAACTTGTTTTGAATGTCTCTAAAACCAACTGTATGGTAATCAGTTCCCATCACAACATCAGTAAAAGCCCTCAGCTAAAACTGAAAATGGAGAAAGTATTTATCAACCAAGTGCAAGAGACCAAGCTGCTGGGAGTTGTCATAGAAGACAAACTTTCATGGAAGACACATATAAATAAAATAGTTAATAAAATGGGAAGTGGGATCTCTGTCATTAGAAGATGCAGGCCATATTTGTCACTAAAATCAGTTCAATTAATAACAGAAGCTTTAATCTTGTCAAATCTTGACTACTGCCCAGTGGTCTAGTCGAATGCCTCAGCAGACATTATCAATAAACTCCAAAGAGTGCAAAATAGAGCAGCTCGCATTGTTCTTGGTTTTGATGTTAGAAAACATGTGTAGTTGGAATGCATAAAGATCTCAACTGGCTAATGGTAAGAGATAGATTACTTTATTCATTATTAATATTTATAAGAAATGTATCCACATCAAAAACCCTGCACATTATATACAAAGAACTATGTTTTAGTTCAGAAACTCACAGTTATAGCACAAGACATGCTGTCAGAGGTAATTTTTCACTGCCAAATATAAATATCCATTTATGATATTTAGGCAATTATTATTAAATAAATAAATAATAACAAAATAATTAAATAAATTATATAAATTATATAAATATTTTAGTTAAATGGGTCATTGGCTAGAGTTATAATTATACAATGACTTTATTGATGCTTCGTGATAGAATGTATAAATATGTATTGTTTTGATTATCGTTGAGTGTGTAACAGGACTACATTTTATTTTATTTTATTTTATTTTATGTGTTTTACATTTTTATGCTTATAATTAAAATTATTCTAAGTTTTATGTGTCAGACCCCAGGAAGAATAGCTGCAGTTTTGCTGTAGCTAATGGAAATCCAATTAAAACAATAAAACAATAAAAATAAGACTAATTACTTTGAGTCTTCCTAAGTGCCTAAACATAAAATACTGAACTTTTCCTCTACAGCTCCAATAGTAGTCCAAAAAGTAACATTTAAGTACCATTTTAAAATTTAAGACTGGATGGTATGACTCATTGCTCACTTGCTACCAACTTTACCTTCAATCTTACCTCTTTTCAGTCATTTGTTGCTTCTGCTTTGAGTTGCCATTTGGTTAGGTTTAGAAACTGAAACATAGTTAGGTTTAGCCTTTACAAAGTAATCGGTTAGACCATGAAAAGTTTTGGGCACATTTAGGCAGAAAGCCATTGCAGAGCTAGGTAGATAGGGCTATTTAATCTAAAACTTCTTAATATCTGTCAAAGAAGAATTAATTTACAGCCATAAAGACATATTTTAAAATTAATTAAACTGTTAACACTATGTGAGGGAGGATTAGACATATCTTTGCAGGTTGTGTCTTCAACACACAAAAATAGCATGGGCTTAAAGTCAATGACTCACTGAAATGAACACGCAACAAAAACAGTGGTAAAGCAAGCTCATTTTCAATGCTCTGACTTCTGGATGAGTCATGTTCAACTCAACAGCACACTAAGTTCTTTAGATTTGCTCAAAGAAGACACACATTGCATTTCCTCATTCATCTTTAAAGTTTTCATTTCAAAGAGGCCTTCACTCTTTTGGTTTACTTGACAAGTTTCTCCCCACTACTGCAGCTGAAGATAAACATTGTGGCAATGAAAGCATGAAACACTGGTCCCTAACAACTTAGAGACAAATTTCCTAGGAAAAAATTAACTTTAATGTTGAATAATTCATAACATTTTTTCTACTTCACTTTGAAGCAGTCTGTATACTTAAATAAGAGCATTGTTTATGAGGTAATGTTTCTTTGTTCTTTCCCTTCTCTTTCCCTTAAAAAACATCTAATGTGATCCATCTCTATGCTGGATGCCCTTTGACCCTGTAATCCAAGGAGAGTAAGACTGATCTGCTCCAGTGCAGGCCCCCATGCTGATTATGGCCAATCAAGAAGCCACATAACACCATTATTTCAGCCTTCTTCTCAACAGGAGTGTCAGTATCCAACCATCGATTCCTCCCTTGTTTAATCCACCTCTCTGGTCATATTCATCTTTTCTCTCTCACTGTCTACCCCCTGCCTTTTTTCTCTTCCTCTCCTGCTACACTTTTACCTCCATCTACCAATATCTGTCCTCCCTCTATGTTCATTTCAATATCCCTCCTTTCCTTAGAAACTATCCATCCGTCTATCCCTTCCTCAAAGGCCCTTGCGGCAAAAGCTCCATAATGAAATCTCAGCAAGCCTTATTGTGTTGATCAAAGCTGTCAGAAAGGAACTAAGAGAGGAAAAATACAGCCAGCAACAGGGGAAAACAAGGGCTCAATGGTGCATTTCCAGTGCTCTTGTTTCAGATATTGTTTAGCCTCCCTTCCTTCCTTTCCTTCTTTCTTTCAGTTTACATAAACACACCACCTCCAACTCTTTCCACCCTTTGTCCCCTCAGTATTTCCACCCCCATCCATTTAAGTGTTAGCAGAACCTCTTGGGGTAATGTTCACTCCAAACAGAACTAAATGTAATTCTATCAAACGAAATCTGCCCCTCAAGTGGCTTTCTTAAGGCATTTCCCTTACACTTTATCACATAAATATGAGTTCTACTGATCCACAGCAGTTGCACCTTTGTTCATTTATCTACAAAATCAGAGCTGGTCAAATGTTTAAGGCTACAGTTTGTGGTTTTTAATGCTTTTAGGTTATCATTCTATAAAATGTTATACTGCATAGTAAGTGTTGTTAAAGCTAAAGCAAAAACAGGGAACCATAACACAACAACACCTGCTTAGGTAAGTTTAAGTAGTAAGTAAGGACATATCTTAACAGGGAGCAAAACAGCCACAATCAGATGATAACGTATGATAAAAAAAAAAGAAAAAACAATCCCTGCATTTTAATTTTCTTCTGGGCATCCTGCAAAAATGTTTCCCTCTACTGAAATATAAAGCAAAAAGCTCAACAACATTTTTTTTCTACACACACCATGACAAAGATCCACCATTGATTTAACATTGCTAATTTCCATGGTCCCGGCACGTCATTTTTTAACAATTATGTGCCGCAAACCCATAAATAAGTGTCAAGACCTCGTGGTTATTTCACATATTTCTGTGAGATCAGGTTGATAAATTGAAAGCCTGATCAATATGAAATCATTAGTGTGCCTCTATTTTGATCACACAGTGCGCAGAAACTTCAGTGAATAGAAAAAAAAAGAAAAAAAGTGGAAACTAAACTAAGAGTATGAATCAAAGGAAGTCATTTCAATTTAAAGGAGATTAGACTAGGAAGAAAAGGAAGATATAGGAAAACCTATTTGAGTCGAGAAAGCACTTTAAATAAATATGTTGAACATGGGTACGACAGGGAAAAGAAATAGGAATTTGCACCATATGTCAGCCCCCAGCCTATCAATTCAGTGAATAAAATGAGTTAGCATAGACTTAAGCGGGTTATCTCCTAGTGATACTGATAACACAAACTATGCAAGCAGAGTACACAAGTACAACATGTACATAGCCGGAAATCAAGGTTAGCATATGCACTCCTTTTGCATGCAAAATGTGAATCTGTACAAACCCCTTTTTTAACAGAAGAAGAAGAAGAAAAAAAAAAAAGACCAAGCACTTCCATTACCAGGCAGTCCTGGAGGGTATTTCCTCCGGAGGTCAACCCTCTAATAACATTACATTAACAGAGAGGCAGCTGTGTGACAGCTTGACATTGTTGCATATCAACAGTTTCTCTTTCAATTACTACGATGACAGAGGAACCACAAGCAATCTAGCCAGGCATCCGCAAGGGGTCCTTTGTGGAGGCTTTGGAGGCAATGAGCCCATACGGTCGCAACAGAGCAGCTAGCTGCAAGCCATGTATGAAAGAGCCAGAATTTTCTCAGGCTGTTTAACTTTGTCAAAAATTAGCATGTTCTAAAAAAAAGTTCACACTTGCTTGGGTAAATGAAGGCTTATTACATTCCACTGACGATTTCAATATTTCATCATCCTAGCAAACATATTGTGCTCTCACGAGAGCAACAGTGCGATTCCAATTATTTAGTTTTATTTAAATTAAGTTACTCCCATTTGCTCATTTGTTTATCTTACACAGAGAAAAATCACAATGGCTTGAAACATATAAACTACAATATGCAGACAAAAAAGCATTGCATTGCAAAACCTATTAAGATTAATTATTGCTTGTGTGTTTAAGAATAATGATGTAAATATATTTTCACTACAGACTTTAAAAGTATATGTTGTAATATGTCTAAATGGGTCGACTCCTTACAGTGAACAATAATTTTACCCTTGAACACACGTAACAAGTGCCTCTAACTTCCCAGTCATGATTATAATTTTCTCTTTTAACTTTATTTGTCGTCTGATTAAGCAGTTTAATCCTAATCAAGGAACTAGCTTCTATAATGTTGCTTTGCTTTGAGAAAATTGTATGCCATAAATGAACATGCCATGATGCCAATCCCAAGAAAATGAATGCTGTTCTGCATCAGCAAAAACAAATTCTGACATTTTCTATTATCTTCCACTGGGTGTTGTTCAGCTTAGCCTACACCTGCTGTGTCACAGCTCTCCTTGATAAATTGAAATTTAGAAGGCAGCAAGGTTTTCTTTCACATTGGTATAATGCATAAGTAGGTAAGTAGGTTCTACAGAGGCCATCCATAATTTGTTCATTGTACCCAGCCAACAATCCAAGCTTTCTGTGTGAATAAGTATCAAGAATCCAATTACTCCTAATGATACTAACCAAATATTTTACATCATTAAAAAAAAAATATATATATATATATATATATATATATATATATATATATATATATATATATATATATATCACACCTGTTTTCAATAAATCTTTTTCACCTTTATGCAGCTGCATATCCATACCGATACAGAATACAGATATCAAAATTAACACATTAGTTTTAAGAGATTAATCTGTGGAATTATTGGATTCATTCTTTGAACACATTATTGGATAAACAACAAAGTTATTACTTGTAAAAATCAGACTTTGCCATTATCTCAGTGTGAGAAGTTGTGGTGAACCGAATCCACCAAAATACCACTTTATCCTCTTTATTTATGAAGATTCTGACAGTTTTCTCTTACAGTATTGGTGTTATCACACTGGTATCGACTGATATCAATACCAATGTTGGTATCAATATTACTGATATTTGGATCCATCCGCCCATCACTACTTTAAAAACTATTACTCAGAGTTTCTACTAACAAGTATAACGGGTGACATGTCAGAATTGGGATTCAGGTTACACCACATAAGGTGGATTTATGCAACAAATCAAAAGCGCTACACAGTGTTAAGGTTTGATGACTAACTGATACTAACACTACTGGTAGCAGGAAAAAATTGCTGAGTAAATGACTTAAGTGACTCATTGCCTATAAGCAAGTCATACCTACCTGGCCTATTTCACAAGAATTAAAACCAATCACCAGTAATCAACAAGTTTTAATTTGTGGTACATGAGGGTTGGAGGTCGGGAAATCTCCAGACTCATGACATGACAATTGTTGGGACGTGCAGCTAGGTGATTCTGCCACAAAACAAATCGATAACTTGATCAGAAAGTCATTTTGAGGGTTATTGGTGGTCTGTGTAAAAGGGCTGTTTCTCAGAAGCCAAAAGTACAGGAAAACACATGACCCAGCCATTTCTGCAACAGCTCGAATCAATAGCAGGATGATCAGGGAAGATATTGGCAACATGTGAGCGTGATGAGCAATACTCTCCCTCAGCACAAAACAATTGAATGGCAATCTATCTTTGCTACAGCCAGGAGACACAAACAGCCTGTCAGACAAAAGATGACTGGTTTCACACATGCTCTCTCTCTCACACACATACACAGAGTCGGATTAAATCTTAAAGACTCAGAAAACTAGGTGTGAAAAGAATGTGTTGGAATTAGGACAAACTTTCTTAAAGCTTCTCCCAGTTTATCTGGCATTCACTTTAATGGGCAGAAGCACTGCATGTGCACAAATACGTGCTATGTCAAGAAACCTCTTAAATGCTTTGCTAAACAGGGGTTTCTGGTCTCTTATAAAAACAGAAAGAAAAAAAAAGGAGAGCGAGAAAGAGAGAGAGGAACCCCCCCCACCCCCCACCCCCCAGCCGCTCTTGCATCCGTTGGGAAGCCCTTAGTCCTTGTAAACAGCTGCATGGCTCCTGGCTAGTAAATAAAGCAAAAGGGAGTGGGTGAAAGTGGAAGGCAGGTGGAAAAGTGTTGGGAAAGACAGAAAGAACGCAGAGGAGAGATGTAGGATAGAGATGGGCAAGGGCTGAGGCTTGTAAAAAGACATGAGATTCATTAGGAATTCACACTGTGCACTGGAGAGCCCTGATGCATCACAGTAAAAAAAGAGAGGGGATTACAGATGTCGGGGGGTAGAGAAGAGTAGGGGCAAGAGGAGGGGAGGAGTAGTAAAATGGAGGGAGGAAAGCAAGTGAGTGGAAAAGATTGTGGAAAAGCAGAAGGAGGTGAGAATTTGGGCACAAAGACAGTGAAATCGACTGAGACCGACTCTGAGACATCAAAAAGGGAGACAGGGAGCAAGAAGATGGGCTGGTGTGTGAAGGAGAAACGAGGAAAGCTGTAATGCAGGGAAGGGGAGGTGTGGGTGTGTGTGTGTGTGTGTGTGTGTGTGTGTGTGTGTGTGTGTGTGTGTGTGTGTTGGGGGGGGCAGAGAAAAAGGAAGGAAAAGTGAAGCAAAAAAAAAGGAGACAAGCAGCCAGTAGAAATGTTGTGGTGCCATAAAATGCCAGCTGTATGCCGCTGCAGTCTCTCGACTCTCCACTGTGAGTTATCACTGTGACTGCTACCTGACACACACACACACACACACACACACACACACACTCAAACACACATTCATCCGCCCAGTTTACAGCATGTCCACTGATTACTTGGATTTCCTTTCCTGGTCTTTATGAGCCATGAAGATGAAAGCAACAGCACCATTTACTGCCCACTAGTGGGCATGATGGTGAGGATATCTGTGTTTGTGCAAAACGGTGCCCAATTTTTTGTGCACGTTGTGTGAACCTGCGCATGCAAAGCAGTCTTGCCCGGTCCCTTTAAAGCAAAGTTGTTTCTATGAATGTTACACTACAGCCTTATAAAACATTTCCGTATGCAGATATGCACAATAGATTTTCAGTATGAGCATAAAAGCTCATCTGCAGTGCAAAATAAAAAGAAAACTGCACAAGTAACAATTCTCACGTGATCAGAGTTTTTAAAAAATTGATGTACCATATCATTAGTTTTGCATTGAATATATTAAATATGTACATTTGAAATTACTGCTGACCGTTTTCTTTAAACTTTGGAGATTGAATTTCTGTCTTTAAGGCAGCCACTGCTTTAATCCATTTCCTTACGCTATAGAAATCAACTTTCAAAGACTTAAATCTTGCTTGAAATGGGCAATCCATCATGAGAAACACTTCACTGCCTTTTTTTTTTTTTTTGCTGCAAAAGATGCATTGTCATCTTGTGGTAACACATTTGTGCAGGGACAGATTTAAATGTTGACGTTTCTGGGGACAATATGACATTTTACATCTTCTGGTGGTGAAGGGAAGCATTTTCATGCATGAGATGGCCACGTTTCCAATGTCCTTCCCAAAATATCAAATTAAGATCACTTGCTTGAGAATGCCTCTGGCATCCTATTATCAATCCTCAGGTGTCTGAGCATCCTTGTCTGCAGCAACAAGGAGAGCTGTAAGAATAGTTGACAACTTAATAGCCTTACACATGCAAACCTATCGGTGTGTCACTTTAAGTTGTTTCTAGACCATTAACTTAGATAAATCTACATTTTATTTTACATTTGTATGCTTTGCCATCCTGTTAATGTATTCATTCTTACTTCCTGGAGAGTCCAGGTATAAATGAAATATAATTCGGTGCAAATAAAACCGATTTCCCTACAGACTGTGACTCACTGCATAATTACTTGATGAAAATGTCCTTTAGAAAAAACTTTAGTTGCTTAATTATGCATGTACATGCTCGAGTTTCAGTCCGATGAGAAAGCTCAAGGAAAGTCTTAAGCCCACTCAGTCATAGCTGGTTTCCTTATTATTGAGTGTAGGGGTGATGCAGAGAGTAATAGGGTGTCATAATACATGCATACGCATGTCTCACTTCTGCACAAGCACACACAACCACATAAAAAAGGCACACGCAGCGATTGACGCTGTTTAGTTTTATCTGTGGTTCCCGTAGGCTTTAGACCTGGTTCATTTTTTTCTTATCTTAATAAGGTTGTTGTTAACGCTAATGTGATGGACTGCCTCTCTCTGGTAATAGATTCACAGTGACACACACACACTTACACAGACTATTCTAGTTTGCCCATGCACTTAAGCATTTACACACAAACTATTTCATGGTCAGTTACAACCATTCGACCTCTCAAGGAAGCAGAACTCCAAGTTATGCTCACTCTGTAAATATACAAGGTTAGGACATGGAGAAGACCCAGTCAGTTCTGTGATACAGCAACACAATGTTCGGATCAAACTGCAGTGGCAAATAGTTTTTAGGTAACTTTTAGAGTAGTTTTATAAGATAATATATATTTTTTAAAGCATTTAAACTGCACCTAAAATTGTTTAGATGATAGGACTAACAAAGATTTTTTTCAACAATGAGCCTGTTTACATGAACACCAAAAATATGATTCTGCTTTCCTGAAGTGTTCATGTAAAGAGCAAAATCTGATATCCTTTATTAGATAACTACCATTATATGATTATGAGAAATTGGATGAACATACCTACATTGATCCCTTATACCCCAATATCTTTGTTCATGTAGACTAGTTTATTTGATTTATTTAGTCTTTTTTACAATTGGGCATGTGCAAAAACCTCCATATCTGTTAAAATGATGGTAGAAATGGTATCACAACATGAGTGGAACACAACCAATAAGATTTATTTAACCAAAGGCTATCCCATCAGAATCTCACAGGCTGGTGTCTCCTGATAACCTAAAGTAAAAATCTAATTAGGGCCTATTTCCAATTATATTGTTTTTCACATTAATCATAAAGAAAATATCTGCCTCAGTTTATTAATCTAGATATTATTTGGATTATGTATTGATTTAATGTTATGGTCAGAAAGTATCTTGACTTCATAAAGTCGTTCTCACATTGTAATTTTTTGGGAGGGGGGGATCTTGGAGCTAAGTGAGTGAAGCAGTGACTTAAATCATAATTTGATTAGATAAAATACATTTAAGAGCAGAAATGTGCTGTTCTGTCCATCTCCACTACCGTCTCTAGGGTGCTCTAACTAAATTCTCTGGGTCCTTCAAATCAATTTACAGCTCTACTGATATATATATATATTTTTTACTCTCTCCACTCATTTATCTTTCTATCTATCCTCTTTCTCCATTTTTTCTGTCTATTAGAGTCACTCCAATCCCTTGACCACTACCTGTTCACTCTTTTTTCTTGATTTTTCTACAACTATCTCTCTCTCTACAATCTATATTTGCCTCCATCCATCACCCTCATTCGTCTCTCCTTCCACCCTTCAGGTCTTTATCGCTCTCCCTTTATTTCTCTCCATCCCTCTTTCCCCATTGCATTTATCTTATCTACCATTCCTCTTCCCTTTCCTTTTCAGTCTCTGTCACCAGGAGTGACTGGCTGAAGTGAATTGATTTTGGTTCCACCCAGTCAATGTACAGGGAAGCCTGGAGTTGAAAATTGCTTCAGTAAAAGATTATAAGGCAGATCCATAACCGCTATCAAAGCTAACAAGGTGAAGCACGGGATCTCACAGACTTTATACACCTGTATAACCACAGTCTGACATAAATTGAAGATTTGTACAGATTAAACAAATGAGATGTGACATGTTATTTAATGAGCTTAAATAGTACTTGATAGAGGGCAAGTCCTTCCTATTTTAAATCAGCTTTACAGTGCCACGCCACATTAACGCGCACCTTATTGGCTGATTGATGTGAGGCACCAACTTCTGAGGCCATGGTAGCAACTTTAAATTTCTTTTTTTTATTATTGTTTTGGTAAAAGGAAAACCAGCTAAACGTTATTGTTTTTTTCTTTTACTAAACATCTTCTGCATAAATCATAATCCAAAAGTGTGTTATTGGTTGTAATTAAAGTAAACACAACCCACAGGATTCCAAGATTGTTTTTTTTAATGCAGTCGGACATGCAGCATGTATTAGTTGTAAGTGCAACGAGTGTAAAAACGACATTAATTCAGGACAGCCTTTCACAGTCTGAGGGCCAGACCCCCAAAAGGGTCCCATGATAATTTCCAGATCATTGTAAAAAAATGTAGTCTAAATATATCAATTATTAGAGGTTTCAAAATGAATGTGTTAATGCAAAGAGTTTAATCTTTGAAATGAATGTGTTAATTTTTTAATGCACTAATGTGTAAATGGGTGCTGAACATAATTAACCAAAAAACACTTTTTCCTGCTTATTACTAAGATTCTAACAGTTTTCAAGCCTTACATTTAGAGGATGACGGCAGGATGTCCTATTTGATAAATCACACAATTAACCACCTCCAAGATATGTCATCATAGTAATACTTCATGTAGCACTTTCATGTCTTTATTGTAACTTCTCAGAGTTTTCTTGTGACTTCGAAGGAGACACCAGTCAGCAAGATGGATAATCACTGTAATACAGATTTTTCCTAAGGGGTTAGAAAGGTAGCAAAAGCTATTATGACCAGAAAAAATCTTAATAGATATATTCACTTTACATCTTTGTCAGCCCCCCCGAAAAGATAAAGCCAGAAAATAATACTTTTTTTCCACTTCTTTTTCATTTTTGTTCCTTCTCCTTCATAGTCTCTCTGACCTCCATGTACCTTTGTTTGTCAGCTGCATCCCATTTTTCCTCACTGCTTTTCATGTGCCCAAAGAAGGAATACAAATCAGTGCTGTAATAAGCCAAAGTCAAAGACAGACAGAAAGAACAGGAGAAGATTTAAAACACTAAGATCGATAAAGAGAAAACGAAGACAGAAGGAAAGGGATTCATGAGAATGTCAATAATATGGCTGCATTACAGACTGTAAATATTAGCTGTGTGTGTGAAAGGGAGACATACTGTTTAACTTCCATCACATCCACTGGAAAGAAGAGAGGTCTCAGCTCTCACCTGCTGGGATTTTTCCTCCTGAGGGAAAAGCTTCCTCTCTTTCACAGTTCAGCAGCCCTTGCTGGCATACACCTGAGTATAAAAGCCTCTTTCTTCTATGATCACTCACTTTTCTTGCATCCCTCACACACTTCTCTGAACACCTTTTAAAGCATTTAACTTTTTCTTTCTTTATTTTTACGAGTGTAACTAGCATCTGAGCCAGATCATTAAAAAAACTGCTTTCTCTTATTAAGATGTACACCTCTATTTTTAAAGTTTGATTTAAATTTCTGACCTTATTGACAGTAAATAACTATATATTTTTTTGCCTCTGTTTTTCTTCATCTACTTCATATACATTTTAGAAGAAGGTCCATTTTAATTCTGCACTAAGGATCAGCCTTTAGGCTACTAGGCTCATCCTTAGCATGAAGAATGTCCACAGTAACTAAATCTTTTATTACGTATGCAGATGACAAATCCATCCTACTCTTTACATTTTTCCAAAGAGAAATATTCTGACATTTCTCAACTGATTTCAGACACACAGTCCTCCAGAAAGGTGAACACCTCCTCATATTTACTTTAGATAAACTCTGTTTCTCTCTTTTTTTTCTTCTTCTTTTTTTTTTTTACAAGTAAACATGTTATTGTTAGGAAATCATTTCTTTGAAATCCTCAACACTTGTTGACATCGTTTTATGCTGCATCTGAGCAATCAAGGAGGTTTACTCATCTGGATGGCATTTACAAAATTAGTGTCTTTTCTGTCACCAGCTTTAGTCAATGAATTAGCAAGATTTTTGCTCTGTGCTTAAAGCTGTTCGGATGAGTCGTGACACAGAGAAAATCAATAGTTATGCAAGCAATTATTTTAGTGAAGTAAAATCCCTACCACCCTAATGTTTACTTTAGTCATATCTGTCCATTAATTATATATCTTTTTATTTTTATCCCAGTTTAGCTGAAAGGAAAGCTGAATTATTTTGAGTGGGCATGGGTAAGCTGGTTTGCTAAGATTTGTTGGGCATTTAAATCAAACTATTGAGAGGCATTATGTAAAAAAGTGAAAGATGTATAAAAGGAGATAAGAGATACCGCTCGTCGTCTCAGTATAGTTGCAAAATGCAAAACCTTTGAGAGAGAATAATGGAACCATCATGCAACATGTCATGATGTGAGATGAACAAACAACAAAGCTGACGGTGATTTCTCAGATAAAGTACCAGACCATGGACCCGGCACTGTACATTTTTCAACAAATTCAAAATAGTTCTTTTCTTTGCTTCTCATAGGTAGAAAATATGCATAACTTGTGCGTGATAAATGGACATCCCATTTTTCATCTTAAAAAATGGAGCACACGCACAACAATTAAAGGAAAAAAAATCAGTCATGAGTCATTTTATTTGCACATAAATATACATAAAATATTTCTTTTCTGAATCAGATCATCAGCTTTATACACTAAAAAAAAAAAGAAAATGACAGACCATATTGTCACTTATTCAACTAGAGATCCTCTACACTAGCAATATGCCATATTTCAAGCTGCTCCAACAATATAAATTGGAATAGACGCCTGGTCTCCCACAGTAATTACCCACGATGTTCTATATATTGATGGATGAAATAACTGTGGAGGTCTGTCACACTATGTCTGATTTAACCAATGTTTGTGTGAACAAGAATTGCACAACTTTTCTGTCAAACAGAGAGACCAGCAAGGACAGCATCAAATAGCTTCCAAGCTGCTTAAATCATACCCTATCTCTACCTGTCCCTCTTTTTAAAGGCTTGTTAAATAAGTATCTGCGATTCAAATTATTCACTCCTCCATCTGAACGACATCATCCTCACTTTATTTTTTACATTCTTATTTGCAGGAACAGGTTAAATTAGTTGCTCTCGCACACCATCACTGCCTTTTTTTTACCCATCTCTCTGCAACTTAATTATTCTCCAAAGGCCACACTTCAGTGTCAAACTGAATCTTTTGTTCCCTTGCAACTCTCCTCACCCTTCCAAAAATATGACTCCATCCTCCACAAGCCACCAACCTTATTGTCTCTTTTGTCCCCAAACCTCCCCATGCCTCGTTTTACATTTCACTGAATCAGAGAAAACAGAGATGTGAACTGTCCTTACATTTAGGTTTGTCCTTCTCCAAAATGCCCAGGGGGGTCATAAAGTGGAGTGAAAACAATAAGCAGCAATCATTTCATATCAGGTTCACAGAAACAATCCTTGCACAATGACCAGCTCCAGAATCAAGATGAAAGAAGATGTCAAACCTGTAGGTGAACATCGAGAGTCCTTTCTGAAAAGGCTGCTTTTACAGGGTGCGAGTAACACATCATCATTACCAAATTAACAGGTGAATAGCCATACACACCTATCAAAGGGTTTATTCTTCAACATTTTTTAAATCATTTTACAATAATATGTAATCGGAACTCAAATTAAAACCACAAACACTTACTCATCTGTGATAACAGGGAAAAACAAGGGGTAGGAACTTTGGTTGGGAATACTACTCATGTTTAAATTTTAGTATTTAGTTGAATCCTGTGATTTAGGCCTTTAGACTGATTGGAGTAGCACTGCATTTCAGCTAGGGCCTGCTAGTGTGCGCAGTGAAGATTAACAACTTTTAGTTTACAAGTGGACATGCACTTCATAATGCTAATGAGAGAAATTATAAAAGGTAATCATAGCATTCAGAGGCACTTTAATAATCTTGCATCCGTGAATCCAAACAGTGTGGGATTCAGACTGATCTGATTTGTCCTTCAGTCCAAACCTTGAAACCCCAGCTTATTCAGACTGTTATGCTTTCTGACATTCCCTATCATCTCTATGCAGTGGAAGGATAAAGTAATAGGTGGAAAGATGTAGCGGAAGCATACGCATGATCAAGTTTGTGGAAACAGACTTATTTAGACTGAGGACACTGGCATTGGACAGCCTTAAGTCATTTGGATGCCATGATATGTTCACTTTCTGCTATTTTTTTCTCAAACATGTGTTTATATGAAAAAAGGCTGATTTGAAATTAAAGGGCTATGTCAGATATCAGTCTTTACCAGTCCTACCATGTTATTTCCTTTCCGTGACTGTTAAGAAACCAGGTAATTTTGTGCATTATCTGCAGCTTGCACAACAACGGAAGTCTAATAAAAGTCTTTAAATGCTTTTTTTTTGGGGGGGGGGGGGGGGGGGGGGGTTGTTAGGGTTGGACTAACTAGTAGAGCTCCTCATTCCTGGATTAAAAACCATCCAATATAACTGAAACCATGCAGCAGATATTAACCCATTTTCAACAATTAATTTATTGAATAAAAAAAAACATTGTGGGACAAAATTAAAACCTTTTTAGGGAAATTTTTACAATCACTCCTTTTGAGGCTTTCACAGTGTAAGACTAGAGGCCCATTTATGCTCCCTTTTGTACATAAATAGTGACGCCCGCTTCAAACGTCAAACATCGCCGTCCTCATACTTCCATGCATGTTGTGCGTTGCCATGGTTGTTAAGTCAGTTCTTCCACTAGTGGGCAGTGGTAAGTTCAGAGTTCACTTCCTCGAGCTAACATCAGTTTCAGAAACCGATAGCCGCTGATAATGCATCGCTATAAAGTTGTTTCCAACCTCCCAACACACCCTAAACACTCGCATTTAGTCTTTCTTCAAAAGCTTGCACCATTTCTATAGTTGTTGTCATTGTCTTCATTCTTCTGCATTTTTGCTCCCTTCCTGATCCTCTGCTTCTCTGCTTTGTTTCTTTTGCTGGTCACTTGTCAGCTATTGTGCTCAGCACTGCCCTTGCGATTTCCGGCGGTATTGCTCAGGTCTTCTGCACCAAGCAATGGAAAGCTAAGCTTCCTGACAATGGACTAAATTATGCACGTAACCAATGCAGAAGATGGACTAAACTGTCCGTCTGTGTATCTGTCTTCGGCGTTAAATATAAATTGGCCTTAAGCTGTTTTCCATTATTGCATAAGTCACTGTTTACATGGAGATTGTCTGAAAACAAGCTGTTGGCTCTTGATCAGCACCTTGCTGGAACTCTCAACTGCCTATTTAATTTATAATGACAATATTTTTTAAAACAGAAACACAACTACGTAATTGATTCTCCAGCATCACTCATCGTGGCTAATCTGTACATGAAGAACGTGGAAAGCAAAATAATATTATTAAACTCCTAAAAGGGAGCAACACCAAGCCATTGGACAGCAACAGACAATAAGCTGCCTGTGCTGAGAATACTGAGGAAAATAAAAGTCTCAACAATGTTTACCACAGACCAATGCCAACTTTTTCCACTCATTCCACCCACTTTAAGAAAGCACTTTATACCTGTAGATATTCATTCTGGGCCTTTGTGAAATCCACTATGAAATCTGAAAAGTAAACAGAGTCAAATAAAGATGAAGAGAACATATGCCAAATCACAGCCAGTCTGCATTTGGCAGCAGTGTCCGAGAAACCAGAAGGCTCTTCTCCAAACACAAGATGCAGTTCAAACCCAACACCACCCTCTTGTGAAAACCTGTTAGCTTGTCAGATAAGCAACTCACAAAACCTGACTGCAACAACTGTGAAAGGGTGAGGTTACATTCACACAGCAGGTGTTAATGCTCACTTCTAATTTTATGCTCAGATAAAAAAAAATTTCACTTGGTTGTTCAAATTATAATTTAGATACAACCACTATCAGACTCCAGTATGAGCCATCTATGACCCTGAAGTGATCCACATGCATGGAGGATGTCACATGTGTTTACAGAGATGAATATGGACGCTACACTTGATAGCATTTCAAAGTTGTTTTGCAGTTAGACCCAAAAAGAAATTATAATATTGTTTTGTCCATTATTTCCATTCAATCCTACCGTGTCCCGCTGCACAGAATTGTGATGTGAGTCACAAATGGTAAAAAAAAGTAAGATTTATAGTGTCTTTAGTGTCCTAACAACCTAAAATTCAGACTTGAAGAATCAGATAAGAGAAGAAACCTCTTGAAACCAGAAAAGAAGTGTAGCCTTCTATTCAAGCACTTACAGTTGATAAAGATGACACATTTTAACATTTTTCATCCAATTATACAAAATCATGTCCTCGTGTTTAAAATACACTTCACAGAGAACCCGAGGGTTCTGGTGTTCCTTTGGTAATTGCATGATCAGGTGTTTTGTTTAAGCACCTTCAGGAGAATGGCCAGATGTGATGTTAAACCGTCCTGTTATAGTGGTCACTGTAGCAACACTTTTCCACTTACCTTTTTTTTCTCCCTGTCTGTGCTATGTGAACACCTCACACATCATCCCTACAGGCCATGTTTTTTTTTTTTCTAATGTCTCTTTTTTTGGTAATCTCTTAGGTACTCATCCCATTAGTCTAGTATAAATAAATTGCCCTGCCAGGTATCAAGAGCAACAGGTGCAGAGTGCATCATGGGAATTCATTATAAAGTCAAAGAAAAAAATGCTAATATATGCTAGGCTGCAAACTGTACTCATGTGAAACATGATCACATTGAAAACCCTGAGAGATTATATTTATAAAGTCAAAAGAAGGCAATGAACACCACCAAAATAATGTATTTGGGTTTTTTTTTTTCTTTATGTACAGTTTTTTTTTATTTATTTAATGATCCATAAAATGTTGCTGTTCATAAGTATTAGCCAACTAAAAGTCATTAAAGTCTAATTGTTCATGTCAAAAAGGCCCTAAGGGTTCTAATGAGTGCATTTGATGCAAATCTAATCACTTACATCCACCAGGATCTGGATGGACAGTAATGCATATAGCCCAAAAATATGTGTAAACATAAAGTGCATACTTGTCACCTGTACACAAGTAAGGAAAACTAAAGTAATGGACGTTATTCCAGTCATAAGAGTTATCATGGCCTCTTTTGAGGCAGTGCTGTGGAAAAGTATGCAAAGTTATTCAAACTTGTCACTAATAGAAAAAAATACATTACGAAAAAATCACTGTGCTAGAAGGCAATGTTTGTAAGATATATATATATATATATATACATCTTTTTTTTTTCTTTTCTTTTTTTTTCTCTCCTCCATAAATGTTTTCACATTCCTTCCCAGTATGCAAACATAAACAGCAGAAACCACAACGAGATTCATGGTACCTAATTAATGTTATGAAAGAACAGCCTATGACTATAATCACAATGGGCTTTCACTGACAGTACAAGCTGATTGGTTATTAATGAGTGCTCATATGCACACTTTGAAATAGGCATAGAAAAACAATTAGGCGCTAACATGCACAGACACATATGTACAACATTAAAGCTAAAGGTTGCAAATGGCTCAAGTTCTGTTTACACTGTGTCTTTTAAGAATTTCTCAAAATACTTTAAGAACTGATTACATCAGTGACATTCCTATGGGCCTTCATTAGCTTCTTCTTCCACTGTGTCTTTCTCACATGATTATGTATACTCACAAGCACATATTAGCCTTGCAAGCCAATTACACAGGCAGAAACGGTGGTGCTGGTGAACTTGAGGCAATTAGATGTTTTTTAACTAGAAGACCCTGAAGTCCCAATAGATGAAGCACATACACACACATTCATATGTGTTCACCTTTTCAGTTTTATAATGTGCTGCAGACTAAAGTCCTGTATTTTTACCTTTAGATTTACAATAACCACCCTATAGTGATGCAGTAAAAGCATAATTTTAATAACTTCTTTTGCAACTGATAAAGTTGGAAAATAACAAAATATACTGACTGAAGTATTCATTATCAGCAAGATGAATCACCTTCTGCAATCATTACAATGCAGTGCTCTTAGTTATGACTGAGAGCGTTACAATATTAGCTTTGAGGATTTTCTGCTGGTGAAATTATCTTGACTGGATTCAAGTCAAGGCTATGGTTGGGTCATAGGGACAAATAATGCATTTCACTTAGCCAAGTGCATTGGCTCACTGTCAGGTTGGAAAGCTAATCTAGTGTCCAGGCTGAAGTCCCACAAGGTCTGGGGTTTGTTGTAATTGAGGATATCGCTTGTTTCTTTGAACACACCTTCCTCAAGCTAACCATTCTCTTAAAATGTACTACAGACAAACAATTCAACACTATAATACTACCACCACCATGTTTGGCCTTAATTCAACTGGCTTCAGCCTAACCCAGGGGTATGGAAGTCTGGTTCTAGAGAGCAGCAGTCATGCAAGTTTCACGTTTCCCTGTTTCTACACATCTTATCAAATGAGTTACTGTGCAGAACTTGATGAACTGTTGGATTCATTTAACTTGAACCAGGTGTGTTAGAGCAGAGAAACATCTACAACCTAGAAGACTGCAGCTCTCCAGGACCAAACTTGCCTACCCCATCTGCTGTAAAACTCAGATCAGTGGAGTGCTGCAGTGACTGTACTAAAAGTTTCCCACATCTCCACACAGGATATCTGGAGCTGTATCAAGAGTGGCCATTAGATTTTTGGTCTGTACCTCTCTTACCAGGACTCCTCTCCCTTGCTCAGGTCAGTCAGACAGCCAATTCTATCACGGACCCTGGCTGTTCCTAATTTCTTCAATTTCAGAATTAAGGAGGCCACTGTGCTCTCGGGAAGTTTCTCTGCCAAGATACAATCAAGTGTGAGCTCTGCAGGCCAGCTCCTGCCTTATCTTTTCATCTTGGATATGCATTGGCAGCTGTGGGCACTTACAGACAGGTGTGCTTCTTTCCAGTTCATGTCCATTCAGCTGATTTAAGGTATGGAACCATCTCAGCAGCAATGAGGTAAAATAAGGGGCAATGGAGCTCATTTCTATTCTGAATTCTTCTCCTGATGTGATATTTCAGTTTGTAGAGTGCAGAATGAGAGAAAAACAGAAAACTGGCCATCAGTCAGATGGATTTAGATAGCTCAAGACCATGTACTGAAAGTTAAACTCTACTCCCACAACATACTATTTACATAAACATGTAAATGTAAAAATCTGCCACTGTATTCAAAACCTGATTTCTCAAAGACTTGCATTTCAACTATTTCAACTCCTTCAGATGCTTTTCACTGATCAGAATGTGGACAACAGAGCAAACAAACATTGATAACTAGAGTGTTTTAATACACTTGAACATGCTGAGAAGTACATAATGCACAGATAGAGATGTAAAGAAGTGAGCACGCATATTTTACAAAAACCAAAGCTGATGTCAGTTTTGAAAGTTTTCACAGCTGAAGTCTAAGCCCCCTCCTCCTGTGCATTTTAATCTGTCACACCAATGGAATACACCAAACATTCAGAGACGGTATGCTGCTTTCTGATGTTAAGTTTTGATCACATTCTCAAAATCATCAGTCATAACAGAATTCCACTGTCACAAATCCAACAAACAAGGATTTTTGCTGCAGCTAAAGAAAAAAGTGTTTTATCTTTCCAAATATCAGGAAGAAGAATCAAAGATGATGGAAATATGAATATGAACTTAAGTGCTGACTGTTTATGAAATGCAATGTGAAGCTGGAAAAAAAAAGAAGCAAGCTGAAAAGAACACAAGTTGGCTCAGTGACCCCCCCCCCCCAAACATGAAGCATGAACACAGCTGGTGTTACAGCTGCTTATGAACCTTGTCAAATCAAATGTCCTGTGGTACAACAGCTGTTAGGTAGCCTGTCAAAGGTAGAGAACCATGAAATGACATTCGCCTCACAATAAAGAATAAGACCTCAATGTCACTTTGAGATCACGTAAATGTCTCCGCTGTACAGAAAAACACTTACTCACTGCCTGATGATTTCTTAATCTGTACTGCTCTATCTTTACACATCTCTCTGCTTCAGTGTTCCTGTTTTGAGAAGAAAGATGCTGCCAACAAAGATACCAATTGCCTGGGGCATAACTTTATCTCTCTTTACAAAACACAATAGTTCAAGATGGTAAAAAATGATGGTGATTTGATAATTTTACTTAGTGCATGCTCGGTGTAATCACACAAAACAAAGAGACAAATCACATCTGGGACAGATCTAGGGCAGCCTATTTGAGGGGAAATGGAACTTTATTATTTCGAGAAATAAGGGAGCATAAGAAGAATCAAGTGTGAAACACACAAAAGCAGGGAATTACATTTTAAAATGAAAGCACCACAATTAAAGATCATATGAAGAAATAGGCACTGTAATTTCACAGCAAACAGAGAGAATCAATAAACACACACACACACACACACACACACACACACACACACACACACATATATATATATATATATGTGTGTGTGTGTGTGTGTTTTACCTGAAGAAGAGCAGTTACACACAAAAACACACACAAAAAAACAAGCAGGCAAACACAAAACAACTTTGACAAGTGACATTGTCGCTGCTGCCAAGACCAGACAAAATGGCTCGAAGACAACTGCAGACAGCAAAAGCATGAGTAAACAGTTATATCACCATCCCGTCATGAGGCCACAGTGGGCATACTTCACACTGATGCATTACCGTCATCACTGAGGCCGTGAGATAATCTTTTGTTCACAAAATGTAAGTCATGCTTCCCAACAACTCTGTGTTGAGGTATACAGGAGCATAATGTTGGAAATATATCATAGAATGTCAATGCAATCACACATTTCATTCATTATTCATGAACAATGGTCAGTGTTGTATACATTTTATTTTTCATCCTGTTGTTTCCATGATCTGTATCATGTACGACATGGATGTTGTTTGTTATTTTATGTATTTTCATGCTCTTTAGGGCCTTTTGGCATCAAAAGTATACAACTGTTTATTGACACCACTATATTACTAAACAACATCTTTAGTGACCGATATATCCTAACAGACTACTTTCCTTCGTCTACATTAGTGTCATCACAAGACAATGCAGTTTCAGCCAGTTTATGTCACATAGGAACGATAACCTAGCTAAATCATATATCTTGTAAAGCACGGAGGAGTACAGGTAGACTAATGTTGCAACTGTTGGCTGTTTTCCTTTCTTTACTCATACATTTTTCACACAATGTTGCCATCCAGGGATTTTATCCTTGTTTTCAAAATCAGCTGCAGGCAGATTGTCTGCATGTCTGATATGTGTCATTGTGCAATGTTGCGTTCATGGAACTGTGCAATTCTCCAGCTTCAGAGCCTTGATAGTGCCCTGAGGAAAAGCAACCTTTTGAACAACATAAGATATCAAAGTCAGATCAAACTTTGTAATATAATGCATGGCTATTGATTGTTGGAGTCACTACTGTGAAACGCTGACATCCGTTTGTTCTGTGGTTGTTCTGTTTTGTGCACAAAGCAAATTAAAATACCATTTAATACCTGTGGTTTATTTATGGGGTTAAGTACATCCGAATAATGTAAAATAAAGAGAAGGTGCAAAGCAGACATGCAAAAGAGCTTGTGCTTATTAATTTAAATGAATATTCAGATGAAATATAACTAGTCAAATGGCACTGCGCTCAAATACATTGATTAATTAGTAAGTGTTACTGTGTGTTGAGCCCATCGAGAAACTGAGTCTATGAGAGTTGGTTGTTCTGACTTTACACAGACTGGCATACCTGCTGACCCGTTGAGACATGTTGACATTTTAATAAAGTGAAGGCTCTGCCACTTGACTTTCCACTGCCCTGGAGGTCTATTGCAGTGTCTCATGTTCAACATTAAACCACTGGCACAAGTCAGGGTAGGGAATCTCATGAGTTACTGAGATAAAGAGGGGGAGAGAGTGAGGTAGGGGTAATAATAAATAAACTAAAAAAACAGAGAAAATCAGTATTTGAAATTGAAAAAGAATGAATTGGAGTGAGAAATGAGCAGCAAAAAGATGTGAAAATGCCATGGATGCAACACTAAGAGATTCCAGAGAGAAACTAGCTGACTGGACATTGCCCTCAAAGCATGCCTCGTCATGAGCTGGTTTCCATCCAGTAGTGGAATAAATCAGAAGCAACCCCTTTGAAGTGGTGCTTCACAAAAAATTAGGCTTGGATCCTGGTTTGGAATGAAAAAAAGTAGCTTGTGTAAGATTGGCAGAAGATGGCAGTATATATCAATTTGCATGGGGAAGTTGACGCTGAATGGAAACATGAATTTGGAAGGAGAAAGAACAAAGAAAAATTAAAGCACTGGCCAAAATGCAAAGGAGGAATGTACAAATGTTTACAGGAATTATTTTTTACTGGGTCTGCAAGTACACACTTTCTTTGCTGCTGATACAAATAGCCATAAGTAAATGATTCGCTATGCAAGAACTGATTTGTTTGCATCTCCTCTAACACACCACAACTCTTTCAGGAAAAATGCAAAAATAACATCAAACATACATTTAAGTGGAAGACATTATTTTTTCCATCAACATTACTAAAACAAAAAATGCACAAAAGAAAAAAAAACACTATTAGGGACCTCAGTAGGGATTGTGATCAATGCCAATACCTTGTACAGTCATTTCAGGAAAAGGGTGGCAACTTTGAGTAATTCCATTACTTCTGTAACATATTTAGGTTTTTTTTTTTTACTGCCACCTGCTGATGGGAATACGGTTGCTGTCGCATGAGTATGAGTCATACTAATACTCTGGAGGATTACAACAAAGTGATGATGAGGATTAACAGCATCATGTTTGTTCTACATTCAGCTAGATGTTTTCCTACCTGATTACAAATTAATAAATAGACTAGTATGATGCAATGTGGCTGTGAAAACATGGTGACCATGAATAGATTAAACTAATGGAACTGTGTGTGCTATATTGACTGGGATGATAGGCCACATTGGCCCATACAATGAAAACTTTGAACTATAAAGCTCCCATACAAATCACTTTTTCCAGGCAGATTATTTGAAAAGAGAGAGTCTCATCTCATTGGATTTCAGATGCTTAGTTTGCTCCATTTCCTTGTAAAGAATGAACAACCTGGAGACAAAATCTACAACGTTGGCAGTTTTAACTGCCCATTTTTCACCAAAGCCCATGTTGATAGCATGATAGCATTTTCATTTCTCAATTTTTATTTCTATATTTATTTAAATATATTGTTTTATCTTATCTATTTTGATTTATGGAATTTATGAAATCTTGTTGGACCTGACCGGAGGGGACAGAAAAAAAAAGAGGAGAAGTAAAAAGGGAAGTAGAAAAGGGAAAAGGAGACAAAGATACAGTAGATAGAAGCAACAGCCCTTCAATCCAACCTAACACCAGACAACCAACTGCTACACCTGTACAGAAACACAACAGAGAATTTCTTACAGCTTTTACAAATAAACTAAGCTGACAATCGTCAGAAGTTCGTAAAAAAATAACCAACTTAGCAACAATAAAGATGTATCACAACAACAACCAAAATACCAAAGACAGTAGATGCAGAGTATGAGGAATGAGGAGTGATCAGAGATGAGTGTGATCATGCAAATGTGACCACGCCCCCATGGAGGCTAGAGGCAGACTAGGGCAGCCCAGAGACCCTGGCGATCAGCACCAATTCCGGAGCATGAACCCCAGCCACTCCACCACAAAGACTACCCCAGACCCACCCTAAGGGCGGCAAAGGAAGGCTCCAACCAGAGCCCCTGAGGTCCCAGGGGAAAGGCCTCGATGGGCCAAGATCGGTTGCCGCTGACTCCACCAGGCACCTGCCATCCAGGACAGTCAGAGCAAAGGGCCCAGAGCCCCGAGAGCCCAGAGGCAGCCCCACCCAGTGTGGACCAGCACCCACCCCAATGTTCCAGCCGCCACCCTTTCAGCACTGCCTGTCAGCCTGGATCCCGGCCCTTAACCAAGCTAGCAAAACAGTATGAGTTCAACAAAGTGCTAAATGACACCATCAGAGACTAACTGGTGTGTGGACTGAGAAGCAAGGCAATCCAGAAACACCTGCTAACAGAAAGTATGTTCACATTGGAGAAAGTTATTGACATTAGAGTCTGTGAGCTCCCAAGAAGGCTCACTATGGAAAACTGGACCAGGTCTTCACTGAAGTAAAGGACCTCAGAACAAGTTTTACAGACTAAACAGGACATTTTGTTGCACAGTTTTGACGTAAGGCTAAAAATTCTAAGAAATGTGGAAAAAAGAGGCTTGCAAGAGTAAGTGAGTTGATAGAAACATTAAGCAGAACAAAAATTGAAAAAAAAAAACTTTAAAGAGGTTATTTGTACATAATGTGCAGCTAAGTCACACCTCAAATGAGAGTATCTCATCAGATGAGTCAACAATTAATGTACTGTGTCACTTACACAATCAACAGCTGAAACTGATTTAATTTTTAATTTAAGCTTTAATTTTAAGATTAAGAGACTTTATTATCATTGCAAACATAAGATCAAATGTTCTTGGTGACAGTTATATAGCAACAACACTAAGATAAGAACAAGATAAACAAATAAAAGTACGCTAAAAGTGAGGTTGACAGTAGCAACACAGTGTGGAAAATAACAGTACATAATATTATATATACACACATACATAAATTCACCTTTACGTACATATGTATGCACACACAAACTGTATCCTATCATTTATGTTCTATCTAAATTCAATTTGAAACATTATCAATCACATTTGATAGATTTTCTTTAGATTAATCTCCGTTAACTGTAGTTAAAATTGCCCATAATATTTAGGAGATCCACCACATCATGAAGAATGCCCTACCAGAGTCAGTTCCGATGTAAATCACTAAAGAAAGGTTTGCTGTGTTTCAGATCAATGGAACAAAGCTAATCTCGCTGTCAGTCAAGCCCAGAGCTAATTCCACTGACGGTCAGCAGTAAATGTCTAATTTGACTGGAGCACAAAGAAGACAAGAACAAGGGAAAGCTGGATTCATGGCATGCCAGTAAAACCACATTTCTTCCAATCAGCAAACAAGTGCTAAGACAGCTTCACTTGTGTCAAAGTTACAAGAATCAGAAGCAAATGAGAGAAAAGTTACAAAAAAAAAAGTCTAAGAACTAACTCTCTTTGTCGCTTAATGTATTCCTATAACTGAATTTTATTAGAATAAAGAATTACAACTTCCCTCCATTTATGGTCTGGCGTGCAGTGCCAATTTGCTGCTGGGAGACTTTGTGTGTACTCCTGGTAAAACGAAGGGAGAAAATGAGAGGTAGATGGGCTGATGAGATTTTTATTCCCTTCCCACATCACTCATCTTCCTCACTCTACATATGTCTTTTAAAGAGAGATTGCTCTCTCCACTCTTCTATCTTCAACTCATGTCTGTGTCTCTTTTTCAGGCTTGCAGGTGTAGATTTAGTAAAGCAAAATGCAGTAGAATCCCACAGGAGCACGAGCAGACGCCCACAGCATCCCACAGCTCCTGATAACACAACAGGCTGTCTCTGTTTGTATGCCAGGACTGTTGTGGTGATTGAAACGATGATACAGACCATATTGTGGGCTCAAGTATGATTTGTTGTATTTATGACATGAAGGCTTTAAGGATCTATACAGAGGAACTAGATCATTACACCAGCAAAACTGCACAGTGTTTGATCCTCGGATATTGGCTGTTTAGATCTAGATATTGAACTGTTGTGAACTTTTTTACAGACATGAAAGAATTCTAGCATATGATAAGGTAATGTGGATCTAAAACATAGAAGGTACTTTGATTACAAATCACACAAAACACAATAAGTACAAGTTCCTATTAAAATGAAAGGATCTCTCTGGCTCCTTTAATGTATGATAATACTACAAATAAAAAAAAAGTGAAGGACATCATGAGATATGGTGCATCTCTTCTACCACAGTCAAACTTTAGGTTGTCCATGTTCCTTATCATGGTCAGCTTGTAACCTTTTACAGGTAAAAACGTCTTTTAGCAAGGTTAATACTGTAACACTATCTTGGTTTGCTGTTGCCATTTAAAACAAAGGGAAAATTGGCACATTGAGACATTAATCCAAAAAGATAGCGATCTGAAATCCCAAGCCAAAAAGGCTGGTTTTCCAGACCTCACATGAACATTATAATTAGAGTCATGTAAAATCTTCAGCTTGGACAGCATTTTCCAAAATATTTTCATAATGATGACAAGTACAAAGACATAAAAGATATCAATATTCAAGTACCGGATCAAAGTCCCTATATCTTCATTTATTCTTCATTTTATTTATAGATAAAGAAATATTAAATGATGAAGTCAATGAAAGGAAATAAAACTTGATTTAGTAAGCAAATAAACACAACTGCAAATGAATACATGTGGGAAGTAAGCCAGAAATACCTATTTATTTTGCATTTTATATAATCCAATTGTGGCATTTTTATATATTTATTGGGCCATTTATTAATTTTCTATTTAAATTTGATTATGCAGTTTTAGTCATCCATAGTTAAGGCAGCTGGGTAAGAAAATGTTTCACTTCTAAGACCACCATTTAAAATCCTTCCCTACAGCACCTTCGTCTCTACTTGAAAAGACACATGCACACACTGGGAAGTCACACATTGCTTGGTGGCATGGTACACACATATGTAAATTCACATGGTCGCACATGCCCACAAGTGTAGCTGCATGAAGACATATGGTCATTCCCACCACAGGGGAGGAAGTGGCCAGAAAAGCTTTGGCACAATCTACACAATATCCATGTGTATGTGCAAGTGTGTGCGTGGCAACACTCAGTGTGGTGTTTCTGAAATCGTGGCTCCTTCCACTCCACAAGGAGGCCATTTTGCTTTTACACTTCAGTGAACCTATGACTGCACAACAGACAGAGAGAAGAAAGAGAGAAGGAGGTGTGCCGCAGCTGAGACAGGTAAGTGTGAAGAAAAATAAACAAAGAGAAATAACAGCTTTGAACTAATAGCAGGAGTGAGAAGCTGGGGGGTGGGGGGATCCAGGTGTCTGTTAGATGCAAAGGAAAGGGCTTGAAAAATATAGGGGAGTGTTGATTTCTGTGTGTGCGTATATAGGTGTAGGTGTAAGTGTGTGTAATATGGCTAAGCCTCTGGATTTGTCTCCTCAGAGCAATTCTGACAGAACAAAGGGATTAAAGTCATCACACTGCAGGGATTTGTTACGCATATGCAATGCAGGCCCATGTACACATCCCACACAGAAATTTAGAAATAAACACAAATAAACTCCTTTACATCTCGGGGAATACTACACATTAAACATCCAGAGATACAAAAGAATAAAGAAGAGCTAAACAAATCTGGTAAACTATCACATCACGATGAGAAAATAAAAGGTCAGATCATGTGACATTGATGATATGTAACAGCTTTTCCACAAGGAGCAAACTGAAGATATATTTTCTAGATTTTTTCTCCTGTCTCTTATACATTATTCCAAAAAAGTTTGAGAGGATCGATTGCATTTCATCCAAAGTTTAGAGTCAATATCTCCCTCTACTTCTCTCAATCAGTTTTTGTGAGTTTTTTTTTTTTTTCCAATTATAAAACTTCATGAAAAAACATTCCCATAATTCTGCAGATATGTTATCCAGGCCGTGTACTCCTCTGACTTGGAAAGCTTCAATACTGATTAAACCAGATCAGCAAAAGAGTAGATTTGAAATTAAGCATTTGCAATTTCCAAACTGAACATGTCAAACTTCGTTTAGTTTTATAAACCTCCTTTTAGGCCACTTTTGTCATTGGTAATCTTGAATTACAAGCAGTTGGTCCTGAAATTGAATAGCAACCTGTCCAGGGATCCAGGGTTTACTTTCTGGAACATATTTTAGAATATATTAATAAATAAAGCATAGCCAGGTTTGTTTTTAGAAAGTATAAATATAAATAAATGTCCACAGCCACTGAAAAAAAAATACTAAAAGTAAAAAAGCTATTTCAGTTGCTCCTCCCTGTTATGGCATAAATGCTTGTTTTTAAGGATTTATGCCAAAACTTCTTTTTGGCCAGTTTACTTATTGCATTGCTGTCTTCTTTATACATTAGTGTCTGCACTTCTGCTTTATTATTTGTAAAGAAGGGGAGTGTTATTGTCTCAGTGTTTCATCTATTGGTTAACCATCACAGTTCAGAGATCCTTCCAGCTCTTAAACAAATAACTTGCTTACGCAACTGGCTGTGATGACTCGTATTCTCTCTAAATTATCTGCTTAAATATAGTTCTTCAGACAAATAAAAGAAAAGGCCATGCTACATAAGTGACTGCTTTTAGACCACTGCTGCGCTCATCTCTTTTCTAAATTTGGAGATGCTGCTTATATCTTGCAATGTTAAGATGGCAACGTTCCAGATCTTGCTGAGTGACGAAGATGATATTTCTTTAGTTTTATAATACCTGAGGGAAAGACACTTTTTTCCCTATTTCTGTCTCTGAACCATCTTGGTATGTAAAAATGTAAATATTCAGCGCTGGTAACTTGGCTGGAAGTAGTTATAGAAAGGTAGGAGGAAAACAGTTTGAGGCATAATCCATTACACATCCATGCATCCTGACCTTTCCCATGCAACAACTTTCAACTTTACTCCTACTCTCAACTCGTTAGTTGTAGTTCAAAATAAGTGGTTAGGGAATCAATATGTAGGGTTAGGTTAGGATATTAAAAAGAAGCTTAAAACAATACACTTGGTAAGCGGTCACACATTTAGCTGACCGAAAAAAGTGACATCATAACATGATTGTGACAGATGGAAATGTGCCTATGGATTCCTGTTACAGGTTTACTGCTGAGACATGGCAATATCGTTGTACTTATTATCTGTTCTAACTCAGGGGTGCAAATCAGTCTGGCAGGAACAGTGGCTTCAACTGGCTTTAAGACTAATTTTCTCTTTAATTTAGTCCCAAAGTTAGTTAAGTAAGAGGGGTGAGGACTGTGTTTGTGTGAAGTGCATGTCTGGCAATTCCTTGGGAAATGAAATGCAAACTTTGGGCAGATTATTTTGATCTTAATATAACTGTTAATCAGGACATCAAAACAAGCTGAAGCAGACAAATACACACAAGCACACACACACAAAAATGCATGTCTACAGTGGTGGTTTCAGTTTGCCATTTTCATCTGCCTTATGATTAAGACTTTCAAGCTTATAGAAAATATAGCAGTTTCAAAACAAGTCATATCCCAAGGTTTATAATATGATTAGAGGATGAAGACTAATCTCAACTGCAAAGCTGTGCTTATAAAAACTGTCAATGTAATTTAAAGCAAAAGCACTAATTGGTTACAGGCTCTGGGTTTGAGAAAAAAAAAATCCACACTTCTGATGGGTAATCTGCATAATCTACAGAGCAGCGTCTATTTATCCATCCATCCATGATCCATTTATTCTCTGGAGGGTCACAAGGAGCTGGGGTCTATCCCAGTTGACATGGACAAGTGGCATGGAATACACTTGACAGTTTGTCTGAGCCTTTGTGTTAGCGCTATGATGGATGGACAATCATTACTGCTTATAGCCAAATTAGAATCACCAATTAACCCAACATATGTCTAGATGATGGCGGGAACTCCATCTAGAGGTCCCAGACAACTAGTGGTGAGGCGACAATGCTAGCAACTGTACCCACACAGCTTGTACTAACAGACGTACAAATGGACGTCACTTGCAGCACAGCACACATGCAGTCACAGCTGAGCATGAACATGTATGTAAATTGCCTGGAGTGCTCCACAGACAGGAGTTGATAAAATGACCTGCTGAGATAAGAGTTTATTCATATTAGGCAACGAACACCTTATTAGATTTAGATGAATAATTGATGTGTGTGCAGAGAAGGATAAGGAGATCAAGAGACATTCACAGACTGACTGCAGGCTGCTTGCTGGAGACAAACAAGCTGGTAAAAAAACAAAAAAATTAAAATAAAACAAGGCGAAGACTAACAAGAAGTTTGACTGCAGACAAAGCCTTTTTCTATTTTTTGTGAAAGTTTCCTGCATTCTGCTATGCTGTAAAAACAGCCGCAGGCACGTGCATCGACAGCCACAAACACACTCACTCACAGGGAGGTAACATAAGCAGCAAACCACTGCTTGTTAAGGAGCATATTCCCTTGTATTTTCTACCTCATGAATTTAGAATAGGGTCAAAGATTCTGGAAGGAACAGGTGAACACAATTTTTTGGGTTTGTTTCTTTCATTTTCTGTGTAATTTTTTTTATGTTTTCTCAACAGACTAAAGATATTGTTTGGCCTGCAAAAGAGTCAGAACCTTTTCAGTGAAACCTTTTAATTCTAATTAAACACTAGCCTGAAGTATTCCATCTCTACAGGTCTTATTCTAATTCCAATTGAACATGTGCACTCATTGTCAAAGGCCATAATACTAGTAAACCTCTGTGTGTGGGAAGTAATTTCACTGAAAGCAGCTCATATATTCAGGTCAAGAGCAAATATGAAATCATAAAACATTCTCCCTCCATATGTAAAACCTTCACCACAACTCTTTATGTCAATGTTTAGAAACACAGCAGCTGAAAGACAAAAAGGAATTGATTCAGAATCCTGAAGTAATGCTAAGCTCTTTCATTTTAACTACATATTTTGCTCAGTGATTTTAGAGGGCAGGCTTAGCTAGCCGGGGGATGGGTCAGTGGCAGGATCCACTACCAGGGGCAGTGGTTATTTCCCTTTGTGAGTCCATAAAGAGAAAGATCTCAAACTCACCAGTTTGAGCACACATTTGCTAAAAAGTGGAGCAAGCAGGTGAGAGAGGAGACAGAATTTTTGATTCTGAAAGTGACTTTTGCATAATATGGGACCTTTAACAATTATCTGTAAAAGTCTACAAAATGAGGCTCTGCCTCTCTGAGGTGCTCTTTTTATACCCAGTTATGTAAATGAGCTGTTTCTTGTTAACCTAGTTAGTTGTCAAATGCTTCTCCAGTTGTTTTTGGATTAATGTCAATTACTTTTCCATTCATTTGCTGCTTTTTTTTAGATGTGTTGCTACCATCAAACTCAGAATAAGCAAGAATTTTCCATGAAATGGTAAAAAGTTTCAGTTCAAACATCTGATATGTTTTTGTTTTCTTGAGAATAAAATATGGGTTTGTGAGATTTGTAAATCATACCACTCTGTTTTTATTTACATTTTATACACAGACCCAGGGTTTCTGGAACTGTGGTTGTACTTATCAATATGTCAAATAAAAATTTAAAGATATCAACAAAGATTTATTCAGGTGAAGCAAAATCAGTCTCAACGCTGTCTTTTGTACAATGAGCTCTGAACTTAAGGAAACAGAAATCAACCAGATGTCATGGAAAAGAAAAAAAAGGAAAAAGTTCAACTGCTCCACAGTTTAAAAAGGTTGCAGACAATCAAGGTGGGAAAAAAATTACATGAGTACTACTGTACTCTACCAAGAGATTAACCGTCAAACACCTGTGACAAACCATCTAACAGATGCTTTGCAAATCCCACCTCTATCAAGAGTTCATTTATCCAGAAAGGCTTATTAGAGAAAAGGAAGGGATGTCAAAAAGTGCCAGCTTCATGAAGGCTAATTTGAGACTCATTGTCACCATTATTGCAGTTATTGCACTTCTCTGATTCCCTTCCACTGATAATTCCTAACTTTTCTTCAGGGCTCTCACCAGGAACTGGTAAAGAGTTTAAAAGTCGTACATGGTCATATTTACAGGTTGTAAAACATATGGCCACACATTTACAAAAACTACATATTTTAAGCTACACATCTTGGTATTCATAAATTACAGGTTATTTAATGTCACATTAATGCTACAGTATAATAAAATGTCAGTATAAATAAAATGTATAATCACACAATTTCTAAGTACTCAGATTTCCCAGCAATTAAATGTTAAATAGACAGTTTAAACCAGATGTAAGCTAATGTTGCAAGTGTTACCCGCATGCGTGGAAATGCATCTATTACATTTGTCTCTTGTCAGTTTTTTAGTCCTCACTTCAACCAACAAAGTGAAATATAAACATGTTAAAACAAAAGAAAACTGTTCTATGCAAATCAGTATAAATTTAAATGTTTCCAAATGTTCATGTCAGTCCTACAATGACTGCAGCAGTAAGATTGACCACAAACAGCAGAGACAAAGTTTGATATTCAGCACCAGTCAGTCCTGCAACAGATGGTGTGGTCTACAGAATATTGGCTTCACCATTTACTCCATCTGGAGTTACACGATAAAGCACAAGTTAGAGAGCAGTACATATATATATATATATATATATATATATATATATATATATATATATATATCATGATATAATAATCATGATTAATTAATTTAAAAAGCTGATTATACAGTTTTTAATCAGATTAATCACAGCTTTTTTAATTAATTAATCATGATTAATCACTATTTGCAAGTTTTTATAAGCCTGAAATTTGCTCGTTTTTACTGTATTCTATCAACAGAAAGAGCCAATTAACTGACCTTCCCTACATCAGATGTCAGTAATGGTCGGTAAATGCAGCATGTAATTTACTTCTTTCTATATGTTGTTCTAAATCATTTCTACCATGCTCTAGATCATTAATCAGAATTCATATATCATCATCTCTCAAACAGTCTCCATGGTGAAAATTTCTGTCATAAAATAAGCAGATGTGACAACTGAATTTAAACAGCCAACACTGCTGAAAAAACTCTGATAAAACTGATGATCTTGATAAAAACAGGTTGTTTCTTTTATCGTTGAAGTGTGAGTGTTTGTGCAGCAGTGATAAAAGTTCTGCAGCTGCATCTCCCAAAGAAAACACTTGTTGATAAAATATATCATTGGTTGTTTGTTTTACACATTTTTCTTCACTTTTATACACCTTTTTTCTGGTCACTGCTGCTGCCTGGCCCCCATCAGAACTTTCCTAGACCCGCCCCTGCATAGCTGAAGTATAAACCCTGGCTACCACCAGCCAGCTACTATGTTAGAGAAGGTCATGCCAAAAGCAATACTTTGGGGTATACATGTGATGGTGTGAACCATGAACCAGTAGTTTCCTCCTTCTCAGCTGAACCATAAACACACACAACGAGAGAAAAGCCAATCAGCTGATCGCCAACAGCCGTCATGATTCACGGAACAACATGAGAGAAGAAGGAAGAAGCAGCTGCTCCACAAACAGATGACCAGAGAGCTGCTAGAGTAGACACCTTGGCAAAAAATGCAGGATAAGTTTTTAAAACAATACAGGAAGAGTGCGGGTGTGGAACACTCTCAATGGGAAAAGATTGTGTGTTAAAACACCCTAATTCTGCATGGAGGCGACATCCATTAGTTGCTCCATTATCATTGTGTTTATTCTCAAAGCCATCCATAGAACCACCCGGCTGGTCTTCTCCAACAAATTAGACCAGTACAGCCATCCAATTCACCACTGGAAATGGTAAATTGTATCCAACAGGTCACCTGGAAGAAGTCCAATACAAATTAGTGAAAATAAGCCATATCACCACCTGGCATCAAACCTTTGGACATACTTTGTTTAATAACTTAATTTTCCTTGCCCTGCATGAAAAATGGGAACAAGGATTATGGTCCTATTAATGGGTGAGTTCAAACAAATTCTAGCTATATTACCTTAGAGCTTCTAAATTTACAGAGACAAGACAGAAACAAGTTCTCTGAGATACTGGGAATAGAGATGCCACAATTATAGATTTTCTCAGTACAATTACTGTCAAATAAATTATCACGATTGTAATATTATTAAGATTATTATGCATCGATCCCAGTATAGAGCTGTTCTGTACTGAAATGCCCCAGTATAGTCAAGCCAGCAGCGGATGCGAGCTGACATTAAATGGAGAAACATCTATCACTGATCAATACATCCACTTTACTTCTATCACGTATCAAAAAGACTAAAATTGTGATGTTTCTGACAATTAAGTTTTACCATTAACTCGTTCACATAATTACACATATATGTCATTCCTTGTAGCCCCCGATCCAGCTGTCAAGTGGTCTATTTTGATCAATAAAGTTAGATCAATGTAAGACAGTAACCACTTACATTTGAGTCCACCTAAATCATCTTATCTTCATTTTCTCAAGATAACAAGATGAATTAGCCCATTATAACGAGAAAAAGGACCTTGTTATCTCGAGGTAACGATAAAATGAACTCATTATCTTGTGATTAGAATAAAACTTTATGTGTCATTTCAACAGAAAGTGCAACGAAATTATTTACGATAAAAAAAAATAATCATAATCGAGCATGGCTGCTGTCATAAACAGCTACATATTAGTGAGGTACAGACACTATATTTAACCCCATTATGATAATTTCAGGACCACTTGTGTTCATGCTAAATGTGGCAGTGAAACAAGTGCTTTATGAGTTTCTGAGGCACAAAAAGATGGTAAAAAATGTGTGCTGCCATGTGCAGCATTTGCACAATCTCTGGAGTGTAGAAAAATACCTGTGGACTAAAGCTCTAAGTGGGATTGCTCCTGAAGGATTTCTGTGACTGTCTTCTCCCATGAGATCTGGTTCAGGTCCCACAGGATGCTAATCCCAAAGTAGCCTTTAGCACATAACACATAGCTGAACGGGTGGAGACAACCAAGCTTTTGGCAATTTCAGTCTTAAAGCTTCACATTTCTACTGTCTGTGTTTAAGTCCTGCTTTAATCTCTGGCTCAACTTCATTCATTTCAACACTGGTTAAAGCTAGTTAAGTACAGCAACCAAAGCAGTGCTGCAAACCAACTCCTATTTCAGCCCTCTGCTGTAGACATTTGCTCTTTTACTTTGTCACTCCTACTTTTTCTTCTTTCTATTTTACAGTACTCGCCTGTTTTTGATGTTTTTACCAGAAAAAACAAATGTTCATTAATTAAAAGCAGTCTTTACTTCTTTGACTTCTTGGGGCCATTACATTTGGTCTGATTACAACCAAAAAGGGGATTTTTTTGTTTCTTCAAAAAGGGTTCCAGTTTTATGTTTGGCCACTAAGGGCTCATCATGCTCCCTTTACGGACATAAACAGATATGTCTCTGTCAAATATTGTCAAAAGGCACTGCTCACATACTCCCCGTGAATGCTTTACGTTGGCATGGTCAGGCTATCCATCCACTCGAAGGGCAGTGCAGAGTTCACTTCTGAGGTCAGTTTCACTAGCAAAATACATAGGAAACAAGGCAATGATGGAGAAGATCACAATAATGCACATTCTCCAGAAAAAAAGCATAAAAAGGAGGTAGCACAGTAGATGATGGTGATCTGTGTGACCATTAAATACATCACGGCTTCTTCTTCTTTGTTCCTTTTGCCGATCACAAGTGAGCTAAACTGCTTCCATGGTCTCCAGGGGTACTCTCTGAAAACATACTGAAACATGCACGCAATGAATGCAGAAGACTGATAGAGGTCTTCATCTGTCTGCATATTTATGGAGCATAAAGGAACCTTTACAATGACTGGGAGCGGGATTGAGGTGAAGAAAGGTTGCTGACTGCGGCTTTAAATTCTGATCATGTCTGTCAAATTACATGAAGCTGTGGCAATATCAGACATGCTTCACACAAACTGAGTGTGATATTTTTACTCTGTGCTGCATATGTTCTTGAATAAATAAATAAATAAAGGACATAATTCACACAAGCGTTGGCGCTGCAGTATACAGTACATGTTATAAATTTCCTGTAAAAAGTAAGAGAAAAGCCTTGTATGAGGTTTGAAAGCATTGATGCACATCTATCTTTAGAGCACTTTTTTTTAAAGTAATTATTCTTAAATTCTTGTACACCTCATGAGGCTACTTTCTTAACTCTGAAAATCAGCATGAGTCCAAAACCAGTCTCTCACTTGAATTAACAGATTAATGTGAACTGCTTAATTTCACAACATCTAACCCCTCTACAAAGAAAAAGAAACTAAAAAAGGACATGCTAAATCAGCCAAGCATTGTTTCCCCAAAAACAAATTAAATATGCTAGAAAGCTCAGCAAGGAAACACCTGTAATAAAAAAAAGAACACACACACCCACAAAGGCAGCAAATGTTGGAGAAAGAAAAATACAGAGGGATGAGAGAAGAAGAAAAAGTAAGTAAAGATATAAGGCCATGTCTAAGCCTGCATAAATTCCTATTTTCTCTTTTGAATAATAACAGTTTCATTTTGGAGTGAAAAATGGGGAAGGCTTGGGTAAGTAGTGAAACTTTTAAATCCGTGGTTCCATGCTGGCAGAGTGCGAATAAATTACTTTGTCAAACTGTGGAGACACAGCTATGTTTGTTGAAGTGGGAAGTGTTGGAAATGCCTCCAATTCCCAGCAAATACCCTTCATTTGTCAGGGTCCTCTGCTAACTGTGTCACAAAATTGGGTGTGCACTACCTGTCACAATTAGATGTCACTTAGATGTAAATATGAGGGCAGCAATGTAAGAAAAATAGTGTCTTTTGATAGGTAAGACTCCACTGGCTTCTCTTTTCTCACCTAAAATTGCATTACCAGTTAAAACAGACTGGGTTTGTTCATTATTTTCAAGCTGGGCTCCGACAAGATGAGAGTTTTTCTGGAGGGAAATTGGAGAAAGCATGAGTGTCAGTACATTTCATCCATCTGTTTTTGGGGTAATTTTCTTTCTTTATCTTTGGTTTTTAAGCGTTCAAGCAGTATGCTGTAGGTCTCTTCATCTAATTTAACATTTAAAATGTTGGCTTTTTCCCCCTCGTCTAGCCATATAGTCAAAATGAATTTGCATCTTGCTGCATTTAATTATTTTGTTCAGGCAAGGCATCAACATCCCTGTGCTGCTTTCTCCTCAACCTAATGAAAATGAAACAAAAGTTGAACTATAATGGGGTAAAGAAAAAGTTTTTGAAAAGCTACAAAGGCTGGATGTCCACAGGGGAAATCGTTCACCATCTGCTCGCCTGGTAACAAAGCTTGATATTTTTTAATCTATCACTTATCTCCCATTTCTTCTCCATATTCAGAAATAGTTTTGAGATAACAAAGTACCTTAGAAGCATCAAATCAGATTTCAGTTCCCAAAAGCTGCATAAAAACCTTATATATACTTGCATCTGTGATCTTTCTGAAGAAATGTGGCACACTCACAGATCAGAAAATCAGTTAAATGTAGTTACACAAGTGCCACCATGCAGATACAATTTAATATGCTTTTAAAGAGCGGGGCTTATGCAGATAGCTCACAGGCATTACATGAGGAGAACAGGGAGGGGTAAAGGAAGGTCAGGAGATGGGTTAAAAAAAAATGAACAAGTAGAGAGTGAACTGTGACAAGGGAATTAAATGGTAAGAAGAAAAATATTGAACTTGCAAGCCAACAGTCACATAGGTCTACCCCAGGAATTGGATTGTTGAGGGGCCAAAAGCTGGCAGGGTGTTGAGTGAAAAAGGAAGTGAGGGGACACAGAGAAATAAACAGAGGAATGAATCTGAAAGACTGCTTGGTTGCTGAGAAATAAACAGACACAGAGACAGATTGAGAGCATTGATTACTCTTCCCTCATCCCAGCATCCCGACATGGATCGTTGTCGAAGCAACAATGCAATCGCAGAGCAGACACAGTTGTAATTCTGCCCCATTCACTCCCAGCTAATCAGCCTCTGCCAGCTCCCCATCCATCAGCCTGTTGGGCTATACGTGTGTGTTTGTGTGAAGTTGTGCGCACACTCACCCACTCAAAGGGGAAGTGAGAAAGACACATGGACAACACAAGGATATGTCCATGCACAGGTTTGTAGTAATCTAGGCTTGATTTATCATTGCTAAGACAGGACATAACAGAAGATACCTGCCTTAAGTCCAGCAATCAGCTGCCAGCTCTGCCAGGTGGAAGACAGCAGGACTCTGTGTCTGTGTGTGTTTAAGGAGGAAAGCATCACACCTGATCTGCAACTCCAGAAGAATCTTAAAACAAGGTTGTCGCTCTGAATTTCAAAAAAGTTTAGATGCTACTAAAATGTAAAAATAAAGAGGAAATAATTTAATAAGCCAATATTTTAGTGCTCTGTTCCAAAGGGCGATGGCTGCTGGAAGGAATGATGTCTGCTACCTTTCTGCCTTGCACTGGACTTGACTTGCCTCACACTGAACACACTATTGTGTTGTGTAAAGGTTGCCAAGAATCATCCATTATTTTCAACAGCTTGTGGAGCGTTCTTTACTGGACAATGAGCTCCAGCGGCTCCAGATTTATCTCCCGTACAGGAGCAGCTTTTTTGATCAGTTTGTTCAGTTTCTTTAAATATCTGGCTCTGATGCTAAACATTGCTCTGAACTGAACCTATTGAAGAACATGTTCTTTTGTTTTTATGTTGTCTTCAATAACTTCCTCTCTCACTCCCTGAAGGCCTTCTTTTTTATGTTTAGCAGCAGGGCTTGTCATGGGAAAGCATTTCACTGCTCTTGTTGTGACAATGCTGTCCACACAGAAGTTGACATAATCTGTCACACACTCAGTCATGGCACTGAAGTCATTCCTAAAGGAGGCAGGGCAGAGGAGCTGTATGTATTTTTAACATTTGCATAAAATAAATGCAACATGTAAAATAACTTGTTGGTTATTTTACTGCTTTGGTGGAGCAGCTGGCAAACTGTTTTAAATTTTGCAGAGAGGGAGACGCTGCATTAGGATGCTGTGTTTGTATCATAGCAACGACAAAGCTGATCACTTCAGAGGGTGTGTCCGTGGCGGTACGAGGTATGATGTAAATCACTAGCAGAATTACACACGTAAACACTCTGACTAAATAAATAATATGGACGAAAACTCACGACTAACAGTTTGAAGTCCCTTGTGCAGATCTTCTCCTTTACAGTGACAGGTCCAGGATGGCACAGGCGGTGGTTAAAAAACACTGCAATTTCACTGTTTTTCTCTCTAACTCGCTCCTGCACTGCATTCTCTTCACTTCCTCTTCAATTCCTTTGGAATTTGGTGTGTTATTTTGCTGATTATCTGATTTTGGAGAGCTTCAACAGTTGATCCCATTGGTAAACAACATTTCTGTTGTCTACTGCTCAATATCTCAAAGACCAAGAAGATGGTTGTAAACTTCAGGAGGAGACAAATCCAGTTCAGTTCCTGTCACCATCTACGCCTCTGAAGTGAATTTTGCCAGCAGCTACAGATACTTTGGAGTACAACTGAACAACAAATCGGACTAGACCTGTAAAATTAATGTGTCAAAGCCAACGGTACTTTTTTGCTAAGACTTAAGCAGACTACCCAAATTCCATCACACTGGTCTCTTCAGTCTTCCTCATCTATCAGTTTGAATCAGTTTCATTATTCTCCACATGCTGTAGTAAGCTGATGTTTGCAAAAAAGCACTGATTTGGTACATTAAGTCCACATCAGGGTGTGAAAAATATTATTTCTTCTGAAATAGCAGGTGGTTGTTTAAATAAAACTCCGCAAACCAAAACTTAACACAAATAGATAACAACTAATGAACATTTAATAAAACCCAACATGAACAATGTGATCAATGCATTAAAATGTGTAGTTGCTGCCATGGTTTAAACTTTGCTTCCATTCTCCAAGCATGTTGCTTTATTTTGCTTGGCATTGTGCAGTCATCTCGTCTAGGCTGAAATAATACAGTAACGCCACACAACATCCATCAATTCATTTTCTATACCCACTTTATCCTGTATAAGTTCACAGGAGCCAGTCCTTCCACCATGGAGCCAAGCCCACTGATGAATAATAGGGTAATTTTCCTGACTGTTGGGTGATTGTGGTGGAGGGGATACAGTTAAAGATTGGGCCAACCATTACAGCTATTACACCTCTGTAAAAACGATTTGATGTGTACATAATACCTGACTTAATTCTACAAATGAAGTCGGTTAATGACTCTCAGAACAATGCTTGCCTGATTGCCAGAGACAGTCCATTGTTGAAGAACTTTGAAGGAATCATTTCCAAACACCTGAGGGTTTCCAGGACTACAATGATGATTACGTTTAGAATTTGTTGTTTAATTAATTCACATAATATAATATGTGCAAAAGACTGTTGGATGCAAAAGTTGTTCATTGCAAAAGTCACCACAGGGGGGGTCTTGCTTCAAAATTTTAGAAATTTTACAGGTTTGAGTAGTTTAAGTTAGTTGTTAACTGGCTCCATTGTAAGTAGGTTAGCTTTGCTCCTTGTCAGAATTCTTCCCAAGCTGGACTCGGATTACATCAGGGTTTTCGGCTGAGCCTTATTTTCGGCTGTGCATCGCAACTTTGCATGCACATATGTATTAGTGCATGGCAGTGCAGTAAAAGCAGGATTACTCCCAAAAAGTAAATTCTATTACTACTGTTTGCAGCTGATCCAATCAGAAACATGCCATAAGGATGGAAAGTTTTGTCAATACAAAAAAGCAGCAAATTAACTGGTTGGTTGGACAGCTCATAACAAACAATGCTGCTGTCCATGATGATGAAAGAAGGGGAGCATATCACCTGCATCGTATCATATTATTATATTTATCATATTAAATAAATGAGCACACAATGCTGGCAAGTTAATGCTATTAACTTTGAATTTAAGAAACATCTGGAACTACATGGAAAATAAAATTAAATATAACCTGAAAGCAGACTATTTTTAGAGCTCTGCCTTAGTTTTTTGTTTTAGGGGATGTCATCTGCTTTTCAGCTCTTTTGTAATACAAAGCCCTGCTCCTAAGTTTTCCAAATTGAGAGTACTTTGATCATTATTATTTCTACAGGAATACACTGTCCGCTCATAAGTACTTCCCACAACCCCACTTCAAAAAAACTAAATATCTCTCTAAGGTTTTGAGTGTCTTCTAGATGCTTCCAATGATGGTGACTGGATCATTGACTCGCTCAATACAAATTAGAGCTAATGCCCTTATTGTGCACCATGTCCTTCTGTGAGCATACTAAGTGGGATAGAATGTATTTGATATATATTTTTATGCTGTCGGGCTGAGGCAGAATCAATTATGATTGTGACCAATTCTACACAGAATTTTGATGCTATGATTAGAAAGTGATATTACAGATTGGTACACCAATAACTTTACAAATGTTCTCATTGACATATTGCTTCATTTAGTCTGCATGCCTTATTCAGCCACTATTGAGCTTGATATGTAGGATTATGCAAGATGCTCTAATGGACCCTTATCTTGTTTGCACCATCCTATTTATTTCAGTCAGCTGCCAAGTTATCCAGCAGTCAAAATCTAACATGGCATTTGAAAATTCTCTGTGTTTTTCCCATCAGGACACAATGGTTTGGAAAAGATCCTGAGCGAGTGAAAACATCAAAGTTAAATGCTGCTTTGATCTCTAAATGTAAATCTAATTTTCCACGTATGATGCTCTAAGCTCAAAGCCACTAAGCTATGCTAAGCCTTTTCTTTAAATCATGTAAGTGACAGTTTGTTTAATGGTGAACATTTTTTTAACCAGATGTAACAAAGATTGCATTCAAATGAGCAGATATTATGTTTACTTGAACTCATATTGAATACTATTGAATTAAGGTCTATCTTTATTAGTATGCAAGTGATATGCATGTCAGATTTGCATGTGGTGTTCATCCATATCAAAGGATTTATTCACTTGTCTGTTTTATCAAACAGCCCTTCTTCAAAATGGTAGATATATTACAGGTTGAAGCTTTGGAAAGGAATTCTCAAAGCACCTTGAGGTTTTACAGTTAAATAAGTATTTTCTATTTATTTTATTTATCTGTTTTTTTAACCGTTCCAGCCAACATTGGTTCTTGCCATTTATTTTAACTGTGACCCCCAAGCCTTGCTGTGCAGACACAGATGAGAAATTGAGGGAAAAGAAAAAGAAAAAAAGAAAAAAAAAACAGATGAGGGTGGAAAAAGAAAGAAAGTCACTGGAGCATAACGGTGAAGAGGCTTGAAAGTGCTTTTAAGTTGTGCAGGCAGGTTTCTACTCTCAAAAACACAAAGTTTGCACATCAGAACAGTGCACACACACAAAACATAAACGCATACACTTCCATATATACGCATAAACAAATATGCAAATGCAAAATCGCAGATAAAACCCACAAAAAAAAAAAACACCTCCACCTGACAGAAGCTGTTCAAACACACAGACACACACGTTTAACAGCTGGTGCAGTAATATTGCTGAAATTTCTTTTAGGGCTTAGCAGCGAATGGCTGAATGTTTTCACTCCCTGATCGGCTGGTAAACTTGAAGAGGCCAAATAGGACAGAAAATGGAGAGCACGATCACATATAAATCCACAAGCACACACTAATACTCCATATCTCTCTTTGTCTGTACCACTGTCTGCCCAGCACCCTTTCTTACCCTGTCATAAGGGAATATGAAAAGTTCTCACCTCTGTCAAGAAAACCACTGGAGCTGAAATGGACACTATACATACAACTGAGGCGCAGTTTAAAATGCATAAAAGACACTAAATCAGATTTCACCATGGGCAAAAGTAAGCCGTGTCAAAGTATTTGGTGTATGGTAAATGCTGGTGAACTGTGAAACTGAAAAACACAGATTTACATTTTGATTTGCAGGGTTTTGAAATCTGCTTTGTACGGAAGCGTCCAGCTGCCACAGCCATGAAAAAAAATATCGAAGCAGTTTCTCGTTAAAACGAGATAGATTCTCGTTATAACGAGATATAAATCACGTTTTAACTAGATGTATTTATCTCGTTATAACGAGAATCTTTCTCGTTATAACGAGATAAGTTAAAAATGTATTTATCTCGTTATAACGTGATAAGTTTATTATAAGAACATAGCCTGTACTGTATGCAGATGTTGTTACGACCTATATTGGAGCAAAATACATTTCATGGAAAATATACTCATCAAGCAGAAACTTTTCAGTTCTTTGTGACAATGATTAATTGTTCTACTCTGGTTTATTGCTGTACAGAAATGTGGGACAGTTATGAGAAACACGTAGGTCACCTGCCTGCGCACAGTGACACGGTGCGTGCCTGTGTGTGTCTGAATTGCCACAGAGCAGGCATCCCCAACCTGGGACCTCTTGAGCCAGTGTCCTGAAGGTTTTCAGTGTGGTTTATTATTTCCAGAGAAATTCCTAATTTACTACATGGGATTAAGTTTTACTTCATTGGAGAGATTTGATGAAGCTTGGAGGAGACTTGTTGACGTTGCACCCTTTAAGTAGACAGGACCACGTCTTTATGTCGGCAACTTATTTCTCCCAGTCCCAGCGGTGCATAAAGCCTTTATAATTTTCATTTTTATTGTCAGGAGACAACATATTATTAACTGAAAGCAGCGCGCACACCCTATTGTCACTCAGACACATGCACGCACCGTCTCACTGCGTGCAGGCAGGTGACGCACCGTGTTGCTTATAACGGTCTTGTGTGCAAGAATAAGGTCTGCACCAGCCTGTTAACGACCCATTATTTGAGTCAGGTGTGCTGCAGTATGGACCTACTGAAAACCTTTCTCGTTATAACGAGAAACTGCTTCGATATTTTTTTCATGGCTGTGGCAGCTGGACGCTTCCGTAGCTTTGTGACACGCAGCAGCCAAGTGTTTCATTATTATTCTTTCAATTCCCACCAAGTTACTGGAACAAGCCTTAAAATACTGATGTAGATTTACAGGTTAAAAAAGGATCTCACGCAACAGAATGTGATGGGAATCAGCAGCCATTTTCTTTTGGGTGTTTTACTGGAGAAGCTAGGGGGCAATTGCTTAAAATGGCTTTTTCTTTAAATGGAGTGGATGGAATTCACAGCACTGCTCTGGTAATAATTGCCTTGATGACCTCTGGCAATACTAATGCCATCCACAGAGGGCTGCTAATATTTATTGATATTGTCAATTCCCACCCAGGTGTAAGACAGGGACAATAAGGCTAACATCAGCCAGACTATAAATTAATATGGAGATTTTTAAAATTTCCCATCTCTGCATCTTTGTGGTGATTTCTTTTAAGAGATGAATCACAAAATCCAACAAGATGAGGGACAGAACTGCTGTGTTATACTTTTTAATTCCAACTGACTGTAACTGAACTCATTCTGGACAAGTCTCCACACAGAAACGTAAAGTGTAACGAGCACAACACAAACAGTTTAAACAAGACTGCAAACAATTTAGAGTTTGGGGCCCTTCAGACAGAAAAGACAGTTTCACCTTGAGATGAAAACCACGGCTTGTGTAATTAGTTACGAATGGACGGTCTGATGTCTGTGCTACACGTTTGTGTGTGAGTGTGAGTGTGGTGATGAATCGTAGAAGTCTTAAACTATGAGGGGAGTGTAATCAAGGACAAAAAACAGAGCTACAGTAATTCAACCTGAGAGACATACAGTGACAGTTGAGAAGTTTTTGTGTTTCAGGAAATTATTTTCTAACACAAAGGTGATCTAAAACTATGAAATATAACTTATAAAAAGATGAGGGATATATATACATATATATATATATATATATATATATATATATATATATATGCATAGTGGACATCAAAGTGCATTTTAATTACCATGCAATTCCCTGTTGCTGAATAAAACAACTTAAGCTGGCAGCAAGACTCAGATAATGACAAGGATTGCTCCCATTGAGGAGGCAAGACTGCACCGAACAGGAGCTAAAGTGGCAAAGCTAAGCAAAAAGGTAAAAGATTAGTGTAGAGCCAGAGAACTAATTAAATGAATCTGGAGATAAACGTCTAATTATTTTCTTTCTTCTGCTTATTTCCTTCACATCTTCAGCTCTACCTTGTGTCTAAGGGAGAGGACTTGTTTTTTTTAACAGGTGAATTTACTCCACACACTCAGACCTTCTTGCTTTGATTCCTTTACCTACAGGGTCCCATACACAGTCACTAATAAAAATATTCTACCCACAGTCGCTGTTCTTCCCTCTTTTCATGCATACACACATCAATTTTGAGTCTCTCTGCTTGGGTCTGAATGTAGATGTGGCAGATGAGGTAGTTATAATCCCAGCTGGATTCCACTGGGAGGGTAGGACGGATACTAGAAGGAGAAAGGGCCGTGACTTGATTTAAAAGATGTCTTCTGTAAACCTCTTGCTCTATAGTGCACAAATCTCTTTGTTACACATTCACAGCTTGACATTGCAGGCTGTAGTGTCAGTGCTGTGGTGTATGCTGTATGTGCCCCAGTGAAGGTCAATAGGAGGGTGGCCTTGTGAGATGTGATGCTGGTCAGCTGGAGGTTCTGAGGTGGACTTTTTTCATGAAGCTTCCACTGTCTGAGCTTTAAATTTAAAACTGATTCAGCAGGACATCTGTCTCCCACGCGGGAGACCTGAGTTCGAATCCCACAGGGGATGAATATTAATACCTTTTAGTTGGGCATTTAGGCCAGACCCATAACGCTACTGTCTTCAGATGTAAGTCTCTTTGGAGAAAAGCATCTTATAAATGACTGTAAAATAGAATAAATTTAGACTTTAAATTTTGGCTTTAATGTGGGAACTATTTTAAGCATCATTTTCTGTGGAAAATCATTATTCCCTATAATGTATAAATGACCCAAATCTTTCTTACCACTACAGAAGAGCCAATTTCCTCCACAGTTCCATGTGAAACCACTCTCTGAAATGAATCTATGCATCATTCGTTTATCAGTGGGCTACAATGGTTTATTGGGTACAGACCCGGAAATCTTGTGCATCCCCTTTACTTTTTTGCCCGCAATTCAAGAACAGTTTCTAATAATGAATAAACATGTTTGGAGCATGTTTACTGAGCTGTGCCTGTTAGTAGTTCTGCCTGAATTGATAGGCATAGCTGGGGGTAAAATCACACAGGCTGCAGGATGCAAAAACCACAGTAATGTTGCAGGATGCAGGCATGACTGAGCAAATTCTGCAGATTATCACGCTGGGGATGATTGCATATTTGAAGCAAAACAATTCAAAAAGATGCATAAGTAATGGAACCACATCCCTTCATAAATAATGTAGGTTAACATAAATTAGCCAAGATTTCTGCCTAATGACAACTCCACTCCTACACTCACTGATAATGGTAAAAAGTATAGAGTTCTCTGTGCATCCGGTTTTGTTTGTCCAGCATGAATGTCAACAAATTGCTGCAGCATCTGCTACTTGTTGAAATATTGCTATGTAAAACAAATCAACAAGCTAGCATCTCTCTATGTTAGCATGCTAACATTAGCTAGTTAGCAAAGACTACATGTAGCAAGAGTTCTGAAACATTCAGCTCATGAGGCAGTGCCATACAAGTAACGGCCACTTGGAAGTGGCAACAAACATTCCCGTCTCCAGTAGATTTCCATTAAAATAGTGTCAAGTTTCATTAAATACCAAGTCAACAAATTTCCCCCTCTAGATATTATGGTTGCCTTAGCTTAATTTACTTGTTATGATCCTTCTTGGTGTTAATTTTTTTATATCAAATATATGTGTTGATGGATATTAGGCCAGAAGAAAAATAAAGGTGAGATATTCTATACTGGGGAATGGGCTGTACATCACCTGTGAATGTAGTAAAATTTGCATTAAAATAGATTTTATTGAGTGTTATTGTGTCAAAAAAGCCATATTGTGAGATGGACAATATAACACTGTAAAAGACGTATGTAGAAATAATTTACTAAAATGCTAAGCTAGCTGTCTCATATTAACGAAAGATATACTGCAATTAATTTGCAGATGGATTTTGGATAGACACAATTTGTGCAGCAACTTACAGCACTTTTTTTCAATATTTGAGAAAGAAAACATCCTGTAAAATGGGGAATCTTGGAAAATTGCTTAATTTTCAATGTTTCAGTGTCACCAATGTCATTTTATTCTTTATTTAGGAGAATATTCAAAACAGTTATTTCAAGTTTCAACTCCAGTCTAAAAGATTATAATAATTCTATTACTTTAGACAGCCACATTATATCAATCAATTTTTTCCTCTCTGTTTTGCTTTGGAGAAATTTTGCAGTGACAAGAAAGCCAATGCCCTCCACTGCCAACACTTAGTGCCACAGTAGTACTGATGATCTTGTACTGCAGCAACAGTGTGGCAGTTCATGTGTTTAACAACAGCATCCAGGTTTGAATTTATGCATTACTGTAGCCTAAAATAAAAGCTATTTCCAGCCCTTGCAAAACAAAGATTTTGCTGACTACTGTGTGGGCTTGGCTGAAAAATTAGTTGTGCAGTATTTGCTACCAACTCCTCCTGGGGGTGGCACAATGCTGCAGCTGTGCAGCCTCCAACAGAAGTAGGACATATTCTATTTCCACCACTATGTTGGAGATGCAAATATTTCAATTGCATTGTGTTCAGTAAGAAAGTCATGGGACAAGAACAGGGAAGCATGACGAGGCACCGATAAATGAGCTCCGTCACGAGAACAAGCACCCAAGACACAACATTCAGTGACCTGTGACTTATGCTAATAGGGCTTGAGCACCTTACTCTAAAACTTTCAGGCGATTAGCATGCATGTACACACTCACAGGCAGACTCTCTCACTCTCTCATAGGCACAGTCAAGAAACACCAGTGAATGATTACACACCAATTAATATGGCTCTGTAGTACCTGTAATCAGATTGCCTTGCAATTATTACACTGTAATCACAAAATAATCACCTAGGAATTCCCGTGGCTCTTCGTGTAGGCGCATATCATCCACCACAGTGTGTATATGCATAAACTTTATGGGTGCATTTCTGCAAGTACATGTGCATTTTTGCCAAGCCGGGGAGCACTGTTGATCTATAACAGGATCATTACTCTATGTTGTGGTGCTCTCAGATCTAATTTCTTATATTCCATCAATTTCTCACAGTATGGTTTAATTCATAATTTTAGTGCAAAGAAAAGACCAAAACACTGGACTTTTTATCATTCACTTTTACCTTCTCCACTCCAAGTCTTATTTATCAACATTTTGTCTCCTCTGCCACCCCCTCATCTTCTCTGTATGGTTCATAACGTCAGAGCTACAGATTAAACAAGTGACTGACTGCTGCCACAGCATGCAGCTCTCCAATACACACAAATAAGAATCAAATACACTATGCTGACCTATAGCACAAATACCCACAGTGCTAAGGACTGCTTTACCCAGATGCACACACACACTCAAAGAGATCTGACACCACAGAAAATATCTGTGTGCTGACTGTCACAGCGTAAAGCCTCAAGTGAACTGGCTCAAGAAATGGACAGAAACAAAGATGGACAGCTAGACTGCAGCAGGCAGACACACACTCAGCTGTCATACTGGCAACAGCACAGAAATAATGCAGAAAAGTAGCAAAAGTGGGAACATCTCAAGTAAAAGGAGCGATCAAAATGGATAAAAAGAAATGGACATTCTCTCAGTGGATTCTTTACTTGGCTTTAGCCTCATCAGTCTGTAAATATTTGTCAACATCCAATGTAACATGTTTTCCATAAACATTTGAGATATAAACAGAGAAAAACAGAGCATTTTGATCTGTCAACATCAGTTGAAGTATTTCATAAACTGATTTGAGGCTGTATTCAGACAACTTGATGCTCTCAGGACCACAGAGACATGTGCACTTTTAAGATGGAAATCAAAACAGACAAGGAATCCATCTCTTGGTATTTCCTTATTTTTTTATATCTCTGTCACTGTCATTTCCTCTAGTTTAACCTTTTAAAGCCCATTCCAAGAAAAAATGGAGAGAAAATTGTATTTCCTTTTAATCTGAAGTTTTTATTTGGTCCTTTAACAAAACGTATATATATATAAAAAAAAAAGTTAGGATATTTGCCATTTATTACCGTGTGATGTAAAAATTATTGTAGCGTATTGATGTAATATTAAAGCTTCCACCAGGGGACAAAGGACAAGTATCAGATTGTGTAAAACATGGTTTTAAACCAAGTTTATACAATAAAATCATGCACAAGGCCTCAGAAACTGTATGTATCAAATATGATACATGCAGCATTGTATTCAATTCATACACTGATTTAAACTCAATTTTCAAGTTTAAGAAATCCTTTCACACCTGGATCCTTTGCATTTTTCTGAAGGTCTAAGGGTTTATCACAATATGACAACACCAAGCTCTCTGCTGGTCCTTCTCATAATTCCAGCATTTGAGTAAAAGAACAGCACTTGACAACACTGCAAAGCCATCTATCTGTTAGTCAGGGGTCTACCATCTAAACCTGTGTGTAAGAGGACAAAACTCAAGCACAGAGAAGCCTGTGGTTCATTTATGGTGTAAATAAGGTAAATGTGAGAAGTGTCTGAACAATTATGTAGAAATTGCAGTGTTAGCTTGTGATCACACCAGTGCTGAATGGATCTTACAAATGGTAAAAACTGGAACTTTGAAATCTAATGTTGAGAAGGATTTGTATTTCAAGAACAGCAAATTGTACATATTTAGTATGTATGCTGATGCAATGCTTTAAAAGAAACCCATTAGGCTAATTTAGGTCCATATTTTGTTTTAATTGTGCTGACATAATATAATGATGCAGAGCATCACAGCTTACTAGAAATATCCAAGTAAGAGTAGCTAGAAAAGGTTCTGCTGTTAGCTTTAAAGACGTTAATTGTCTTTAATACAACTCGTGCACTTACCATGAAATCAGAGATTTTCAGGCTTTCTAAATCTGTGATGAACAAATGTCAGCTTGTCACAACATATAATAAACCTTAGAAAGTGAATATTTAAAACAAACTAATTATCAAGCTATGGCAGTCTACAATCATGTAAAGAAAAGCAATGTTTTCTTTAACTTTTTTATGTTTATGTGTCTGCATAAGGGTTGACTGGAGTGGAACTCAAAACTGATAAGAAGATGATTTCACTCTCTGCTAGTCACATCAGTGGTCTCATCACCCTGCTACACGAAGCATAAAGCATAACAAGAAAACAACACATAGAAAGAAATTCTACAGAAAATGTGATTGTTGAAGAATACAGATGGCAAGAAGTGAACTCTCAACTCTTCAAAAATGTGTGTGAATTCTTTTCCAAAATGCACAGTTATTGCAAAAACAAAACAAAAAGTGGAATAGATATAATGTGATTTTTGTTTTAAATGATACATTTTGAACAATTTCCATAAGGAAAAAAACCTCATGTCCTAAAAATGTCTTGGCTCTTTTTTTTCCAGATATCACAAGTTCTTGAATAAAGGACATTCAAAGATATTTCAGCAGAAGGGTACCTTCATACAAATACAAAAGAGGAATAGCTACTTTTGGTTAAAAGAACATGAAAAGAGGCAATAACATTCATGAGTTTGAGTCTTAATAATTACTGTTGTGCCCTGCTGTTTTCAGATGTCTGCTGGGACTTAATGAACTGTAAAAGAGGCTTTCCACAGTATGAAGCAGCTGTAAGAAGCAAGTACTGTAAGGATCACTTATGCTAATTAAAAGGTGAATGAGCATTATCTTCTTGCTGTAAATTTTGTTTACTTTGCTCTCACTTATATAATCATATAGAAGCACCATATAAATGTAAATGTTGCATTAGCAACAGAAGTTAACTCTGCAGCACTATAAATATGGCAGCCATGGCCGTAGCTAGAAACTAGACTAGAATGTAACTGAAATATCTTTTCCTTCATTATTAATTTTTCTTATTCTAGTATTAATTCTCAAACTAAATTTCATTCTCTTATTAATAATTGTCATTAACACGAACACAGTGGAAACTAACTAAATTGTCAGGATAGGTAGGAACTACTTTTTCTTCCGCCTGTCATTGTCATATGTGAAATAAGGCACAGCGTAGCGTTGTAGCAGCAGGCTGCTCACTCACTGTTCAGTGATCAATCAGTCTGAAGCAGTTATGTGTGGCGATATTTCAGTTCCATAAACAGCAATGATGCACAGTTTGATGTGTGGAAAGACCTCAAACCCCCTTAAACATCTAAGAATCAATATGAACACAGCAGCAGAGGTGAAGGAGAGGGACAGGTGCTGCTATAGTTCATATACTATTTAGGTACAGAGTTTGTGTACTGATAATCAAACAACAGGTGGTACCTATCTTAAAATTAAGGCTTCCCATTTTGTTCAAATGTGCAGTAATAAATATGGTTATGATATAAGTAATGAAATCAGTGTTACAATAAAAACCTGCATAATTCACTATGGACAGGGTGCTATGTTCCTAAGATCAGCTTCCATAATTTCAACAGGCCTAGATAAGATGGTTTAAAACCGTCACTGGGAGCTTTAAAAGAAAATAAAAAAAACAGAAAAATATTTAACAAGATTGACAATAACATTAATCTGTCTCATTTGGATAACTCTGATGGTTAACTGAATATTAGGTAAGAAGGTGTATGTAAGGTGTATGCCCCAGTGTTGTTTAAAACAAAATCTGATGGCCTTATTCCATTCGGTGTAGACTAGTTAGGGGGCCGCCCCCGGCGGGTCCCGCAGGTTACCTGCGGTTCGGGTTGGGGCGGGTCAAAGAATTTTCGCTTCACTGCGGGGCGGGTTGGTGTGGTTTACTATTCTGAAATATCTAGTTCTATCTATTAATTTTATTTTTTGTCAAACTGAAAATAAAGACCTTATTCAGTGTCTACATTTTGTTACTATAACATGTAAGACAAAATATTTATTGTTTTGTATTGCACTGATATTATTAAGTCTCAAAAATAACCCTAATTTTATTTAATTTTATTTAAAACACTTTATTTATTTGCCTATTTATGTTTATAGGCTTAAAGTTCAAATGAAAATTCATTTGTGTTGCCAGTTTCCAGTGCCAATTTAGGAGACTATATGCACCTTTTTTCAGACTAAATAGCATTCATCAATATCATAACGTGTTTTAATGGGGCGGGGCAGTTCGGGTCGGGTTAAAAAAATAGAAGCGGAGGTGCGGGGCGGTTTGGTGGCGTCAATTTTATTTAAAAGAGCGGGACCCGCGGGTCGGAAAAAACCCCGACCTGCGCATCACTATGGCCCTCAAAGAGATATGTTTTGTTATTATAAAGATTAACTAAGAAAGGTGTAGATAACTTTAAATATTTTTGATAATATTTTTGATTAGAGGGAAGTAGAGAACAGAATAGATGAGGAAAAGAGACGGGAGGACATGAAAGAGAGGGAGTGGCTTGAGTGATACATAAGTTGCTTCCATTTTAAAAAGATGTTGGTCTTCACTTTGGATGAGGAGAAAGCAAGGACCAAGGTTTCCCTTGCCCGGACGTGGGTCACCGGGGCCCCCTTCTGGAGCCAGGCCTGAAGGTGGGGCACGGAGGCGAGCGCTTTGCCAACGGGGCCCGGTCGGGCTCAGCCCGAAAGGGTGACATGGGCCTCCCCTCCCGTGGGCTCACCACCTGCTGGAGGGGCCATAGGGGTAGGTGCAAAAGCTAGCTCAAGGGACGTGGAATGTCACCTCTCAAACGAGTTTTCTCCGCAGGGTGGCTGGGCTCTCCCTTAGAGATAGGGTGAGAAGCTCGGTGATCCGGGAGGGGCTCAGAGTAGAGCCGCTGCTCCTCCACATCGAGAGGAGCCAGATGAGGTGGCTTGGGCATCTGGTTAGGCCTCCTGGACGCCTCCCTGTTGAGGTGTTCCGGGCACGTCCCACCAGAAAGAGGCCCTGGGGAAGACCCAGGACATGCTGGATGGACTACAACTCTCGGCTGGCCTGGGAACGCCTCAGGATCCCTCCGGATGAGCTAGTGAATGTGGCCGGGGAGAGGGAAGTCTCGGTTTCCCTGCTTAGACAGCTGCCCCCGCAACCCGACTCCGGATAAGCGGAAGAAAATGGATGGATGGATGGATGGTCTTTACTTTGGTCTCTTGAGATGTGTGGGCTATAGTGGGCGGTGGACCTCACTATTTCTAAAACCCTGGATACGGCCCTGATGTCAGCAAACATTTCTATAAAGGTCAATCTGAATAGAAGAGCCTATGGCACAGTTACATGAGTATAGACCTAAAAGGAAATACGATGTCTGTGACACGCTTATGTCTCATTCTGCAATCTACTGTAAAACCTGCAATTTGCACAAAGACTGAACTTTCTCTGTAGTTCCCCAGAAGATTTAAACAACCGGTTTTCAACTCAATCTTTGCTTGAGTACCTCTAAAGCTGCAGACTGCAGCCAGTTATCATCTACCATACAAAAGTGCACTGCCAAGGTATAATAGTGATCATGTGGAAACAGTGGATATGAAGCTGCTAACTTGCCTCAGAAGTTTTGTTAATGATGAAGCCCTTTATGCTGCTGTCATCCAAAATTTAACAAAGGAGAGAAAGGCCGGCAAATGTTTTGTACAAAACAGAAAGAGCTACAATCCAAAGGTGATGTAAAACTTTACACATTAATAAAAATCTTCTCTCTAATGTGCACCCTAATGTCTCAAAACCACACTTAATTTGGAAAAGCTAATGTATGTCTTGTAGGCTGAATCCTGTGCAGTGAATGGCTTCAACTGTAAAGATCAATGGCAGCTCCTACCAGTTTCTCTGGAAATCTGGATGAAGGCCTCCACACCGCTTTCGCCATAGTTGCCCTCTGAGGCGAGCGTGGACACATAGTTCCACTCCATCGCTGTGACAATGTCCATCATGGCCTGGGCCTGATAGGAGTCTGGTGGCACCACACGGGAAAAGAAGTCATAGCGACTGTTGTCACTCAGTTCAGGAGCTGTGGAGGCGTAGCTGATCTGGGGGATCTGGAGAGGTAAAACAAAAATGAAGAAGATGAAAGGAAGAAAAGAGAGGCTTTGCTAATTTGTAGCTTGATTATTTATAATTCAGAAGCTTACTCCGAGCAGCTCCAGTGTAAAAGTAATTTTTGAAAAAAAAAAATGATCATGAAATAGCCATTACAAAAGCAGGAATGAGAATGATTGAGAATATAAATATGGGATGACATAAATAGGTGACAAAAAGGTTAGCTAGCAGTGCAAAGTGTCATTTTTGAACCCTGCTGTCATGAGTGACAGATTAAGAGTAGAGAGATGATCTGATGCTGAAGGAGAGACAGGGAAGACAGCAATGACCAGACAGCAGGACAGACTGACAAAAAACACTCCTCAAAAATAGATAAGAGGTTGAAAGAGTGACAAAAGAAACACACACACACAAAGAAACACACATACATGTTGGTGGTGATAGGTAACGTAACAGGCCGAAGGTGTTTAATGGCTGACAGGCAGATTGATTTTACCCCTGACGGAGGGGGACAGCTGGGTGGGGGAAGGGTTACCCTGTACCCGCCAACATTCACAAACACACACATTAATGTTGGCCACGTCTCATTGGTATTCATCAACAGTAAGACTTCACTGCCAATCTTGACCAAAGCATCAGGGGCTGTCAGCTGTCTTTTACACACACATACACACACACACACACAAGCTTCTTCAATTGCTGAACACAGCAAAACCCACTGGTACAGCTTGAAAAGTATGAAAATGTGAACGCATAAGAGTGTGTGTGAGCGTGTTTTTTTGTGATACCGGAGTGTTGCTGAAGCACATTACTCACTGTCTTTATTCCCTTAAGGCACCATGTGAAGTCTCTGTCATCCTGCATCTACACTTGTCCTTTGCCATTTTAAAAAGGTTAGGTTTTTATTTTGCAAGGTTTCTGACAGTTCTGAGGATTTGCTGTAAACAGCTCAAAATCGCCTTAAATTTCAAGACTCTATTCCATCAGGAAGCAAAATTGAGTCTTAACGTGAGCACTATCCACACTTAGAGCAAAACAAAGACAATATTCCGAGGATAAGGACACTGAATTATCCATTTTAATCTGATTTCCATAAATATTTGCATTTTTTAAAGGTAGAAAATTAAATTTTGGGGGGGTAAACAAGTGAGGTGTTACCTATAGACAAAACTTTTTGTGATTAAAAATGGAATCTAAAAGCTTTTTTTCATATTTAACAGTATTAGCCCAGATGCTTTAAGTGTGAATTTAAATGTGAGATATGAGCTTTTATTTGCAGTTTTGAAATGCAATAAGATGACTGAAACTTTTGCATTTCATTTCAATAAATATCAAAGCTGGGCGTAAGGTAAGCATCTAATTAATTCCTTAAGTGAGGAAATTTGTATTTGGTAGATTATTTCTTTGTTGTAACAATGCTCGTTGGCAATAAGTCTTATACCGCTGGAAAACCTGTTTATTTCCCTTTTAAAATGGTGCCACATTTGTAAGGAAAATGCATTTGTATGAGGAGCAGAGTTGAGGATGTAGGTTGCGTCCATGAAAAACTTGCCAAATCTCCTCTGCCAATATTAAATAGTTTATTCTGCTAGATTTTTGTGGGTGCAGTCACACATTCTCACAAACACACTTTCCTTACAAATGAGGCACCATGTAAAGAGAAACCAATACACTTTCCAACTGTATATGATTTACTGCCAACAAGTATTGTTAAAACAAAGATATATACATATATATATATATATATATATATATATATATATATATATATATATATATTACTGCTTACATAGTCCATATATACACACATACTTTTAGTTGTTGTACTATACAGAAATCTAAAGCTATTCCACATTTTTAAGTTAGAAAAAACCTTTTTGCATCTTTTTAAGTGGTTTTCTAAAGTTTTTCATTGGATATTGACTCTTCATCCTTTCTCATTTTTAGTCTAGTCCTTGTACTTAACTGTTTGCAGACGAATCCATTTATCCATTCTTAACTGAGGGGATGAGTCAATGTTACATCTGGGAAAATAATACATGGAAAAACACACCAGAGCTCCAGTATAGGTTTATATTTACTGTCAGGACATTTTCAGTGGCAAGGCTTTGCTCCTCAAATTTTGGATAATGCAACATATAACATAAAAAAAAGCAAAGAAACCATTTTAGAAAGTATCTTTAGAGACTATTATTAACCACCTGTCGCAAAGACCCAGAAATTGCTCCAGCTTGTTTAGTTGCATCTACAAAACATGCCAAAGAGCAGCCAAACGTCAGCCAAATAAATACCTATTTTTTCTTTTAACAGGGCCCTTTCCAAAGAGGTATTAGCTGAAAACTTGTCATATCTCAGAATCGTGTGTAAGGTCTGTCAAAAACTGAGAAGTCGGTGCAAATATATTTGCACCTCTATAGAGCACAAAGAAATAAGAACTGGCAGGCATGAAAAAAAACTGACTACAGCAGATAAATGATATCTAAAAGACCTGACAGGACCTTAACTCTTTAAAGTCCAGCTGTACTCTTTGGTAACAGTGACTATAATTAATTTTATTAAAAACTTATTGAAATAAACCTTCCTGAGCCATCTTTACCACTTGGTTTGAGTAAGTTATAACAATAATGACAGTTACTTAACTATTAAAAAAAAACAAAAAAAAACATTGATTCTTAGAAAAAAATGCAAAGAAATATTTTTTTCTCTTCTCTTCTCTGGACCTTCAGTCAATGCAGCTACTTTTCACTGAAGCCTCATCAGAGACGGTCTCCATGCAAGGGTGGCTGAAACTCAGGAAAATTGAGAGAAAAAGATGAGGTATGCCAAATTACACTAAAACTGTTCTAAAAATAAATGGCAACTAGTCTTATTAAAGGATGAATCCTCCTCAGAGCCTGGACTTCAGTGTTACTGAAACAGTTTGGGATGATCTGGACAGAGAGGAGCAGAATAAAAGGAGGCCAACATAAAAAGAAATTAGGGGTGGCACAACTCTCAGTTATATAACTTGAAGAATTTGTACACTGGAAGAAATGAGTCCTTGGTGTGTTGTGTTTGTTGAACATGAAGATTAAAAACCTTGACACGCTGATCACATTTGGATAGACTTGGCAGCAACAACACTCAATACTCTGCACTCACTGTTGCCATGACAGTGATGTCTATGTCTATTAGGAGGCTGCATTCAGAAACATTTATCTTGGTATAGGATTCCAGTAATTTATATCTAACTCCACGACATGTTCAGCATTACTAACATTTAATTGAAGGAATACATTCATCTGATCCAACAGTTTGTTTTACCTCCATGATAACCATCAACAATTAATCGTGGACGTTGTCTTGTTTAGCAGCTGGATCCAATTTAAGAAGAAAGCCATCATAAGCTTATGATTTCTGCTGTAAGATAACTTCTCACTTCTCTCAGTGATCTTAGGAGTTTGTGTGTGAGATATCTGATTCTCATTATTAATCTGCTCTGCCTGGGGAAAACAATCAAAAACTTTCATAAAGTCCAGGATGTGTATGTATAATTTATAGAGAATAGATATAAACAAATCAAAGCCAAGCTGGCAGATAGAAACCACTCCTTTAACAACTTGTGTGCATGAGGCTCTTCACTGCATCTGCCTTTGTGTGTGTGTGCATCCCCGTCCTTCTACTCTGTGTACATTTAAATATGTGAATACCCATTTCAAAGAGAAATGAATGCTAGGCTCCAGGAATACTGAATGTTTCTCTGTTTATAACAAGAATGGGAAAGAAACCCAGCAACCTGGACAAACCTGATACTTTGATCTTTTGTTATTTCACTCCTTGGATGGAAAACACACCAGCACAGACACAAACACACTCCTGCACACATGGCACAGTCATCGTCTCATCGTATTCCCCAAGTCATTACTCGCAGAGTGGAGGAAAAGCATAAAAAAAAGAACAAAAAATAAGAGAGGGACAGCCACAGTACAGATTTGGTTATAGCCAGGACTGTTTGCTGCAGGCATAGAACCAGTACTGTCTTCCACACCTGCATATTCTATAACCAAACATCCCTTCAGACATTTATGTGGTCCCACATGTACTGATTGGCCAGAAACACACATACTGTGTGCATAAGCAGAAGAACCTACGTAGCCTGAGCATGTCTAATGTCATGTAACATTTGAGTTTTGTAAATCATTCATGTTGTGCAAGTTGCCAACGGCTTGTGGCTTTTTCAAAGTAAGTGGAGTTGGAGTAAGAGGTGGGAAATGAAGGGCTTGGTTGCTCCACATCGCCGGGGAAGAAGATTATTTCTTCAATCCCCTTTATTCCATTTGCTCTAATGAATATGTGTGAGTGTATATGAGAGAGAGAGAGACACAAGTGTGTAATAAAATACAACAGCCTGATGTGTTGTTTCTATTATCATTTTCTTAATCTCACGTATTTACCATTGGGGTGATGCTTCTATGTTTTTATACCCAACAGTTAGCAGCATTAAATTGATCATCTAGAGTCATGGCAGTATATCTCTCAGATCCAAGCTGAAAAATCATTAATTATTGGAGGAACTGCCATCAGTTTTAATAAACACTAATATTCTGTTACATAAAAATCCTAATGGCTTTAATTAGGTGGTGGGATTTGAGTGAAATGTCTCTAACATACCGCATGTAAGTCTCTGGATGCAAAAGCTTGTGTCTTCTGGGTTAAAAAAAAACTGCTAGTGTGAATGATAGTGAGAAGATAAACTGAACAACGAGATCGAGACGATAGCTTCACTGCAACAATCCAGAACACACACTTTAACACACTTCAAAATCTATCACAGGGTTCCTAAAAAGGGCTGGGTTAAGGTCTTACAGTGATCCCAATCCTTTAAACACAACTGAAAATCTGCAGAAAGATCTTAAAGTTATACTGAATATAAGATACCTAATTTAATGGAAATCCATTAATCAAGTAATGAAAGACTTACAAGCTGTGATATCACAACCCTGCTGCTCCACTAAGCAGCGCTGGGACTGTAAACATTTAATACCTAAAAATCAAATATGCTTGATATTATAGCTGCAGCCCTTATGACTTTGCAAGTAGTTTGGGAGGTTCACGATTTAATTAAAACTGGACCCCATACATTACCTGATATATGAGTCGATCATTGGCATCAACAACGGTCTCAGAAGGGTTTTTCCTTCTTTATGGTGAATCAGTGTTTAATTGATTAATTAGGCCATTAATCGTGATGTTAGTTTCATAGAACTAGTTGGCTACTAATTCTTTATTGGGTATGTTTTTTATGTGCAATAAACAAGAATTTATGTTGAAATACATCTTCTTTGGTATCAACAGTTGCTTCGCTGCATCTCAAACTGAATCTTTTATGATTCTGCAACGTCTCAAAAATGGAATTTGGAAATGCACACCTATCCCAGATTTGTGTCTAATAATAAAGCTGGTTAATATTTCAAATGTTTTCAAGGAGCTCTGGAAAAAAGATAAATAAATAAAATTTTACTGTGAATTAAAATTTGAAGGCTTCAAGGCACAAAGCTCTTTGCAATCTATTTTTAGTCAAAGTCTAGTCCTCATATTCCATCCAATACTCATTTGAAACCTAAACTCACAATTTTCCCTTGCAAAAATAGATTCATTTAAAGAGCTGATTCATTTTACCCTCCATGAAAAGAAGGCACACCAGCATGCTAATCATGCCTAATTTTGTGGGGTTTTTTTTTTGTTTTGTTTTGTTTTTTTTTTTACTTTTTTTTACAGAGAACTCTGTAGGAGTGAAACCAATACGAACCAATATCTTTGAATTCCTGTAACAATAGACAGTTTGGTCCTTCTCGTCTGTTTCTTAATGGCTTTGGTGGCAGAGAGGAACAGTTTCCAGCCCTCACTATAGATCAGACTCAATCCCTCATGGGAGCAGAGCGGTTAACTAACAGCCGCATTTGGACTCTAACAAACCTAATGATCCAGGCCAGACACTTTTCTGTACATCCCTATAGCTCTGGACCTAAGTTGAGACAATTCACTTCACAGAGTTGTATTCATTCTCACAGAGGGACCAAATAGAATAGGAAATACTGTCAAACACACCATGCTTGAGACTACTGGAAATTTATCTTATAAAAACTTCTGTACGGTCAGTAAATCGAGTTAAAGAAACCTAAGAATGACCACAAATAACCTCCTGAAATGCCACTTAAAAAGCCCATGGTGCAATTTTGATACTTTTAATTTCTAGCCCAAAGGTTTGCCTAAACATCTCCTGCCATGTAAAGTCCTGACAGAGGTGCCAATACGACCTAAACTGGCCCCTGCCTGTGTTTGTGTGTGTGTCTGGCAGTAATGGAGCTGTCGGGGGGCCAGAGCCTGAGCATTAGTTTGATAGATGGCAGTGGTGTGAAGCTAATTAACCCCAGTGCATTACACACATACATATCCTCTCTGTATGTTACAAGCACAGAAAAACAAAAGTGTTATAAATGGACATTAACACTAACACGGGCACGGCGAGTCAGGTGTATAGTGACTGCTGAGATTTTTAAATAGTAAAATCCGTCAAGCAATATGAACAAAAACAAAAAATAGAATGCAAAATACTGGAATTTGTGGAAGATTTGTCACCATCAGAACAATGCTACAAAGCTTGTGTGTTTTTTAACCAGACCGAGACTGAGAAATGCCTGATAATCAGATAATATAATACCAAAGATGGAAGGTACACATGCTGTAAATTGATCTGGCTGTCAGGATCCTTAGTTTGAGTTAGTTTGGAGAGTTATGTGCTTCCTCAGAATGGGATTCAGCATTTTAACAACCAGCTCTGGTCTCTGTGTAATGAGGAGAGCACTGGCATCATGGGACCTTACCAGGCTAATTTGCCAGAATGAAGACTGCTGGAGCTGAGACTTAGGAATCTTTGCTCTGGCTAACTTCACTGTTTCTGCCTGCAGCCATCTGTCTCTTCTTTTCCTCTCAATGATTGTCCTTTTTCATTTACACCTGTCTACATCCTTTATGTTTTAACCCTGTCTTGCAGATTCTTCAAGGGTTTTTGAATTATGACTATAGCATGCAAAATAAACAAAGCAGTAAACATGTTAAAGAATACTAAAACTTTTCCAAAAAACAAAACCACAAACCACAAACAGAAAACACATTAACATGACTTTAGAAAACATAACAAAAACAAGGCCAGTTTAAAAATAAGAAAATTTAAATTATTATTATTATTATTATTATTAATAATAATAAGCAGGGTGCAGTTTTGGCTTCCTGTAACTCAGTGAAATAATTTTAATTGTGATTGGTTTAAATTTTGGAAAACACAGTAATTGTTTTTGGTTTGTTCCATGTGGGTTTTCTGTATTTTTTATTTGAGTTATCTGGTTAGTTTCGTCCTTTTTCTTGCAAATGCTATTTAAAAATAAAGAAAGAAACATCTGACTGGCAATACCTTATTGATGAAAAGCTTGTATTTAGTGCAGAAAAGCACAAAGTCGGAGCAATTTAATAACACAAAGGCACAAAGAGAAAATTAAATCAACCCCATTCTATCTCAGATCATTGTTTCTCCTTCTGATGCTGTTTTAACTGCTGAACAACAATGACAGCCCCTTTACAGACTTGGTTTCATGCCCACCACATCACAGCGAATTCAGAACAGAATATCAGCTTGTCATTTCTTTGTTGACAAGCAAATAAAAAAATGTTGGATAGGAAGAAAAAAAGAAAGAATTAACGGGACAACGGGTTATTTAAAAGAAATAAAAAAAATACTTTGAGGGAGCTTATAGAGAAAAGAGCTGAGAAAGCAAAACCACAGAGAAAACAACATAACCAAGTGTCAATAAGCATGATGCAGGGCGAGGGAAGTGATGAGAAACTCCTCGCTGCAGCAAAGAGGAAGGAGAAGCGACAGAAAATACAATGAGAGGGAAAGATGAGAGAGAATTAATGAGGGGATGTTTAACAGAAGCATAACGACTAGAGAGGAGGTAGGGGAAAAAAAGAAAATAAGAGGACTGATGAGGAGGAAAAACTATGAGAGTATAAATGTTGCAGAGAAATAAAAGGGTTGGCAGAGGAGAGAAAGACACAAAGAAGCCGAACGAGGGGAAACTGAGATAATTGGTGCAAAACAACAAACAGAGGCAGGGGGTAAATCTATGTATACTCCAAGAAAAAAGCTTGACAAATGAAAGAGCTGAATAAAGCAAGAATCTAGAGAAATAAAAGAAAAAGCTGTTTAAAATGCCAACAGGTTAAGAGACAGGAGATGACACTGATAGAAAATGAAAAACAAGGGCATAAAAAGAGGATTATAATGTGGCATAAAGACGATGAAAGTAAGAAAGAAAAAGAAAAATCTTAACAGAGAAGCTTCAAAAAAAAAAAAAAGGCAAGTAGACATGGGGTCTGTACTTAAAACTCATCCACTTAACACCTCAAATAATTTTCAAATTTAATTTCTATTCTTGCAAATATTACCAAAAACTGCACTGCCATATTTTGGTAATCAAAATATAGATTAATGTTCCTTTAAATGTCTTAAAATCCCATGGATGGACTCAGTTATTTGTTTTCTAAGCTCTCTTAACAAACACTGAATTTATCTGGGAGTCTGATATATAAGCGAGGGAGTGAATAAATTGCCCAGTGAGCCATTAATTCCCTGAAGCTCTTCAGTGGCACACTGTAGCACAGAAGGAGTTTGTGCGATGATAATAATGCCTTCCCACTGAAGTCGTAGGACTTGCCCAGCAAGACTATTTCACCCCTGTCTGCTTTGCTACAGAAACCAGCTACCCACTTCCAATATTAGTAGCTCATTAAATGGCCACTGTCAGTTGTCATCACTCCTATAATTATGCATCAAGTTGACCATATTGCACATACTACTAGGCAAAAGGGTGCACACTTTCCACTATGATCATTACAAGTCACAAAGGAAACCTTTTTTGCAGTTGTGTGAATAAAAGTTAAACATGCTTTGTTCGGTTAGGATTAGGGACCAAAGCTACTTGTTTAGGTTTAGTAATCAAAACAATTTAGTTAAGTAATGTATAAATGTGACAGGGTTTGAAAATGTGTAACTATATCACCTCAATGCAGCTTCTTGGATTATGAGCCAAGCATGATTTAACAGACAAATCAGCAAAGTATTTTCTCTTTAGGACTAAGAACAGGGTTTTCAGGATTCATTAAGAAGCAGAAAGATCTGTCAGAGATACATTCAATGTGGGCATTCTGTGCTCTTTTATAAGACAAAAGGATTTATTCTCTAATTACTTAATTGAGGAAATATTGGACAGCTCTAATTTCAAAGGGCTTATCTATCAGTTCTCTTTGCAGCATTTAATATAGCTTCCACATAGGAAGACAGAGCTTTACAACTTAATAATAGATGAAATTAAACAAACCCATAATTAGCAGCCTGTTTGACCTTGTCAAATAGGCTGCTAACATTTGCAAGTAATTACAGGTAAATTGTAAACCAATAATGTGTTTAATGTGATTTTTTTTTTATTAAACCACTGGAATCTGCAGACTAGAAGCTGGACTTTTAATTGAGATAAGAATAGCATGGCTTACTATAATCGCCTTGAAGACAAGATAAAATGTGTGGATTACAAGTCACTGGAATGAAGGTATTGACCAATTATAAAGCCAGTCCTAGACAGCTTAACCCCATCAAACCATCCATCTAAGAATTTGTTCATTTTAAACTAAGACTTCCAATTAGCTGTATAAACACATTTTAAAACTAAGCTGTTAATATCTGCCAAGCATTCATAGACGGTGTTGGGGTAATTCAGGTATTTTGTGCCAGGAAAAATGACCTAGTCTGACAATCTGTTCAGTATCACCAAGTGGGAACATTCATGAACATTCATAAATACAGAACAGAAACTAAGAGTCAACCCTTCTCCTTCCCTTGCAGGTCTTACATGCTCCAGGTGACAATGAATTAACCACAGTGACACCGAAAGTTCTGCAAGAGAGGCAGGAGCTAAAACACCCGCTCACCGCCTCAGTTCATTTAAATTTCAAAAGGGAGCCTTATTAAAGAGCGCACTTAGTGTCTGAAAGATTTACAAATGCAGCAACTAATCTGCACCTGCTGCTGGGGGAAGGTCAGAGGGTTGGCCGGAGGACAGGTGAGCGAAGTACGGTGCTGCTTCCAGAATCACACTGTACTCACACACTAGGTGAAACACACAGAAACGGAAACCCTGAGGTTAAACTGGTAAAATAATGTGGGGGCCTTTGAGCCTGATGCAAGTTTCGCCAGGGCAACATCTGTGTTCGTGCACATACTCACTAATACACACACCTAATGCCAAATTACTGGCAAGGATAGCCAGAAAGCCGGAGGCCAGGGACCTGAGGCTGCAGCCTTTAATATATCCGTCAATACATCATCACTTTCTCTCTCAAACCAACACATGTAGCTCAACACACACACCGATACACACAATCACACAATCTGAGGCCAACACAAGCTGCCACACACTGAAGAAGCATCCATCTGTCCTCCCCTGACTTTAAATGCCCTGAATACAAATGTGTTGGTACATAAAAACACATGACAATTGCTTACATAAACACACACACACACAACCAGATGTCTCGAAGAAAGAAAACATGTCCTCTTATCTTAACTACCAATGAACACCTTTCAGTGTGGGCATTTTGACAGATTGCCTAAAGCTGCCCTGGCTATGGCCTCCTGTCATTTCAGCCTTCAGACATGGTGACACTGTGGCAAACTGAAGCTTTGCAAACTATTTTAATGTCTTTAGAACCTGCATGAACTGACTGTTATAGCATGATGCATTTGTAAATCCGTTCTTTTTTTTTTTTTAATTGAGGTGTTGAAATGACCAGAAATGCATTTGGCAAAATTAAGTTGGAAAAAATTGTGTGAGTTGCTTAAAAAGGTTAATTTCAGGTTTTATTTTCACCAGAAAATAAAAGTAGCAATGGGTGACATATTTGAAATTAATCAGTTTGTATATCTAGGTTATTTAAATTACAGAGAACCTTTAACGGTGATTTAACACTGCTTTGATTAAGCTCCTCCTCTCATCATTAAGTAGCTTTTTTTTTTCTGAAAGGAAAAGTGCTACTGATTATTCTGGAAATAAGTGGCATTAAGGTTTTGGTGGATAGTCTTCCATGTCTGCTTTCTTTTGCTTTTTGTTTTTTTCTATCCATGTATCCAGGGAGATGCAGAGTGTCTACTTGTAGCTAAAGATCTAACTGAACGTTGCAGGAGAAGAGAAAAAATACAATGAATACTCCACTACTGTCATGCAATGTCATTACTGAATATTCCAATTATATAACTTGTGATATATGAACAAGTAATTTATAAAACTGATCTCTGGTGTATTATTGAGGGGTGCATTCCCACTTCTGCAGGTGGACATACTAGTTGTAAATTATGCCCAGAAGCAGAACGCCCTCTAATTAAAATGAAGCCCTCATCAATACTTTTGTGCTTGTCCTGTTTCAAGTCAAAATATCTTTGCATAGTTAATATTGCACATGTTGACATTGCAAAAGAGATAAAGTTCCAATTTGTTGTGTCTGAGGAAATGCTGGTAAAATAATGTGCGGGACTTTAGAACCTGATGCAAGTTTTTCCAGGACAGTTTTCAACTTTTTCAAAACTAGACTGCATCTTGAAAACCTGTCACAAAGTTGCATCAGGTGCTGGACTTGAGGGTTTTGTGCTCTACCTCAGTCTGCACTCTTCTGGACACAGGTCTTTGATGGTATTCCTCAGATCTCATCGGCATTGATGATTTTACCTCCACATCTGCTGCCCACCCCTGGGGAGTATCACAAGGCTCTATTTTTGGACTACTCTTATTGTCTTTCTGCCTGCTCCCACCCGGAGCAATTTTACAAAAACATAACATTTCCCTTCATCTATATGGAATTGACTGTATAGGTTTATTTTCCTCTGAAGCACATTGGCGCATGATTTGACCACTTTTAACTGCCTTATTGGCATCAGGAGATGAATGACAGTAAATTTGTAATATTTTTCCAGATCTAACAGCATCGGTGGGATGGACTGCATCAACCTTTCCTCTGGCCCCATATGAGAAATCCAGGGTCGCAAATTTAAAACAATTTCATGTCAATGCAGTGGTAAAATTAAATAAAATATTTTTTTTTAAAAAATCAAGCCTGCTCTGTCTGCACAAGACCTTGAAAAAGTGCCTATATAACCTCTCAACTTATATTGCAATGCATATCTTCTAGAATTAGCCAAGCTTCCAAAAATGCTGCCAGCTGATTTTTAATTAGAGCAAGCATGCAAGCCAGATCACATTACCCCAATTTCTGTATCTTTTTCCCTTGGCCTGTTTCTTATGTCTTTTGGTTTGGTCAGCGTAGTTGTTTTTAAGGTATATTGGTACAGTAATACATAAAAATAAAAAAAATTATAATATATTTATTAATAATAATTAAGGCTGTCAAAAATAATGCGTTAACGGTAGTAACTAATTTATGTAATTAACTGAGTTAATATTTTTAACACGTGCGAAACATCTGTCATTAATGATGGCGAGACATGGAAGTGTCTACAGGCAAGATGAAAAAATTAGTTGACCGGCTCTATGTATAGATTCAAGGGTGTCAAAGGATCCTAAATCTCCTACACAGTATCTTAAAGCAATAACGCATGTGCGGAATTACAAGCCCCTTACATCCATCATTTCTCTAATATGACGGTGGGACAAGGAGAGGACCCTTCTCAAACACAGTAGTTGGCTGGTGGTAAACAGGGTTTACACTTCTGCTATGCAGGGGCGAATCTAAAGAAGTTTTGATGGGGGTCAGGCAGGAACACTGATCAGGATAAGAGGGGCACAAATGAGACCTTTTTTTTAGGTCTAGATACAATGAAATATTGAACTGATTATTGCAATTAAAGTAATCATCCAATGTAAAAAAGTGAAGAAAAACATGTAAAACAAAACGGGCAATGATCTATTTTATCAACAGGTGTTTACTTTGGGTGATGCTGCTGTAGGACTTTTATCACTGCTGGAAAAGGTGTTTTTGCCTTTTTTTTATTGAAAACAAAAAATCCACAACGGTCACTGGAATAACTCAACACCCAGCCCTAGAACATAACCGCGTTTCTTCCATGTTTCACAGTACAGTGTTCTTTTCTTGGTGTACTTCATTTTTGTGTCTGTGTACATAGAACTGATGAGCTTTGCCCAAAAGCCCAAAAGTTTTGTATCATTTGTCCAAAAGACTATCTCCCAGATACTTTGTGGCTTGTCAATTTGCATCATAGCAAACTCCAGTCCAACATTTTTATGATTTTCTTTTAACAGTGGTGTCCTCCTTGGTTGTTTTCCATGAAGTCCACTTTGGTTCAAACAGCGACAGATAATGCAATCAGACATTGGTGTACCTTGACCCTGGAGTTCACTTTTTATATCTTTGGAGGTTGTTGTGGGCTTTTTGGTTACCATTCCTATTCTCCGCCTCTTCAATTCTTCATGAATTTTCTTCTTGCATCCACATCCCGGAAAGAGACAGTCTTGTGGACCTTAAACTTCAAAATAATATGTGCAACTGTAGTCACAGAAGCATCAAGCTGCTTGCAGATGTTCTTACAGCCTTTATCTTTAACATGCTGGTCTATGGTTATCTTGTACACATCATGTCACCAAACAGCACAGTGACTACTTGTCAGCTTTTAAATGGGCAGACTGTCTGATTACAAGTTTAAAGACACCTGTGATGCTAATCAAAAGACACACTTTAAACATGTCCCTGTGGTCAAAATATTTTCAATATTTTCTGGGGATGTCACCCTTTTGGTCCAGGCCTGTTTTATTGTTTTTTGTTAAAATGATTCTGTTCAGCAAAAATTCAAACGCAATGCCTGATTTTTATTGGTTAATTTTCAGGTAAATCTGATCAGTTTCCAGTTATTCCAGTGATCATCGTGGGTTTTTCTTTCAATCATCCTGATGATTTGGGGTTGGCTACTTGTTTTCATTTCTTTTATTTTTGGTTGAAAATGCTTTCACCCACTATCTCATATAGCCTTCTGTTTGTGCACATTATTTGAATAATATATTCCTCCCCAGCTGCACCACTTCAGTAACCTGACTTCTCATGCACACACACACACACAGACACGATGGAACTACCAAACTAATTGATCCACAGCAGCCACCTGCAGCTTCTCTTCTATGTTTTGTCTTTCCCTGCAGTTAGACAAATGTGCCATCCAACAGCGCATCTTTGTGAGATTTGTGTTTGATAGTGTTTTAATGCAAGTGCTGACACAAGAACGCGTGTCAAACATCATCCCTTGAGACCTGCCAGCATTCATTCTAGGTACTCCTGTATTCATGCTTGTGTCCCTCCACGCACCTGTAGCTACAAATAGCATAGGTTCTTAAAAATGTACTATCAATGTTAAACTTGCACGCATTACTTGTATTTAAAAATACTGACAGGTTCTGAGAATTATAAAGAGGAAGTATGGTTTTCCTAAAAGCATTCCCCAGCATTAAGCTCATTAGGCATTTATTCCCATTGTTGAACTGCTAAATGAACCCCATACATCATGCAATATGCCAACAGACTTGCCTAGAAAGCACTTTAAATCTGTTTACTGAAAAACAAGTTAGCAGCAAATTAGAGACTAAGCTAGAAAATCTTTCAAAACCATTGGAGCATGTATGCTTTGGTTATGAAATAAGTGTATGATACAAGGATACTTCGTTGAAACAAAATAAGGATGACAAATGTTCCTGGCAGTGGAAATAAAACAGTGCATCCTCACATGTATCAAGCATGTACAACAATATACACAACTGAATGGAAAGTGTGTTTTCCTGGATTATTGTGGGGGCTGGGACTCCTTTATTATTACATTATGAGAGCATGATATGTTGTAAGTCATGGGTTTGAGCATGTAACCCCTCACAACATATCAGCAGCACTGGTTGAAAGCACTTTGTTTATAAGTTTAAAAGAAAAGCCATCTCAGAGTACTTCCCAGATGGATCATAACATTATGATGTGTCACTGAAGCCAATTAAATGCACTAGTATTATTGTACATTTGAGGTTTTTCTGATGGGGGTTCTGTTTTTTTCTGACATAACTGCTGTAAGGCAGTATATAGAAATATATAGGATGAATAATGTCGGTGTTTTAGAAAATTATAAGTCTCTTTTCCCCTTTCCATCTGCATCAGTTCCTTTCCCATGTTTAAAGTGTGAATAAAGAAAAATCATTAAAAACAATAACGCCTACACTTTTATTGAGCTGTGTTATATAATGCAGTGACTTAAGCTGAATCAATAATCCTGGTATGACTTGATCACTTATTTTCTTCCCTGTATGGGTGCCATCTCCTTTAACATGTGTCTCTACTATTTGATATGAGCTTGTAATACCTCAGCATGCCAGTCAAAGGTTATGATGTTTACCTAAAATTTGTGTTTTAGTGGGAACTGACAAGCCATTAAAAGATCAATTTAACTGCCCACAACTACGCTTTCATGCTTGCTTTTTGTTTGTGTCACCTGTGCGCCTGTAGATAAGAGTTATTGTTGCAATTATGGTTTAAGTAGTCCTTTCAGCTGTCAGGTCCCTGGAGGGCTCCTGTACTCTGGGTCAGAGGGCAGGATACCATTAAACCTTTTGCTTTGCTGTTTGTGCCACAAAGTCACTGGTACAGAAAAAGATTCAAGGATAAAAGCCCAAGTCCTGTCCTTCACAAGTTTGATGTATTACACTTAATGCAGTGTAGCGTGGCGGTGTCTCCATAATTTGTGAAACAGCCAGAATTCTAACTTTGACCCAATATTGGTACCAGCATCAGGCGCAATCACAAATTTGATACTGGCAAGTCTGTGTCTACATTCAATGCTGTTACTTATCACCTAATGATGTTTTGTACTGGAAGTTTCAGCAAACAGGGAAAATGCTCTTGCATAGCTTTTTTTTTTTTTTTTTTTCCGATTAGAAAAATTATTCAACCAGCAGTTCCACTCATACACAATTATTATCTTTCACACATAAATTGATTTGTCAGAGTTTAGAGATACTGGACAGGTAGAGGTGGAGCGTGCCAACAAGAGCCTAATAAAGAGTGAGCAGTTTACAAGATCAGCAAGTCCTTCATGGCAAGTTTTCATTATATGAAAAAAGAAAACTCGTGCAAGAGGAAAAGACTCCAAGAAACAGAAGTTGCATTGCATTATTAGCAAGTAAGTAAGTAAATGTTTATTTATATAGCACCTTTCAAGATAAAATTACAAAGTGCTTAACAATAAGATAAAACACTAAACAACAGTAATACAGAGAGAATAAAAACAAATAAAACTAAGTAAAAAAACTAAGTAAAAGCAAGTTTTAAAAGATGTGTTTTTAGCTGCTTTTTAAAAGAGATCATGGAGTCCACAGATCTCAGGCTTAGAGGAAGGGAGTTCCAGAGGACAGGGGCCACTGCTGCAAAGGCTCTGTCACCCTTAGTTTTCAGCCATGTTGGTTTAACAACCAGCAGATCTTGATGACTCGATCTCAGGGACCTGCTGGGCACGTAGAGCTGTAGGAGATCCCTGATGTATTCAGGTGCCTGGTCATGTAGGGCTTGATAGGTAAAAACCAGAATTTTAAAAGGCACCCTGTAATAAATGGGCAGCCAGTGCAGCTGGATTAGTAGAGGAGTGACATGGGTGAATTTGGGGAATTTAGTTATCAGCCTTGCAGCAGCGTTCTGAACCAACTGGAGACGGTCAAGCGATTTTTTGTTTAAACATGTGAAGAGGGAATTACAGTAATCCAGTCTGGATGAGATGAAGGCATGAACGATCATCTCCATCTCAAATGATGAAACAAACTGGACTCATAAGGGCAAGTGGGCCGAGACTCTGAGCTACCTCAGGAAAAAATCTGTCTTTTTTCATCATTAAGTTGAAGAAAGTTATCAATCATCCAGCTCCTGACAGCATCCAAACACCCAAGCAAGATCTGAATCGACTGGGATTCTACTTCGACTAGCAACTGTGGGAAAAAAAAAACAAAACTGAAGCACTCCAATGCTTTAAGACGAGCGATAAAGAACACTACATAAATTACATATTTATTTTTGATCATTCTGAAAAAAATCAACCACTGTATGCTGTGGAAAGTTTCGTATTTTGCAGCCAATTGGAAAACTGTAATAAGGTTATTTAACATCCAGGGTGTGCACACTGTTATGGCTGCCTGTCATTTCTCTAATGACTCTCTCATTTTGCATGTAAATGCCCGTGTGCCATTACCCACTGGAGATTAGCTATGCTCAACACACCTTGTTTCCTGTCTGCTGAGCATTGGCCCCACACCTTTGCCTTCTACCAGCTGATTGGCCTGGCAATTATCCAATCAGCAACATTGCAGCTACACTCTGAGGAAATAAAAGCGAGCTGCAGCTGTGGACTCGTCAGCAACTGTTTTCACAGACAGTCTGCCCTTGGTCTGCTGAACTTTGGTGATTCCAACTTTGTGCGTTGAGTGGTGGTTTTTATATAGCAGGATTAGTGTGTTTTGCTTTTGTGTTCTTCATTTTGTACATAGCTTACTTCCTCATCCTTGGTGTTTGGTAAGACAAAGCCATTTTGGCTTCTCTTTTTGTTGTATTTTGTTTTATAATTAAATGTTAGAACGTGTTAGGCTAGATTTTAGGTTTGTGTTTTGTATATAGTAATTTGGTTGAATTTAGATATTGGAGCTGCTTCACATTGTAGATTAGTAGGCCAGTTTTTCATTCACCCTTGTGGTTATTCTCGGTTTTGCTTTTTTTCTGGATTATTGACTTTAGAGAATAGCTATTATATTGGGTTTTTGATTTAAGCTGCTTCGCTACCCCCAACACATTACTCACCACTGTTGTTTTTTATATGGTTCCTCATTTCCACTTGCCACAATAAAAATCTGTTAACTCCAAGTTTTACATTTGTCCTCGGTTCTCATTTTTTGTTACGCCTTTCATACCCCTCTATTAGGTCGTAACACACACAGTTGGAACTAAATGCACTAGAAGCTGCAGATAACCTCAATAAATGTAAAGATTTTACATTTATATTTAGTCTTTCTAATATCTAGCTTTAATGCAGAGCTGTGTGCAGAACATATCTCTCACACAAACATACCACCCCCTCTTCCTATTTGCACATGCCCAGAAAGAAAGTTCATTAAATAAGACTGTTAACCGCTGCCTCACAAAATTCAGGTACCAGAAAGGACCACAACTCAAAAAATATGAAGTGGCACATTTTTACTGTAAGCTTGAAATAAAACACTAGCATATCCATTTGATAAACACAGGCATATTTCAGTCAGGATCGGTGAAAAGATGTTTGTAGAGAAACACAGAACAATCCTGCACATTTCATGTGAAGGTTTACACTCGTTGAAAACACAGCAATGTTTACAAGAAAACTCTAAAAGTCCTTGAAGGGCCTGGCCAGGGTCTGGACTTGAGGTCAGGGGAGCATCTTTGGAAAGACTTGATAGAATCAACAAGCTTAAATGCTTCCTATCCACAAATGCTGAAATTGAATGTTTGATGAATGAAAACCTGCACAGAAAAGTGTGAAAAAAAACTTTCCATAATACATAAATATATAAATCACTGTAAAATGTGATCACCTCTTATTTCATGTACTATGCACAAGTTGATGACATAAAACCCCCGAATGCGTGTTGTGGTGCTGATTAAACTATTAATTTTTTCAAGAATCTAACAGTCTGTTCCCAAGGCAGCCCTTGTGTCTTCACAAAGAAAACGCACAAACACACTCTGACATTTTAACATTTGTTTCAAGATTCAAACAGCAGTGCAGCAGATGGTGAGACATTCTACTCATCTATTTCTTGTGCTCTCAACCATCACTAAATGGCCATTCAAGCAAGCCCACCGACAGGTTAACACAGTTAAATAGAAAGTAAAATGTTTTTGCAACTGATTTTAATTAAATAAAACTTTCAAGTTGGATTGCAAAAAATAACTGATTTGCTTTAAGTAAAACAGATAAAAAGTCAAGTTTGGTTCAAATTTTTTGTCCATAATGTGGTTTTAATTTGATCAAATTAAGCCTGATAGGTGTTACCTCCACCCAAAAATAGCAAAACAAGTTTTTAAGAAAATGATAAAATCATTCACTTCAGTTTAACTTCAATCACAGATGGTAGCTGCACTCAAACACAAAGTAGTTGTGTTCCACGCAACAGGTGCATACCTAAAAAACAGCTGCAACCTTACAAATAAAAATTAACCCACCTGTTTATTAAAGACATCACCAGAGTTCCTCCATTAAAAAGAAAAATTCTCCCAACACATCACTCCTGCAGGCAGGGATAGCGCAGGCAGGAGTCCTGGAGGATCGGCTTGTTATCTGTACCATATGGTCTCGAGGGAAGCGCCATCACTTTATTTTTAGGGAATGAATACACTTGCAAACTGTCATGCTCCGTGGTTCGGAGCCGGTTTTTCCCAGCTACCCTGAAGGCATCTTCCCCGCACGCTGGCTTGATTACTGATGCGCTCCACCTGCGCTGAGCACTTTATATACCTGCCTGTTTCATCTCTCAGTTGCCAGATCGTCTTGGTTCTACCCTGTACGCTTCTAGCCCTTATTTCTCAGCCTGTTTGCCCGTCTGTTGTTGACCCGTTTGCCTTGGATTTGGATTCTGCCTCAGCCTGCCCCTGTCTGGTACTCTGCCTGTCTCTGTTTGGATCTCCTGGCTCTGGACCTCTGGAATCGATTATTGGACTTGGATTACGGATTACGGACTACTCCCCCTAACCCCCACGAGGATTCTCGTTTCCCACTCTGTCAGCCTGGCCGGCAGTTCAACCTATCCAGATACTAACCCCTCTTTTGCTCAGCAGCTTCTCCTACAGCACGCAGCAGATTTCCCCCCCGGATTCCCGTGGCTCTGAGCTTGAGGATTCCTCCCTCTCCCGCTGGATCTAACTCTGCTGGTACGTCAGCCACACCATTACGCACTGTAACCTGCCGCCCCCTGCTTACTAACATCTGTTTCCATATTCACAGAAGCCTGAACTTAGAAGACCCGGATTGCACATTCCTTACATTGTAAACAAATAAAAGTTTGTACCCATCCCTGGAATTCTGAGTCATCTTGAGTCCAAACCTAGTAGCATCATGACAGAACGATCTGGCCAATCAATGGACTCCTCAGAACCCAGGGATTGGCGAACTAAAGTTGAAAGTGCTATCTGTCAACAGGAAGCTGGATTAAACGAACTCATTGTACAGGTCAAGTCTCTGGCTAAAAGCATCTCCCAGCTGACCCCGTCCGCTCCTGTTGAAACCCGTCCCCCTGTACGTTCCCCTACAGTTGTCCCGGGCTTCGAGCCCCGCGTGGCGCCACCAGAAAGGTATTCTGGAGATCCAGGTCAGTGCCGGGCCTTTTTGACACAGTGTGCACTACAGTTCGAATTACAACCTTCTTCATTCCCCACAGAAAGAGCCAAGGTGGCTTTTGTCCTGTCCCTCTTGTCAGGAAGAGCCAGGTTATGGGGAACCGCGGAATGGGAACGGAATTCACCTGTCATTAGCACTTTTTCGAGCTTCTCGGAGGAGCTACGCCGGGTCTTTGATCCCATTCGCCCAGAACGGGAAGCATCCAGAAGCCTGTTCTCCCTCAGTCAGGCGAACCGGACAGTGACAGACTACGCCATCGATTTTAGGACCCTGGCGGCTGACAGTTCTTGGAACGCGTCAGCCCTCTTTGACGCATTTTACAATGGTCTTTCCGAGCGAATAAAGGAAGAGCTCGCCGCCAGGGACCCGCCTAAAGATATTAATGCCCTAATTGATCTCTCCATCCGCATTGACCAACGTCTCCGTGAGAGGAGGAGAGAAAGAGGAGGGATCCGGGACCTTAACCACCTACCTGCTCTTCCCAGATCTTCTCCTCCACCTCTCTTCAAAGAGTCCATTCCGTCTCCGACCTCTGACACAGAACCCATGCAACTTGGTCGGTCCAAACTGTCCCAAGCCGAAAGAGACCGGAGGTTAACCCACAGACTCTGTCTCTACTGTGGTCAATCAGGTCACATAGTTCGCGCATGCCCAGTAAAAGAAGGGGCTCGGCGGGGGTCGGGAGAACCCTGCTGAGCCGTACACTCCTCAACCCATCCGTCTCCCGACCCATTTTCCACATTCAAGTGACCGCAGCGGGACTGGACCATGAACTTTCTGTATTTATAGACTCCGGCTCAGACTCAGAGTTTATTGACAAGAATTTGGCTGAACAGCTAGGTCTCCGTTTTTCTGCTTTGCCAAACCCTGTTCAGGTCCGAGCTCTGGATGACCATCTCCTGCACCAGGTCACCGTGAGAACTGAGCCCGTGCCGGTTGTCATAGATAAGTGTCATCATGAGACACTCAGCTTTTTAGTTATTGACTCCCCTCAGATTCTGGTCATATTTGGTATCACCTGGTTACAGCTTCACAATCCTCAGATAGATTGGCAGAACGGCAAAATCATAAACTGGAGCACGAACTGTCTTACCACCTGTCTCCGCTCATTTCCACCTGTTAGCCCCAGGGTAGAAAACACAGAGACCGATTACCCCTGCCTTTCACAGGTACCAGACCTTTATCATGACCTAAAAGAGGTTTTCAGCAAAAGCAGAGCCACTTCCTTACCTCCTCACCGCCCTTATGATTGCGCCATTGATCTCCTGCCTGGCACCACTCCTCCCAGAGGCCGTCTATATTCCCTGTCGGCCCCCGAAAAGAGAGCCATGGAACAGTACATCTCCGAGTCATTATCAGCCAAACTCATTCGTCCTTCCTCCTCTCCTGCCGGAGCAGGTTTCTTCTTCGTGGATAAAAAGGACGGCTCACTGCGACCATGCATTGATTATCGGGGACTAAATGACATCACCGTGAAGAACCGTTACCCTCTGCCCCTCATGTCCTCCGCACTGGATCTCTTGCTGCAGGCATCCATTTTCACTAAGCTGGATCTACGAAATGCATATCATCTAGTCCGCATCCGCGAGGGGGACGAATGGAAAACGGCATTCAACACGCCAGATGGTCATTATGAATATCAGGTCATGCCATTTGGTTTAACCAACGCCCCTGCTGTGTTTCAGGCGCTGGTTAATGATGTGTTACGTGACATGCTTAATAAATTTGTGTTTATTTAGATGACATCCTCATCTTCTCCCAGAATCTCGAGGAACACGTCCTCCACGTCCGCACGGTCTTGCAACGCCTCCTACAGCATCAGTTATTTGTGAAAGCAGAGAAGTGTGACTTTCATTGCCCGTCAGTGTCGTTCCTGGGAAGCATCATCTCGGCAGGAGGCGTGGAGATGGATCCCTCCAAGATCTCCGCTGTGCGTGAATGGCCCACGCCTGTTAACCCGCAAGCAGCTCCAGAGGTTCCTGGGGTTTGCTAATTTTTATCGTAGGTTCATCAAAGATTACAGTGTCATAGCTTCCCCTCTTCACCAGTTGACGTCCGTCAAAAATCTGTATGTCTGGAATAAAAGAGCCGAAGCAGCCTTCACCCACCTCAAGAGAGAATTTACCACAGCTCCCATTCTGCGCACCCCTGATCCATCTCGCCAGTTCGTGGTGGAGGTTGACGCCTCCGACTCCGGTGTGGGGGCTGTCCTCTCTCAGCGGAGTCCTGATGATGCTAAAATGCACCCCTGCGCTTACTATTCTAAGACCCTGACCCAGGCCGAACGTAATTATGATGTTGGAAACCGGGAACTGTTGGCTGTCAAGCTCGCGCTACAGGAATGGCGACACTGGCTGGAGGGCGCCGCCGAACCGTTCCTTGTCTGGACTGATCACAAGAACTTGGAATATCTACGGACTGCTAAAAGACTTTCACCTCGTCAGGCCCGTTGGGCCTTATTCTTCAACAGGTTTGACTTCACTCTTGCTTACCGACCTGGAGTCAAAAACATTAAACCTGATGCTCTCTCCCGGCACGCTGTTTCTCCGGAGGAAGACGCAGATGAAGCCGGGGATTTCATCCTCCCTGCCCATGTTCGTCTGGGAGTCACTCGGTTACAACTGGAGGATGAGGTCGATCGGGCTCAGGCTGGCGCAGTCATCCCGGATGGCTGTCCTGCGGGTCTGTTATTCGTGCCTCCTGGTCTGCGCTCCAAGGTTTTGGTGTTCTGCCACTCTTCCCGCCTGGCATGTCATCCTGGAGCTACGCGCACTCACCATCTGTTGTCCCAGAGGTTTTGGTGGCCCTCCTGTCGACGGGATGTTCAGGAATTCGTGGCTGGTTGTCCTGTCTGCGCCCGATCCAAGTCCTCTCGACAGCGTCCTGCTGGTCTTCTGCGCCCTCTGCCCATACCACATCGCCCCTGGTCCCACATTGCTATGGATTTTGTTACTGGCCTCCCTCCATCAGGTGGCATGACGGTTATCCTGACTATCGTTGACCGGTTCTCCAAGATGGCCCACTTCATCGCCCTCCCTAAGCTGCCCACAGCCAAGCAGACGGCGGACCTCCTGACTGACCATGTTTTCCGGCTCCATGGCATCCCGGTGGATGTTGTTTCTGACCGGGGTCCCCAGTTCGTCTCGAAGTTCTGGGCCGAATTCTGCCGTCTGCTGGGGATCCAGGTCAGTCTCTCATCTGGTTTTCATCCCCAGTCTGATGGTCAGTCTGAGAGGGCGAATCAAACATTGGAAACCTGTCTCCGCTGTCTGTGCTCCGAAAACCCCTCTGCCTGGTCCCGCAACCTGTCCTGGGTGGAGTATGCACACAACACTTTGCCCTCCTCAGCCACAGGGCTGTCTCCCTTCCAAGTGGTCAATGGGTTTCAACCTCCGCTGTTTTCCCCTCAGGAAGAAGAAGTGCGGGTTCCTTCGGCGCATGCGGCGGTCCGCCGCTGTCACCGGCTCTGGCGGCGCGCTCGTGCTGCGCTTCTGGAGACGTCTCAGCGCTACCAGACGGCGGCCAACCGCCTGCGCCGGGCCGCCCCGTCCTACCGGGTGGGTCAACGGGTTTGGCTGGCCACCAAGGATCTTCCGCTACACCTGGAATGTCGGAAGCTGGCTCCCAGGTTCGTGGGGCCGTTTCCCATTGCGAAGGTCATCAACCCTGCGGCTGTGCGTCTTCGTCTCCCGCGGACCATGAGGGTTCACCCTACGTTCCATGTTTCCCGGGTCAAGCCTGTCCTCTCCTGTCCGTTGGTTAACACAGTTAAATAGAAAGTAAAATGTTTTTGCAACTGATTTTAATTAAATAAAACTTTCAAGTTGGATTGCAAAAAATAACTGATTTGCTTTAAGTAAAACAGATAAAAAGTCAAGTTTGGTTCAAATTTTTTGTCCATAATGTGGTTTTAATTTGATCAAATTAAGCCTGATAGGTGTTACCTCCACCCAAAAATAGCAAAACAAGTTTTTAAGAAAATGATAAAATCATTCACTTCAGTTTAACTTCAATCACAGATGGTAGCTGCACTCAAACACAAAGTAGTTGTGTTCCACGCAACAGGTGCATACCTAAAAAACAGCTGCAACCTTACAAATAAAAATTAACCCACCTGTTTATTAAAGACATCACCAGAGTTCCTCCATTAAAAAGAAAAATTCTCCCAACACATCACTCCTGCAGGCAGGGATAGCGCAGGCAGGAGTCCTGGAGGATCGGCTTGTTATCTGTACCATATGGTCTCGAGGGAAGCGCCATCACTTTATTTTTAGGGAATGAATACACTTGCAAACTGTCATGCTCCGTGGTTCGGAGCCGGTTTTTCCCAGCTACCCTGAAGGCATCTTCCCCGCACGCTGGCTTGATTACTGATGCGCTCCACCTGCGCTGAGCACTTTATATACCTGCCTGTTTCATCTCTCAGTTGCCAGATCGTCTTGGTTCTACCCTGTACGCTTCTAGCCCTTATTTCTCAGCCTGTTTGCCCGTCTGTTGTTGACCCGTTTGCCTTGGATTTGGATTCTGCCTCAGCCTGCCCCTGTCTGGTACTCTGCCTGTCTCTGTTTGGATCTCCTGGCTCTGGACCTCTGGAATCGATTATTGGACTTGGATTACGGATTACGGACTACTCCCCCTAACCCCCACGAGGATTCTCGTTTCCCACTCTGTCAGCCTGGCCGGCAGTTCAACCTATCCAGATACTAACCCCTCTTTTGCTCAGCAGCTTCTCCTACAGCACGCAGCAGATTTCCCCCCCGGATTCCCGTGGCTCTGAGCTTGAGGATTCCTCCCTCTCCCGCTGGATCTAACTCTGCTGGTACGTCAGCCACACCATTACGCACTGTAACCTGCCGCCCCCTGCTTACTAACATCTGTCTCCATATTCACAGAAGCCTGAACTTAGAAGACCCGGATTGCACATTCCTTACATTGTAAACAAATAAAAGTTTGTACCCATCCCTGGAATTCTGAGTCATCTTGAGTCCAAACCTAGTAGCATCATGACACAAACACCTGCTGAGAGGAAGCAATTCCTTTCCCCAATACCCCCTGTGTCTTCCATCCACTCACCAACTAACTTGCATGCACACAAATGTTTACTTTAATCACCTCTTAGATCTACTTTAAGTTTTTTTTACAGATCTGGCACACCGTGTTATATACTGCTGAATGACTAAGACCACTGCACTGCTTGTGACGTCCTCAGTTGTCTTGTCACTCCAAACCTTGTGTGTGACTCACTGGTGGCTGCATTAGCATGCACGTAATTTCCTGGACTCTGTGAATACTAATTCTTATAGTTCCCCTTTGTGCATACGCCAAGTCCGTGTGCATGTGGAGGATGTGTTTAAGTGTGCCAGCATGCATGAAAGTCTGACAATGTAATTGAGTTATGTGGGCTGGCATGAATATAGAAACACCCTTTGAAGGAGTGTGTATGCATGTGTGTACACATGAGTATTCAAGAGCATTTGAATGCGGCTAGCAGTCTGCTATTATGCTGTTAATGTGTCCATCTGAGTAACAGGCGGCTGTGTGCACACAGACTTAATACACTAATGCAGTGTTGGCTAATAGAAAGAACTACCGCTGAAATCACACTCTTTCAACAGCATATTAATATAATGGGATGAGTGGAAGGAGGGAGGAGGAAAGAAGGATGGGGAAAATAAAGGGTGGATGGATGGATGATAATATAATCGGCAGGTGGGAGTAAACTGAGGCAAAAAGAGGGGAAGTGTGGAGTAGGAAAGAGTGGAATAAACAAAATGAGTGATCTGGAAGTGAAAAGAGAATCTGAGGGAGGATGGATGGATCAATATGAAATATTTATGATGGGATAGAAGGAAAGGAAGCAATGATTAGAGAGATAAATGGAAATGAAACAGGGTTGAATAGAATTAGGGAGGTTTCAAATCACAGCTCATGAATTTGATTATAATGACATGATAAACAAAAAAAGTTAACTTTGGCTATCAATGTGATCCTTAGCCAACTGGCTGTTTGGGGAAAATAAATCAACTTAACTTGGCATGTATTCATAGAAGCAATAAAGTATTTGATTCCTAAGTAAAAAACATGTAAAAAAATGAGAAAAATTAAGATTTTAAGCTAATTGTTGGCTCATTAGTGGCAGCTCGACTAAGAAACTCAAAGTAAGGACCATTATTAAGATTCAAAGCTTGCAAGTGTTTTTCTAAATTTGACATTCTATCAGAATATATTGCAATACTTAAAGTAGCACTACATAACTTAAAAATATGTACTTCTGACTTGATTTGATATTACAGTGTTATTTATTATGTAAATAACTGGAGTCTTGGTTTCCAAGCAGCATCCCAAGGCTAAACAGCACTTTACAACTTAGTTTTTCCAGTTTGGAACATCAGTTTACAGCCAAGTTTCACTTTACACACCACACCACACACCACCAACAGAATATCAACACTGGCCGTTTTGAATGTGCACCGTGACTGATACAGTAGAGAAACATTAGAGCACATTATTGGAGTAGCACTGGAAAAGAAAGAGCGAAAAGGTGAGGGTAAGAGATAATAAAAAATATTCAACTTAAACTGATTTTACTCAAAATCTCAAAGTACAAGTGGGATGCAAGGTGGACTCTGAATTAGCCATTGTTGGGGGTTCACAGTGAAAATCTGACAAAGTTCAGTGGTGCTTCAATAAGAAGTTAGATATAAAGGCAGAACAAACCCTACTGTAGACATTTTCTGTTTGTATTTTGGGTTTTTTAGGACGTTAGTCAGCAAACAAACTTTTTGTTAGCAGCTTCTCATGACAATTGCAGCACTGGCCCCTAATTCACTCACAGTCAATCAACAATTGACTTATTTTTATTCAGCTGAGAAAAATCCTTTTCTTCCCCTCGTTTTCTTAATCCTTCGGTGAGGATTTTGAAGTCTAAAATTTTTTCTTTACATGCTCTTTTTTCTGCCTTTGATGAGTCACTTTCTTCTTACAAAATTACACTATGTCAATACCTGACCTTCTGCTTTTAATTCTTCCTAACGTCACTATTAAGAAGTTAAAAAATAATGCTGGCTCTGTGTTGGGAACGTCTCTGGAGCCAAGAGAGCTGATTGTGACTGGACAGCATAGATATTAAGGCAGGGACTTCAGACAGAGGCTTCTTCAACTTTGCTGCAACAAAAACCATTACATTCCTTCTCATAGCGATATCATGATGCAGTTACCATTTATGGCTAATATTTTTTAATTATATTGTTCATTTGATTTTCCTTGTTTGTTACTGCTTGAAAATTATTCCATTAATTTAATTTGTACTGTAACAATATAATTTCTCTTTGGGATTAAGTACTCAATTAAATTTACAGGAGACACAACTTATCCCTTTGCTTGCTTTGTATTTTCATTATACCTTCTATTCATAGATCTTCCTTAATGATTTGCCTTCCTTCCATATTTTCTTTTCATTTGTTTTTATCTGGCAGCCATTTCTTTGGTTAAGATCTGCTATTTGGTGTTGCAACCATCACGTGTTTCAGAAATTAGTTAGTCCAGTATCATAAAGTATTTAGTAGTAATGCAAATACAAAATTGGTTAATAGATTTTTACTTTAAATAGCTTGTGTGGCTTTACTTTTATTAAAGTATGTCCAGAAGCAGCATGGTGGTGTATGGTCATTAGTGGGCATTATAGGTCAAATGTAAAATTCCTGCAAAAAAAAAAAAACAAAAAAAAAAAACAACAGTGACAGTTTAGCACCAAATAAAAGAAATGCATACTTTTTATATATATATATTTGCTTTTTCTTACCATCTGATTTGCAGCAATAACTGCCTCTGTGCCACCCCCAACCTCATCCATCTTCATCCTTTTCATTTGTACTCCCTCGCTCCCTCATTGCCGCTCCTCACCTCAATTTCCCTTTTCACTTATTTACACCTCTGTCCAAACACCCCTGCAGATGTCCTGTTCTTTCTCCCCTCACAGCTCCGAACCCCACCAGCTGTGCCTTTATCCACTCAGACTGCAAGCCAGGGAGCTTTGATCACTTGACTTTAAACACGAGCAAACAAAACTGCTGTCCTACAACAATAAGCAGGTGGGGATCAGGCATGATTAAAAGTGAAGCTGATATTTGTGAAGTTCACAGAACTTATTCACACAGATGTCACATACTCTTTCTTTACACTTAGTCCTAAAAAACACAGCTGAGGATTGTTGTAAGAAATTGCATGGCTTCCCCGAGGGTCTACCTCCTGTCCTGCTTTCTTTTCATTTCTCATTGTGATGTCCTATTTTCTCTGTGTCATTCTCACCAATTCTCACCCTCCGTTCGAATCTCCCATAACAATCTCCCATGCTGTTTCACACATTTCTGTTGCTCTGCTCAGCTGTGCTGCTCGCTGTCACTCAATACCACTTTGCTTCAGTTGCTCAATAGTTCTGAAGTTGCAAGTTACTTTAGTTCGTGTCCTGTTAAATGTGTCTTTATAACTTAAGGGAAACATTTATTGTTGTCCTACCCAGTCTCTCTCAGTTGTACTTCTGCTCTCACACTTATCCCATTTCTCTTGATAAGAAGTTTGCCTTGAAGTGACATGTGATCCAACACTGAAGTAATTGTCTGGAGAAGCAGACTGTGACAGCCAACAAGCATTAGTCAGGTGACAATGGTCCATGTTCAGCATTCATCCATCAGCTGCAGGCTTTAGCTGTTCTTTTATTTAATATTGCTTTTAAACTTCTGCTTTGTGACTTTTTTTGTGATTGTGTGGCAGTACGTGTGTGCTATAAAAGCAGCAACTACTTTAGCCTATGTGTATTTTTACTCATCGCCCCAAACACACCGTCTGGAGTTTACGTATTTCCCTGCACAGATCTGCAAAAGGAAGGTTTGCCAGAAGGGTGGATAAACAACGTAGAGGAACATGCTAACAAACTATGAGCTATTTCTACACTTTAATTCAACACTACAAGAGTTTCCAATCTTAAAAGTTTGTGCTTCTAACTCATTTTGACACAGCAACATTTCTAGGGCCATTATTAACCTACAGCATCCCAGGCTGAGAAAATAAATGTCATAACTTTTGTGTTCCGGCCCAGATTATCACGTGTAGGTCACAGGTTACATGTTAGCAACTGGATATATATGAACAAACTGGTTGCTTTGGACACGCACCTTGGCTAATTCAGCAAAGAAACCCAAGACCACATCGCTGGAGAAAGCGAGGAAAAGAAGGAAGAAAGTGAGACATCAATAGCTAAAAAAAATAGTCTACATCGGACTGGATTTTACTCGACGGAGAAAAGACACAGGATGAAAGTCAGATGCCAAAGCAGCCTGGTTAGAGGTGCTCAAAGAGTGAAAATCTATGAAAGTTAACACAATACCATTTGAATACTTCTTGCATTACCTCTAACTTATATCTTTTGGGTTTAGTTAGCTATAAGATGTCTTAATTTTTAGCATAGCGGTATATGTTAAATATGTGCATGCATAACAGACCTGGTTTGAAATGACTTAAAATGAATCAGTCAAATGAATTGCAGGATGAAAAAGTGTTTAGTCTAGTATAACATTTTATAAACTGCACAGCTATTGCATTTAGCTGATTTTATAAAAGACGGGGGGCAAAACCATTGCAAAAACATTTTAACAACGAGCATGTTTTTTTTTTTTATTATTTTCTTCTATTTTTAGTCTTCCTGTACAGTGTTTATTTGGTCAATGTTTTTAATTAAAAGTAATTATTATTTGTAGTTATTTAAGAAATATTAGTTTAGATAACTAGTTTAGTTTTAGATAACTTAATGATGTGGTGATGGTGATGTTTTTAATGTTTAAACATTTTGTTTCATCAAATCAAATTTAATCTTTAAAGCCCTTTTTATACAAAAAGCAGCACAAGCATAATATGAACAATATTTTTGCATATTACAAGCAAAAGCCTTCACACACCCAAGTAAATAACAATCTAAAAACACAAACTTGATCCTACTCTCTCACAGACACATGCTCATCACACTCGTACACACAGAGAAAGCACGCACACACACACGCATACAGACACACGCAGACACACCTCTCTGCACAAACATAAACCTGGAGTTTCTGTCTCTTTACTGAATATAAATATTGAAATTTAAATTAACACCTGGCTTGATGCTGCTTTGAGAATCCCACAAGGTGCCACCCCACCCTCGTCCACAGAAGGTGTTGCTACAAGAATCGTCCAGATCAGCGCAGGCCGTGGTCCACACCACAACCATAGGGGTGCAGTGGAAGGTGTTCTGTTGGTTTGGCATACCTTGTCAGAATAACACACCATAGCCTTATAAAACAGTTTAGATTACTTTATCAGAGCAGCACAGTTATGTATGCCGTTCTGATAGGTGGAATAGACAGAAAGAATACAGTTTATAATGAGATATGCTGTTCTGATAGCTGGTGCTGACAATCAGGTGTCTGGTTGTCGTTCTGAAAAACTAAGTTGCAGCATTACTTGGAGAGAGCCCTAGCACTATTTCCAAATAGTACTGGTGTCAGCAGTATGTGCACTGAAACCTAGAAGTGTGGAGGAGTGTTATGTTCAGCAGTGAGTCCAGATTCTGCCAGTGGCTGCTGGTTCATAGAGTCACAGTGAGGAGAAGATATGAAGAACACTATGCTGATGCTCCATGTTCCCAGGTGCTGTCAATCAGACACCTTACTGTCAACACCTGGGGTAGCAGAATAAATAGCAGAATAAAGTTTTTTTTATTTCTTCTACAGGCAAATATAGTATTGTTCCTACTTCTGATAATGTCATGATTATTCTAATTATTATTAATATTGATCTTCATGATATTCTATAAGTATATTATGAAGTATATATGAGGTAGGGTGTGGCAAGGAGGTGGGATTGAATAAGTGCTGGTTTCTTCCCACTTCCTTTAGACAAAGACTTTTATGTATTTTCCTTTTGGTTTTGTTTTTCTGTTTTTAATCTGTTGTCTTTATGTTAGAAAAAAAATTGTGTGAAATTTGAGAAAATGTTAAAACTGATGAAAATGTAAATGAAAAATAAAGAAAAAGTCATTTTGACATTTAATTGCATTTAGATTTCATTGCATATTGCTTAAATTCAAAATTTGTCCATTTACGTTTTAATATACATCTGTTTATACATTTCAGGTTTGTAGTATATTCCAAAAATAGTTAGGTGAGGCAAGGCTAATAATGACATTTAAAAAAAAGATCAGGATCTAAATTACAACGGGTGATAACAGGTGATGTGAGCAGTGCTCTAGAAAAAGACACATATTGGGTAAAAACGCCTGTATCAAGAATCTGGTGTTTTCACTCAGACACAGCTTAACACATGTCCAGATTCATCCAGGGCATGTTTGGCTTCCAGGGAAGAACGGGGATCTCACCTGCCAATACTAATGTTTTTTACCCAGTTATGCTCCGAAAAAAGGAGTCTTTGAGAAGAAGATATTCGCAGGGGATCTCTCATTTGCAAAACAAATATGTAAAAGCAATGCTTCTCAGAGGAAGTTTAGAGATTTCCATTTTTTCCCTCAACAGTGCACATTAAACAATTCAAGGAATTGGGAGGAATTTCTGCACAAAGTTAAGAAACAGCCAAATCTTTGTAATTATATTATTTATTGTATAAAAGCTAAAATAATTCCAAACACCACTTCTTACCTTATTTGACCTAATGATTTTCCTCTTACAAAGACTTTCTGTTCTTCTTCTTCTTGAGAGTTTACCAGAGGAAGTATTAGGATAAGCTAATACTAGAGCTCTCCTTACTGTGTAATGCATTTGTCTATGTAGGGTATAGTCTGAAGCACCAGAACTGCTTTTTTTCCATCTAGAACTGGCTACCGATATTCAAAGTTTCCCCAATTTCAAACACACATTTAAACATGGAAGAAAAAGTGACAGGGTAATATAGGTTTGTAGCAGTGCCCATGGCAAAGGTAATTTACACTTCTGTGATGGATAAATTATTGCAGAAAAGTACATGAAGATTTTAGAGCAACATATGCTGCCGTAGGACTTTTTTTTTTTTCCAAGGACATGATTTTTTCAATAAGACGATTCAAATAGCACATTCTACACATATTACAAAGGCATGGATGAGGAAAAACAGAATACATATTAATGATATAATGAGCTGAAGTTGACAGGAGAAAACATAAAACATTTTGGATTCATAATATAAAAGTTAAAGTTAATGTAATTTTCATTTCCCACACCATCCCAACTTTTTCTGATATATCTGCAGTGATGTTTTCCATCAGCATACATAACTTGCACAGCCATTAGACAAATGTCAAAGACATAAAACAATGCTTTTCTCCTAAAGCATCTTATAACCCTTCATTGTTTTGTCTTTCCTCCCTCCTGTCATCTTGCCCCTGGACTGATGACTTGGTATTTTTTATTATTTCTGGCTGGCTGTCTCAGTCCATCTGTCAGTCTCTCTCTGAGAAGGACACTAATATGACTTCCACCATAGAATAGAACACTTTCTAACTGACTGGGTTTAGTCTGTCAGGCTGTCTCTTTGTGTGAGAAGGACAGAAAGACAAGATCACTCTAGGACAAGAAACTGTCTGCATTCCCTTTCTCCCTGTCAAATAACTGCAGAACCCATTAAAACTGAGGGTTTTTTTTTTAGTGTGGCAATTGCATGTTCAGGGATAATCAAAATGCTGTTTGTCACTTGGACAGACAAAAGATAATTGCTGCCCTGCAACATAGATACTCACATAATTGAATCATCATTAACAGCACAATCTGCAGCATTCATTTAGGGAAAGCAGCTGCTTAACTGGGCACACAAGCCAGTAAATATAAATCCTCAGGAAATAAACTTGCTTGGCGGTGACTGGAAGGCGTTACGAGGCTGCTGGTCAAGCCCTGCGGCCAGTCAATCATATGAGTGGATTAGTAGCAGCTGGCTTTATTACACAAATGCTATCAAACTTTCTGGAAGGCTTTATTTGCTTTAAATTGATATCTTTTACCCATATGATTTGTCACTACAGCAACAATATGGCCAACTGGAGCACTGTAAGAGAAAGTCTAAGTGTCTGGCCAGTTTATTGTTTTTACTTTGCTGTAAATAAATGGATTTGCTAACAGGCAAATGCTTCAACACAGAAAGGGAAGGTTGTGCTCTGGTTTAGCCCCTGACAAATCATGGTAATGGACATGCAGCATAGGCCAAGATGGACAGTTGTAGTTGTCTCTCTTAGTGCTTGTACATTTTTTGTTAGTCCACCACCAACCAGTAGGCACATCCCCTTCATCTTTTTGGATTGTCAGCTCAATAAGGAAACACCCCCACTTTATCCTGTGGCACAGCAATTTTTCCTTCAACTGTTGCTAAAATCACCCAGATGGTTAAGAAGACCCACATGACCATGACCCTCTCAGATTGACATGACTGAAAAAAAAATGAAAAGAGAAAATTCTCTGCTCCCTTTCTGGTGTTTATGCCTTCTACTTTCGTCTAATCTGATGCTGTCATTGGGTAATACGATTTATCTCCAGTTCCAGCCGTAATTAGTCTATCATAGTGTCCTTCACTCGCTATCACACCAGATATGCAAAAGTCCCATAGCGTCATTTAATGAAATACAGAAAGAAAAATCTGATTTCAAAAAGACAAGTCAGATAAAACACATTCAAAGCCTTAATAAGCCCCATTTCACTTTTGGATGGTCAAGCAAAGGCTAGCAGTGTGGATGATGAAATTGCACTGACTGCAGAAATTGCATGTCTCTTCTTTTGTATTCTATTCCTCTAGCCGGATGTATCAAAGGATCAGAGAAAAGACAGCAACTGTTTCTGTGTGTGTGTGTGTGTGTGTGTGTGTGTCCTGATGGCTTTGAAGCTCCCATTTGGCAGCCTGCTGCATCCACAGTCATACACAGAATACACAGTCATAGTGAAAAGTTTGCGTCCACCTCGGCTATATCCATGTGAACTGGGTTTTCTTTATTTTTTTGACATTAATCCCACTTGGTATCCTCTGGTATGTGATGAAATAATAGCTTTTTATTTTTTCTTTGTCTGCAGTTAGAGAGAGGTGTACATACACTGATAGTTTTTGTTAGCATTACTTTTATATCGCTTAATTTGGGTCACTTATCCAAAGTTTTCTGCCACCTTTGCAAGGTCAAGAAAATGCGATGTGGAGGATGAAACTACACTGATTGCAGAAACTGCATGCCTCACCTTTTGTATTCCATGAGCTACTGGAATTTAGTGTTTAAATAAAAAAAAACTTTGCAATCTATCATACACCCTGACTTCGTGGCTTTTTGGTTATTACTTTAAAAGTTTATATGGAGTCACTTGTGTACCGACAACCAAAAACGTCCAAATATACCAGTCCCCCTGTCAACAAAGCCCTTAACATGATTCTGCCTCCCCTGTGCTTTGTAGAAAGGAACTCCTTCCTTATTTTTTTTTTAAAAACGCAAATGCAGTCTAGGGATCAAAATGTGTCTTATTGAGTAGTATGAACAGCTGTCGTCTCCCATTATGTTTGTAATTTGTAATTAATTTGCTGCCATACAAGAACTAAACTTATACAGGTCCATTTATTTCTTCATCCCATGATGTCAAACAGACACTGACTTTAAAGAGAAAAACTAATGTCTTCTACAAGATAATATAAATCTTCCTACAGGAATATCCCCGATTCCTACCCGATCAGAAGCTTCTAAAATCAGAACGGACTTTTCTGTTAATGTCCAAGCGGTTAAAAGACAGTCAGTTTAGTCTGATTCCACAGATTTTATGATAGAGTTTAAAGAGACATTGTGTAACATTTTCTGTTGTTTACTGACCAAAATCATTGCCTGCATGTAAATATGTGGTATTACTGGTGTATTATGACCTCTGCTAATAATCTGACACATTCTTGCAAGTGGAGAATTTTAGATTTGTTTATACATGTGACAGGTAAGCCTGTAGGGCAGCGCCGTGACGGTCTGCCATCTTGAAACTACAGCCGCCGGCAAGGGACAATTAACACCAACTACGTGTTTTTCCCAGAAGGATTGAAACTGTCAAAATAAAAAATGAATACAGAAATATAAAAATGGCTCAATAAACAAACTGATGTACCAATAAATAACACAACAAAATTAGCAACTCCAAGCAATTCCATTAAGAAACCTGTAAAACATGACACAAATGTGTATTTCTTTTGTCATTTCCAGCTGTTTTAAATTAACTTTGTTAATTTCCCTTTTTATTTACTTTTCTGTGTCATTTTCAGTTTAATTTATTTATTTATTTTATTTATTTATATATTTGGTGGTTTTTTATTCTTTCCTCCTTTATTTTTATGTCTGTATTTATTTTGTGTTACTTTTCTTTTACATTTTCTTTTCCAAGCATATTCATTTCTCTGTTTCCTTTTTACATTTCTGTATGCATTTTTGCCTCATTGTGTAAATAAGGGAGGCGGTCTTTCAAGGCATGTCTTGGGCCAGATGCTCTCCTATTGGTCCATCAAGCCTGAGCTGTTAGTGCAGGGAGAGCTTCCTGCATGGCTGCCTGGCTCTACCAAGTGATTCTGTGGGAAGGAAACAAAGGTTTTAGGTTGGCAGAATTTTTTAAAGAAATTTCTGCCAACCTAAAATTGGTGGAAATTTTTTTATTTTTACAGTTTCAGTCTTCCAAAAGATACAGCAGGAGAAGATTAAATGAGAGAAGCTTACTACGTTAGCAAGTAAGCAGCACCAAGCATATGCAGCAGCAGCACAGGAGCTGTTTTCACCATCGCCAAGAAAGTGAAAAAGGAGATTTAAAAGGCAGTGTGTCCAGACGATACAAAAAGGCCAAATACAAAACGGAAGGAAAAACATCAGGCTAGTTTTCCCAAGGTAGAAGAAGCTCAAGAAGGCGAAAAAATTTTAATGGGATGCTGAAGTTGCCAGCTTTCTCCTTGATGAAGTCAAAGGTACTGTCAAAATTAGCCTAAAGCTAACTTTTTTTATTCAGTTTTGTTAGACATTGTTGCTTGTTACCATAGTGAATACCACAGTAGTTTCTGCCTCGCTGGTACAGAAGTGTATGTTTATGAGGTTTCAGTCACTTTCATATTCACGGTAAATGCCAGCTTTCAGTCACAGTAAAGTCAAACTAAAAGCCGTTAGGAAGGCTTTATGATCTGGCTTTTACTGTGACAAAAAGTGTTGAGGAGGGTTTATTCATCGAGATCTGTTGCCCTGTGAGATTCACTCTTCCGCCTAAACACAGAGGAACCATATCTGACAGTGAATTTCCATCCACCAGATGTTTTCCCCCTGAAGTTGGGGTCGGGTTGCTGGTGTTATGAAGGGGCAAACGGCATTCTCATTGTTGCAATATGTGTTTGAGAAAGTGAGACACTAGAATGCACTATACATTAGAACAATTCCAACGTTAGATGGCAGTCATTCTTACACAATGTCTCTTTAATATGAAATAATCTGTATTTACTTAAAAAAATTACTTTAATTATTTACAAAGCAAATGTCTAAACCCACTAACAAATCTGCAGGTTGGTCAAAATGAGTTTTGATTACTTCAACCAAACAGCGTGCAATCTTGCAAATCCAACTGTATGTGTGCACATATAGAAATTCAGGCACCCACCTAAAACCAAATGTAAAGCTGATGTTTGCACAGGTGCTGGCAGGAAAACAAGAACCCAAGCTGGATTGTTTGAGACAATTTGGTTGATTTGGTGACAATGCTTTTTGTTTTCTTCAATGGAGCGAGGTAGTTTTGGGAAGATGCATTTCAAATGTTATTAAAGTCTGACAAGATTCATTTAATCTCACTCTAAACAGCAGATGGTGCAATGCAGGGATCTCAAACTCGGGTTGTCTTGCAGATGTTTTCCAATCTGTTGGATCAATTTCAGTTGAATCAGGTGTGTTGGAGCAGAAAAGCATCTGAAAATTGCAGGACAGTGGCCCTCAAGGACCAGAGTTTGAGATTCGATGTGTTTTGGTTCATTAAGGAGTTTTAGTTATCTGATTTCACATGGTTTAACCCCCTCTCAAAACACGCACACACATTTCTCTATGCACCGTTTAGATTTGTCAACTTGTATGTCCACATACTCTCCATTTCAAATCCCTGTTTGCTGCTTCATTCATTTTTTTTATTGATACAATCAAACACAAGTATTTATCCACCATTTTCATGCTACTACACACATTTTCATGTGTTTTCAGTCTCCTCTTTTACACCTCACAAACGTCAGTGCCATTTCTCTACTCTAATTATACATTGCTGTCTCTTCACTTGCTTTGATCAGGTTGTCCGTTTCATCTTTCCTGGTTCCACTCTTGCTTTGATTCTCTCTTTACAGATCTCCCCCTCGCCTTATCCATCATTTTTACAAAAGAAGCTCTCTATTTGCTGAAACTGCCGACATCCCCAATGATCCCTTACTTTTTTTGTACTCTGTAGAAAAGCAATTGAAAACATTGACAAACGAAAATGCACATTTTAATCACAAACCAACAACAGAGGAATTATTGTGTTTCACATAAAGAGAGAAGTGGGCGACTGTAAGAAATGAGAAAGGTAGATTGGAAGAGCTCTAACAACTATGACAAATGCAGCATAGGCTATGGAGTAGAGAGAGAACGTCCTGACCTTAGCTCAGCGGATCCACGGAAATCCATTCCTCTCTGAGCAAATACACACACGTACATAGCCACACATTTACACATCATCACAAAAAAAAGGGCATCGACAAACTGTCTCGTGCACTCGCACATTTCCTTGGCAGAGGGAATCAACTATTACAGTGACTGTCGGTCATTACACCTTATTCCCCCAGTGATGGATGTAACACTTTGTGGTGCTGCAAAATGTGCTTTGGAAATGTGTTTGGAATTGCTTTGTGGCACTGCTGAATGCTTTTGGAATGAGATCATAACAGGCTGAGAGCCACTGTAATGCCATTGAGAAGCATGTGGCAGGGCACCGCCTCATTGTAAGTGACTGGTGTTAGTCTGTGTATGTGTGTTTATGTTTTTTAAGGCCTATTTCTTATATATGACATATGCATGTGTGCTGTATAGTAGATTGATGATTGTATGTCTGTGTTTATTTGTGTGGGAAATAAAGCGTGCATTCATACATGTTTTTTTATGTGACACTGACGATTTAGTAGTTGTTTGCCAGACTTGAAAACTGCAGCTCTGTACTAACTGAGAGTGTTACATGGTTTGTCACATGCATAACACTGCCCATGTCAAACTTTGCATTTAAGAAAAAATTACACTTATTTTCACTTTATGCAGTCATACAAAGATTTAAGGGTTACAGCTTCAACATTACAGAAGATTATCAGGCCTGTTAACAGCACCGTAGCTATCCTGTCAATCTGAAATATAAATATGACAAATGGCAGGTGGATTATGCTAATCAGGAAGCTTCATGCTACACAAGTTTGCATACCTGTCAGCAGGCAGATTCGCTTGACCGGTGACATTTAGCATTTTTAATATTTACAGCGTGACATTTTCCTGAACAAAATAGATGTGATACCTGTGATTAAGGGACATGTGTACAATAGCTTACACTGATCAGCTGATCAGGCAATATATTGAAGGTACAGTGTGTAATTAATGACATCAATTGAGAAAGATGGGTATAGAAATTACTTCAAATGCAAAGCACAGTTGTGAATGGAAGTTGGCAGTCATTGACCAAAATTCTTCCAGAAAAAAACCTGCTTTCATCTGCGGGTGGAACCAGTGGCTTCAGGAGCAGTGATGACTGCACTAGTGTGCTGTCTTCTTCAAACAATGCTATAGCCACTATCTAACAAAGCCGGAACTGTAAATCCAGTAAATGGCCTCCTTGGCTGCACCCTGCTACAACTCGCCTCTCAGTTTTAATTACACTTAGACATCAAAACACAAGAAACACAACACACAAACAACACAATGGGCTCTTCGCTCTGCTTCCCTGGATGGCAGGTGCCTGGCGGGGTCTGCGGCTGCCGATTTTGGTCCACCGCGGCCTGTGCCTCATGGCCACGGGGGGGCTCTGGCTGGGGCTTCCCTCTGCCACCCTCTGGGTGGGTCTGGGGTTGTCCTCGTGGTGGGGTGGCTTGGGTTCGTGCTCAGGAATTGCTGCTGATTTCCCTGGGTCTCTTGGCCGTCCTACTCTGCCTCTGGCCTCTGTAGAGACGTGGTGACATTTGCACAATCACACTCATCTCTGATCACTCCTGTCACTGTGTTGTTCGGTGGGTTTATACACTATGAGCTACCTTCGTCTAGGTTTTTTATGTGTGTGTCTTTGATAGTTTGGTTGTTGTCATGATACATCTTGTTGCTGTCTTGGTAATTTTTTTATGAACTTCTGATGATTGTCAGCTTAGTTTACCTGTAAAAGCTGTAGGAAATTCTCTGTTGTGTTTCTGTACAGGTGTAGCAGTTGGTTGTCTGGTGTTAGGTAGGACTGAAGGGTCGTTGCTTATATCTGCTGTGTCTTTGTCTCCTCTTCCATTTTTCTACTTTCTGTTTTACTTCTCTTTATTATTCTCCTTTTTATTCTGTCCCCTCCAGTGAGGTCCAGCAAGAGTACATAAATTCCAAAATTCAAAACAAAAGAAGAAGATAAATAATAATAATAATCATCATCATCATCATCATCATCATCAGATTATCACAAGGCCCTGCAATGGACTGGTGACCTGTCCAGGGTGTACCCTGCCTCTCACCTGTTAATGCTGGGATTGGCTACTAAGTGGCACAGAGAATGAATGAATGAAGATTATCAAGACGAGCTTTATACCCATAAAGATCCTCTTGGCAAAGCAAAATTGTTCGGCACAACACAGCAGCCAGACCATCATTCTGTTTGCTACGATGCTGGACAGGACAAGTTTTAGGAAGAAAAAAAAAAAGAAAAAAAAACAAAGCTGGTACTGCAGTTTTAAAGCTCAGAGGGTTCTCACTTCACACACAGAATTGTTTCTCCATTCAAACACACTGTAGTAAAAATGGTGGCAAAAAGCCCTATTTCATTTCCACCAATGGGTGTGGGTTGGGATGCTTGTTTAGAGTAACATATTTTCTTTTTGTTGATTAAATCTCCACTTAAAATGGCGTTAAGGAAGAACACAAACTGTTGGATAACCACCATTCTCACAGGGTACCCTCGGCTGGTATTTGTCCACACCCTGACTGGTAAGAGCCCTTGTGTTGGGATGAGGGGGACCTTCGCTATATTATGTGAGTGGCTGAAATGTGACAGTTGACCAGTGTACAACACAACTGCAAGATCTACGTGAAGCACAGAAGCTCATGTAACTCTCACTGAAACAAAACTGCAAGAGAAAGGAGTAAAGCTGCAGTCAATGCTGCACAAACCCCACAGCTCCAGGGCCATCCAAGAGTAATCAATGGACCTCAGCCTCATCGATCCGGGACATGGATGCCAGCCACGGATAGATTGAGCAGGTGTGATCCTCTGCCCTGAAGCCTGACTCCTCTTGACTTGAAACTTTACACCTTAGAAACCTCCCGTGATATTTGCAAGTCTCTTAAACTTTCCCCCAGACTGATGGAGTACAAAATAAAAACCATTACTTTTATTAATGTAAGAGAGATTTAAGTAATGCACAAATAATTGATGAAAACTGATAGCTGGGAAAGAGAAACTTACATCTCATAGCAGGTATTCCCATATGGGATCTGTGTTCTACCAACACAGATCTTGTTTAAAAAAATTATTGAATTGAGCATCTTTAATTTAGGATTGCCTTGTAGATTGAATTCCAGAGAGAGGGGGAAAAAAAATCATACAATACGCACTCATCATGAAAGAGACGTTATGAGATTAAAGGGTATAAAAGCAATGTTGGCCCACATCTCTCAATGCATTTAATGGGGAGTTGAACGGACACATGAGGCATAACCTTAAAATTAATTCATCACACACATCCTAAAGTAGGGCTTAAAGCTTTGGTGAGCTCCGGATCGATCCGAATATACAAATGACCCCTAAATAAAATGAAAATTAGACTTTGAAATGGGTTTCACTGCATTTTAGATCAGTGCTTGGCATAATTGACACGACAGATTGTTGGAAAATACTGCATTTCTCTGTATTCTAACCTCTATATGACAGCTTTAAAAGAAAAAAAAAATATCTGTGAGCAACAGTGCTTGCCTCCCTGGCACTAACACACACACATCACAATAACCACAGGTCAAACAAACCTGACATCTGGAAGGAGATGCCCTTGGGTGAGCAGGATTTCAGCCGGACAACCACCTTCAACATGTCAGGGAGACAAATGTGTCTGTGTTTCTTGTGTTTGTTTTTTTTTTGCCAAAGATAACGTCTTCCGGCAAAAAAAGAAGCAAACACACACACACACACCAAATGTCCACTTGAAGGCAAAAGAAATCCGTTTTAGTGAAGTGTTTTCAACCATCTGTGTGTTTCCTTTGTGGAGTTGCCTGGTGTATATTGTAGATGTGCTTCATTTACTGCTATGCACCACTTTGCATTTTTATTTTTATTTCAAGGCTTTTAAAAACATTTAGTCAAACTAAATTAGAAATATTTCCACGTGTATAAAAATACATTTTGTTCATTACATTCTGTCCAGTTCCAAAAGTTTGTTTCCTATGCTGAATATTTATATTACAGACTGGCCTAAACAAATTTAATTTATAATGGTTCATTTCATATTAATGATGAATGGTAAATAGTCGTGTCAATTAGAAAATGCAAAGCAAGCTGGTCATTATTGCCAAATGAGTTGCTTCAGAGTGATCCAGACCCCACGTAATTGTCATAATGATCAGATTTCAGCTGTAAGCTGAAATTTTGTCATCCAGGTTTAATGCCACTATTTATAGTGTGTGCTCAGGCAACATTTAGAGAGCCGTGTGACAGACTAAATGTTTCAGCATAGTGCTGAAAATTATAATCAGGTTTTCAACCTACAGCAAAAGTCAGCCAATTTTTTCAATAATTTTCTTCTGGAATCAGTATTTCCATTCATTTCTAAGTCAGGCTGTTCATGGTATTCACATTATTCAAGTTCAAGCAAGAAGGCATGTTCAACAGATGCACACTGCAAACCAATCATTTGCATACAGCACCTACAATCACACAAGGTAACCTTTTGATGGATCCTTGATAAAAGATAGGTCCACAAGTATAAACATTGTTTGTGCATAGCTGAGATCTTCTCTGCATGAATGTATGATTTATACATCCAACACGTGTCTACCAGCAAATGCGCATCAGAGTGTGTGTTTGCAGAGACAAGGCACAACAGTGATGAGTCACCTGTGTGACTGACCTTTCACCAAACACACACACACACAGGTTCAGTCTGCGCATGTCACCTACTGATTTCTTTTCAGTTCTGGGTGTGTGGACAGAACAGAGAAGGTCACAAACACAAATGCACCGTCTGTTGCATCAGAACTTTGTGCATATATTTGAAAATCTGTAAAATAAGTGTGTCTTCAGGTGCAAACCCTTCCAGAAACCAGCATTCATCAGACTGGTTTCCTTCCATTGTAATGTTGCTGGCCAGTTTGTCTCCACTGGGTACTGAGAAGCCCCTCTGATGCCTGCTCCAGTACACCTGCCTCCAAACATGAATATTTATGAGAATACACTGCCAAGCTGAAGATACTAATTATAATATTGTGCCTATTCAGCAAACCTGGTTTGCATTCCCACCTGCCATCTCTATCTTGGAAATCTTTTTCCTCCCCAGCTTAAAACCAGGAAGCATCCTCGGGAAACCGACTATCAATATTTATGACCAAGTCAACAAGTCAAGGAAACTATTTATATGTAAAGTGTGTATGTTATTATAATGTCACAGCTATACAGCAGCTTCTTTTCCTACCTAGAATTTAAAAACAAAGAAAATATTTGTATTTTAGACTGCAGCTTGGCCAGGTATTGAATATACAGCACAGACCCTTCATGAACACTGCTACTGGAGACTGTACAGTTTTCAAACCTCTCAATGTTTTAAACAAACATGTCATACAAGTCGAAATTATGTCAGTTTTCCAGCTGTGAAGGTTTGCTGCATGTTATATCAGATCCCAAAGATGCACATCTTCATATCTTGCATATCTTTGGGATCTGAACCATAAGAAAAAGTTTTCTTTTGGACAGTTAAAAAAAATCACAGACAGGACATAATGCTCAAAGTATATAAAGAACATGCAAAATATATAAATTAACTGTAAATTTGCAACCCCTGAAAATCTTGCCGTGTGATTTATATGCCTGAGCTCCATTTCCAAACTAGCTAAGTGTATACAACATTTCTAACATGTGCTAACAGATGATCAGTATGTAAAGTGGTGATTAAGAGAATTATAAAAAGTATTTCCAAATTAAGGAGAAAATAAGGTCCTACATTTTCTGCTAAAACATGATATACATTAGCTTTTTAAAAATAAATAAATAAAATAAGCTTGTGTGCAGCCACTGGAAATAAATGATACGATGTTATTTGGCCAGTTTTTGCCTGTAAAACGCTGCCAGAGGGACAACTTCTGGACAACTTGTGCCTATAGATTTACTTTCCTCCTCTCCTGTACTCCTAGACTTTTTTTTTTTTTGTTGCTTGTTTGTTTGTTTTATTTCAGATTCTGATTTATGAGTCCTTGTCATGCTGGACAATGAATTTCAAACTAGTCATATGCCTCAGTGATGGCATGGCTTAATAAACAAGAATCTGTTTGCTTTGTTTGGTGTTAAAGAAATAAATTCCGATCATATCCTAAACTGCACTGGCAGCTCAAAACTCCAAATGCTGTTATATGAATTTTGCTTTTGACATAAATGAAATACACTTTAAAATGAGTACATTTGTGTTTGGTTGATTATTTCTCAGCTTTAATAAATGTTGATGTTGTGTTGAAAATTGCTCTTCTGTTGAATGGTGCCAAAACTCCCCCTGCAACATTCTCCTGTTGGTATTGACTTGCACCTAATTGATAGACAAATCAAAAAGAGATTCAGGAGTCAGTGGTCAGAATTTGGGACTTCACTCCATCTTCCAGCATGACAATGTTCTTCCTCACAGAGCCAGGATCATCTCAGAGTACCTCCAAAATTTGGGAGTGGAAACGCTGGAATCTAGATGCTGTTGTGAAGACAACCATACTGATTGACATTCAACATCTTCTGGTTATCGGTATGAAATGCCTTGTGATCAGGCATAAAAATGGCCAATATGGGTTGTTTTTTTTCCATATTACTGTGGGAGACTGCAATAATCCAATCAACCAAGCAACTCAAAACAAGAGTGATTAGACTAATGCAAGGGAATCTGGGAACCATCCACGTGTTCAGCTGTGTTTCTAATTCCAGAGAGGCACAATCCTTATAAGTTGTACCTCGTTGTAAACGTAAGACCAATTTGTATTATGAAAAAGAAGAAACAACTGACCACACACAATTTCCCCACTTTTTGTCCTAAGTACAGCTTTTACCTAATGCTGTATTTTCATTCGCATTGACACATTTATCACATCTAGGCATTTAAAGGTTAAATTAATATCCAATCTTCTTAGAAGGTGGTTGTTTTGTTCACTGTAAATATGGTCAAAATATTTCCATTCAGATCCCAAATGACTTGAAAAAGAGAATAAACTTTCATCAGTTACTATAAATGGCTAATAACAGCCAAGGTAGATCCAGCCTCATATATGAAAATCATGTTCTTTCTGGAGGGTGAAACAGAATGCCATATACAGCAGATGGTAGGAATGCCAATGGGAGACAACAAAGCTACTTACAAGGTTACATGAAGGCCAAGACAAAGTATTGTCTCCTTTCCTTGTTTCTACAGCAGTGTCATCAAAAAACCTGGAGACACAGCCAAACAGGTGCACCAGTAATGATCCATAGATCACAGGCATAACCAAACTTATAAGGTTCGCACACAGGACACACAAATCCATGCACACAACATCAAATTTGAGGATTTGGTTTATTTTTAGAAAATGAATGGGGCTTGCCATGTTTAAATCCATTCCCTAAAGTGGTTAAACATTTTGCAGAGGCAGAAGTCCTTCGCAAAGTTTGGAGGAACAGGGGCTTGAGGGAGGGGGGGGCTGGCTGAAGTACGTCTGGGAGACAGATGGTGAGAAAGCAAAAACAAGACAAGAGAAGGAAGAATCAAATAAGAATGAATCCATGAAGAAAGAAGGTTGTTTATGAATCCCTAATCTGACAAAAATGAGGAAAAATGTGCATATTAAAGAAATTGAGTTTAAACTATGAATCGGAGTCACTGTTGCTCATAAGAATATAAACTCAATATTGAATTTATACTATAGAAGTTAAAATGTGATTTAAAAGTGCTGGTAGCACAAAAACATGGAAAAGAAAAGTAAAAAAAGAAAGCAAAGCAAGTTAGTAAAATTAAATATTTAAAAGTAAGTAAGTAATGAGAGCTTTGTCCAAGCCTGCTGTATGTTTTCTCATGTTCCAGTTTTGTGAAAGGCTTATAAAAATATTAAAATATTAAATAATTGGTGTACAGGAGAATAAACAAGATAATGTGAAGTGTGTTTTCTTTTAACTTCTTTATTTTCCGTGCCGTCAACCTTCCAAAGAGCTGGCAGATGTACCGTCTCGCTCTCTCGAGGGCACTTCAGCAGGACAAACAACAACAAACACCGATCTTAAGAGCAAGTCAGCTTTGCAAGAACAGGTTGGCACATTTTCACTCAGTTTGCATGTGTCAATATTAGCTGCCTGAGAAGGGATTTAGTCTGGCAGGAGATATCCATATCAATGACTTAGTACCCTTCTTTTTTTTCTGGCATTTAGGGAAAAAAAGGTGTTAATCAAAGAAAAGCATACTCAAACAGATGGACCCACCCTCTGTTGATCTTCCTGACATTTTTATTCTTTCTGTCAAACATTTAACTGGAATTTACTAAATAGTTGATTTGATTTGAGGGTCAATAAATAAATACTTGTGTCATGCAGAGATAGAGTCATAGTGGACCAATTCTAAATGGAATTTTATAAAAGTATATTATGACTGCCGCTTATTGGACTCTATTCATGGCTCTGAATCATATCCTAAACTGCTACTGGATGGCTTTGACTAAACAACAATGACAAAGCCAGATCTATTTAAAAGGAAAACGCAGAGACACAGAAAGAATGTCAGAGCAAAAAAATAAAAAATAAAAAAAAACACAGATATGGACATGGGAATTAATAAAAACTACCTTACAGCTGGCAGCTTTATCTGGCTTTTATGGAGCATATAATAACGAAGAATGAGATACCAGAGAAAATGTACAATTGCTTCAGGATGTTTGATGGACAAGAGTATTTGCTGTTTCTCACAACATTACACAAGCACACTCAGCTTGTCAACAGCTTTATATAGATTTGTTTTTTCCCTCCTGAATGCTGTTGCTTTAATCTTTCCAGAGGGATCGAGGATATGTGGTCAATGTAGGGCTGTGCAATATATTAAATTTTCATTTTCATTTCATCTCCAAATGATCATGAAAACAGTGACAGACAAAAACTATTTTCTTTAAAATAATTTTGCCATTTTACTCCGTCATTTTATTTTGTCGTGTTCATCTGTCACTTCCGAAGGCGAATCCCAAGAGTTGGCTCTCTGCCATTGCTGCGGACATTGTTGCAAATTAGAGACTTATGTTATATTTAACGAGTATTCATTCCCCTCTAATGACTCTTTTTAAGTTATTTGAGATTAATTATTAGGTTTAAATATTATATTTTATTATAACAGAGCTTTTAAAACTAAACAAGTAAATTTCCCCTTCAAGTTTAAAATCCAAAAGCTTGCACAACCTCACACAAGCAACCCAAGCCCACCGCTCATACATTAAAGGTCCCATATTATGCAAAATTCACTTTCTAAAGGTTTTCCAACAGCCATATGTCTCCTCACAGCCTGTGTGTAAGGCCCAAAAGTGAGAAAATTCTGTCACCTTTTTCACTTGCTTGCTCAAATTTTTAGCCAATGTGTGCTCAAACGGGTGAATCTGAGATCTTTCCCTTTGTGGGAAATAACCACTCCCCCTAGTAGTGGATACTGCCATTGAAACCTCTTAAAAAGGAGATGAAATTGTTAATTCCGTCCAAATGTTACCAGAGTTATAACACTATACAGTGCGGTGGCTCCAGAGGGTACAAAGAGTGACTTTAGGTGACCCAGAGATACGCTGATTGACATGACAGGAAACAGAGTGTTTGACTGTTGCACACACTCAAACATCACGTTTGATATGACAGGCAGGATTCGTGTACACCAAAGCATACAGACATGCGGTATAATGCCCCTTGGAGTTTGAGGCAGAGGTTGCAGTGTCATCAGAGCTGACAGTCAAACATGGTGAAAAAGAAATCTGCATTGAGCAGAGGGTATAAAAAACAGCAAAGACAAAAGGAGAAAAATCCACATGGAGCAAAAACTATAAGAAGTGAGACAACTTTCTCAGCATCAACCATGCCTTTGACAATGTGTTCATTTTGATGTTTTACTGTTAGCAAACAAAAAAGCAGGAAAGAAAACATAGACTACAAGCAGGCATCTAAAGATGAAGGAGAGTGAAGTGAGGAGCACAGTGGGGTGGACTGGTTTCTTCAGGTATCTTAAAGTGTTTATAGATTTTGAATCACCGAAACCTCCCACCCAGATACCCCTCACTATTTTACCTCTTAGCGCCCCCTTGCTAGCCCTTCTCAACCTCTCTCAACTGCTCTCAGCCTCTTACCTCCTTGTCAGTGGCCATTAGTTCAGCCTGGCTGGTGATTTCCCCAGCAGAAACCCTTCTAACCTCACCCTGCTCCAGGGAAGGAACTGAAACACATTTTAAGGAGCAAAACATCCTTGGATAGCTCACAAAACACAGGGGCATGCCACCCAGGAAATGTCTAGCAAGCTGCTGCTGCCTGTCTTTATTGTTTTGTTTTTACCCCCCCTCATTCATTCTTGTGACTCATGCTAAACACAGAGGTATTAAATTAAAACTCCTTTTTTACCCTTATTCTCATTCTGCAAACAAGATGAGTGCCAAAGGTCGATACAGCAATTAAATAGTTTTTGCCCTAAGATACCTTCTAGATGCATGAAATACCTTGTCTAGTATTTAACTTAGAGCAGGTTTATAATATTTATAAATGTGTTACCATCTAAAAATGTGGTTTTAATTAAATAAAAACACTTTAGATCTTGCTTTTATGCATCTGCTTATTTTCTAACATTAGGAGAAATATTTCAGAGGGCTGTAGTGGAGGCATGTCGTCAACATTTGGCGAAATTTAATGTCTGCAAATGCAACACAACTGCTTCACACTTCTCACTTCAACATTGATCATCACTTTTACCTGTGAAAACTACAAACAGCAGATCATGTCAGACGTAGCTGGGTTACTTTATGAGATTTCAATGTTTTAGGATTTCTGCATCAAGCATTACAAACATAAGTTTCTTCTTTTAGATCTTTACCTATGTGTGTGTACCTGCACCTGCACATAAATAGAAGTTTTCTGGTCTTTCTGTTTATTATGTGCAGACATTTTCAAAAAAATATAAAACTTGACAGCCTGCTGGTGAACTCTGATGATATGTGAACTAAGAAGTGAAAACAACTTTGTTGTTTGCACCTTTGTGTGTGTGTACAGATGGAATATGTGTATTTGTATGTGAGGACCTCATTATGAAATCCTGAAGAAAACACACATTAAAACAGAAGAACAACAAACTTCCTAACTGACTAAATACAGCCTTATATTGTGTGTGTGTGTGTGTGTGTGTGGGGGGGGGGGGGGGGGGGGGGGGGGGGTGATCATTAGTGTGTAGAGAGGGTCCTGGGAGGGTGTGCTGGTCCGTGGTTGAAACTTCACCGGCAGCATAATGACATGACCTATTGATCTAGTAAAGGTTGGTGGGATGTTACCAACCTCTGGAGGTTGGAGAAGGAGGCCAAATATATGCACCAATGTGTAGCTTTGTGGGTTTTGCATGTCAGAAACTGCAGAAATTTTGGGGGGCTCATTACTCTATTGTACATTATCTCATACTGTAACTAGGGGAAAACTATCTCATTATCATGATCAGGAAAAGAAGTCTGCATCATATATATATTGTTTTTTTGTTTGTTTGCTTGTTTGTTTGTTTTTTTGTTTTGTTTGTTTTGTTTTGTTATGTTTTGGTTTTTGTTCCGCAAGCTGCTAATAATGCGGCATTCTTAAGCTTAAACATTAAGGCTATTCATGAGAGCCTCAGTTTTTTATGTTGCAACATATTTTCTTCAGCACTTCAAAACTTTACATCTATTGGTGAAATCCAGATGTATAGTCAGTACATCTGATTTCACACAGCAAAAAGACACTAATAGTTCAAAAAGTGCAACACCTAAATAATTCAGTAACTTTTTGGTTTCAATAAAGGGACCAGGTTCATGAAGGAAGTCCTGAAGGGTTTCCAACAATTGATTGTGAATCTATCTGAATATCAGCTGAATATGAAAAGAACAACTTCAGATGCATCATTTATGCATTGGTAGTCTTGTTCAAGGCAACGTCCAAACAGAAATGCAACTGATTTTTAAAATGCTTTGAGACATTTAAAAAAATGCGTGTCCGCACAAAACCACTGAAAACGCTATAGTATGTCAAACCTGTATGTGAAGCTGTAATGCTACCAAAGACATATACCAAAAACAAAAAAAATGACATCAAGCCTGGACATAAACCCTGAGATGCAAACAAACATAAGAAGAAGAAAATGACAGAGAACTGAGCTTAAAAGGAGACATTTGTGTAGCTTCTGCTGCACAGCTACAACTGCCATTGTTGTAGCTGTTGGCGGGATTTGTGCATGTGCGTTAAGAGAAAGGTGGAGCATCATCAATTTAGGAACAGTGTATATGGGTTGTAAACATGGAAACAAAATGTTGGCAGTTTAATTTAGAAACCAGAAATCAGTTTCTAAAACAAACCATTTTGGGCTCCCAAAACAGTTTCCATGTGGATGAAACATCTATAAAAAAAACTATCGCAAATACACCTAAACACGTTCCTATATGGACATGCCCTAAAAGAAGAATGTTAAATTTACAGATTTTTTGATCTGAAGATGCATTTCCATTTATTTAGCAAATGCTTTCATGCAAAGCTACTTACAAGTAAGGATAAACACTTAAGTATCAGTACAGAAACAAACACTGGTGTAAGAATATAAGATTATATGATGGATATTCATATTCAGAATAGGCTTTTAAAGCCCCCTTACTGAACTTTGGCATAGTTTCACACTGTGGCTCTCCCTAAGGAAAGATAATTCAGCATCCTACTTGCACCCTGTCTCTTCTCTGAGCTGTCTCTAACTAGTAAAAGTCAGCCCAATGTAGACTTTTGTCTTATCTCTTGCTGTCAGCTTCTCCCTTTCTTTTCCTCTCTTCCTCTGATAATGTCCTCTTGCGTTTCTGCTCTGACAAAGTCATGGTGCACGTCCAAAACAACCATAAAGCAAAACACATTTTTAATGTGATGCTCTCTGGCAGTTGTGAAGTACCATTTCTAAGCCGCAGGATGCTGCAGGGCGACAAAGTATCCAGAAATGTACATATTGCAGAAAAAAACACAGGTCAGAAATCTACCGTTACCATTGCAAGAACTTCCCCAACCACAAACGTATTTCTTTGTTGTTTAATGTTTCCTATCTTGTTAGCAATCTCAGAGTCTGGAAAAATAACTGGTGCTAGCTAAATACCACGGTATCTATGGAGCAATCATCTTTTGGGATTCAGCAAGAACTCATCGCAGATCAGCAAATCTCTTTCAGCCACATGCTTCTTTTCAGATTTGCATGGTCCATGTTGGTTCCTACTATATTCTCCCCTGCTGAAAATGCCCTAGTATCTTTCTGTGAAGTGCCTTCCACTGGCTTCACCCAGCTGTAACTCATCTACCAGCCTTGGTTGCAGTTGCTTTTCTCTTCTGTTGTGTTACTTTCCCCTGATATTCAACTAAAATCTGCATAATTTAATTTGCAACTTCATGATTTCCCAAGCCAGCAAAGATGGTGGCAGGTTAACCTGCCCTTGACCTGTGTGTTTGACTGACATCATACACAGATTCTATGGAGAGAGTTCTGCAGCTCTGACTTATTAATAAAATTAAAAAGTGAGTCATTATTTTTTGTTGTGCAGTCCCACGGAAAGCTGGACACCTGGTCTCCCGAGTGCAGACCCAGAAGTCACTCTCGGAGCAAACGTTAACAACTTGAATTTGATTCAGATGAACATGAATAAGTAGTGGACTACAATGAATAATGGTATGACTTTTGTTTCTTTGGCTGATTAAACACAGACACCCAGATACATCCTGGACCATCTGTAGAAGTTGCATCGTCAATGCCAGGAGGCCTGCTAGAAAAGCTATGCAGTCATTGAGGCGAGAGATAACAATGGCCCGTAACAGGAGTCATTCCAACCCTTTTGTGCAAAACTCCGAGAAATGAGATTGCATTAGCTCTCAGACTATGCAGTCATCTTTTTCTGAATGGATGGGAAACCTAAAAAAAGAAAAGCAGTCAACTCTATTTTAACTCATGCTGTAGCAGTCGAATAGGAAACAAAATGAAACTGGTGCCATGTCAAAAACTGTAAAACATGCTGCCAGACAGTTTTTCAAGTGATCTCCAAGCAGGAGTAGGAATGTAAATGGCCAGCAGACTCTAATCAATAAGTGTGTTGTCCCTCCTAATTAAATCTGACACTCATAATTGGGAAAGCCTACAGTAACATGCTTGCTGATACTCTCATTAATGAAAAGGCTAGTGCAACATCATATACACACATGAAAAGGAGGATGGTTGTATGCAGAGGTCATTTTATTTAATACAGCCATTCCCTGCAATGGTATCACCCTGTTGATCTAGATTGGTCACAATTTAGGGGATTTGGACAGAACAATTTAAGAATTTACAGCATCTTTTTTTAGGTTCACAGCTCAATATGTTAAGCTACATTAAATTTGAATGAATTCAAGTATTTTTATGTGGCTAATAAATGCTAAAAGAGATAACAATGAAGGAGAGATGGGAAAGCAAATATAAAAGTGGTGAATATGGTGTTGAAGAGGTAGAAGGAGGATAAAGGGAAAGACACTGAAGATAAACAGATGCGTCTGTGAAGAGTTAGGCGAAGCCGGTGGCCAGGACACAGAGTTATGATCGAGTACAAAATAACACCTCCTGTCCCCTCCATGTGTGTGTGGGTGTATGTATTGCTCTGATTCATCATCCATTTTTTCTTTTCCATTGGGTTACTGTCTCTTCCCCTTTCTCTTCCCTTCCCTGTCCTCTCCTCTTTTACTGGAATCTTTTTCTTGCCTAAAGCAGCTTTGCTACCTTTTCCCATTTTCTCTCCTTCCGGTAACATCTCTATACATCTTATAATAGCCTGTTTTCAGAGCTTCGACTTTTTCAGGCAAACAGTAAAGGCGATGGTGCATTATTGATCAAAGTAGTGAAGCTGATCTAAAGAGGTGTGGGGTAAGAAATAAGGGGTGTTTAAAGAGTCTGCATCCAAGGTGTGCCCAAAGTTATCAAGTTTTCCATTTCAACCTTGGTCTGATCATCATCTTGCCATCTTGGAGTTTGATGTTGGGATGTAAGAGTGGTAATTCTCCCACTAAAGGAAGTAAATATGATGTCTACTTTTTCATGTGTTGCTGGCATCCAGTTTTGAGAACCTGGAAGAGTTCATTGGGCAATATTCTTTAAGCATCCAACTACAGGCTCTTCCCTGCCCAGCTTCATTGTGAATAATTTACAGTTCTCCCACTGAAATTGGTTTGACTGACTGATGCTTTAATAGTTTTTGTCTGTCAAATCAATGAAGTCTCTTTGACCTGCCAAATACAAGAACATCTCCTGGAAACCGTCAGTGGAAACACAAAGAGGAGTTTGGTGCTAGAATGAGGGACTTTGAGAGGTACCCAGTCACACAGTTATCTTAATGCACATTTATGATCTAAGCTAATAAAATGCATACGCTCGTGAACAGAGTTTAATTTTTAACAAATATTTTTAGTAAATTAACTTTTACTTGGTAAACCTTATATGCCCAGGTACCGCATGTAATGCACTTCTGCATGGTGATCTACATCAGTGGTTCCTAACCTATTTTCCTGCCTCACTAAGTACTGAAACCATGCTTGGTTTTATGCTTTCAAATGTGAGTTTCTCACCAAAAGTAATGTGTTCTGGCTGAGTCCTGCAAAAGTTAAATTAACAACATTTAGCCTTAGTCTCGGTGAAGAAGGAAAACATTGTATCTGGATTTTTTACTGGGCTATCAATTTATAAGCAGCCAAAAAATATGACAACTCCAATTTCATTCAACAAAAGTCATATCAAGGCACTTCTAAAGTTTTAGTTCAATCCAATTATCATCCAATAAAATCCTCCCCAGTCCATTTATCTAATACCTTTAAAGAAATTAAGTTTAAAGAGAGTTTAAAGAAAGAAAGACCCAATATTTAGCATTTCTGTCATCTGTATTTAGCTAAAATTGTTTTTAAAAAGTATATATACAAATTATATATTAATAGAAATGTTGTACTCTATAGTTGTATACATGTTGTCATATAAAGCCAAAAATATCATACATTATAAAATAGTTTGCATTCAGTGCTAAGGAAACATTTTAAAAAGTCCACCATGTTGCTGTTTTTTTTGTTTTTTTTTCCCCCCCTTTTTACCACTTCTGTCATCTCACACCCATCGTTATGATCAATCTTTGTCCTGCCCTTTAAAGATTTCCAATACTCTACCTCTCCAATGTCCCACTAATTTTTTTTTATCTTTTTTTTCAGATCAACATATCTATCCCAATTTCTACTTCTGTTGTAGTCATGCTGGTATTCTTTCCTTTTCTATATCCCTCCACCACAAGCATCCCTGTCCTTCTATCATTCATCTCTGAGAGCACAGCCACTGATGCCTGCTGCGACGCAGAGGAAAAAACACATTTTCTGTCATATTGCCATGTCAGTGAAATTTAGGAGCCATGTGTGTTTGTGTATGTGTGTGCATGTCTCCGCTTCAAGGGTACTTTCATCATCAAATTCCATTTCCTCTGCAGACAAACACTTCTGCCGGCAGGCTGACAGACAAGAGGGAATGAGAAATCCAACGAGTGTGTGTGAGAGTGTGTGTGAGTGTAAATGTGCGCTGGCAGGGAAGACATTAGGATGCATTGGCTCTTGTTTTGTCGTCCTTTTGTTTGTTTTTTCCTACCTGCAACTGAAGAGATGGGTATTGACGCTAATTTTCATTTTGAATTTTTTTCTTATTTTAAATTGCTGTGAAGAGGTTTTAAATGAGAGGAACATGGTGAACATACATGCATGCACACACGGCACAACCCAACACATAAAGGCTCAAATGGATGTATACTTATTGAAACAACAATAACAGTCTAATGTACAGAATTTCTCACCAACATACACTGTGAGACACCAGCCGCACTGCAGTATGACAAAACTAGTGCTTCCCTATGCGCAAACACCCACACAGACATTTATAGAACTACTTTTTTTCCTACAGGAAGAAGGGTTGCTCTTTATGAGCTGCAGACACCTCCAATGAGTGTGTTTGTTTCAGTTTGGCATGCACCTCCTGACTTTAGCCTAAATCTGCTTGTGTAGGTGTGTGCATGTCCTGTGCATAGGGACAACCCCATGGTGAATGCTATAATCAGCTGGTCACTGAGCTGGCAAAAGCTGGATATCCCCTTGGCACTCAGCTCTAAGTGTGTGACACAGGAAGTACGAAGCTTATACAAGGTAACACCGCAGAGAGAAAACAGTTGGCACTCAGCAATGCACAGACAAACAGGAAATAGAAATCTGTAAGCTGTGAAAGCTATTGATGGAAACAGCCTAAAGCCTGAGTTCTCAAAGGGATGATTTGACTGTTCAGTTATTACACTGCAAGTTGATTAACTACTAAGTGGAGAAGAAACAGTGACAAGAGGGTTAAAGAGTTCTTTTTTTACCTCCTTTTACAGCTAAACAAAGCTAATGCCTTTTGCCAGAAAGCTAAGTGTAGCTGATTTTAGCTAGACCAGCTACAAGATAATGAGATCTATCAGAAGATCTACAAATGACCCACCATAGTGGAGCACTTGAACTTCAGAGTTTCAATTATCTGGTGAGAAAAGAAGCCTTTGTCAATGGCACACATCCACATGGAGCAACAAAAAGGTGAAGGAAAATTAATGAGGATGAGATTATGAAAGGGGTAAAAGTCCAACAGTGAGCCCAAACTGAAGCATTGGTGGGTGAATGAGATGAGGAGGGAGCTGGAGAAGAGGTGTGGCAGCTTAAACTGTTTGCCCAATTTTTTCTTTTTATTTTTTTGCTTGAATAATTTAGAAGTATTATAGTTTTGGTTTCCCAGAGGAGTTCGAAAAGTTCAACTTGGGGTCTTTGAAGAGACAGAGTCAACCTCCATTCACCCATACCACAAGGATGCTACACTTTGCCTTGTGGACTTTTTAGCATCATAGAGTCAGTGAACCATTATTTCTTCAGCTTGACATTTTGTTTTTGGAAAACTTTACCTTGGCAGCCAATGGACACTACCACTGAGAAAGACCCCATTTAGAAACAGCAGGTAGTGTTAGTAAGAGATGAGGTTACATCCTGGTTTAGCTTACACTGACAGTTTTCATGAGGTACAACAACTTAAATGAAAAAGGAAACAGATGCTGTTCAGTTGCTCTCATTTAGTTGACTTTCAATATCTGCTGGCAGCATATCTCACAAGAACAAAACTCTTCAGGCTATTAAAATTGCAAAGGGATAAACAAAAGCATTAAAAAAAACACTGCACTGGCACATGCAAAATTAAAATAATCCTTTGGCCTAAAAAGATGTAAAGAGAAAAAGCTCAACATTCTTTCATGAGTCCAAAGAGAGATCATAGACAAATAGCTGGCATCATTAGCCTGGCACAGAGTTGCTCTGCATTTGCCAGCATTGGTTCTCTAAGCATGTAGCAAACATTCCTAATTGTATATTTGATACAATAAAATCATATAAAGCACAAAAACTAAAAAAAAAAACTGCTCACAAAGATGGCATGGGGAGGGATTTGCAAAAGATTGGAACCGACATAATGGCACATGAAAACCTGTAAACAGTTGGTAGTGGTGTGTCTGTGCTCATCTACTCACAACTAATTGCATATTGGATAAAAGTCTCAAAGGAGCATGAGCATGTTTTATAGAAAAGCCTGCACAGGTAAAAAAAAAAAACAGCAAGGGACTGGAGCTGGAAACGTAACAAAGTCAAATATCTACAAGCTTTCTAGCATTTCTCATTTGATATTTTATGGTGTAAGCAATGAAAAAATTAAAGTAAACTGTTTATTTCATACAATGATGGTCCTATAGGGAAACTTACTGGTTGGTAAACAGCTCTGACAGAACATATAAAAGAATTTGATTAAAGGCTACAACATAACATTAAGATATATTTTATTTAGAAGCAGGCAGGACTGGGGTACAGTAGTGAGACAACAAATGGAGACGGTCATTGATGGAGCTAGAATTGCATCAGCAGCCAGTTTGCAGTCACTATATTTTATTTAATGCAGTTGAAAATAGATTTAGAGCTGGGTTATATTGTTTGAGTAAAAAGGCTAAAAGTTGCTTGATGGTATAAACTGTTGTAATTAAGAATGCTTATGTCAATACATTAGTTTTATTTATTAGGGCATTAAAAATTGACTTCAGAAATACATCTCGTAATAAAACAGATGAAAGTGTGGATTTTACTTGATCTTAACAGAATGCAGCACTGGACAAACTAGTAAAGTCTCAAACCACTTTTGTTTACAAAATGTGCTGGGAAGTAATAAAATATTAATGTGACAATGTGAACGTGTAACATCCTCGAAAGCTGGAACTAAAGAAAATGCTTCACCTTTTTTTGACCTGCAGCTTAGCAGGAAAAGTGGAGATGTTTGTGAATTTAAGGTCTTCCTCTGTTTACTATCAAGCCAACTCCACTGCGTATTTCACTGCTTCGCTGTGAGCAGGCTGAAGCTAGAGGTGTTTACTAGAGATGAGATGCTACAATAGTCACCTTAGATGAAAAATAAGAAAACAAACAGGGCTTGCAAAGTGGAAAGTTTTTAAATTAATAGCAGGATTTTAAGATTTAAATCTAATTTCTGCTTCTACTTTTGTAGAAACCTTTCAATGGATTTAACCTATTGCATCAGAGGTCATAAACATCAAACCTAAACTATAACGGAAAAATGCAGTTTGAAATGTGTTTGCAGTAGTAATTCCAGTAAATACCAGTTGTGTCAAGAGCATAGACTTTATATAAAAGATGGGCGAAGCCTCTGTGACGTCACTCGTAGGTTTCTGAAGAGCTGAATTGAAGCTCATTGGGCCGTTCCCACTGTCGCCATCTTGGTAGCATCATGCGTGTCATCATTCCCGGAACATCCAAAAATGGGCAAAGAGGTGGAGCTGAGAGGGGGACTGTGAAGGTGGGGGTGGATGATTGACACCCATCAAACTCTAAGTTGCCTGTAGCTAAGAGCTAACTGAGCTAACCTGGAGCTAACGGTAGCTAACCAGCTAACGGAGTTAGGTAGGCTAAAGCTAAGGCGCGCTGTTAGCCAGCTAAAAACTGTGTTTGTGCTGCACTCTCCCTTCTTTCCGCGGATATTGGATACCTGTCAATCAAAAGGACACGCCCCTAATTACGCCAAATTTCAAGATTAAATAACATCCAAACGGATGAGTTAGAAAAAAATTCACCCCCCTCATAGTTGTCATGAAGGTAAACTCGTTCTATTAATCCTAAGATGGATTTTTGTACCAGGCTTTAAACATGTTTATTTCTGCTCTGAAGTTGGTCTTTTAACATGGGAGTCTATGGGGATTTGCTGTATGTTGGAGCCAGCCCCTAGTGGATGAGAGGTGAACTGCAATTTTTTTGCTCTTCCTCATAGGCTTCACATTTTACCGGCCGAGGTTGCTGCTTGGTTAAGAGGTACTAATTGCATCCATGAGACAAGATGTGATTTGGCACAAACAGGCTTTCAGATTAATGCTCAGGGAAAAAATGGCTGCACCATCTCTATCAGTACTAAGCTGTTAGCATTCCATACACATATTCATTTTGAGCTCAACACTTTAGAAAAAAAAAAAAAAAACTTTTTTCAAAATCTGGTTGAGGTACAATCTCACCAGGGTGTCCAGAACAAGGACACATTGACCCACAGCACATACATGTAGAAGAACACGTACAGTACCTGCAGCTAATACACAGATGCACACACAGACCTGGAGGACACTGCTGTTTACTCTGCTCTCAGTTTCAATTTGCATGATCAAACTGACAGAAGTGAGACTGCATAACTTTGAAGACACCTGGCAAAGAAGCCCCCCTCCCTTTGCTAGCTGTAACAGAGACACTGCTCCTTTAATGTCTTCAAAACATATAATTCTGTCCTTGATGGCGCTCTGTTCCACTTATATGAATCTGTCCGCACAGGCTCTCAAATCTTGATTATAATTTAAATTTACTTTGCATCTTTATTGTCAATAAATGTCCTCATTCCAATGTCCTTGCCAGCAGCTGTGTAATGCACATCTAGTCTTGGCCTCCCATTTATGGATATTTTGTTCCCTCTTAAAGAAAGCTCCCCCTTGTTTTGGTGTCTTATTACCAAAACACCAATAGGTCACACAGAGAAGAGAGCGCTGCTTTTAAAAGGTGATGAGAGGAAGCGATGTGACCAGCTGATAATGGGGATAATGGATTCTTTACGGCCCTTCAGTGTTTCTACATTCTGCGAGGCCTGTGCACCCACGGCTGCAGCGAGCTTGTAATCTGTCAGCTGCTCTGATGTAATGGTGTCTTCATGCAATTTAACAAACGTTTATTTGTCCATTGTGTTATGTATCAGCTTCTCTCTCGCTCACACTGATTACTGTATTGATTAGAGCTCTGTTAGGAAGGTTAGGATCATGTATCTTGACCCCTAGTGTGCAGGGAGACAAAGCGGAGAAGTAATCAAGACCAGTAAGACAACATATTTGTGTCTCTCTGAGTGAGCTTAGTGCATATGTGTTGGCATCAATTAATAAAATTTTGATGACAATCACAATTTTTGGCCTCAAATAAAATGATGTAAAATTCAGACTATGCCAAAAAAATGGGAATGCTAATTAATCATGATTATCATTTTGGCCTATTTTAGATGCAGCTAAGAGAATAATTGAACTCTACTGAGGTTACATCGTGGTTTATTGCTGTGGATTCTAAGTGCAGGGCTTAGTACAGACTGAAGACAAATTTACATTCAACAAGTCAGCACACATTGCAAACAGGTGTATTTAACTAAATGCCTTCATTAATCTGCATTTAAATGCATCTCGGGCCACAATGAAGGAACAACTTTTTCTCTGAAGTGACAACACAAACATCAGATTTACCACAAGAATGTGTCCTCACCATCCCAGATTCGTAAAGAAAAAAAATAGAAACGTAAAGGCAGCATCAAAACTCACAGGATATAAGATTCATAGAAAACCTCCTGCTTGTGCCTTTTTCATTTCTGCACCGACAGTGAACAAATCAGCCATGAAAGCTCTGGAACTGCTCTGTCTGAATTGCAAGTCATGTTACTGTTTTTTCCTAAATAAGCATGCTTACTGCTGGTAAGCTACAGAAGTGCAGCATACACTTCAACACTTATGCACACAAAAAGAGGTGTTGATCAAAAACTAATGATCCAAGCAATTTTTTTTTTTATCCCTGAATTAATATTTACAAGCAATCCAGACTTCAGAGAGTGAGATTAGGACATGCTTCTGGCTTATTTGGAATGATCCAACAGGAATGTTAGGAAATAAAATTAAAAACGCTTTGCATTAATCAAATGAAAGCAAATCTTAGCTTTCCAATGGCATGTTGCATGTTCATACACATAGCACTTGTGCAAACAGAGAAGTGTTGCATATGTTTTGTGTTTATTTGCATAAAGAGTGGAAAACTGAGACTTGATAAATTGGTAACTGAGGCACATGTGGAGACACATACTTATATTTGTCCAACTGTGATCAGATCAACCAGGGACATATTATAATACCAAATGTGAACAGGCCTCTAGAAAAGCCGGCTTCCTTTAAAAATATCCATCTGCTCCACAACGGAGGCCCTTGGCTGTGTTTTTTCTGAGCAAAGCTGAGCTTCCATTCATTTGGATTCTGGAATTGTTAACACATGTGATTACTTTACTTAAATTAAGTAAACCTGAGCAATTAAACAGCTTATTCTTTCTTTTTAATATCCAGATGATGTTTAACAGTCAGAGTCGCTTTTCATCAGCTGACCTCCAAAGTCTCTTTCCAACTCCCGAAGTGCATAGGAGAAACAAAAGGATGTGCTTTTTTTATTGGGAAAACAATCTGCTCTAATCTGCAGAGAGATGACTCTCATCACCCCCACCTCAATTCATTCACTCCAATAGCTCACCACCCACGTACAAAGACACACACATTTCCAGATAGTTACACAAAGATGCTCTTTTATCTGTTGCTGAGCTCCTGGGGGTTGGTGTCTCAGTGTGTGTTTGTGAGAGAGAGAGAGAAAGCGACTATGTTTGTGTGTCCTACGATGAATCCTTTTACAGTGTCACCAATCGGGAAGGAGGAAGTCCCCTCCAGTGCCTTTTATATCATGTCTGCCTCAAACAAACAAAAACAGCAGCATGGACCGATTTCACTGAAAGCAAGAAAAGATGGAAGGACTGCCAAGAAAATCTGTACTCTTTTACTAAAGAACAACTCCATATTAAAACCTTCACGGGGGGGGTGAAAGCAAATGTGGCAAAGCTCTAAATGGCAGGAAATAAATGGATTATAAAATGGAGCATAGACCTACTTCTGGTGGGTTCCCACAAGACAAGCCATGCAGTCCACTGTGATTAGATCCCAGAACGACAGACTAAATTTTGCTTCCCTATGGGATGAAAAACAGAATTTTCTAAAAGCTATGATGTATTCCAGTGCTGCTGTATGCAGAGAAGATAGTCAGACGTCCTGCTGATGCACCCTTGAGCAACTTCAGCTATCATATTCTGTTTTCTTTATTGCAACTTTACCATTTAAAAGAAAACCAGCAAATGAACATGCCCCTGTATATTCACGGGGCCGTCTTGCACGTAATCATTCCCCTGCTGGCTGCTGCAGAACTTCATGCACACGCCTTAAAGCAGTTAGGGCAGCACAGCCTGTTACTGATCCATTTTCTCACTCACATTTTTACCAGATGGACTTTGGATTCAAGCTGTTCTCACCTCATTACCATAAGGTAGCTTTAATTTGAGAAGTTGACTCCCAAATTGGGCTTAAAAAATATTTTAAACCCTATTTTGAGGTTGAATAAGGCACTGGGAAACTGAATGTGACCGAGGAGAGATTGATGGGAAGTGGAACTGCAGAATACAATGTATTTTACGCACAAAAAATGAAGCATTTTAATCAGCTTGTAGAAAAAAAGAAAAGAGATGCACTCAACCTGCTATTATCTTGCTTTCAATGTCAAAATCCAACAAATCCGTCCCTCTGCTGCACACACAGCCATCCCAATCTCCCTGTGGCACAGTGGCTTAGATTTCTAAGTATTTACTGTCTCAGATAACCAGCCAATCAATGTTCTTGCTTCAATTAGCCTAATCCCAGCATCTGGTGGCTCTGTAGCAAGATGTGCATGTGTAGTGCTGTACAACTGCATGAGTGCAAGGATGATGGGATGTGTGTCTATGCAACTGTGTCTTACCTGATAGATGCTTTCAGGCCAGAACTGCAGTCCCATGTCTGTAAGCTTAAGCTAATCGAGTGGCCTCTAAACACACACACACACTCTCACTGTGGAGAGAGAGGTTACAGGGATGAAAAAAGACGTAAAAATGCACTAGCAACCCTGACTGAGTGTTGCTAGTTTGCAACCCTGACAAGCAGCTGGGAGAAATAAAACTGAACACCCTCTCAGATCAGACTCGCTAACAGAAAGAAGGATAGGACTCTGCTATCATTTAACTTATGATGCCTTGAAAACTGAGTTTGTAGGACAGCTAACCTTTCTGAGATAAAGAAAAGCCTAACTGACCCCATCTGTCATGTATCTAATCTAGTTTCCTGCTCTGCTACTTGCATATTTGCATTTGGAGATACCTTGCTTTTTGTAAAGAACATCAAATGAAATTTGTATCTTATTATATCATGTCAAGGTTATTAGAATTAACTGTGAGCACATGAACAGACATCACAGCTTAACAGCTGTAGGTTATTCAGATAAATATGCACAATCTCACACAGTGGTATTCATCCCATGCAAGCAGCTTAGAAGAAACAGTGAGCAGCTCTTGTGGCCAAAGCATAGAACCTCTCCTGATCCTCACACACTCGCCGTACACTATGCACCTTCAGACTGATTTGCATAAAAAGCATTTCTAAGTTCCCTTCTAAGACCTTAAATTGACAACAAAGAAATGTTTTTAATCGTACCGCCAGGTAAAATCTGACAAGTGAGGTTTATTATACAAAACAGATGTACAAATAAGATAAGACAGTTTTATTAATGCCCATAGGAAATTCATTTGCCTGTAGTCCAAATACACACACAAAAGAAGTAAAAAAAAAAAACCTGCACTGGCACAGGTTGTCAGCCCATGAGACAAATGTACAGGCATTGAGAAGGTTAAAGACATAGGTACAAAGGTTTTAATCACATGAACAGCACAAAAATGAAGGATGGGATCACACGAGAGTAAACAAGGACAAGTAAAGATCACACATGACTAAAAAATTTTTTGAAAGTAGAACAATTGGCTAGAAAGATTGACAGAAGAGCACAAATATAAATGAATAAACATAACTAAAGCCTGGTATGAACGGCAGGAACAGAAAAGTCAAGTAGTATACTAAACAAAACTGCTGAGATAAAAGATCAGAAAGATCATTTTTAACATAAACCAGGAAGTAAATAAACAGCTGACTTAAAAACATGCAATTTAAGAATTAATGATTAATACAGAGCTAAAACAATTCCTCCAACTGTAATTTCAACATAATGTGCTGCACATTTTGGATTTTTGTCCTTTTTTTAATAGAAAATTCATTTCAGACATGACAGCCGAGAGAGGCCCTTGCTCTTCAGTGACATCTCATCTCGCTATTTTCTGTACAGATGTGTTATTTTTCCAGCTCAAATGACGGCTTATTTGATGAAAATTAAATTGCAATTTTTTCCTATGACAACATTCTGAGATGTGATGGGTAGTACAGATTATCCATCCCTACAGAGCACATAGCAATCAGGCACAAAGGATTCTTAAAGATTCTACTATTATTTTATTTTCAGAATATCAACTCTTTACCTTAGTTAGCTGCTTCATGGCCAGTAAATAATAAAAAATAAATAAATAAATAAACCTCCCTGTTCCCATTACATTAGAGCTGAGGCATTGGAGGTTGGTGTATACGGCTTCTTAATTCTTACTTTTGATTTAACCTCTTAACTTATTACATTGTTTTTTTAATATGCATCTGAATCTGCAATGACAGCTAAAATGGGTTATTCATCAAATGTTAACTTTCTTTTGTATGTCTCATATAAAATCCTTCAAAACAAACAAAAATCCAATAAATTATCAAAAATCTTATTTTTTTTTTTTTTTTGCTTAATGAGAGGTTGCAAAGACACTAATTAGTCTCAAATCTAATCTTTAAAGCTTCTTTGTAAGAAAAAAAAAAGGAAAATAGATTTTCACTACACAAACTATGAATAACAGGATTTTGTTTTTTAAGAACAGACAGTTTTCGTGGCTGTAACTGATGGAGACACATACAAACCACTCAAATTATCATGCATGTAAAGTTGTGCTTAGTTTTTTTACAGTTTCATTCCAGAAAATAGGAAATTGTGAACTTTTTAGTTAAGATTAAAAAGTTTAAGATGGAATAAGTAAGGCCACTGGGACTCACCACATTATCCTCATGGCTTTATGTTTAGCTATTCTTAGATAATGCCAACAGCTAATAGCTTAAAAGCTGTTTTTATTCTATATTTTTCTTAATATGTGAGAAGACACTTCTGGTATATTCAAGGAAAAGGGAAATTTGAAAATGCAAATTAAAACAATTTGTAAAAGTCTATTTATTTCCTTCTTTATATTCATCAAAATAAAAAGATTGGTCTATATTCACAGAGAGTTTTACAGAATTTAGAACAGACTTGCTAAAGCAAAACTTTATATACAGAAGTGCTCTGAAATGGTTCACTGCTCAAAAGAATCCTCTAAATCTCCTCTCTAATAAAAGAAAACAGACTTTTTTTTTCTTTATCCACTGAACAACCTCATAAAAATCAGGCTTTTTTCACATTTCAGCTCAAGTGTTGCATCACAAACATCAGCGATGACACAAATGATGCCGTTTACGCAACTTAATTTCATAAAATGTGCACAGAAACTTGAGTCAAAAGCACATTTGAGTGTATGAGTTTGTGATGATTTGTGAATGTTGGGTCCACAAGCAGAAAACTCACCTTTGCATTAGAGGTCACACAGCTGCACACTCCTGCATCTGCAGGCCAAGACGTACAAATCAAGCACACAAAAACACACACAACTGGGACACCTCAAGCATGTCTGTGCATCTTATTCTTCACTCTCTTATCCATCAGTGTGGTTTTCAATCTCTAACACACTCTTTACATTTCACAAGTATTCATCTTGGTATAGCTACATGTAAAAACGCCCACACAGGCATACAAGGACAAAACACACATTTCACACACACTTCAAAAGAAGCAAAGGTATTAAACAGCGGTGCCACATAGACACAAAGTTGTCCAAATCATTTACCTGCATGGTTATTCTTCCTGAGCTCTTCCAGATCCCACACTGCTTCAGAAAAGATTTTAAACCCACTGCAGAGTTTCCTTCCAGCTATGGTTAAAATTTACATAATGTGCAGGAGCTAATATTAGAAGCTGTCTGGAAAACCTGTCAAAGAATGCTATGAAGGAGCTTAGTTCATTTTGTTCTACAACATACATGAAGCCAAAAGTCTTATTCGGGACCAAAGCTAAGCGAGGGGCGATTTTGTGATTGACTTTATTTTACAAAACTTTATAAAGTTTCCTACAGAGAAATGGACGACTGCAGTCAAAAGTTTATTCATTTATTTATTTGCTGCAAATTAAATTGCGGCTCAAAATTATGTTTAATTTATTTAAATTTATATAATTAATATAAATGAAGTCTATGGTACAAATATAGTTTGTATAAATGTAGTTTACAGTCCACACACAATGTTTTTATTCAATCTAAGATTCTATTTAAAAAGAAAAAAAAAAAAGAAAAAGTAATAATGGACCAAAAACAACCTTCTCACTTATTGATCAAATGGGTAAAAATACAATTTGTTTAAAGAAAACTGATTTAGTGTTTATATATATATATATATATATATATATATATATATATATATATATATATATATATATATATATATATATATATATGCACTACACCGCCCAGAGACTAAGAAACCTTACTTTGCATCTTGTGTTTCCAGCCTGCAAAATACAGTTTTCCTTTATGGTACCATTTCACAAAGCCAGTGGCTAGATAAGAAACTTTTTCCATACTAAATAAAGTTTAATTAAACATAAGTAAATCAACAACATCACAGATGGGACAAAGAGACCCAAGGATATATTTTTGGAGGACAAGAATAAACATCGGGTGGCTTATTCATTCGTTTCCTCAAGAAAAAAACTATTTATGACAGATTCTAACTTAGCCTCACTGCCTTTGTGATAACAGATCCACTCACTTGTTCTGTGTTGTGTCATGTTTGCTTTGCTTGTTTATATCAGTGAAGCTCTCAAAAGGCAGGCTTCAAATCAGGGGTTGTTTCTATACCTCTGCAAGTATAGGCTGTGAATCAGAGGAAGGAAAACAGTGGTTGATTCATATGACAAAAAAACATAAAAACACACAGTACTGGTCATCGTTTATGCATAAAACCTTTTCCATGCAAGTCACATTGCAACATGTTAATACACACCAGACATGTGTTTTATTGCTTTGAATCACGTCTTGTTTCAAATTCGATTATGGCTGCAGCTTTTTGATACATGTTATTGATCAGAGATTGAAATGCAACTTTTAATCATTATCATCTCTGCCTATCATATCCGAAAATTATTTTTTCAAGCAGAAATGTTAAATCATGCTTTTCAAGTTCAGGAAGTTTGCCAACTTTAAAGCTTTTCTGCTTTCTTACAATGCATGGAACTGTAATAAATAGCCTACAATGTGTATCTTGTTGCACACGTATTCATTTTGCATCCCATGTTCAAATGCTTTAATGATGTAAATTTAAGCAAAGAACTATACACTTTAAGTTCTAACATTGGCTTAATACCTACAAAGAGGAGATAAAGATGTACAATAGATAAATTTTCTAATTTTCCAATCAGTCCTGATTAATATGTCTCAAGGTATTGCCTGTTTAACTTATGTTTTTCTTATAATTTCTCACCGTTATATTCTAGTGACTTAGTTATTTAGGAAGAATAATTAATAACATTATTTTGGCAAAACCACGTCTACACCAAATTTCTGGTGCAAGAGCAGGTGAAAACAAAAAGTTAATCAATCTAATCTAAATAAGATTAACATGAAATCATTTAAAGCATTACATATGATTTGCACAGATTTGATTACATCAAATTTCTTGCACAACCTCATACATGCAAAATACTCAGATTTATCAAGTTAAGTTCTACAAACTCAAATCATTCTAGCTAGATAAAGTTTCTAAAACTTCATTCTTTTAGGCAAAATGTTTGCATATTTTTTACATAAATATCTTGGATCTTTATGTAGCAGTACACAAAAATTATAATATTTAGATAGATAGCTAGCTTAGGTAGCTAGCTTAGATAGCTAGCTTAGATAGCTAGCTAGCTAGATAGATAGCTAGCTAGATAGCTAGATAGCTAGATAGCTAGATAGCTAGATAGCTAGATAGATAGATAGATAGATAGATAGATAGATTTGGTGGGTTCTGGTGGTGTCTGTGCTGTCCTCTTCAGCATGACAAATCCAGAAGGTGCCCAAAAGCAAAAAAAAAAAAAAGCCAGATTCTCTAACACCACTTTAAGATGTTAAATACGAACATACAACATGGTGGAGTTTGTCAGCTGTAAAAGAGCTAATTATTCCAACTCTTCTGGAAAACAAAGCCATGCTCTGAAACTGCTAAAAACCTTCAGCTAACAGCACCACATGATCAGTAAAGCTTTGATCCAGTTTATTTAAACAATAAGCTCAGAAACTGTGCAATAAACAATAATGCATTTTCCCTAAAATAAATTAGTTTGTACAGTTCTAGCATGATATGGATGCAGGTGATCACTCCCACAACAGATCTTTCATCCAATTGTCAAATTCAATAAACAATAAAAAGATAAATAAATAAACATTAAGAAATGTACTATATACACATACACAAACTTTTCCTCAAAATCTGGGCTTCCAGAAATAAACAATCATTTTCTTAATTTTATATGCATCTGGGACGTACAGGCATCAAAGCACAAAGATTCTGTGTTCCCATGTATTGCATACTGCTTTTAACAAGCAGGGTAAATCTATAAAGTCAATCAAGGTGAATGAGGAACAGAAGAATAAACTTTAAAATAGAGTCTTACGAAAGACTAAATCAAATTAGATATAAATAAGCCACAACAGGGAGTCAGAAAAGTCAGATATACATAGTAGTTTGAAGATTTGACAGAGATACAAAGCAGTTTGTGTCTCGAGGAGAATCAGCAGGGAAATTCATTGGATAATTTAAGAGAGAGGGCTGACAATGTCACTGATGGACAAGAGGAGTTTTTATTAAGACAGGCAACATTAGTCTAACAAGTCATTTTACCTTCAGGCAGAAATCAAACGCAGACAGCTGACAGATTCCACCTTTCAAAACACACTGGTTTACCACCAAAATCACCCCATCCTTCACTCACAAACAACATAATTCATAATAAAAAAAAATTCACACACACCTAGATCTCCTCTGAGGGCCAAATGCTCTTAGACAGACCTACTTAAAACTTGTCTCTTATTTTTAGATCCTGGGATTTAGCACAAAAATAACTATATTCTTAAATTAACATGTACATATCCACACTTGCAGGCATCCATAATCTAAGGGGCATAGCCAAGCCAATTAAAATCAAGCAGTTGTGAAGAAAATAGGAGAAAGCATGTGTTATTTATAGCTTCAAAGTCTCCTGTCTTACTGCGGTATATGCTGGAGAAAAGTGCAGCTGCCTCACCTTTGCAAAGATATGGGCACTTACTATCTGCTTGTAACACAACAAACTGCAGGATCTTTCAACAGAATTACACTCAGTATACTCACACACACAATCAAAGAATAAAACAGCTGAGAGAGCAAAGATGAAAGAGAGATTAAAGGAACAGAGTGACAAATTAGCATAAAAAGGGATAGAAGTGTGCAATAAATGGAAGAGGGATAAAAATTATTATCTAAGATGACATCACAGAAAGGAATAAAGCTGTAAGTGTACCTACAGCAGGAATTAATTTTCAGCAAAGCAAAGGACAGCACTGCAGGGGAAGCAAGAACCTTGTTCTCTATACTTTGGGCCTCAGAGAATGAGTTGTCTGAAATATCACAATGTCTTGTGTTACCTCATGGGATAGTCTCCATTTCCTTTTCTAGCTGACCGCCTCTCTTTTACCCCGCTGAAGTCGTACCATGTTAGATTTTTTTCCTTGTGCAAAGTGATGTAAAGTGTCATGAAACCAATAATATAAAGCCTCAGCAAGTGTGTTTTGAGTATTTGACCAGTTTGTCTTCCCTGCACACTGCAGCCTGCAGAGACAAGCAAAAATAAAGACACGCCTCAATCAGGAGGACTTAAATTATTCCCAAATATAGAAAGGTAGGCATTACAGACACTTAATCCAATCACTGTCAAGTGTGTCGTCTTAACCCCTTCCCAGTTGGATTATATGTTTTCCAAAATACATTTTCATGACATGCCCATAGTAAAGTGAGGGCTGCTCTATAATTAAAGTGAAAAAATGTTTGGTTTTGGTGTTATTTAAAACAAATATTACACTCGTGTGTCTGTTAGTCCTGCATTTTGGTAGGATGTACCTGTGCCCTGATGGAAGCAGCAAAAGTTCATGAGCCAATGGGTGGCTTTGGTCTGCAAGGATTAAACGAGCCTTGTTTAGCACTCTGGTTTGATGCAGGGCTGAAAGGTCATTCAGGGAGATCCCTGCAATATTCCCACATAGTCTAACAATCCCCTGCAATCTATTCTTGCTCTTGAGAGAAAGGGAGCCGTACCAACAGATAAAAGAGAAGGTTAATAGTGATTAAAAATTTGCATAAAAGTCTTGTCAACATTAAAACTACGAAGCTTCCGAGAAAAATACATGCGCTAGTGAGCCTTCCTGCACACAGCGTCCACATTTGATGTGAAAGCCTGTTTTTCTTTTTAGGCCTTTATTAAAATTCATGTGTCCATATATCTGAACCAATGGCATGGTGAATTTCCTCTGATGTAGGAAATAAACCATCCATTTATCCATTATCTATGCTGCTTCGTCCAAAGAAAGGTCATGGGGCAGCTGGAACCTAACCCAGCATTTAGCAGGTGAGAGGTAGGGTGTATCCTGGACAGGTCACCAGTCCATCGCAGGGCGGCAATAAACCAGTGATTAAAAAAACAAAAACAAACAGCTGGAAAACAAGATCAAACAAACTGATGTAAACATTTCTTAATACTGAAAAAAGTGTGTTTCCTCTGTATACACACATTTCTTTATGAAGTTCACTTCAGCAGCAGAGACATAAGCTAGTCTAAACAAAAAGGGTCTGAGTGTTAGAACAGGATAAAAAGCGAAGGACACACATCCTGTAGTTCACAGATCAGAAACTTTTATTAGACTGTGCAGTGAATTCATGAGGATTGTCAGGAAGAAAAAGGATTGCAAACGTTATTTTATGTCATGGAGCTCAATAACGTCTTTTTAAAAATAGCTATCTTTATTGTAGTTTGATATCTGTAGGGGGAAAAAAAAAATAAGGGGTTGCCACTTCAATCTTCAAAGATGGACCTGAAGAAGAAACCCTTCAGCTTGCAGAAAGAAATGAGTTTTGGTACCAGACAAGTATTAAGATCAAGTATTAAGATTTTACTCCCTCCTCAAGTCAAGTGCGTTGACAGAGGGGAGTGTTGGGTCCCCAGCCTTCAACACATAAGGCCATCTCTGTCCATCATTCAGTTAACACACCACACATGCAAACCACACACACAGAAAAGAAAACACATGCACAAATCCATCGATATCTATCCAATAAGCCAACAAATCCCATTTAATGTGCTGGTAGATAAAACTTTTCACTTGTAATCGATGGCATGAGAAAGTTTAAATGAATGTGTATGTCAGAGCATATGTGTAGAGTTGTGATTAATCCGGGGTTACTAGTAGGAGGTGGTGAAGCCCTGAGGCTGTACTCTGCTCTGATGAGATCTTGACAGATAAGGTTTACTCTTTGCATCTTTCTGTCAGTTTCCCTCCTTCAGTGCTTTCAACCCCATATTTCTCATTACTTCTTGTCTTTAATTGCTTGCTCTATCTCCTGTTCATCAGTTTAGAGTGCTTCATCCCATTTACTCCTCATCTTACCAACACCCTTCTCATCTGAATGAATCTCTTACCATCCTTCTCTTGCGCACACCTTATCGGCTCTTATTACTTATTGTCCACTTCTCGGTGCACCTTGAAGTTTTCTCATCCTTTTATTTTCCCTTTCCATCTTTCTTTAAATCTGCCTCCCCCCTCTCCTTTCTTCTAATTTTCTGGCTTTCCTTCTCTACAGGTGATTAGCCATGTAGAGGTCAAATCATGTGAACCTTGTGAAATGAACAGCTTTATTTCTCATCAGCAGTGGGTGTGCAAATATGGGTACACACAGTAACACACCCTACTACTTGCCAGAAAGGTCTATTAAGTTGTCTGCTTTCTTCCACTTATCATGAACTTGGAAGCCATCTCTTTCCGCAGACAATATCTTGTGTCATACAGCTCTCATGCATGTCAATACACTGAAAACAAGCAACACAGAAACACAAAACCACAAAGGTCTTGTCAGGATACTCCCAGCCGTCTTCAATGAAATTTGACTTTGAATTTTCAAGCCATGGTCGAGAACTAAAAACCCGTCACAGCATAAAAACTGGTGGGTCGCAATGTGCAATTAGTTATATTACTCCAATAATACAGATATAATGTCTATCAATGTGATATTTTAAAAGCTCAATAGTAAATTTAAAATAAAATAATAAAAGCTTAATAGTAAATTTACACAGCCAGGCAGCAGAGGAGAGGGCAGATGGGGTCTAAAGCACTAGCACACTGCTGATCTGATGTTTTGTGCCCCACAATAACAATCCTCATGCTCACTGTCATGCTTCTCCAATTTTTAACTCAAACAGGTGCAAAATTACACAACATACAACACACTATTGTACACTGTTTTAGGACATGTCACTTCTCCCTAAAATTTAAGTTGAAAGAATTCAAATTAAATGCACAATTCTTTATTTTCATTCAGCATTTTGCTGACGAGTTCTACAGCACTGAAGGCTGTTCGGCTTCCTCTAAGTTCTTTAGTACACTGAAAATAACTGTCAAGTTCCCATGAGTCTGAAACACCCTGAGCTGTGGCAGTCACATTAGCATGTATGGCCAGAGATGTTATTCTGTTTGTGGTTATAGAGCAAGTGTCTTATCCCAGTATCATCTTAATGTTTTTCCATCCGGTGTCCTACAGTTGTATTAAGTGTAATAATATTGTAGTGCAACTTGGAATTCTTATATGGTCGTCCAGGTCCATCATAACTTTATCATAACCCTCTCTATCATATAAATCTTGTTAGTGGTGGTATTTTTATGAGTCTACTGTAGCTGACTGAGCTGAATAGAAGGCAACGTTGGACATTTTGATGTTGATTCTTCTATGTGGAGGCTCTGTTGCCTCACTTATGTGGCAAGCTAGAAGATGAGTTTATAAATTTGTTGTCACTGTACAGTAAGAAAGCTGCTTTAGACCAAGTCAAATGGTCATTACTGTAGAATTTATTATGTAATATCCACAAATGCTTCCAAACTCTCCTTATTGGATATTTAGAGTAGTTGGGATGGCTTTTGCTCCGTAGTTTCCTCCATTTTCTTGCAAACATAACATTGGCAACATTAGCATATTTTACTGAGAGGGTATGAGCTCATTAGGTCAAGCTGACACTAGAACACCTTCTGCTGGATCACAGTACAAGCTGTAGATTGACAATTCAACACTTCCATCCATACAGCCTGTGATCTTCCAGACTTTTATTTCTGAATTTAAACAGGTAAATGATTTTCAAAGTTTTAGCTCCTACATGAAACATCTAAAAGACATCTCTGTACTTAAGACAACACTTATTGTCACTTTAACTGTTTGACAAATGTCACTTTTAAGCAGCTCAAACCAGCCACTAATCAATAATTCAGCAAGCAATCTTGCTGCCTGCGGACTGGACTCTTCTAAGCTTGTTGGTCTGTAATTCTAACAACTCTAAAACCTTTAGATGCAAGGCTATAACAGTACAGTGTTACTGCAATGCACTTCTGCAGTGAAATAGAAAAAACTCTCCCACACATATTAGCCAAGTTTCGCTCTGCAGTGGTGTATGCTGAATGAGGGTGGTTTTTCTGTTTTGCTCTGAGTTCCAGTGTTTTTACATGAAACGCCATGTCTGTGCTGCAGCTTCCAGGCATCACTTTGCTCTTTACAACCCCCCAAAATCTTAGATCTGGGGTACAACACAAAACCCTCTATGCAACTGACTTCTTCATTAACTGTTCTTAATGTTTTCTGATGCTTATTATTTTGTTTGTTCTTTCTCCCCACATTTTTACTATTTCAAATTCATTAACTGTGATAAAAGAGAAAAACACCAAAAGTTGTTAATGTAGTTGACATGCACACAAATGCACTGAATGGGGGGAAAAAAAATCTGTGAGAGCAGCCGGTCTAACACACCAAAACAAGAAATTAAAGGGAAAGACGCTAAGTTAGGTGGAAGAGAAATGGAGATGAGAAATGAGAAAGAAAGGCTTTTTATTACTTGTTTTTCTAAACTGAATTTCAAGGCTCATCTGCTAAGTGTGATGTTGGTGTTCACAGTCTTCCAGCCTCGGATAAACACAGACTCAGCTCTGAGGGACAAGCAGCCAACATCATCTGTTCTATGGACACAAACAGAGAAAAGGGATGAGAAGAAATGCCAAAAGGAAAAAATAATGAGAATAACAGGGAGAAAAAGTCTTAAAAAGTAAAATAGTAAGTACATTTTTTTAAAGTGTATGACTTCAAATTCCTATTTAAATTCTGTGTTTCAAGATTTCCTGATATCCTCATAATATATTCACTCATTTGCCTGTTAAAGTCAGTATACATTATTTTCTGACATCATGTCTTATCACAATGGACTATAGCTCAAGACCTTGAGCTTACAGGGGCAATAACCATTCATTCTCTGTACCGCTTATTTCATTACGGGTTGCAGGTAAGCTGGAGCCTATACCAGCATTTTAACAGGTTAGAGGCAGCAATAACCATTTACAGAAAATGGGGATCATTTCAGCCTCACTGTCCTAGTTCTGGCCACCCTTTACAATTGTGAATAACAAACTCAACAAAGTGAGTACTAAGAAATTATCCAGGAATATGGAACAACTGCCTAATAGTTTTACTGGGTTGAACACAGACACACAGCATGATTATGAAATAACTATTAAGTTTTTGCTATGGACTGTACTGTCACTTTGGACATCATCTAGGTAGGAGGCACCAAATTTACAGTAGCAAGTGGAAAATAGCTTTTTACTGTGAAGACTGTCTAAAACGCATAGTCCATTTTACTGCACTGAACTTTGAGGGAGAAGCTTCTCCGTGCTTCTGCCTTAAGAATTATCAGTATTGCTTTGTTCAATAAGTGGGATAACACTTTTTCTTATTTATTAAGTATTGCATATCTAACCTGTTACATGCCTGCAGTGCAGGGTAAATTCTGAAATGAAATATTGTTTAGCTCTAATGAAAATAACTGCAAAAACAATTAAATGTGTAGTCACAGCAGAAAAGTGGGCAATAAAGATTTCATGAGCTACAACCTCTCGGCGAGCTCAGTTATATTTTAGATATGTGTACTTTACTGTCCTAAACCTCTCAAATTTTCCCCCTTTTGATTTCAATCTTCTCTCCCTGCCCCTTCCTGTTGGGTCACAACAGTCCATATCTGACTAAAATTGTTTCTAAGAGACACTGAAGATAAGGTTTATCACTCAATCTACTTACCCCACCAAAGATTAACTGTGCATTCTTGGAAGGGGACAATAAAATACAAAATGAAGAGACTAAGGGCTGATAAGACTGTGCTGCCTGAAGGCTGACGACTCAATGCCACACTGGCTGAGAAATCGGTGACTTTAGGTGTGTGTGTGTGTTTAAATCTGTATCTGACAAACAGCGACATTACAGGGCCAATGTCAAATTTAGTCTGTGCATGTGTGTAACAGCTGGCCAGTTGTTATCTCCAGTAAAGTCGATCTCTCGAACTACATTACCATCAGCCGATTTACTGCTGACTGACAGAAGTAAGAGTGTTTGAGGCGTGTATGTAGTAAGCTTCAGCTGGAGTGTTTGTGTGTGTGTTTGTGTGTCTTTTTGTGGGTTGGCCTCAGCGGTGCCACTCAGGCATGACAGGAGGAGAGAATTAAAAGCCGAAGGCGCCAAGAGACCTTCTCACATATGAATGTGTGTGTGCCTGTGTGTGTGTTTTTGTGTGCCTCTGTAAAAAATGACCTTCTCTCCAGACTGGTGTCACAGACGGTTGGTTTTGGTACCAGTCCTTTGGCTTTATGGAGGCCTATGGGTAACATATACTACCTTCTGGAAGCAGGTTTAAATGTGAGAATATGTGTGTTTCTATGTACACCAGCAAAATTGGAAAAAACACTTCTCCCACTGAACTGGTGTCACTTTCTTCCTTCTCAGTGTTCCACTTCAGCAATACTTTGTATTGTTTCAAATGGGTTGAGTAATACATTTTAATCAATACTGAATATAAAGGCCAATTAAATACATAAATAGATTTATTAAATAGAAATGTGTAAAAGAGGCAAACATTCCTGGCAAACAAATTTTAAAATAATACATACACAGTTATTCATATTATGGCCATATAAATGTCCTTTTTAGTCAAGCATTAAGTGAAAAAAAGGAAAGGAAAGAAAAGTGCATTACTCTTAAAATTGTAAGGTAAAAACCCAATGTAAAAGCAGCCAATGTCCAAGAGCTTGGTAAACTATTGAGCTCAAGGCTGCTATAAAATAATACAGGATTTCAAAGTAGTCTGGAGAAATAGTTCTCCAGGCCCTCTGAAGGCCTTTCAAACTTTTTATTTAGACATTGGCTGCTTTTTTTTTCCTCTCTCTCTCGCTTTCAGTCCAGTCCTTGTACCCAACCATTTCCAGAGGAATGTGACTGTTCACTAACTTGATCATTCAAACATAAGGGGTACTTCAACCTTAAAACTCAGTGCTTCTGACTCGTTTTAATGGCAAACTGACTCATGCACATTCATGGCTCTGCATAACACAGCAGCAACTGGATATCAACACATTGGCCATTTTAAAAATGTACACCGGCTAACTGAGTAAAGGAACACATGAGGGTATTATCGGAAGAAGCAACGGTAAAAAGAGAGAGCTGGACAGAACAAGAGTCAACTTTGAACTGACTTAATGGTGGGAACTATAGCTCAGACAGGAGACAGGATTCAAGTCAGATGTCTAATTATTCTTATATAGGATGTGCCAATAAAGTCTCAGCAGTGCCGCTTCCACTGACTTTTATTATTTTTTTAATTGTTGCTTTGCTCTGGATCAAAAGACAACAATGTTTGTATAGTCAAAGTTCTTTTAATTTCTTAAAATATTAAACAAATGCAGAATAATATAATAGTTGGGTCAACATCATTTAAATTATGCAAATAGAAAATTTGTAAAAATGCAGGCAAAACTTATTTAGATCTTGAAACCCCCAGTTTACTATGAGGGACAAGAACTGGAGAGGAGAGAAGGCATCAAATGCTGAAAAATATAATCTGTCAAAAAATAAGAAACTTGTTTCTTTCCATTAATACCTTGGGCTCGTTTGTGCTTTAAAACAGAAACAATAAATCGGTCCACGTTCATCAATTATTACATTTAGCCATAATAACTTTGGATTCAGTAAGTTTACCTAACAAATACCAGCCCATAGTACAACCCATCACCTAATATTTCTTCGTCTGCACACTGGCTCTTACCCCCAAGTATGGGGCAGGTTTGGATTTTAAACAAATCCTCTCTGTGGTCAAGGGGCAACCTTACTTTGTATTCAGCTGAAGTCACACAGGACCTCTTCGACATACATAAACAGACACACGCTCCATTTCAGCCTCTCTCACTCAAACAGACCATCTCTCCGAGCCTCCATAGACCCAATTAGACGGCCATAATTACTGCCAGACAGAAATGAAAAGACGGAATAAAAAGCAGGCTCCATTTTTTAACCCGGACTAGGTATTTCATTTCATTAACGGCCCTGAACATGACAGCGAAGAGAGCAGAAGAGAGAAGATACTGCAAGAGAGAAAGAAGGAAGTGAGAACAGAGGAGCATTCAGGAGGGAAAGGTAAAGAAAGTGGCTGAAATTAGAAATGTAGGAGAGATGAGGGCAGGAAACTGGTGGAGAGAGTAGACATCTGACTTATGATTATGTTGCATAAGCTCTTATTTAGCAAAAGGAATGAAGTATGTGTGAATATTCTACTTATACATAATTTAATAACAAATATTCGGAGTAATCCGTCTAACCTTATTGTTAAATGTCTCTTTCAATCATACCCTTACAGATACGAAGGCAGTTAGGTCTGAAAATATTTTCACTCTGGTATTATTTGTTTGTCTAGCTATCTACCAGAACATATTCAGGTTGCATTTATTTCATAAATATAGACTTAGAGTGCAGATTCATGGCTCTAACTTGAGGGCATTTGCATTTCTTTAACATCAAAACCAACAGGGTTGCTTTCTATTTTAAATTAAGACATTGTCTATCTGGACCATAGTGTCTTCTCCAATCTTCTTTTTATGACTCAGCTAAATCTGAGCTGACAGTATGGTCTACTTGGCCCTAATACTCCTCTTGTCAATCTAAAGGAGGTAGATGACCACGAATCAATGATTTCAAAGTGGCAGAATTCACACCAATGCTTCTGTGATAGATATATAAAATAAATAATGGCAAATTGTCTATGCAGTGCCTGCCAATACCATAACATTTTCACCATGTCTTTTTTAAATAATTTTGTGTGCTTCAGATCATGAACTTTTCAGGCCTTCTCTAAACTTTTTCCCTTTTCTAAATTTTCATGCAGGTTCATTTTAGTTTCATCCTGCCAAAGAAAGCTGTTCCACAACGCTTCTGGCTTTTTAAGATGGTGAACTACAGTTTTGTTCTGTGACATCTTCTCTTTGTGGTAGACTAAGATAAACTGTGTTACCTCCTGGAGAGTGCTCTTCACTTGGCTGGTTGTCGTGAAGGAGATGATCCTGTGATCATCCAACGTTCTTTCTTTAATGGTTACCGAGGCCTTTTTTATGTTGCAGAGCTCAGCAGTGGGTCCTCTTGTTTTTCCTCAGATTGCCCAAGTACAACCTGAGCTCATGTGACTGCATGTCGTGAGTTCACGAATCTGATGACATTTTTTTATTTTAGTGGGAAATGTAACAATCTGCATTCAGCTCAGGATGTTTTATAACTCTGCAGTAGTCACGGGTATCGATCCAGCTCTGCTCCCCGGAAATTAAAACATGAAACTTTGATGGACGCAATTTGGTCTGTGCTCAGAACTGCATGAGTTAAATAAGTTTATCACTCAGGGGCTTTGGAGCTGACAGAATCACCAACCCCCGATAAAGAAATTTAACTGATTCATTTCATCTGTGTGCATCTAGCATCTCACTCTCAGTCCTGTAGCATGTAGCCAGCATTGCATGCTGCAGGACTACTTATTCTGCTTTATCAGAACAGCCAATTGACATCCCTTCCCATCATAGTAGTCCACAGACTTGTCCTTGAAAAGCATTAGCATGAATTATTTATTAATGGGGATTTTTAGAACATGAACCCACATATATGCTGTAATTTTAGTGTACAAGGATGTTGGAATCAACTAAACCTCTTACCTCCATAACTGACAGAGTAATAAAGTCACAACCTATACTTGTCCATGAAACAGGCTTTCAGTAAACTGATTCCTAAAGCCGTTGCTCTAATTTAGATAAGAATACCCTCCAACCAAAGATCAAAGTCTACATTTTAAACACATATTATTTTTGTAACTTACCAGAACATGTTTTGGTGAATTAATAAAATAAAATTTTAAGTTCAAAATTAGTCCAGAATTCCTCATATTTAGAACAATGGCTTAATTTTTTTCTTCCAAAGTTACATCTTTGCTAGAATGAAAGAAAATGCCAGAAGAGGACAATCAGTCATTATTACGAATGCATCAAGCAAAATGCCACTTTCTCAAACAAATGGTTGATTTAATAACAGCACAGCTTTCTTCATGCAGTCATCAAAGACAGCACAGATTCATAAAACTGCTGTTTCTGCCCACAAACTGGCAGTGAAGTCAAACACATTTGATGCTCGTCAGGCTGAAACAACTATTGTGCCAGCTGTCAAACTAAAAAGTCAGAAACTAACTAGAGGTATGTTTGGCATGTCTATAGCTAGTCATGTCAAAGCCTTTACCAAAACAGATTTAAATGAATAAGCTATTTAACAGATATACTTTTCTGGACACTTCTATGCCAGGGCTACTCAATTCGGTCCAAGAGCTGCAGCCCTGCAGGTTTTTAATGTATCCCTGCTCCAACAAAGCTGACTCAGATTAATTAATGATTGTGCAGAACTTCATAGGCTGCTGGATCCATTTCGTATGGGTCAATTGTTTTGGAACAGAGATACAATGAAAAATCTGCAGGACTGCATCCTTCATAGAACTGACTTAAGTAGCCCTGGTCTTAAAGTGAATAAATCTGAAAGCGCAGCTGTTTCACTTTTGTGTTTACAACCTATACTCATGTTTCCTGAGCCAATAATGCCACAGCCTTACCTCTCCCTTAACCTGTACTGGCAAACCTCACAAACAACTACAACAAATGGTGGATTACAGTGTTCATGCTGCAGAAACTACTGAGCATGATACGGCTTTTACAGCTAATTCTGTCAAAATCATCAATCCAAGAATAAAAGTATTTTTAGCTATCAGGTGTGGGAAATGGACCCCTGTTGTGTCCTGTGATGACTGGCACCATGTCTTAAATCTTTTGAGTGTGGATTAGCTCCAGAGAAACCCCCTTAGATACTTGACCAAATTTAAATTTCCAGAGTTAAAAGTCAAGGGCAACATCTTGGGTTCCTATCCATTCACAAATTACTGCAAGTTCTTTGCCATAACATAGGAGAGATGGGAAAGACTGAATCAGGGACCTAAAGTTCCCTCACATAACATTTAAACAAATTCTATTGACTTGACCTGTCAGTGGCCAGCAAGCAAAAACGCCTCAAGCATAATTAAATGAACTAAAACTGAGGCAGACTGGAGAATTTCACTTGTTTATACCAACACATCTGTTTTAAATATGCTAATGTGAAGTGGGAGCTAATAGAAAATGTAAGGACTGTGAAATATGTTGGTTATTCCAACTTAGCACACCTGCTGCTGCATCCCAAAATTACACATACACACTATTAAACACACAGTCATGCACATTCAAGCCTCACCGCTTCTGTCTGCCAAAAACCTGCCATAGCAGCAGAATCCTGATAAAGGCTCAGCTCGACACATCCTCTCCATGGCTCCATTTCTCTCTGTTGTTCAGTATATCTTTTTCAAAGCCTACACACATAAACGTTGAGCTAACAATGATGTGTGTGTGTGTCTGTGCGTCCATTTCCAAGAATTTGTCTCTGGTTGTGAGACATGTGTAAGCTTGATGTTGTTTCTGACTGCAACAATGTTTATGTACGAGCTAATTTCATCAGCGTCAGTGTATGTGGTACACCCAGAGACTCATGCCTCAAGGCAGTCTGTTATCACCAACAGACTGCTAAATTAATCAGCAGCCCTCAGGCCTCTTGACCAGACACACACACACACACTCATATGTTTTGCAATATTGCAAAGGAATCAGTCAAACGGGTCAAACGGCACCCCGCGGAGAAATGCCGAGACAAGGTGAGGAATCTAAACCTCCTGCACACATTAAAACAGTCACGAGTACAAGAGAGAATGGGTAAAGAATGTTTGTTAAAATTATATTATCATTAGAAAGAAGGAGGAAGCAGAAATATGAACAATCATCTGTGTGCATGAGAGAGAAAACATTCCACCAGGTTAGATATGAATACATTACCACTGCTGCCAGCACACAAGGGGGAGGAAATGATCGTGGAATCCCTGCCTGTATGCATGTGTGTTTACGGAGAAGAAACAGAGTGTGTGTGTGTGTGTGTGTGTGTGTACTGCAGCAGTGTAAATCTAATTCCCTTTCCCATAATGGCACCTTCAACTGAGGAATGCCCACTCCTGCTCCCTCACTTTGTCCCCTCATTCTCTGACACACACACACAGCATCAGCACATGTTGCCTCAGAAGAGTCAAAAAGGATTCTTCTCTCGTGTAAAATGAACTCTCACATCATAAAACATCAGCAATCCTATTACTGACACACACCGAGGAAGAGGAAGATCTTAATTGTGATGTTTATAATATAACACTGTATTTCTATATAATGATATATATTCTTAAAAATGTGACTTTAAAGCTGCATCAGTGTATTTTGGCTTCTCACACACCATTATTTCACCACAGCCATCCAGTTGCCACACAGTATAAGCCATCATTAGCATTATTTAGCTCCCATCATTCCCATTTTATATGGGATACTGATGTTTAAAGCACCTTGGTGAGGTCTGAGGAACAAACTATCCTATATGCCGTAGCAATTCATGGTCTAAGACCACACTGCCATCTCCATATAATAGGGGTGGGAATCTTTAAACGCTTCATGATTTAATAATCAATTAAAGGTCTGTAATGCAATTATAAAACGATTATTGATGGATCTTTTTTGCCCTCTACATGACTTTTTTCATCTTCACTGCAGGATTACTTGGTACTTTCAAAGCAGAGTATTTGTATGATAAATTTACCTTCAAATAGGAGAGATGTTCCCATTTACCTGGAAGTTTACATTTGCCAACATTTTTTCCAGCTTCAATAAAGAACAAATAGAAAAAAGTGTGGCTGAAGCAGCATACTTGTAACTCTATACGGACATCAGCATATTCTGAGTCACACACAAAGAGTTGCAGAAGCTTAATCAACATTCTCATGTTATGTCTGTTGTTATCATTCCCTATTCGTTATTCATTGCTTGTTAATTTTACATGAAATTGTCAGCCAGTCATCTTTGATATACAAACATGGACAAAATTGTTGGTACCCTTCGGTTAATGAAAGAAAAACTCACAATGGTCACAGAAATAACTGACAAAAGGAATAATAACCATGCATCAATCAGCCATGCTTCAAAGGAATTATTTAAAAAAATAAACTTATTAAACAGACCTGGACAAAAATGATGGTACCCCTAAAAAAGACTGAAAATAATGTGACCAAAGGGACATGTTAATCCAAGGTGTGTCCACTAATTAGGATCACAGGTGTCTACAATCTTGTAATCAGTCAGTGGGCCTATATGTAGGGCTACAGGTAGTCACTGTGCTGTTTGGTGACATGGTGTGTACCACACTCAACATGGACCAGAGGAAGCAAAGGAAAGAGTTGTCTCAGGAGATTAGAAAGAAAATTATAGACAAGCATGTTAAAGGTAAAGGCTATAAGACCATCTCCAAGCAGCTTGATGTTCCTGTGACTACAGTTGCACATATTATTTAGAAATTAAAGATTCATGGGACTGTAGCCAACCTCCCTGGACGTGGCTGCAGGAGGAAAATTGATGACAAATCAAAGAGACGGATAATACGAATGGTAACAAAAGAGCCCAGAAAACGAGATTAAAGGTGAACCTCAAGCTCAAGGAACATCAGTGTCAGATCGCACCATCCGTCCTTGTTTGAGCCAAAGTGGACTTAATGGGAGACGACCAAGGAGGACATCATTGTTAAAAAAACAAACCATAAAAAAGCCAAACTACATGTTGACAAGCCACAAAGCTTCTGGGAGAATGTCCTATGGACAGATGAGACAAAAATGGAACTTTTTGCTAAGGCACATCAGCTCTGTTTTTTACGACAGAAAAATGAAGCATATGAAGAAAAGAACTTTGTCCCTACTGTGGAACATGGAGGAGGCTCTGTTATGTTTTGGGGCTGCTTTGCTGCATCTGGCACAGGGTGTCATGAATTTGTGCAGGTACAATGAAATCTCAAGACTATCAAGGGATTCTAAAGAGAAATGTGCTGGCCAATGTCAGAATGCTTGGTCTCAGTCGCAGGTCATGGGTCTTGCAACAGGACAATGACCCAAAACACAGCTAAAAACACCAAGAATGGCCAAGAGGAAAAACACTGGACTATTCTAAAGTGGCCTTCTATGAGCCCTGACCTAAATCCTATTGAGCATCTTTGAAAGGAGATGAAACATGCCGTCTGGAAAAAGCACCCTTCAAACCTGAGACAACTGGAGCAGTTTGCTTATGAGGATTTGGTCAAAATACCTGCTGAGAGGTGCAGAAGTCTCACTGACAGTTACAGGAATCGTTTGATTGCCTCAAAAGGTTGTGCAACAAAATATTAAGTTAAGGGTACCATCATTTTTGTCCAGGCCTCTTTCATGAGTTTATTTCTTTTAAATAATTCTGTTGAAGCATAGTTGAAAAGTAATGTCTGTCTTTCATTGGTTAAATTTCATAGAATTTTTATTTATTACTACTTTTGTCAGATTCAAGTTATTTCTGTGACCATTCTGAGTTTTTCTTTCATTAACCGAAGGGTACTAACAATTTTTTCCACGTGTGTAAGATGCTGCTGCAGTGCAGCTTACATTGTGTAAAAGCAATCGATACTGCTTTTTTTCCATTTAAAACGTACATGACTTTTTGGACTTATTGTAGAGTCAGTGTAGGATCACTGTGTTAATAAATATCTCAAAGATGGGACATTCTTTGTCAGCTACAAACTGCACAACACAGCATCAAAGCCCTGGTTCTCAGACTGAATGTAAGCAAATTCTTCTTGGCACCAAAGGCTCTGATAGGTTTTAATTTACTTTGCCCTTTCTAAGTAATGATGAAGCCTTGACATTGCATCTTTGATGATCCTCTGGCCAGAAAAAGATGAAAAACACCTGCTTCTATTCACCATCCGCCAAAGTGTTTCCACAAGCGGAGGGTGCCACAAACAGATCTTCAGCATGCTTCACTTAAGCTTTTCAAAATTCCTCTTTTTGCTTTCCTTCAACATTTCCTCAAATAAGATTTGTGGATCAATTCAGAATCTTCCACTTCTGCATCTTGACACACCTATGATGATCACTTCTTCATATGAAATCATGAACATGTTACAATTGGCAAAAAAAACAACACATGTAACACGTACATGTAACACAAAACACTGTCATATTATAAGTTCAAAAGGCAAATATCCTTCTACATTAGCTCCTCAAAAATTGTTAATGAGAAGGCTCAAAGAACAACAAAGGTCCAATCCCAATCCTTCCCTTGCTCATTCCCCTTCATTTTGCAAAGTTGGCAAAATATTTTCTTTAAATCGACACATTCAAGGCTCCATTAACAACCTAAATGTCAACAGTAAAACTCACTGATCTTATCAAATTGAAAGAGAACATCAATTAAATGTCTGAGTTCTGCACACAGCGGGACAACATAGATCATTATGGCTAAAATGAAGCAAGACAACCCCCATAAAATAAAGTGCTGACATCTGAAACATGGATTTACCTTCAGCAGGCCAGCGGAGCCACCCCACTGGGACACACAGGAGTTCAGAGCATGAGCCTTCATCTTTTGAAGGTTTCATTTCTCCTTCGCTCTCTTACAAGTTTAAAATAAGAAATTTAAGCTGTACCTTGAAATCCCCTAACCAAAGTTAATTTTATATTTGAGGTTATTTCTGCAGCTTCTTAAAGTCAGTTTAACTTTTAAGAATTAAGAAATTTCACAGCCTGAACTCAAATATTTAAGGTGCTGACAGCTGTGCTGTCCAAAAATTACTTCTTTTTCTAAAGGTCTACAGTTATTTTTAAGTTATTTACCTCATCAGTCCTAAACTTTAGAGAACCTTTCATTCATTTTAATCCATCTGTTTTTATTTAGCGTGCTTAGTTGCAGTGTTGCATCTTTTCTTGGATTCATTTTGATTTTATGAGAAAAAACTGAATGTAGTGCTATTAAAGCAGTTTGATAAAAAGGATATAAAAAGGAACTTTTGGGAGAAACTCAGAGTGTAAAATGAGAGTATCGTGCAGAGACGTGAAACAGTTTTTGAAGAATGGAAGAATTAGTTTGTTTAGATTACAGCTGGAAAGAGAGGACAAAAAGGTTGTACACCCCTGTATCTCATTATAACTTGACTACAAACCAAAATTAGATAAATAGAAAAAAACTGAGAATGTACAGTATGCGTCTCCTAGCCACTGTGTGCACATACGGTATGCACCAGGGTGTGAAACTCATTTTTTCATGCATAAACCTTGGCAGGTGTCCAGCTCTACTTGGACGGAGCTCAGTGAGAAAAGGAAAAGACTTGTCTTGTCTTAGCCATTAAATCCTCCTCTGAGACAGCGAGTGAAACACGCTCCAAGAGTTTTATGTATTGTTGCAAAGCTGCTTTTTATGGAGTTGAGCAGTGGTAAGTACTCCCAAAAGCTTTCTGAATCACCTCCCAAACAGGTATTATGATACATGTGAGCTTAGTTCACTGACAGTCCATCAGTAGAAAAGCAATGTCAACCGTCTGCAGAGGATTAGGCAATTAAACTCAATTCTTTACTGCATTAGATCTTTTTTCAACACCACACACAATCAGATAAAAAGATCTATTTCTCTACCGGCAACATGAATGCAAATTTCAATTCCAATTATGCAAATGTATCCTTAATTTCACCAGAAGCATAATTCACTTACACTCATCAAGAACTAATCATACCATCTGCTGAGTCTCAATTAATATTCATAATAAATCTATTTTAAGCAAACAAGCTTCCTGCAGTTAAATATATTTTCCTTTTTTCAGTTATCAAAGCATTTCTTATTTATCTTGCATGGCTTAATCTCAGATTATGTCAATATTTTAAGACAAGGGCTCATGTTTCAGTAAAAAGAAATTGCACAAAAAGTAAGAAAATTTGTGTTTGGTTGATTATTTTTCCCCTTTGATTAATAATTTGGCATTGTATTATACATAATTGGAAAACCTGATTAGTCACCTTTACATCAAGGTATAGCTTGTAAGGATCATATGTTTGTGGGTTGAACAACACAGCTAAACATGTGGGTAGTGCCCCCCAAAATGGTAAAAGATACTAGTCACGTTGACCACTCCAAGCACTTTAACACTACATGTCCCATTCACCCATTCACACACGCACTTATCCACCACTTTTATTGTTATATACTAACCGCTTTGCTCTATCATGCACATTCATACCCCAATAGACACATCAGGAGGCATCGTGGGTTCAGTCCATATCCACTGGATCGGATGACTGCACTCTTCCAAAGTGATAAGGAAAAAAACAACACATATTGGCCATTTTTACACTTCATTCATTTTACATTCTCAGGGACCTCGGTAGTGTGTAGAAGATTCATCTGCAGCCAACAGCTTGCCAGCATCTCCTCATGCTGGTTTACCAGCCTGGTCACATCTTTTAAATTCCAGCTCCGGTTCAGTGTTAAGCAGATTTATATATTTATATATATATATATGTATGTATTTGTTTTTTTTGTTTTTTTTTACATGAGATGACAGATTATCACATGAGATGACATTAAAATATGATCTGCTCTATATTCTAATGCACGGTCAGGAAGTTGACATATGAACAGCTTCACTTATCAACTGCAAGATACAACCTGTGGCCAACCACTGAAGCCTGAAGGTTCCTCTAAGTTTGATTTTACTTGCATCCTTAAAAAGCTAAATGAAGCTTCAGTATTTACCAGTATTAAAAATATAATATAATTTTCTTCATTCTGCCTGAAATACACAAACTTAAGACCCACTACTTCATTGCTAAGGGGCAAAAAATCTACTTCAGTTGTGCAAACAAAATAGCTCACAGGGTTTATTCTGTTGCTCATGAAAAAGTAGTTGATGTGGCAATCTGTATCTTAGACTTCAAAGCACTGATATGAAAGCTTAAACAGGAATGTGTTTGATAAAAAAAGACTTCCAGACAGACATTTGCAAATTTTAAAGCTGGTAGGTTGGGAAGGGTGGGGGTTGGGCTGCCCATGGTGAGAACAGTGAAGATTGGTTTACATTGTGCTTTACAATAATATATTTTGGTCACACGTTTTGGATCCCTTAAGGATAAATCCACTCCAATCCAAATACTTTGCTTAGATGTTGAGAATCTGAGCCTTCAGGTAGTACAAACAAAACGTGTCCAGTTAGCCTCAAATTCTTTCCAGTAAAACCACAATCCTGCACCAGATGTAGAGCCCTCATCTCGACTTTATAAGTTTGGCTGAGAGTTGCAAGAAAAGTGAGAAACAAGTCAGAAAGATTAAGTTTATGGAAGGAGCTGTAGCATACTTGGACATGGCAGCGAGTCAGTGTGAATGTTGCTCTTTGAAGGTCATGGTTCACTAAAAGAGAGACTGAAGCACACGGGAGAGTTTTTTTTACAACAACCCCTCTCCCTTGGTAACATTCATATCTAACATGAGGCTACAGGGGGTGTCAGTAAATCTGGTTTCAAGAGTGAACTTGTGATCACAACTGCCAAGCAGGAAGCATGCAGTTTACAGACAGTGTCTCAAAAATTGTATAAGGTCTAACAATGTGAGGACATTAAGAATAAAAAGAAAATCCTTTTAACGGTGCAAATTCCTTTTACAAAAATTAGTGTGGACATGAATGAGCACAAAGAAATATAACCCTGATATTGGAAATAAAGGACAAGTCAGAGGATCATCAAAGTCATCATGATTCATTCTTTGGAGATAATGAATAATTGTTCAGTATTTCATAGCAATTTTGATAGTTATTAAAGATATATCTCAATAGCTTAACACCCAAGTAGTGACGACGACTCACAGTTGGGACAAAGCGCACACACTTCTCTTCAATTCTGCACACAGTTTTATTTAAACAGTACCGCTGTGCTTTAATGAGGCTTTTTTCCATTGCAAGATTTGACATGTCCCTCAATTGTCAAGAGTGAAGCAATGAGAGGACGTGTGAGGTCACGAATACAGAGGCGATAACTCTGCACTGAATGGAAGTTTTTATTAGCAGGTGGGATTTCTGGATTAATTAAGTAAATTTATTTTAGAAAACAAACAAAAAGAAAAACACAATCTCATATGAAGTTGAAGTCAACACATAATTTATATCCTGCTGTACAGCAGTGTTTTCAGTCTGCTGTTTTTAGCTTTGTGAGGTTTTTTTTTCTAATATTTTTCCTTCTCTACTTTCTGGACAAATTTATTGTGTCCTGCTGTTACCAGGTTTGTCTTTGTTGCACTGTTATTGGCAGCCTGTTGATTCTGGTTTTCTATTTCACTCTTTCCCATCTCAGGAACTCTTATCACTCTTCATATTATGTTCCTGTTACAGATGCTGCACCTGAAGTCCAATACATGCCTCCATTTTTCTCCCCACATCTGTCTTCTACACTAATCCTTTCATCATTACACCCAGCCCACAGTGAATTAATAATTTGGATTGGCCCAAAAGTCCACATAATATGTATTAGGTACATCAAATGTACACTTTCACTATAATTTTTTTATTTTATTACCAATTACTGTCACAGTAATTGCTTGCTCTTAATCACATTTAAATATTATGGTGTATGAATGCATTTGAATAAAATTATAAACTCATTAACAAAGCAGAGGAAGGTGTTTATTATTTGTATTAATGTCCAATTTAATAAAAGTAAATAAAATGGCTAAAAGGCATTTCAAGTGATAGGGGAAAAAATCATGAACACTATAGACAGGAAACTCTTCGTGTGCTACTCTCTTCGCTCTCCCTGACAGACCTGAGGACACACATCAAAGCTTTTCTAAATGTCATCCTAATTATCACCAGTGCTGCATTGAAATATCAAAAATAAACGAAAATACCAAAGCCTCAAGGTTTTTTTTTTCCTCATTACGTAACCAAAGAGCTGAACTCTCAAAGTGAAATCAGAATGAGAGAGGACTCTATAGCGAGTCAGGTTGTGTGGGTGTGATTCATCGCGAGTCACATCTGACAGAAGTGATGACCATAAGTAAACTCTGCTGACTTCAAAGAATGAGGCCTTCAAGGACTGTTTGCACCATTACTGTTAATATGTACACCACTAGAGTTATTGCAGGTTGGCTTGTTTCTAAAGCGCTGCTATCACGGGCTTATTGCTAGTTCAAACGGGTTCTACACATTCACAGTTCATCTCAAAGGAATTCGAAGACCTGGTGTCTTTCTCACCACTAGGTCAACACCTTGTAGACTTAAAGTTAGAAGATCTTTGTCACAGAATAGTCTGATGTAAACAGAAAAGACAGAATTTGTAAGTTAAATGTCAGCATGAAAAGTGCAATAGCAGAAAAGTTATGTAGCATTCCTTTTTTTTAAAAAAAAAAAGTGTCGCAGACATGATTTTTAAAGCAAAATATTCACATTTTTTGCAGAACTAATGGGTAAATTCTTAGGAAATTAAAAAAAGAAGCCAAATCTCACATGTTAACTTTAGGTTTTGTGTTGCTTTGTGCAGGACAGTCACATGACAGAAGCTGTGACCATATGAGTAGTAAAATGTAAATTTTTTTTATGTATTTTGAGCATCTAAAACTAAATCATGTACATAAATTGCAATGCTAAGTATAACCTGTTGAGAGCAAAGCGGAAAACTAATAAACACAAAACAATGAGGTGGGATGAAAACTAGAAAAAGGAAAATAGAGAGTAAAACATTGTGCAGTACAGGATTTAAACTCGTGATCTGTCTTCTTTATGCTCCACAGTTCCATCTTTTTGCATTCAAACAGTAAAGCTCAACTTCACATTAAAACATTAAAATTCCCAATAAATCTGCTCTCATTCACATCGTTGCCCATCTGGAAATTCCTCTACAGAGACTAGTAAAGATTTATCCAAGACTTTGTCAAAAGACACCTTCATAAAATGTCAAATCTAACAACAAAGTCACCTTTTTGAACTATGCATTTACACACTAGCTCCACAGCAAAGTAGACAACAAGAGGGCCAGTCAACTACAGCTACTATTTACATAAACAGCATTTGCACATCCTTCATATGAATTTACTCCTATTTAAAAACTATAATCAGTGAATCTTGAAAAGTTGATACCCACACAGCACTGTAGGGAGCTGAGAAGACAGAGGAAGAAGCAGGGAGGCAGATGAAAGGATGAAAATATTGAGCAAGGGATGTAAACGAGGCATAATGACAGAGGGAAACAGGTGATGAAATAGTAAGACAGAGTGAAAAGGGAACCCTGGAGAGACAGAGGGAAAGGGTTTGATGGTGAAGTTTAATTCAGGGCTGAAGAGATAAAATGAGATCTTGATGGAGGAGGTGAGAGGTCACACTCTCCTCTACTCCATGTGATTTTTCCAAAATACACACATACATCTCTGTTTTTTGTGCTTTATCTTCGATCTTTTTTTTATCTGCCTAATATATCATTTTTCTCCTCAATGGTCTTTTTTTCTTTGACATCCTTTTTCTCATTTGTCTGTTTTACATTTTGTGTCCTCCTTGCCTTTCTATTTTCTCCCACTCATCCTCCATACATAATTCAAGCTGAGATTTCAGCATGAAGGGTGTGGCCATTAAAAATACATGGGTGTGCTGCAAAGAGTCCGTTTACCGGTGCTTTACTTCAGAGAAGGGGGAGGGGGGGTGCTGCAAGGGCAGGTAGAGGAAGCCAAGGAGAGAAGAAGGGGAGCAGAAGTGCAGTAAGGCGAGATGAAGAGACCATAGGAAAAGATGAGGAAAGAAAAATGGCGGAAGGGGAAAAGTAGCGAGCAAAGGGACAGTCAGCGGTGTCTTTGTGTTACCTCCTACCAATTCTAGAAGTTAAAAGCTCATATTTGTTCACATTGGAGGTTTATGTGGCAAAAGAAAAAGGTTAAGACTCATTTTTCAATGTGATTGGCTAATGTCGGATTCATAGGATGTGAAATACTGGGATAAGCATGTCAAATGGCTGCTCCCTGGAACAATCCCTGAGCTACAACCTACTGTAAATGCTAAAAATGTACAAAGTTTTAGCACATTTTGAATTTGATGATCGCAACATATCTAAAAAAAATAAAGTTAGGACTCTTTTAAAAACTGCCTCTGAAGAAATTTTTTCGCAATTTTTTAGATGCAGTTTTGCCCAGACTGGTAAATTTCTGCTCATCTTTGTGTCTAAGAGGCTCTCACTCTCTGAAGTGCTCCTTTTATACACAATCATGTTGCTGACTTGGTCCCAATTAACCTAACTTTATGTCGAATGCTCCTCCAGTTGTATTTGATGTGTGCCAGTTATTTTTCCAGCCTCCAACTTTGTCAAGATGCGCTCCTGTCATCAGTGTCATGGATCGCAGCAGCCGGAGATGAGGGGATAGGACCCAAACGCAGGACAGGACAACACCAGAGGCCATTGGTGGAAGATTTAATAAAAAAAAAAAAGACACAACTGAGGAAACTGACAAATGAAGACTTTGGATATGACAGGACTAACTGACACACACAACGTACTGGCACAGGACAAAGGAAAACCTGGAGCATATATACTGAGGGACAAACGAAAAGCAGGTGTGACGAATGATGACCGGAAACAGGGAACAGGAAGTAAAGCAAAACAGAACGCAAGGGAAAAAAAATCTAAATAAACCGGAAAGAAGAATGAAGTCAAAGACAAACTTAGACTGCAAAAGAACATTAAACCCACTGAGCATATTAATCAAATTCAAAATAAGCTAATATTTCATAAAATGGTGAAATGTCTCAGTATCCTTTATGTTCTTTATGTTCTATTGGGAATTAAATATGGGTTTATGAGATTTGAAAATCACTGCACTCTGTTTTTATTTACATTTTACACAGTGTCCTAACTTTTTTGGAATCGGGGTTGTAGCGAGGCCTGCTTGGTTCTTTCATATTAACAACATATTTGCTGTTTAACAGGAGCAACAGATTTGCCCATCACTTCTAATAAAACATGTTCATCACCAACACTAAAGCGTAATGTTACCTTTACTATAACAACTTCCCAAAGAGTTTCAAGCTGCCAAAATGCATTGCTTTGTGATGAGTTAAATTATTTAACAACTATCTCAGTCAGTTCTGTCTAGAAATCATGTAATGTTTATATTTGCACACTTAGCCTGATGTTAATCAAGTGGAATAAACAAGAAAAATGTAACGTAGATTTGCAGTCAACTGACTGACTGAATGTATTTTATTCCATGCTAATCATCGTGGGTAAGCAGTAAAAGGGTATTAGAACTGCAAGTGAGAAGGAAATGACAAGTGTGATAACAGCTAAAAAACATTGTTAAGGATGGGTCTTGACCCAGCAATCTCAATTAGTGCCTTCCACCATCTCGCCCAACCTCCTTTAAATGCATCTTTGGCCGGCTAAACAATAACAACACAAAAAAGGAGCATGCTGATGCAAGACAACAATATGCAGACAGTTTTAACCCATAAAAGCCCAACGTGACATACATGTTACATACAGTTTCTGAGATATTTTGCTTTAATTTAAGATATAAACTTTGCTCAAAATCCTGTTGAACACAATCTAATACTTGTCTTCTGTCCCCTAACAGATACCCAGAAGCAGAAAACCACATTATATTTTAATGTATCACATGGTAATAATCCCTCCCAAAAAAATGTAATTTTTTTTGTTTCATTTTGTTAAAGGGCCAAATAAAGACCTCATATTTAAAAAAATGGACTTTTCTTACCATTTTTTCATGGGTCGGGCCTTAATGGGTTCATGTATAATGTTTAAGCCTTAATCACCAAAGAGTGAACCATCATAGATATACCTAATGAACAACGTGACTAACATGCAATGTGGATTCCATTACTTTTTCTCTCCTATTATTCCCTTAAAAAGAATAATCTGTCACTGGAATTATAATTAACAAATGAAGCACTAGTTTTACTCTTCTGCTTAACTAGAAACATGTGTTACACCAGACTTTCCTCACATGCAGTATGTAGGGAGAGAGTGGGTAATGGCTGAAGACAAACAGAGATAATGCAGGAATGATTTGCATATGTGTGGATTATATGCTAAATAATCTCAGGGTATAGAATTACATATAAGCCATAGTGATGATTGGGGGATTATTTTCTTTAAAGAAAAAAATCATTGCATCAGTGCTCTGAGAAGGAGTTAAAACTTTTCCCTGGATCTTATGTTCTTTGCCATGCTTTGCCCTTGTACTGGTTTCTTACTAAATGAAAAAAAAAAGAAAAGAAATGCTTATTTCATGTGGTGCTAATTGTTAGTCTGATGTACAGTTTCAGAGTGATGGGTAGAGGAGAGAAAGGACATCTCCTGGCAGGCAATGAATGCAGATTAAAAGGGGGGGAAATATTTTCAGTCTTTCTCCCATGACCTCAAGCTTAAAGGGGTAATTGGCAGAACTCTGCAAGTAATGGACCCTTCTGCTCCCTGCCTGTCCCCCCAACATGCATGCAAACACGCACATGCATGCTAATACACCCAACCCAAAACAAACCACACTCAGACGGCCAGGGCCGGATAAAAATGCAAAGGCCCCTGGGCAAGGAGTGTTGAAAGGGTCCCCCATCACAACCTAAAGGATACTGTTAATACAGGATTTACACCCCATTATTGTAAAATTACAATACAATACATCAATACATCTTTCTTTCCTGTTTCTGTCCTCCTCTCCTCTCCTGTCTCTGTCTTTGGGGCCGTCCCCATGACGCTGAATTACAGCAAAACCACAAATGTTTTTTAGCAATCCACCCTTTCATCCCCACAAAACCAGGGATTAGCTTTCATGAAATCAATCATGTCTGAAACCAGGTATTAAAGTGAATAGGTTTGAGTCCTCCACCGTCAGGTAGTATTGTAAGGACCGCACTACTGGAGGATATGACGTCAGTGTGATGAACGCGCGCCAAACACAATAACAATAATGGCGTCCGTGACCAACTGTGTTATGATGCTGCTTCAGACAGTCCTGGCTTGTGTACAGCTTTAGAACCAAAATGCACAACTTTTACAACACAGTATTGCACAACTGTGCCATCACCAGCAGATGTGTCATTATCTGTGCATGCGCTACGTCTTGTTCTAGCTCGGGAGTGTTACTCTTTAATCATCTTAGCGCCCCCCACAGCCTTGTAGTATGTACTACAGTGGTTTTGTGGGGATGTTGAAGCCTTTCTCCTAGTTTTCGCCACCGTTTTCACACCTAGCCTTTGTCTTCTTCTCCTGTCTCCTGGTGTACTTTTGCTCCTCAGCTTTCCAGGGCTGCCTCTGTATCCCTGTACCTTCCTTCTCTTCATGTAACAAAAGGATAGAAACAGCACAGTTCAGTTTAACTAAAACTTTTTATTTCTCTTCCATCCTTGTTTGGCTGCATCTGTGTCTGTCTGAAGATCGTATCGTCTCATTTACCTATGGTATATCCTTTCTTTAAAACACATCTGGTAGGTCCCTGGGCTCCTTTTCCAATTTCATTTTATGCCGACCAGCAGAAACATAAACATATGTTTTGATGATAATACATTATTATAGTGATGCAGTGACACTTAATATGTCATGTTATATAAAAATCTCCTAAAGGAGGACATCTATTTTAAAACACACAAGCTTGCACACATTCTGTCAATACCACCCTCAAGGACTGGATTTTTTTTTTTTTTTTTTTTTTTTTGAGACCCAAGTTTTCTGCTAATGTTTTTCTCATGTCTTCTCGCCTTTCTTTCATAAATAATAAAAAGCTGCTATTAACATGGCCAAAAGTGCAGCAGGAAATGGCAAGCAGACAAGACCACAAAAGCAGAAGAGAGACAGATAGAGGCATGCCAAGAGCAACAAAGCAGGGAAGTAGAAACAAACACTTAACCTCTTTATTTCCCCTTGTTCCTCCCACCTGTTCTCTATGATCTAATGTAACACTGCTGCAAGATGTAAAAACACATCTTGCAACACACCTTTTTCCCTAGAGTCCTCTGATGCTCTTTAACTGAGCTCTTTTACTCTGACATTTACCGTTTCGCTGCCTTTCTTCTCCGCATCCGTCACTTTTATTCCCATGCCTTTTGTCTGTCTCTTTACCGTCACATCCTCCTCTTTTAAGAAGCAAAAGTAAAAATAAATAAGAAGAAAAGATTATGACAACAGCACAAGCAATTGAAAAATGATTAGGAGACAAAACTGAATAATAAAGAAGGAAATTAAAGGAAAAACAGCACATCATCAAATCCATGCTGGATCATCAAACATGGTGATCATTCCTTGCTAATATTCAATATGTCATACCAAGCATAGACCTGATATCCACTGATTTTTTGAATCTGCTTCAGCAGCTACTTATTAAAATGTGGTCTATGAAGAATCCATTGTGATGGCTTCCCCCCCGTGCCCACCTTCCTTGTCTAATTTTCTCTGCATATCTGACCTTCTTTCACTCACATTTTTTAAAGAATACCATAAATCGGAATATGTTTTTACATTTTTTTTAACTATTTGGGGTGTTGCTGTTCTAACTTTGCAAAGTCTAAACATTAAAAAAAAAGGCTGCTTGAAAGAAAACGCAGACTTAATGAAGCACTTGTTTCTATTTTTTCCTGCTAAATATTCAAAATGTATGCTTTTCAGGTCGACTTCTTGTCTATACACTTGTAACAGGCTGCAAAATCATTTACAAATCATGCATTTTTCAATTATATATACTGTGTGCGTATATTATTCATTCATTCTCAGTACCGCTTAGTCCATTACGGGTAAGCTGGATGCACACATTCACAGACGCACTCACTCCTAGGGAGAATTTAGAGTGACCAATTAACCTAACATGCATGTCTTTGGATGGTGAAAGGAAGCCAGAGAACCTGGAGAGAACCTACCCATAAACAGGGAGAACATGCAAACTCCACACAGAAAGGTTACCGCCCCCACATTTAAACCTATATATATATATATAAATATATATATATATATATAATTTTGGGTCATTACTTCCTTTACAAAACTTAATTCAAATCTCAAAACATCTAAAGAGTTTATTGCCATCTTCTTTTGTCCATGTTCCACAATATCCATCTAAATACAAAGAACATTTCTCTCCTTTGATTATTTCATGGTGGAGGTGCGAACTTTGTCTCCACCCATGTTGCCCCACATCCACATTGTTGAACTTTTCATCCCTGTGTGTATTTTGCCACTTCGTAAGTGTGCACAGCAATAAGATCCTGCAGCATCCTCAAAAACTGATTGCTGCCACCTCAGCAAACAGCCCACTCGGACCATTTTCAGATAGCAGAAGCAAATTAAACGCCATCTTTCTTGTACAAGTTTCTTGTTACTGCAGTCAAAAAATGTTCCAACAACAAAAATTTGGTGATATAGCAGACACAACAGCAAGTTATACAAACTAGAGGTAACAGATTCAACAAAACCTCCATCCACGGTCATTTCCAGGATGCCAACAAATTTCACACCTCTGCAGTCACACACTTTGGTGTGTGTGAAAATCTACATGGTCTGAACTGAATGATGACCCAAATAGATTTGTCAGATGTTACACACGGTATTCACACCAAGCCAAGATGGCACACTACCCTTTCTAATGACATGGTTGCAAGTGTTTTAGTTGTTTAGAAGTGGATTGGTTCAGAAGCAGAGGCAAAAAATGTGTCAAAATCCTCGGTTGGTTTTCACTCTTATTTTGAGTTCTTTGGTTACTGGATAACTAAACTCTCCCACAGTAATAAAGGAAAAAAACAACACATATTGGCCATTTTTACACTTTCATTTTACACACTGTCAGGGACATCAGTAGTGTGTAAAAGATCTATATGCAGCCACAACAGCTTGGCACCTCCTCCTCATGCTGGTCACCAGCCTGGTCACAGTCTGCTGTAGGATGACATCCCATTCCTCAACCAGAAATTGTTGAAGGTCAACCAGCATGGTTATGTTGGTTACTCTGGTATTTACTGGTATTTACTGGACTAACCACACTACCTATATGTTTATCTGTGTTGCTCATTCCACAGAAGCACAATACTCACAAGTTATACCTCGCTGTAAAAGGTTTCAGGCTTTTAAATGGCATATAATATTACACCAGTTGGTATTATTAAAGGGGAGAAATCATCAACCAAAAACAAATTTCCTTACTTTTAGGGTTAAGTTTAGTTGTTTTAGTTTTACTGTATAAAATACACAGATCTGTTATAAATTTTATAAACACAAACATATTTATGCACATAAGACACAAGCTATTGAAAGAAGTTAAACTGCTTCTGTACAGCCTCATTCACAGTCCAGATACAATTATTATGCATGTAGGAACACTTCACAAACAAACAAGAGAGTACATAACAACCTCAATGACAGCTATAACCAAATAAAGAGGCCTTAACAGACAGCCTTAACTTAAAGGACCATACATCAGACATCCAGTTCCTTTTCATCCAGACTGAATCTCCAACAAAATGCTACTGTGCTAATATCCTAATCGTCTTTACTGTTTCCCAACTTGGCCCACAGAACACAGATGAGGCTGATGGTGAAATACCACAGACAAACAACTATTGCAATACAGTACAAATATTACTCCAGTATTACTTTTCTAAATATATAGTGGTGTGTGCTAGTATCTTTAATTATGATCATTACCTTTGCAGTGTTAAAATGTGAGCAACCACCTGGTTGACATTTACCAACTAATATCATTCAGGAAGTACTATTAGTTAAAACAAGGGACACTTTATTTTAACAAAACCTAAATTTATATTATGAACCCTTTTCAACAAAAAAAAGAAAAATGTAAATTTTTTAACAGTAATAAGACAAATTAATGTATGTTTATCTTTTTTTCTAAATCTGTATTTGTATTGGCTGTATTTATTATTATTATTATTATTAAATTGAGTGTTTTACTTTGTCTTAACCCCAGAAAATTCAGCATCCACTGTTCACAAAGAGAATTGCAAATTTTGATCCCAATCACTGGAAAGCTTTTCACTTCATCTCAATTCGTCTTAAATGAGCTGACAGAAGGATGCAGCGTTTTCAGATTTTGTCTATTGACTTTTTTCCTTGTTGTAAAGTTTATGCATCACACAACTTCTGTTGGTCCTTCTGATTTCACTTTCTTTTCTTTCTTGTTAGCAGCTCTTGCACAATGTGACGGAGGATAGACATAAGGGCTATTGCCACTAGCTGACATTGATGGCATCAGTGTAAAGGTATGGCAAGGCAAGGCAGTTTATTTGTAAAGCATTATGAAACATTTTCTATCAAAACTAATGGAGAAAACTTAAAATTATGAGAACAAGTTGCACACTTCAACACAGACGCTGATATGATGCAGGTTTTCTTTCACTGGCGAGCTGTTCCAGGTGGTCACCATGGTGGTGAAATGCATGCTTAAGCCATTTCGGAGAACCAAGAGAAATTCAGGCTGGAATGTAAATTTGCATTTCAACCAACAGCATTTACCACAATGCTTGATGCTTGATGACATGCAGTTATAGGATCAATAATAGAATATAAAAGCGCATTTTAAAATAACCAAAAGCTAGGACAAACAAATAATTATCAACAATGTTTCATGACTTTTTCTGCAGCAGTCAATATCTCTTTCTCACAGCAGACATTTGGTTTTTCTAAAACAGAGGTGTGACTAATGGTACTAAAGTCTTTGTTCCAGGAGAGTGTGCCAGGGTGCTAGTACTCTATTTGCCAGCCAGAACTCCATGGGGGAGGTTTACTATGGGTGTTCACTCAGTGGTTATCACTGGCAACACATGGAACCCACCAGAGCACATGGATTTTCTTTCACTCCCAAAAACATGCACCCAGACTTCTTATGCTCAAAAAAGTGAAGTAGAAAGTTAGGTTGATCATCAGGTGCTGTGCAGAAATACTCCTTGTTAAGATAGGTGAAAGCAGAGGATGTAATACCCAAGTAGAGTTTTTTGCAGACATTCTGACATGCCAGAAAAGCCAGGTGAAGCTAACTAAATTTATGATGGATGCTTTTTGAGGTCATAGTGGGCGAACACTGGAAATTTTATTAGTTAAATGCACTTCTGAAAGCTTCAAATGTAAGAGAGGTCTCTAAAGTGTAACCAATGAGTTGCATTGTCCGGCTGTGATGTGTAAAATCTGTGACTGTGTGTAAAGGCTTCACTTAGCCCTTATCCAAGCCTCCACTCAGCTGATGAAAGGAGGAGGAGGAGGAAAGATGGAATCTCATTCCACTTAAATGCACTCTACAAACTGGTCCTCTCACTCATAGTACTCACACAGACTCAGCCTGTTTGACTCTTTCCATCTTTCTAAAAATTGCACACACATTCAGTGGTTGCCACACAGGGAAACACTTTCTCCCATGTGGATTCAAAACAGTCACAGTCAAGTGGACACAATAAATCCACCCAATAACATCTCTACTGACCACTTGTTTCTCATCAGAGATCCTAAACTTTAAATGACTTTCTTAGCTAAACGATACACCTCCATTGTTGTGTGTAACCCATTCAGTCAGGATAAAACAGGGATACTTTACCTTTCTCAAATCCATGGATACGTGTTTCAAGACACTGGTAACAAGCAAAATCACATCTTGACTAGCAAATAGGCAGTACTGTGGAGGCTGGAGGGGTGGTGGTGGATTAGGTTGGTGGCCATTTATCTGGGAGACCTGGGTAACCCCAAACTTGAAAACTACAGTTCCAGGCCACTGTAAGTTTAGTCCTATGAAAATCTTAATGTCTGCTTTGATTAACTTTAGTTTGCACTTCCTAGTTGGTTAACTGCTGGGTTAGGTTCAGGCAATTAAAAGACTATCAAGTTAAGACAACCAATGATTTGATTGTGTTTAATAAAAGATCACAATTTGTCCTCTTAAATTTCAATCTCACGTTTGGAAGATGCCATATGCAAGTAACCAACTAATTTGTGTCAGGACTAATTTGACCCGTTGTAAGGTCTCAGGAATGACAACGATAAAATGACAGAAAGTTTCAAAGACAGACACAGTATGTTTGGTTTAGAAACCTTACATTACCATCTACGATACCGCTGCTGTTATTTTTTTCTGCAGTGATCTTGAAATTAATCAAATACTAACCTCTTATTGTCACCATATTTATAGTTTTGTTTAAAACCTATTTTTTTTTACAGATTTTCTAATCAGCCCCAAGGAGTGGAATCCTCTGGTAATATGTAGTACAAGCAAGTATCTGAACAATTAAGCTCACAGTGGAGCCAAAGTTTGAAGAAGATAAGAAGTTAAAGTTCAGCTGCAGACCAATACACATTTTGATGTTTCACTGCACTTCCAGCATAACTGTACTCACAGCATCTATGCAAATAGCCAAATATGATGTAAAAACATTTGTTCTGTACTAACGTTTTCAGTTGATTATCACCCTTTCATATTTTTAAATAAAGGGAAATCTACTGCATGGCCTTTTACAGTACTTGTTGAATACCACATATCAGTATGTGTTTAACCTTTACTTGTTATGGTAATAGTCTGAATAATTGCACTTTTTTATTTATTATTTGTAGTTCCCTGCTTGCTAATGCAGAGAAGAAGAAGAAAAAAAAAAAGATTTGCAACATCCAGCTGCATGTTCACACATTACATATGGCTCTTGTTAATGAATCATCTCTAGGCAACACTCAATAAATGAAGCTAATAAATAATTTCAGAAGGACAATTAAATCTCCCTCCATTAACCATTTGCTCATTAAGTCTGACTTCGTCAGTAGAGGTTGGATGATCGCGGGCTGCCCTGCTGTAGCAGCCATGATATTTCACTGCTGCAGATGATTTGCAGTGAAGCAACGAGCAGATTTCGACACAAAACGAAGACCTAGTTGTATTTTAATGAGTCTTCCTGCTTGCTCTTTGGTGTACTCGGTGGCTTCATTAGCTTCACCCTCTTAATGTATAATGTCGCGATGAAAGAAATCAACACCACATCATTACACCCTAGAGGATCCACAGTCTCCTCCAGCTAACTGTCTTCTTGGCTTTTTTTATCTTATTTTCTGTCTTTTCCCCATCTGTCCTTCCACTGCATCTTTATCCAGACTTTATTTCCACATGTCTACTTCTCGCCTAATCCTTTCTCTTTTGCTCAGTCTAAATTCCTTCTCTCTCATCGTCAAGTCTCCTTCACACGCCTTCCCTTCTCCGCTGTCTGTCCTCTCATTATTTCATTAAAACAGTGAGCAGGATTAGAACAAGACTGTAGATCAAACTAAGCCTGACCTCGAGAATAATAACAAAGCCCATTAGGAATTGCTTCTGAATTGGCATCTGAATGAAATTACAGCATTGCCTGTTAATTGCGATGTGATGCGGCTGCTGGCATTATCATAGAGCTGAATGCCAAATTAATTTGTAATTCAGAAGGTGCTGATATCCCTTAAAAGAAAACTATTCTTGTGTGGCTTTTAACTGCTCTTAAAGCACCTTGCCTGTTTTATGTATGACATCTTCAGCAAACATTTACCCCACACATTTGCATAATGTTACACACATGTATTTACTATAGAGTGAGGAGGTTCATGTCAAACATGGGGTAAAAATGTACCTCAAACAACCAGAGACCACAGAAAGCAATCATACATAGGGAAATGAAAATATCACAGCAATCACACCATGCAGCAGTTAATCCCCCAGATGGGTAGGCAGGAATAGAAGTTGAATTATGACAGCAATAGTAAGGTTTTTCAGCTATAATTCCTCCCGACACATATGTGGACGTATGGATTTAAACTGAATTTATGCAGTGTGCAAATGTTTGTATTCATTCGAAAGTAGGGACGCTTAAAGAAAAAATAATAGAAATCTCTTCAAGTTTTAAATAATACAATGCAAGTGCTTAAGCCCAGTGGTCATCAAAGTGGAGACTGCAGCCCCCTGGAGGATCGCCTGGGGGTGCTAGGGGATCATCAGAAAATTATAGGGAAACTAAGAGAGGGGAAAAGTGCAAAACAAAGTTCAGCAGAAGGTTCGGCATGACAACGTCATAATCTGTGTAGACTTGGCAGTTATCAGGCTGCTCTGCTCAAGTTAGCAAAGAGTTAGCTAGCACAAAGTGGACAGGTTTTTGATAACAAATAGACCAAAGGGGCAGGGAGTATACAGTGCTGAAGAGATGATCGTTAATAATTTTCTTATGCTAACAAATGTAATATCAATGAACAGTGAATAAAAGTAAGAAAATGCATTCTAAAAATTGATGTTTCTTTACACATTTTGTAGGATTGTCTATTGGCTTGGGGGTCCCTGGCCAGAAGCTAATGTTGTTTAGAGCTCCTTGACATGGAAAAGTTTGGGAATCCGTGCTTTAGCCAATTCTCTGTATTGGCTCTGTGTAGTAATTCAGCAGAAGGCGCTCTAGTAACAGCTATATCTCCAGCTATAGCCTCTGTAAAATAAGCTAAATCTATTAAGTTGGTGGAAATAGGTGAGCACGGTTGTTCTGAGAAGGAGTGCTTGGAAATATTTTTGATTTTACGCTGTAAATATTTCCACAAAACTTTAAACAAATTGACTATCTTGTTTTATAGTAAACAAATCTAGAGTGAGTCTAAAAAATGAGAAAAAATTGGGTGACAAGCTAACTCACCAGCTAGCTTGCCACAAAACTGAGGCAGCAGACCAACCACCTGTAGGAGGCAATTTCAGGTGCCATGTCATACTTGTCACAATGTCATCACCAAAAAGAAATTTCTATTTTCCCTAAAGCCTTATAGTCCATCAATATTTTGTTTTCAGGAACTTATGATGGATGGAACTGGAGCCATAATATATTACAGCTGCATCCTGTTGATGAGAGCAAACTACACAGCTGTTCATGTTTCACAAGGCGCCAGCCAATGGTGAGTGGGGTACGTGATTTAACACCATTCACAGAATTGCGTGTCTATTTGGTTAAATTTAGTTTGATAAAGTGGCAACCCTAATTATGAGCTGCAAAACTTTGACTAGCAGAGCTTACCCACCAGTACGAGCTCTGCTGGACGCCTCAGAAACAGCATGGTAGAGCGTGGGAAAGACTTCTGCTTCCGACCTTGGCCTGGGAACACACAACTTCAGATAAACCACCAGAGACACAGACAATAAGCCTCCTCCTCAAAGGAAACAAGACAGTGTGTCTATGTGTGTGTTTGCATGTGTTTGAAAGCCTTGGGCAGAATCAATTGCAACTGATGCCAACTGAATGAAGGGGTAGAGTTTCTAGAGGGTGTGTGAGTGTGTTTAGTGTTTCCTAAACTCCTTGAGGCAAAGTCTTTCCATTTGCTCTCACCAGGGGACAGTCACCACTTATCAGTTTATGAAATGAATTTCATTTTCATCTTCTGACACAAAGCTTGCAGGTGTCACTGAGTGAAATGTGCCTTTCACTTCATTGTAGGATTTTCTTTGAACTGCACACAAAGCTGCATGCAGGCAGCCTACTAGCCGTAGCACTCGTGAGGGTTTCTTGTTTTTATAAAAACACAATTTGTCAGACAGATTTTATACTATTTACTTAATTTGTTTTCCTGTGCAGACTTTAGCAGGTAATATAATCCTATTGTAGACAGGGATAATGCTAGCTTTAAGGAGTTTTAATAGGTAACTCATGGGTTTATGATCCACACTGCTGATGTGATTACCATTAATGCACACTCAATATGAAGCCGTTAGCGCTTTTAGGATGAGTGTTTATGGGGGGTATGCAAACTGTAAATAAGCATTCATTTTGACTGAGAGGCTTTTATTACATATTCTATAAATCTGTAAACTAAGAAATCCACAGGGACACACCTATCAGGTATTTGTGCTTAATTAAGTCTGTTTTCCACAGATCTGACAAGCAATGCACATTGCACCATAAAGTTTCATTTGAAAGAATCTGCTGATTTGCACATCCATCTCATGCTGCAGTGATGGTTTCTTCATAAAATAGTCAAGGCTTATTTTTTAAACCTAAAAAAAATGCTAACAGTGAGTAAAAAGAAGCAAAAATTCATCATTATCACATCATACTTTTACATAAATAGATTGCAAGAATGAGCAAAAGGAATTTTATAGAGAAACTTCATGGTATGCGCTTCATATTTCTTGCATTCTGGCAATTCTCACTCTTGATTTAGCTTATTAAATATATCAGATTTTTCAAATATACTGGAGTTCTGCATAGGTAAAGCTATAATGTTATAAAAAGAAATAACTTGTTACCTGCCAATCATTTCTTAACCTCTCTGAGATCATCTGTGATTGCTTTTAGGAGTTGTAACTGCTTGTTTAAAAAAGCTTTCCTTTTTTTGTTTGTTTTTAGGCTGTTTTTTGTTTATGATAATGTTTTTCCTTTTTATTAGGTCAAAATTAAAATAGGAATGAAAAATTTTGGAGTAGGTCAAGTATTATTAAGAGAAACCTTTAACCAGCATCAACTAAAGAGCTTGTTTTTGCCCCTGACAGGCTACGTTTGCAACATTATTAAAGTTAAAAACAAATTAGCTGCTTAACATGGACCATTTTTCAAATCGTGTCATTGCCACTTAGGGCAAATATTCCAAAATCAGTTCAGAAAATCTGTATTGAAGATAAGAGAGAACAGCGGTTGATGTCAAACTTGGAAAATCTCCACATGTCCAAGGATAAGAGTAATTCCAGCTACAGAAGTGCAACTAATGGATTTGAGTGTGAAAACTTGCACTACCCTCTCCTATAGGAACACATGCCAAACAGAAGGCTGTCCGCAGCCTGATAACATGTAAACAAACTGACAGGCTGCAGGTGATTTCTGTGCTCTCGGGGTAATGTAATAACCAAACCCTGTCAGTGGCAAAAGGAAACACTTACTTTAATGTCTGTAATTTCCCCACTGCATTTATATCCAATACTTCAGTCCACTTCAATATTAATAATTCAAAGCCCAGAAGATGTAGATAGAGAAATCAATTTCAATCCTATAGTGTCTAAAATATTTTTTGTTCTAAACCATAAGGCACCTCTGACATATGCACATGGTTTCCTGTTTGTCAGTATAAACAGTATAAACAAAAGTCCACAGCAGGATATTAATTAATCCTTTCATCTCATTCATGCCTTGTTGGAAACTTCTGATTCCCAGTTTTGAGCATTTAATTTTGATTCCATTGTTAAAAGTGATGCAAACAATAGTCACTATAACTATCAAGAGAAAGATCCCCATTCTAGTAAATGATATACATTCTTCTATAGGGTAAATTTTTAGCTCTTAATAGCTAAATTCCTTTGAATTACCTCTGCAATGTGCAGCAGCAGTACCCTGGTTTTCCCTTGGGGATTACCAAAACTTCCATCATATTATAACTTATGACATCCCTTGTCTTCATTCCCTTCACCCTGCAGTGCAGAGAGATAATGTTCAAAAGAGGAATAAGCTACAAAAGAAGCATCAACAATTCTTGTTTGATTTGATTCCTCTCAGCTTTGATTGTCAGCAAGGGGCTCCCTCTGCTGCTAGGCATGAAAAAAAAGAAAAAAAATTGAATTTTTCCACACAATCTGTTTAAATCTCTCATCTGCTGTGAGATTAAAAGAAACACAAAAACACACACTCTCATTCTGCTGTATTTGTTTACTGCCCCCCTTGTGCTGAGTGGGCGACTAGCTGTGACTGACACTGTCGGATTATCTCATTTAAAAAGACATATGAATCCTTTCTGCATGTTTGTGTGCAAGTGCACATGTGTGTGTGTGTGTGTGTGCATCCTCTATACTATTTTAATCTTCTAGTGCATTATTCATGTTAAAGCATCTAGAGAAAGACAGTCCTGGAACATGTAATAGAACAGCCACAGGCCTGTGGTTGACATTATATCACACATACTGTATACACAAACATACTGTACAAATATGCTCACTAAACACCAAAGACTCCCACACAAAAATCATCATCGGACATGCAATACACACATACCACAAGTGCAAAATGTGCACGCAGGCACACGCAAGGCCCTAAATCGTATTAGGCAAATGAGAGTGTGGCACCACAGAGGCAGAAAAGCGCTCTGTTCGAGTGCTGTTGGTGTGACAGATCCTGGAATAAATCATGTTTAGTTGTTGTTGTTGTTTAATATGCAAATCTTCCATTGAAAGAGCAAGCTGGTTGTTAACATGTGCGTCCAGAAAAAAAAAACATACACTCGCACTAACAAAGCCCTCATGCATGCACGCAGCATATGGATTTTTCTATACCAAAAAAACAAAAAATATGTGGTCACAGTCATACATACACTGTGAAAGAGCGTGGGATAGATGTGGATGTGAAATGCCATGGGCATCATTAGTAGACTCATATTTCATAATCATACGGCTATCCATCAACCCTGGGCGGCTAATGATGGCACACTCACGGAAGCACACATACCTGAGGAGGCGCAACTATTCTTTGTCATAGAGAGGAGAGTATCAGGAAGGACACAAACACAAACGGCCCAAAGAGTTGCACGTGTCCTAGAAAACAAAGCAATGTACTTGCAGGCAACACGTACTCACTCTCACACACACACTCACACACACTGCTGCAGTGAATAAAGTGGCTCTTGACAGATTTCAGCTGTAATTGATACCCTGGCTTGGCAGCCATTTTTATTTGGCTCAACTTCAAGCCAGGAATAATCTAAACTGTACACAGAAAGTACACACAAATGCATACACACACGGCCCATTCTTACAAGCATCACTTGACACATCTTGACACATCACTGTCTCATTCACACACACATATCTAAACATTTGATAATAATCACGCTGTGCACTTCAAAAGGCAAAGAACAGCTTTTTTTTCCCCTCCGACTGGTAAAAGTGGGGAACTAATATAGAATCTCACAATATTTCAAACAATATCACTCAGCTTTTTCTTTCCAGCGCTATCTGTATGGCATGGTATCACTCATCTTTTGGGGCAAAGGTATAAACATTTGAAAAGAAATGCTAAAAAAAAAAGAGAGAGAGAGATAGAGAGAGAGAGAAAGTGGCTAAATCTTACCTTAAAGAGGCGCAGGATATTGGCAACCATGATGGACACCGAGCTGGCAGCAGCTCCAATCACCCCAACGATTTTATCCGGCTTGGTGAAGATCGGAGGGTCGCCATTTGCACAGCGGACATCTGAGCCATCCCTCTCTATCAAGGCCTGCACAAATGTCAGGGACTGCTCCAGAGCGTACGTGTCCCTGGAGCAGGTATCCAAGATCCGGGCCCCAAGTGTGATGTTGGGCAGCAGTTCGGGGTCCTTGTTGATCAAGTCAATGGCAAACATCATGGCCTCCAAGCGATGGATCCCTTTTTCCTTTTTCAGCTCCCCGCACGGTGTGCCGCGGTCACCCCGCGAATGCACCGGAAATAATCCGCCGAGTATGATATCGCCGTCCAGTCGGATGGAGTGAGCGTACTCAGGGGCCAGCTGGGGGTCTATGGGGACACGTTGAGGAGAGGTAATGGGAAGGAGCCAAGTATAAGAAGTAGCCACAAGCAAGAAGATGACAGAGGGAGAGTGGGGGTAGAAAGTTTGGCTCCACTGAGGCTCCATGATCAGAGAAGTTAACAAACAAGGAGCAGATAGAAGGTTTCCAAAACAGAGAGTTTTATTTTCTGGAATGGAAGTTTTCCTACTGGTCAACAAAGCAGGGGTGAAGGACCCCAGGTGTGGAGCTAGCCGAGCCCCATGAGCAGATCATATTCCAGAAATGATTGTGCAAAAATCAAAGAAGAGCAGCAGGGAGATGTAGCACGGATGTAGTGGAAATCTAATTAGGAGATAAAGCATGTAATCCACAAGTCACATCCTCAGTAGAGCCTGTTAAAGAGAGACAAAAAGATGTGTAAGTACCAGAACGTATGCAAGTATCGGGGTGTTTGACTCCACCTGACAAACAGAAAAAAATCCAGCACAGCTATCAAAAACTCATATAACAAATACGCTTATTCAGCAGCATGCTTGGATGCTTGCAAACCTGACATGTCCAATCCCTTTCCATAATTTAAAATCCAAACTGTGTCAGTTTGTAATGACCTCTACGCCTTCGTTCACACACAGTCATCTGTTGGCAGATGAGCAACAGAAACAGCTGTCAGAGTGACAGCAGAGAACCTTGTGGCGAGCTCCTCATACCTGCTGCAGTGGCCAAGGAGGAGAAGAGGAAGAGAAGGACGAATAAAGCTGGGGAGGTGGAAGGAGAGGAGGAGACTATGTGGGGAAAAAAAGAGATAGCAGTGCTGTGGAGCAAGAGTGTTGCATCATACAGACACCTGCCGTTTCTGCTGCTGTTAAATTAACACATTACATCCAGCGAGTCCTCCACAAAACCACACGAAGCATCAAATCCCAATAGGTAGAGCTGGATGTTATTGCATGACATTAACAGTATTAAAAGGTTGCTATACTGTATCTGCTGTCACCCCGTGCAAGGGGGTTAACGCCTCCATCCCAGGCAGTATTATTGTCATGTTCTGCCCACTAAGCAGCCGTATCCTTGAATGGTGCAATAAGTTGGTTTGAACAGGGAATGGAAATTAGTTATGACAAACTGGTGGATTTCTACATGGTACGAGAGCAAATGTACTTTCATTACCCAAGGCCCCTGGGAATTTATTTTCTCATTTGCCTCCCCTGATCTCAGATACTTGATTTGATTTTGTGCGTGCAGACTGTGCAAAGAGGCAATTTGTACAAATTTTGAACCCCAAATAAATATTTAAACATGGGATAATTAATCTTTTGCTTGACAACTACAGATTTCAGGAAAAAATATTTTCCAATGTATATTTAAGAGATCTTTAGCTAGAAAATAGAATATTAATAATATAATCTATATATTAATAAAGATTGAAATCCACAACGCGTGGAGTACACATTATGTTCCATAATAAGTTCATTATATTTCATGACATTTTAGAGTGACTTTGTGACTCTACAGCCCTTTTACACACAAAATATTTATACCATACCAAAGAAAAGGTAAAAAAAAAAAAAAAAAACACAATGAACAATATGACTTCCTTAAATTGAGAATCCTTTTTAGCAGACACATCTTACGTAATTTCTACATATATAGGCCATCAATCTGAAGCACTATTCTTTATTATACTCGCCCTGCTTACCTAATAAAAGCATGCTTTGCTTTTGAGGTGGCCTATTTTACAGAGTCAAGCCTTTTAATTAGCTTTTGCTTTTCTTTCCACAGAGAATGCTTTTTCAGCACAAATAAACTATAGAGAAATATCCTAATGTTAAACGGAATAGCTTGGGGAAATAAGATTACTTGCCTTCTTAAACATAGGTAGACAGTGGGATGGTATCACTTTAGAATTATTGTGTTAAATACAAAGTCATCAGGTAGTTATTTTGGCTTGCCACAAACAGGTGGGAAACATTTTTTTTTTTTTTTTGTAAAATAGGAAATTTAGATACAAGCACTTCTATAGGGTTGCTTAACTGTTTGTGAAGGTTTGCCCAAGCAGATCGACTATCCTGCATCTTTTAGATGCATCCCTTCTCCAACACATCTGAATTAAATGGCTGAATCCACATGCCTTTCAGCTCTGCAAAGGCCTGGTAACGAGCCATTAATTTGCTTCAGGTGTGTTGAAGATAGGACGCATCTAAAAGTTGCAGGATAGTAACTCCTGAGGACTGGATTTGGACTCCCCTGTAGAGGATTGTTTATTGGTTTGTAGCAACTTTGTGCAGAAAAGATTTGATTAAAAAAGAGAAAGCTGTAGTTCGGTACTTTACCCTCTTCATCTCACAACAATACAGTTCGTAGTGACACCTACCACCTAGCTAAAATCAACAGCTAAAGTTTTTTCTCCACCAAAAGAATGATATCCCCTAACCCGATGTAAATTCATCTAAGGAATATCTATCTAAAATATATATATCTAAAATCTAGCAGAGTTAAAGACACCAACCCTGTGATCTTCTCTTATTCTTGTCAGTTAAGGATGTGCAGGAACTAGTCTGATCCATGCAGGTTGCAGCCAACTAGCCAAAGGACTAAAGGTTCTGTTGCAACACAACCGTAGACATGCAAACAGATCCTGTGTCCATGCCTCAAAACATTTTACAGAGGGTTCAATTGAGAAAACCAGCAACAGTAAGAAAGTTAAACTCTATACTGAGACAATCCAGCAATGAAAACAAGGGGTGTGTCTGCTGAGTGAGTGACAAGCAGATAGAGGATATTATTCAACTGATTCTTTACAAGGGGGAGACTGAAGATAGCAGCAAAACTCACTGAGAATCAGAAAAAAAACCTCTAGAAAACAAAAAGTGGGAAACATAATCATTAACAGAAAGAAACAGATGCATGAAAAGGGCCCAAAACCTTTCAATTAACACACATTATTAGCTGATCATGAAGCTCAATTTGTAGAAGTTTGTAGATACTCATCACAGAGCTGAACAGCAAAGAATCATCTCCAAAACTTTTTATATTTTTCACTGCCCAGCAGGGATTTACCCAACGGACCCACACCAGGTTCTAGGCTTAGATGCCATCACAGCATGAGACACACTCTTAATGAATATAATTCAATTCTGTCCCAATTAATTCATCAGTTTCTCTCAACTCAAAATGGAATTAGGTCAAAGCCACTCGTACAGCCGAGCCCCCGCTATGATTAAAACCCTCTGCTTTATATAGGTTAGCCAGCTCTGATTCATCTGCTGCACATTCTCCAACATTGTTTATTCAACACTTTCTCCTTGGTTTGGGGCTCCTCTTGGCACAGACTCAGAATGGGGTTTCTAATGAGGCTTGGGGGCCTCTGTCATTAAGCCGTACCACATTACATGCAACTCTGATCTACAACTGACTCTAATCTAATAAGGTTCAATACAGCTTCCAGACACAGCATCTGCTGATCACTTCTCCTGTTTTTGCTTCATCTTTATATGTGGCTGATGTTTTGACAAGAAGCCCCCACTTCTGTGACACAACCAGTGTGAAATTCTAATTTAAAAATGTTCACATTCATTCAGGCTGTAACTACATGCAAAATGTCTCAAGAGGGGTGCTAAAAAAAATCAGATTGGGGCAATGTGTGAACGTCTGGTGACTGAGCGGGGGCTCTGAGGTTATTAAAAGTTTCATGTCTCATTTACACTCACACTCGTTGAAGATTATCATGTTTCCAAGGGGGGAGAAGGGGTGACATCCTTGTCTGTGTGTTCTTACATCAAATGACACACACCTGGTTTTATTCTTATCATCTTGACTATTAGTGTCTTGCTCCCATGAGTCTTTTTGGTGCTTTACAAAAGCTGAAATAAACCAGATTTCAGCACCCATGTGGCATGCTAGAGAACGAGAAGACAGAGGAGAAGGAGGTTTCCTCCTGCTGTGATGGTTAGTGGTTCAAAGATGAAGAGGGTTAAACCCCAAAAGGCTTCAGCCGGCTCATCACTCTTTTTAATTTACACCCATGACTGCTGTCGAGGCGAGTGTCACCCACTCATCCTTCTAGTCTGGGTTTATTTTCACTTCTCTCCTCCTTGCTTGCGTCATTCCTCCCCCCACACTTTCATCCACTTCTTTTACCTCCTTTTTGATTACTACCATCCTCTGCTTCTCTGCCACCGTGCCCTCCTCCTTTTCCTCGCTGCTGTATGGCATCACCTTCTCCGTGCAGGCCATCTAATCTCTCCAGGGAGTGTGCTGCTCTTTTCAGAAAGTGATAGCTTTTCTGCCGCCCTGTTCTCTCTCCCATCACAGCCTCTTCATCACATCCAAGAGTTGCGGTCAGTCTTCTCCACTGTGTCCTTTACCTCTATATGCTGATCAAGAGCTGGGGTCGAGGCAAAGATGCAATCAGATGGTCATCTTTCCCCTCAAACTTATCACACACATCCTCCACTCAACATGTCTAGGTCCCTGCTAATGCATGGACATGAAGCAGATTCATGCATGGAACTGATAAAACACACCATGCAATACTTTCTCTGTCATTTTGAACCCTTTAACTGTTTCGCCTATAAAAGCAGCTTCCATCGCTAAGAGACAGAAACACACGCCTATGATGAAGATGAAGTCATGTGTCTGGAGATAAAACCGCAGCCCACAGGTTGAGAATTAAGACTACGTGAGATCAAAGTCTAGGCGTGTATGCTCATTATGCAGCCCTATAGGCGTCATTCTGTGCAGCGGCGGTGGTATTCTGATTGCACCCTAATTAAGACAGTGTCATCCTCGGCTAATAATAAATAAATAAATAAAAAGCGGAGGAACACCAGTGAGAGGGAGCAAAATGTCGTTCTCATTAATTAATGTGTCCACTTTTATCCCCCATACTGTCCATAAGAGAAGCAGATCTCTCTTAATGTTTTGTTAAATATGTTTACTCACCTGACAACTATGCTGCACAGATCATAGCTTGGGGGGGGGGGTTCACTGAAGGAATGCGAGGAAGCAATAAATGCGTGAGAAACACCCACAGAGAAATTAACAGAGGAGAAATAAAGATACCTCATGGATAGAGAAAGCCAGATTCTTCCCACTATGTGTAAAGAGGAGAAGCTCCAGCTTCCTCCCCTCCTGCAGATTCCTTGGGGTCCGTGTCCGCCTCAGGCAACTTCCTTGCGGAGCTCAGCAGTTTCACCCCTCCAGAAATACCAGTCCTCCTGAAGTGAGATATACATATATTTTCTTCTTTTTTCCACAGCAGCAGAAGGATTTGAAGACCATTAAACCATCCGCAAAGCGAAGAAAAATGCACATGTAGCTGCTGTTAAAAGGGAAAAAAAAAGAAAAAGAAAAAAGTGTCCAGTCGTGACCAGCAAGTCTGGGTTTTACGCGCAAAAATGCAACAATTAACTCCGCACTTGTTTAAGAAGACAATAGAGGGAGGCTGCCTGTGTTGAAGTCGATAACCAAGAATGAATTCAGATACAGAAAGAGAGGAAGAGAGAGAGGGGGGAGAGAAGGAGAGTGAATGAAAGGGGAGTGGGAGGGTGAGGGTGAGGGGACAGACCAGAGGAATTCGTCATGCACGGCGCTGATCAATAATGTTGGTAAAACCCACCTGATTTTGGATTCATAGTCCTCTTGGAGCTTCCCGCACTTTGCGCATAAACCCTCTCCTTTAACTCCGCTCGTGCTGCCTCCGCGGACGCACGCGCACACCCCTCACCAGCACCCTTTACTCCAGCTGCCTCCGGTCGTCGGTGCTGAAAGGGACAGCGCACGACTTCCCCGCTGCCAACTGAGAGCCGCGCTACGTGAAGCATCGGCACAGCTCACACAGCGCGCACCAAATCATCGCCTAATTGCACCACCGTCCTCCACCAGAGTCTAAGGCCTTTCAATCAAGTTTATTACTGATCAATCGGATCGACTATTTCCACAGTACAGGGCTTTGGTTATTTGCACACATTAATAAGTCATCAAAATATGCTCACAGAGGCGTTGCGCCACTCTTAATTGCTTTAACTTCAATCCATTTTCACTGCGCCCATTGATCCCCCCGCTTGTAAAACCAGAGCGGCGTGTCTCTTTGTGGTGAGTGGAATTAAACAAATGAACCGCATCCCATATGCTGTGCAATAACAATTTGATAAGCTATCTGGAGTCAAAAACCAGGCAATCGCAACAGACCCATGGTGTTTTCTTGTGTGACTGTTGGAAGATGTGCGCAACATCTCCAATTTGGAGACTTAGCTGCAGGAGCAGATGATGGGACAGGCGCGGAGCAATGGCGCCATCTCGTGGAGGAAAGTGTGCAATTGCAACATTGAACATGGAGCAGGTGGAGGTCTTTTTGCTGTCAGCGAAAGAAACGCAGAGCAGGAGTCGCCCTTTGGGGCGCGTGTTTGTAAAATGAAACATGATTATAGATTAAATGTAATAACAGCTCCATCAATTCAGTATTTCCGCAGGAATGCTTCACTGATGATTAACTAATAGCAGATCAGCATTGTAAGTGGTCATTTTTCACTCACAAGTACCTTTAAATGATTTTAGCACATTTTGATGACTTTATTTATTTAATTTATTTAAAATATCCTATAAAAATAACAATTCCCATGACTGAAGGATTTCTGCTGTAATTCCAGTCCGTTTATCGGAAAATGTCAGGGATCCTTAGCGGTCCTTATTACGCCCAAGCTGCAATATGTCAGTTTTAAATGTAGAATATTCTTGAGAAGGCTTTTTAGAGATGGCAAACCAATTTCTCAAAGCAGCTGGATGCTATAATTTCTAGGTAACACTAGTAATACTAGTCATAATCACAGGACCACTTTCAGCTCTAAAATCAGTGCAATAGTGATTCTTTTCATTTAATGGTCTAAAATCAACTGAAGCATCACTGTTTGGTGGACTCATGACAAATCATCGTCCCTTTATGCATCCTCAAAAGAAAAGTAAAAATTCAAATGTCTCAGGAAGCTGTTTGTGAGCGAAAGATCAGTAAGCAAACATGATTGATGGGCACGCATGACTCATATCTTGGAACAAATAAAAACAAAGTCAAACAGAAATCTGCTGAGAGGTTTGAAGTAGTACATTTTTATTTATTAAGTGGTTGGTTTGAACATTCTTGTCACATCTGAAAGGCTTCTCTAACTATGCTTTTCCCTTAGAGATTGAGTCTAACATATTACAACTCATGAAGGGAATGTCAAGAATTAAAAAGGAAAAAAAAAATATTTAAAAGTAAGCTTGAGGTTTTCTACTTCTGTCTTGGTACATTAACAAAAAAATCTTTCAAACAGAAATACAAAAAAAAAAAAAAAAAAACAACATGGTGGAACACAAACCTGCCTTCAGATTAACAGCGACACAGTTGTAAATAGACATGTCAGAAACATATGGTCTACCAACACAAGATAATAATTATGTGACTAGAATAACTATTATTTATACCATCCGTGCAGGATGAATCAGTATGTACAGTACATGTGCTCAAGACCTTGTTGCACAAGCATTTTCCGTTATAAAAATAAAGTTTGGTCTTTCCTTTTCTCTGTTTTTGTTCCATTTAATGGCTTTCTGTATGAACAATAAAACACATCTACTGTACATTTGGTCTTCCTCAATCTTTCCCTCCCAGTTCTTACCAGTGTTTCAAAGACTACCTTCAGGAGCTGTTATCAAACACGCCTCCTATCTAAAGGTGAAAGTATATTTTAAATTAAATTGATGCTGAACTTAAAAAAAGGACTGAAAAGGTAATTTAATTAGGCTTCATTGTAGTTTTAACAGAGCAGAAAGGTTCATGTAAACATTTAGGAATAGCTTTGCCTCTTATATAATATTTCTATATACACCTCCTTAATAACAGACTGTTCTCATCAGTTATTCCAGCTGTTATATGTGTGATTACTGGGCTCTAAAATGATACATTGCAGAGCTAAATGACATAAGAACAAAAATTCTTCCAGTTATTGGTTTTTAGAGCTAAGGCAGTATGGCTGTGACCTGTTGTGAGTTGTGATATCACTCATTACTCTTTTTCTTAGGTGTGTAAGCATGAAGGGGTAATAATGGAGTTGATCCAGGTGAGATGGAATCAAACTAGCAATAAGTATTTGTTAAATGTTGCAATTACAACATCATAATTGGGGTTTTGATTATTTTGTTTGAGGGAAAATATCCCTTCAGTTAAATAAAGCTGCACAGCTGCCTTGAAGAAGCATAACTTGAAGCTTCTCCAGCAGCCACGCTTTTATTGGGGCTGAAAAGTCAGCTATAAATAGAGATGGAGCAGGCAAAGTAAAGGAATCACCTTTCTCAAGTATGCAACCAGTCTGAGCATCAATGAGATGTGCGAAAACAACATGTATTTTTCAGAAGAAAGTGGAAAAATACACTTCTCTGTCTCCTTCCTTTGACAACGTGGTCTGGCCGGAGCTCAGCGTAGAGCTGGCTGAAGCACAATATGGAGCAGCAGCAAGGAAACAAAATTAAACTTGTTTTTCAATCTTAACAAGAAACATTTATGTGTGAAAATAAAGTTTCATTTCAGACTGCAGGTGAAACACTTTGGCTAGTTTCTCTAGTGAAAGGAAAGAAGTATGGATGGAAACATATTTTCAGTCAATTTAAACACTTAATTTAATGTGTAAATATACATGTAAGTTGAGAAATAGCTGCTCTGAGATGCTACTGTAATAACTAAGGACTGGGTATGGTGTGGATATATATGGATCAAATTATGCTTCGTCTTAGAGATTCATTCACACATTCACAGACTACCATCATCCTCTTGCTAAAGGCAGGGTATTAGGAGCAAAGCAGTACATATCAGCTGTCTGCATATGGATCCATATTCACAGAAGTAAATACAGATGTATGTACAACACATGTATGTTGTTATGTACATACAGCAGACCTATGTGGTTAGCAGCGCCACCATCCAGCAGGCTGGCTGGCTTTATCATAAAACTACATAAACAATGTCAGTTTTCAACACCATTTTTGGTTCTTAAGCAAAACATGGAGTGTAAAATCCTTCGCACTACACTCCTGTCATTGCTCTTCCTTCATGTTTCCAGCTCTTCCCTGTGATTCCTTCTATTTGTCAATTTGTTTTCCAGCCGAATGTTTTAATTTGATTGGTCATTGTTGGCAGCTCGCTGTTCTTTATCGCCATCAGTCTGTGAGGAAAGACAGGAAAATGAGGAAGGCAAAAAAAAAAAAAGAGAAATGAGGAAATAAGTCAAGCAGAAGTTCAGAAGCAAGATATGAGAAATATGAAGGGAAACACAAGCTGAACAGAGATTTCCCATTGATAAAGCAAAAGGAAGAATTAAGGAAACAGGTGGGGAATGTGCTGAGTGGTAAATCAAAGGCATGAGAACAGTTGTGGTTTTTAATCTCTGGTTAAAATTCACGATGAGGAAGCTAAAACACAAATATTCACTATTTTGCTGGACCAAATGAAATCTACTATATTCTTACACTGGATCTTTCACCAGACCAGGGATTTGGAGCGAGTGCTGACTCCTTTCCTCCTGTTGGCTGCTGTGGTGGCTGCGTTTCGATGGCTTCGCTTGTGAGACTCCAGGTACAGCTAAATTTAAAGAAAAGATCATGAGATTATACTTTCAAAGAAAAAATATTGAAGACATTGCATTCAAATCCAGTACCTTCTTGGCAAAGGCCCGGCCACACTGGTCACAAGCATGGAGGGAGAAGTTCTTGGTCACTCTGACTTCAGTGGAGGATGTCCCCGTGCTGCTCTCTGATTGGGCATCGTGACGTCGGGTGTGGGGGGTTTGGTTGCTGGACGGGGTGTTGGCGGCGTTACGCTGGTGTAAGTGTTTCTCACTGCGGCGGGTCAGTGGGGGGCTGATGGGGCGACTCTGCTGCCTCTCCTGTTTACGGGTGACGGGGGGGGACGGGGTGAAGACCTGTGACGAGAGCTCCTGCTGCTTCCGAGTGACAGGAACCGGAGGCGGAGCAGAGGAGGACCCTGAAGAGGCGGTTGGCGCAGTTGTGGAGCACTCCTGCTTGCGAGTGACAGGAGGTGAGGGGAAAGAGGAGGATGAGGAAGAAGTATGGCGTCCGTTTACTTCCTCCTTGACGCCGCTCGTCCTCTTGTTCGTGCTGTTGAGGACCACCTCTGCCAGCCTCTTCACTGCCCTGCTCTCCAGCTTAGGCATGATCTTTGCCAGGTATGCTGACGACTTCTTGTGGACGACAGTCACGTGACGCAGGACATCGCGTTTGCGACGGGACTCGTAGCGACAGAGGGGACAGCGGTAGAACTTTATGAAGATGTCGTTGCCGTCGGTGTGCAGCTCGATGTGCTTGGTTAAGTTCTGCCGTGAGCTGAACTGTCGTTTGCACAGTTTGCAGAAAAGCTGCTTGAAGTCAAAGCCCACCGACAGTTTGGTCATTTTGGTGGCAATGCCGCCGCTGCACGTGCTTCCCCCACGGGAGGATGCTGAAGATGACGATGAGGTAATTTTGGGGCTTGCTGGGGCCTCCTCCTCCTTTACCTTCATAGCATTCTGCGAAGCTCCTTTCGCTGTCCCAGTGCTGTCACTGGGAGATGGGGCCGGACTGCTGTCCATGTCCTCCTCATTATCGTCTTCATCCGAAGGCTCTACTGCTTCCTCCTTCACTCTGATATTGTTACTGGGGCTTAAGTTAGAGCTACTGCTGTTAGGGGTGGGTGCCGTAGCAGCAGAGGCTGAAGTGGCAGCAGACCTGTTACTTTTGATGCTGTAGATCTTGTGAACTATACGCATGTGTCTCTTCAACATGAGCTGAAAACAAAATGACAAAATCTCATCTTATATGCTCATTTATCCCCAGCTGAGTTTCTTTATTCGACTGGAGACCTTTAAAAAGACAAATTCAAACCATCAAACCAACCTGAGAGCTGTAGTTCCTCTTGCAGAGCGTGCAGCGACAAGAGGCAGAGTTGGTCGGTGAGGAAGCTGGGGGCTGACTCTGAGGTTTGCCTTGGTTTGAGTTTGGAGATTTAGAGTTTACGGGGGTGGACTTGGAGCTGTTGCCACGTGTTGGGGAGGAGTTGTTGTTCTTCCTGGGAGGTGTGACTTCCAGTGAGAAGGGCTGGCCCGGCCGTGAGGCGATGCTGGGTGTGATGGCGTCCCTCCGCAGACCGCGATGCACCTCGTCAAAGTGGCGGCGTACGTTGGCTTTGGTAGCGAAGGTTTTGAAGCACACTGGACAGGACTTTCCGGTTGGTGTGCTGAGAGTCCTCGGCCGACCTTCAACAGGAATGATTATTTTAAATTATACACATTGTACAGAAAAAATTCATTTACCATAACAAAGCAAAAAATAACATGAATAAATACAAGCCCTTCTTATCTTATGAGAATTAGTTGATATTTAGCATAAAAAGAATGCCTTTGCCTTTGCAGGGAGACATCTAAGACACACAGGATAGTGTGTCTTGAGGACCAGGGTTGGGAATCCCTGGTGTAGTCTACGAAAAGCATCCTGACATAACTTCCTAGGAGTCCAAGGTGGGTAAGAGCTTTGTGGGGGGCTATGTAAGCAAACTGATGTGACTCAAACAAATTTGAATATATAACCATGACCAGTTCCGATGATAAACCTTTACCTTTTACCATGGAGAGCAGGCTTGTAGGAACTGTGCGTGTCTCTGTGAACTTTCTGAGCTCCTCAAGTTTTGTCTGGTGCATTTTGCGGCAATGACGTCTGATACTGCGTCGAGAGTTGAAGTCTTGACCGCAGAGACAGCAGGAAATAGTCACGTCCTCAACCTGGATGAGGCCAGAAACAGAAAACTTACTTACTCTTCATTATAAACATGATGATGCTGAAAACTACAGCAGATGTCAGTCAGGTATCATGTCTCTAACATTCATTAAAAACGTGTATTTTCACTGTGAGCACCCCCACCTACCCCACTATTTGACCCCTCATCTTCAGGCTGTGGCTGCTCCTCTTTAGCCTCTTCCTCAGCCTCCCACCTCCTAGGTCCCTGGTTTTGTCCTGGGCTGCTGTGGCTTTCTGGTTCAACTTGCTGGTTGGACTGGTTGTTGTCTACACCCTCCGCTGCTTCTCCTTCCCAAGCTACAGGACTTTCTCTGGCACTGAGAGGGACAATCAGACATATCAGATTGATTAAATAAGAGCGTGCACATGCTTTGTTAGTGTTGCCATGGCTATGAAGAAATAAGGGAAATTTTAATGTTCTAAGTTTATATGAGCATTATAATAACCTAGTTGTGTGTGATGGATATCTTGCCAGCTCCTCCTCAGTGGTGAGGTACTGGAACACCGCCTTGGTGGTGGTCTGAATGGGCTCTAGACGGACCACATAGTCCGGACGGTCGGCTTTGGGATATATGGCGTCCAATAAATCCTTCATGGCTACACTCTGTCTGTCATCCCCTGATGACCCTGCAAAACAATACCTTTTAAAATAAACTGCACAGCTAAACCGCTAGTGATACATGTTACTTGTTTTAAGGCAGAACCAGATCAGATTTATTCTCCTTAACATCCTCTAATCTCTCAGTGCCACAGAAAAGCAGATTATCAAGCTCCTACACTGCAGCTTCTGTTACCAACGCATGTAAGGCAGCATAAGAAAAGTGTCTTTGCCATCGGTCTGAACTCTACTGTTGCTTTCCAAACATCCAGCCAACACCAGAAGAATAAAGAAAGTAAGCTAAAATGTTTATGATGTGAACTGGTTCACTTTATCAGGTACATAGCAGAGACGATGTTGTGGTTTAGTCCACAGAATCGTGTTTTAACACCATTAAGAATGTAAAAATTGATATTGCATAATAGCAATTGAACACAAGGTAACCCAAAATAGAAATATTTCCACTTACAGGATGTTATGTTGACATCAGGACATCACAGTTTGGATTTTAAAAACAAAAGCAGAACCCTTACCAGCCAAAACTTAACAGAAACAACAAATACACCCTGTTGAAATGTCTTTTAGCAACACACTGAACCCGAAACAGTTGTAAATTAAGCACAAACAGATAAAAGCATTAAAATCTAAACAGACAACATAATCTCGTAGGGGTCAGTCACCTCTCTCCTTCAATTTTCTGTTGCATTACTGAACAAGTAGGCGACGTGGAAAAAAATGTTTAATGCAGTTAGAACTATCTGCATTTCTGGAACATTTCCTGTTGTGTGAATGTGGTTTGGCACATTTTTAGCCACAAAGAGCTTTCTTTCCTAAACAAACAGACTAATCTTGCTACAGAACATCATCACCGTTGGCATTTTCCTCTGGTAGAAAAATTTATTTATTGCAAAAGAAAATGAGGTACTGAATTTTAGGCACCATAAATCTTAAAGTAGTCAATAATTATAAAGACAAATCTTTGTGGTAACCCAACACAATCAATGTATAGCGATGCTTAATGGGGGGAGAAAAAAAACCACAACAATTAAGTAATTTATCAATACAAAACCAACTAAACCTCCAGTCATGAGCTCTTGATTGAGGAGAACCAAGTTACAGGTGCAGAAGACAACTTCATCGGAGAAGATGAAGATCAGATCATGATGGAAAAAGCTCTTCTGACAGCAATCATTAGCGTACAGAGAACTGAAGATATAACTGATTGTTTGTGTTGAGATCGATTTCTCTTTTGTGATTAGAAGAGGCCTGGGCAACAGAGAAATGACTTGAGTCTCAGGCTTCATCCTCTCCTGGAGTTTCCTTGTACTTCTAAGCAGAAAGGAATAGAGACGTGGACGTGCACTGCAGCTAATGAGAAGTGGCAAAAACACAAACACTGAAAGATCAAAGTCTCTTTTCTTGATGATGCGAGAGGAAAAACAGCGAGTAACAGAACTGACTGATGGATAAAACAAAATATTTTGAGCATCTGAGTATGTGTGTGTGCACTTATGAAGTGTACAGATGGCAGATGGTGTGGAAGCGAGTGAGGGACCCTTGGAGTGACAAAATGCTAAAGTAAAATGTGAACAAGCCCAAAGAGATGATGAAGACAGAGATTGTTTGTGTGTGTGGGTTTGTGTGCATGTGTGTCAAGTGAGTTCATGGAGACCTTGTGGAAGTCAAGTTTGATCCCTGCTGTGTTCAGGGAATCACTGATGGCCTGGGTGAAGAGTTTACTGAAACATCTTCAGCTTTCACAAAAGCTCTGGACTTAGATTAAACAATAATTTACTTGTTCTACTGCTTGTTTTCATATTGAGATCAAAGTGTTTATGCTTTTTAATCTATCTCTTTTTGTCCTTTGATTTTAGGGCTTTGACATGAAAGCTAGCATAACAAATATTTATGCACATCTTAAAGTCACTAACCGTCAGAGTCAGGCAGCCGTGACAGGCAGTAGTACTCCTTATGTGTGATGAGGTTGGGAAGGCCTCTGAACAGACTGCGACACAGTTTACACTCAAAGATGGTGTCCACCTCCCTCAGCAGCATGTGTTTGAGCTGGCTGGTGCCTGTAAAGACAAAGAAAAGCAACCATGATTGCTTTCAGTCTTTCCAGTTTTTTGACAAACATGATCAAACCCCAAATGTTGAGAGTTTTGCAAAGAAGCCTTCACACCGTTGTGATGCTCCATCTAGCAATCCCAGAGAAAATGATAGGCTTTAGGTTTTGTTATGATCGTTTATAATCAATAAATAACCACAAATCAGAAAGAGGCACAGCTCACATCTTCCAGAGTGCAAATCAGGCTTTTGTGAATTTAATGTTAGATTTATATAATCGCTGATGTTGATGACGATTTCTGATGTTTGTCTTCATTTTAAATGCTGCATTTGCATCACTGCTGTCACCACTTGTTGCTTTTTCCAACACTACCGTCAGCATGCTGACTCAAGTGTTCAATTCTAATCAAGTTTGTGTATACTGAGGTGTTCAGGGTGTTGTGAGATAAATGACTCTTATTTGTTCAGAGCATACAGCAGTATATGCTGTATAAGCTGGTGGATATTTAATTTAATATGTGCATGGACATATTCTCTCTGTCACACTTATTTTATGCAATAACTGAGTAAACACTGCTAATGTAAACTTTTGCTACTGAATCAGTTGAATGCATGTTGGTGAGGTGCAGCAGGATAAGCACACCAGCCACACAAAGCTGGGGCCCTGAATGAGAGCAGTGACAGCCTAAAAGGCATCCTAGTCATCAGACTAATGTTTTCATTACTGAATCAATAAGACAAGCAGCCACTATCAACAGAAAAAAAAATCAGACAGAAACAAAAGAAATTGACAAATTGCCCTCTCCAAGTTCCTGACCTTTATTTCTGCAGTTGGATTACAACCAAAAACTGTGCCCACAGCAGTGTAATGTCAATTTACTTTTATGTCATTGGGCAGTTGGTGCACTCATTCTCCACTCTACAGAAGTTAGCTTTGTCCGGTAGGTTTTAAACAGATGAATAATCACAACTACAGTAGTTTTGCAAATGACCACAGTTAGCTCAAATAGGCCTACAAGCACCCTCTGCCTTCAGCTGGGTTGTGAGTTGCTGTCTGTTTTTGACTTAAGTGATTCCTACTGATTCTTTCTACTTTTTGGACTTTTTTGACAAGTCAATACTTTTTTTTAAGAAACTTATGATACACTTTTTATTTTGAGATTATGATATGGAACTGAATTAGCTTAAGGCATTTTGCCAAATTTGACCTCCAGCGGGCCAGACAAGTAAAATAATAGCATAATAACCTAGAAACATTAAAAAAAATCTCTTTGTTTTAAAGAGGCACAAGTAGATTTTGATGTATACATCCTTTTACAAAGCATGTTACAAACTACCTAAAATTCTTTGAGAAGAATAAGTACAATTTCAACATTTGTGCAGACACTGTCCTCTGGTGAAGTAAACATCACGACTTTTTGGAGCTGATAGCAGCTACTGTTATTGTAACTCTTTTAAACTCTCAGGAATGTAACACTGGCTGTAAATGAAGCTTCAACATGTAAAAAACAAAGGTGATATGAAGCGTGACAAACCGTAAGGGAGAAGTGGTTTGCATATGAATGACTGAATGCTTTAACAGACTGGAAAAGCCTGTTTGATTTTCCTCTGGAAGAGCCTGATGAGGTGACGGAAATGGGGGACAGGGTCATCATACAGCTGCTTCTGAACCCAGAGAAGTAGCTCAAGTGATGGATTGGTTGATGTATAGATAATACCTGTGTCCTTCTGATATGTAAATCCACTGTCACTTAGCAGCTATTCAAATTTCTCATGACAACACAATAAAAACAGGAGACATGCATTTAAAAGATGGGTGCTATATAGAAAATAAATAAATAAAAGGAGAACGATAACAAGAAAACACAGAGACACAAACCAGATCTGAAGCATTCAATTATCTGCTGAATCCCTGACTTGGACGTCTGTAGAGGCTGCTGGAGCAGAGGAGGATCACCAGGCTCCACACAGAGACCTAGACAGATGGAGAGAGACAGCATTATATCAAAGTCAGCTTATAATTACATCAGTGTATTATAGTCTCTGAAAAGTACAGCATCACCTGGAAAGAAACAAGCAAGGAATATGGCTGTGTGCTAAAAAAAAAAAGCACTCACAAAAAGGTGTGTACAAGATGGTGATTCAACCTGACCTCGTTATCCTCCATCTCACATATAACACACATGGTATCACTAAAACACACACATAGTGTATAAGAGAACACACGTCAAGGCTTTGCCCTCTAAGATCAGTATCTTAGGAGAAAGATAAGACGGAATGCAGACGTGAAAAAATGAAAACAATCTTGACGAAGGTAACATCTCGTGGTGCTTGTCTTGCTTGTCTCAAGAGAGGCTGACAGAAAACACACAATGGGGAGCAGAGACGTGCTGATGACATTTTTTTCCCCCATTTAGTCCAATGTTTTTCATGGCCAACACACTGCCGCTTAATCTATAAAATCATAAACTGGAAAGCATTTATTGATGCCCATTCGAAGAGATTTTTGTCCTTGCTCAGCCTCAATAAGAGGCAGGGCCAAGCAGGAGACAGTGTACCTGATGATGGTAATAATTCAGTTACTTTCTTTGACCTACTGACCTGCTTTTGCACAAGTTTCACTTCATTTCTTTTAACTGCAATTGTCACAGTAAGATATGTTGACTTGAGGCTGCATGTTAATACACAAAATAGATACATAATGCAAAAAAGCACAACAAAGGAAAAATCTTGCACGTGTCTTCATGGCGTTATTTTTACGTCTGCTTTGTCTGCATGATCTTTGCAATGTAGAAAACACAGACGGTATCAAAAGTTTGACAACGAAACTAGAAACAACCGTAAAATGTGGAACATCGTAGAATTTTTTTTAAATGTGGGTGTGTGCAAAAACACCTAGGGTATTCAAAAAAGCTGCATCTGTTTCTAGTGAAGCATTAGAGAATATGCTGGCTGACAAACAAGGAGGAAGGTCACCAGTAAACGAGAGCAGCCTCCATAAACTTCACCCCATGTGTGTGAGCTGCACCTGGAGGCTGTCCTGCAGAAGATCCATGGGGGAAAAAATCACTTGTTGACCAAACTTCAAATACGAGGGAGCGCAGGTTCACATCTCAGTAAACATCCCTTTGCTGCATGTCACCCCCTCTGTCCAATAAAGGCCTCTTAAGTCGACGCCAAAAGTACATTTTCCTATTGATTAATTTATTGTGCAAATTGTATAAACTAACACATGATTGGTCAGATTGCCCTGAGAAATATGAAGCTACAGAGTAAAACACAAAATTCAGGGCATAAAATGGAAAACATGGAAATTTGTAAAAAATAAAATGAAATCTTGGGAAAGAAAATGGATTTCATAAGGTCTCTAATACTGCAGACTAGTTATAACAACATATGAGAGAATATTTCAATATCCCCCCCCACCCCCCCACCCCCCGAGAACTTCATTTTTACTTCAGCACCATCTGGACAGGAGCAGAATAATAACACTATCAAACATCACAGATGCTGCAGTCACCTGATGTGCTTCTCACAGAAAATATGGAAACCATAATTTCTACAGTAACAGAAAAACATTTTCTTATTGCAATAACAAAACTCCATATAAACTACCAGAAATGTTTCCAGCTGCCACTAATATCCAATGTTTAATTTGGATAAAAAGCCACAGAATTAGCCACAATTCATATTTAGCCAAGCTGGTCAGGCGATAAGGCTAGAAGTTAATGTAGTAAATGTGTAAAGCTTTGGCATTCAGCCTCATGTGTTTTTTAATACAGGGGGAGCAGTGCAATGTGGCCATTGTGTTCGTAGGTGATAGCTGATCCAGACTGATCCTGTGACGCAGGTTAAAACTGTGTCAGCCTACGTCAGCCAGCCTCCCCTCACGACCCTCATCTCTATCAGGGTTAGATGCTGTTCATTCATGAGAGCGAGACGTGTGAGACCGGCATTGAGTGGATGCATTTCATACGCATGTCTGCTGTCTGCTTGTGGTAAAAGTGAGAGACAGACAAAAAAATGTGACACACAAAGAATGTGAATGTTTTAGATGTTTAAAAGGAAAAAAAGGGAGAGATAGAGATTATGTATTAATGTGTGACAGAAAGTGTTTTCCTCATCACCATCCCCCCACACCTCTTCATGTGAGCTGCAATAATCCCAGCAGAATGGGTCACTAACCCCCACGACCTCTGACCTCCCCCCCCCCCTCTCTAAAAAAAGGGTAAAAGATCAACCACACTCACTTTTACAATGAATGCTGCAAGTGTTCCCTTTAGCAGAAACATTAGAAATCAGCTCACAGTAGCTCACAGTAGAAATCAGCACAGTAGAGTTTACGTGTGAAACATCTACTCCTATTTCTTTAACAGCCAGAGAGAAAGATGACAGCTAAAATTTAAACAGCCAAATAATTGGAGCTTTGATCACACTCTAACAGTCTAGGACACCTCTGGTTTCTGAAAGGCAACAAACTGGGAGAGAGAGAGCACATTATCAAGCCGGACAATAATCCATAATTTACCACAGCCAACAAGTTCTGCCAGCAAAAGAGGAGAACATTTTGAGTCCCATCCTAAATCCTGACACGATCAGGATTATTGTTCTAAATTAAACCTCCAGAGGCTTAAGTCTCAAGATGGCACACTGCATTTCTCTTAACTTCTTCAAAGAGTAGCCCAGGTGTTTTAATACCCTCACACCATACAATCTAAATCCATCCAAACAAACACAGGGTTATGCAAAAACTAGCTGAATCCAAACTAAAAGTTTATAGATAATGAACAATCTGGACTGGCTAGTGACGCTCACTGTGGTGCTCAAAGTCAAAACCAGCTCTTCTTTTTGGCAATTTCTCAAAGAAAACAAATCATTCAGTTTTTGTTTCTGAGCACATGAACAGCCATACTCCTGTGCTCTGGCAGCAAAGCTACACGGGAGGCTAATAGACATTTTTAGCCTGAAGGAGGATGAATCAAAGCAGCAAAATGTGCGGAGGTAAAATAAAAACCACCTGTGTTATGATCACTGTTGCAGGCAGTGGCAGGCTGAAACTGCTCCTCAGTCTGGCAGCTCTGGTCCCTGGTCTCACCAGCTTCGCCCGTGTAGGTCTCAGGCAACAGAGGGGGAATGGGCTTCCACAGAGGCTTGGCTTGGGCACCACAATCGTTTTTTTCCTGGACGTCCATTTCAGTTTCCTTGTGGTCCCAGCTTTCTGAAAGCGGCCCAGCTGAAGTCTGCAGATGGATTTGATCTGCTCCTCTGGGCTCCGCTTCTGGTGGGTGCTGAGCGTCCAAATGGAGTTGACCTTCCTCCATTTCTGTCTGACCACCAATCTGGGAAACAACAGACAGCAAAAAGAACAGAAATCAAACCAATTTTCTTCTTTTGATTGAAAAATTAATAAGAGCATCACATAAACAAGTCCACTGTAAATACAATTAGCTTATGTCTATTAAGTAAAAGCACATAAACATAACAGCTGGGCGTGTGTATATACTATGCATGTGTGTGTCTGTGTGTGTGTGTGTGTCATATCTCAAGAACATCTAGAAAATCTGTTAAGGAACATTAGCTTTATCGCACAAAGCCAACTTTGAGCAAATTAATGACTTAAACTCCACTCCACTGCAAACATACACCTGTTCGTGTTTTGTGCAAAGTTGTGTCTCTAAGCAGACATCCCTCCTCTCCCAGGGTCCGCTCTTTTCTCCTCTTCCACCCACCAATTCGTCCTCATTTTCTCTCTGTCTGTACATGTCTCACTAACTCTTATTGTCCGCGCTGCCCTTGAAGATGGATAAATGACTCCACATTAGGCACATTACATCACATCACCACAGGACAACTGGACCACTTGTGCATGCACACACACACTGTATGCCATAGTATTTTCAAAAGCCCAAAAGATAGCTGTTGAGCTAAGCCTTCTATATAACACACATAAAACCCAGCTGCAGCTACTGAACACAAACATTTTATCAAAACTAGCAGGTTCTGACCTCTTGAAAGAGAAACATTTTAATTATAAATCTATTTCATTAAAAATTCATACTTCTGTGACATTGAAACAAAGCAGGCAACACCAACATCACATCTTTCTGTGCAAAAGGAAAAAAGAAACATCAGGGAGTGTCCCCATTCAGCTAGCATTTAAATTCAGAGTCAATCAGTCAACTATTCATGACTCATTTTGCAGTGGAAATCAGTGGAGGAAAGCATAAGAAAGAGGAATTGATTAGTAAAGGTGGACTACCCATGAATTTCCACAAGTAATTTTCCACACTCATACTGTTAGAACATCAAAGATTAATTATCTCTGTTATTGTCATCATGAGCCTGGGTATAAAAAACAAATAAGCTGTAATGAAGATCTCAGGTATTTGGTCTTTGTGCTTCAGGATGTCAAATTAGAAAAATACATAACGGATAGCATCTTAAAATGCACTCATAGATTTAACTTGTTGGGATTTATGTCCGTTTCTGAGGAACTGAGTAAAACCTCAAAAATTAAGTGTCAAAATTAAATGAGAAGTTTGGGGAGCTGAGTGTCAGGATTAGCCAATATGATGATTAAAAATAAGACCATTCAGGTAAAGAAAGTACTAATGAGTTGATCTCACACATTGGATCAGACTGATCCCATACTGGTGTTTTGGAGAATATGGACTACCTTCTTGATACTACATGCACTGGTGCAGAGTAAAAATCAGAGCTGGGCTACTACCGATTACCGATATTAGCATAGAAAATACTCGCCAATCCTGCCAACAGTAAGGAGATTGGGATCAGCGAGAATTTCTGTCTAAACACCATCTGCTACCATGGAAACAGAATCACAATTCCTTATCCTGTCCAACATCACCACACACAGACACAGAAAGTTATGCAATTTTGCATGACGACTGTTTTGAGTTGCTAACATTTAGCATCAGAGTTAGCAAAACAGCGACATGCCTCATATGCATGGCTGAAGTTTCCAGAGGCGGCATGAATGCCAAATGTAACACCAACAACCTTATAAAGCATTTGGTTTGCCATCACATGTAAGAGCAGGAGGATTTTTTGGAAATTAAAGGAAAAGAGCAATAAACCACAGCAACAACAAACACTGCAAATGCTTTTAAAATAACCATGAGAAATTCACAAAAGAAAGCCAGAAAGCCACCGTAATACCAAAGTTTTAGAATTTATTGTCCTGGATGACTAGCCCCTCAGACATGGAGAATGTTCACAATAAGTCCAATTACAAGATTTTTTAAAAATAGAAATTCTTTGATTTGAGTTTATTAAAAAAAAGTCTTCATGTGTTAATTCATTTTTTATCATTTACCCTATGCTAGGCTTTTGATTGATAAGAATATCATATATTAAAGTCTATAATAAATATAATTGATTAGTATGATAAATTAAGACTTTTTAATAAAAGAATACAGGTATCAGATCGGTAATCAGTATCGGCAGATACCTAAACCCCAGATATCGGAATCAGTATCGGACAGAAAAAAAATTGTTTAGAAAAATCCCAGATGAAAATAGGTTGCTGCCATTACCTCCAAGATATTTTATCTACTATCTATTTACTGCTGACATTTAGCAATCCAATGTTGGATATTACTCGCCCTCACAGTAAACTGAACTGGTTCTCCATTTGATCAAAAGCCTGGGAAGCTGCACACCCAGGAGTTACTAAATCACATGCAGCAGTGCATGTAAAGCAGGCAATTGAGGAGATTATAAATGCATGGGAAACAGACAAGCAGCCTATCCACGTGATTAGGTATCATACTGCAAGTAAAAAAAAAAATCATTTAAAAAAGACACGATGAAACATCACAAATGATGGTTGTTTCCTGCAATGCAGAGCAGCCAAGATGGCACTAATTTGAATAACCTGGCTTTGCTTATGGTAGGTTAATTGCAACTGTGTCTATTAGAAAGATTTAAGCAACAGTTTGAGACTTAGCATCTACGGATACATTATCTTAAATGACTCAGATGGCTGTAAAGTGTGAAAAGAAGAAAACAGCAACAGCTCATGACCTCAAGCAACCCCATCTGTCAAAGAAGGTGGATTCTCTTGGGGCTAGGACACATGTAGCTCTAAATGGAACCAACATGCTGTTCTCTTATTAATAATTTCACAGCTAACAAAATCATTTAAATACACTTTTTTTTAGGAGTATTGTATTTGCTCAGACTCAGACAAGCGCATCAGAGTATGTCAGCTGACACATTACCACTCAAGCAGGACAATAATACTAGCTAAAGGGAGTAAAGCTTTAATTGGCTGAGTCGATCCACCCAATCTCAGTCTCACTATGCAGCTGAAGAATTGAGGGTGTCTCTGACTGCAAAGGACTGTACTAAACATATTTAATATAATTTTTATTTTATTTGTATCCCTTTCCAATACCTTTTCACCTTTAGGTTGATTTAGGTCTGAACATACAGGAAAAGTAGCTTCATAAATCACTCTATGAAGGGAGGGGAACTGCAACAGCAACATCTGGGTATTTTTTGTCTTCCAGTACCTGTCTGCGCAGACAGAGAGCTCTTCCTCCCAGCTGACTTCTGGGCCTTCACAATGCTGCCAAAACTGGCCTGCTGCAGCACACGTTCACTACCAGCATACACCTGCAACCATGCAACAAGTCTCTGCATGAGCCAAGTACGGTAACTGAATGAAACTCTTTAGCTGGATGTACTTCTAAAATATTATCTGTTTCTGAGCTTTTCCATAATGAATACACAAATGAGAAATGAGTCATATCTCATTGTGAATTGTCTTTATGTTTGCAGGTAACAACAAGCAAATGAAACACACGACCTAAACTTTACAGGATATATTTCTAAAATTAACTTTACAGAACCGTCTTCCACAAGTGAGCGCTTACTGTCAAAATGACAAATATATGTAATTACACTGCTTAGCATTATTAAAATGCAATAAACATAAAATGCTCAATGTGGGTTTTGTTTTATCTCCTTTTTAAATCTGCATATTGAAAAGCAGAGCTCTTGTTTATCTGTGCAGTGACCAATTAGCAGTCACACAACTGGTAAACTACATGAGCCAAGGGGGGCATTAACAACAAAAGGTCGTGTTGCTAAAATGCACACCCACAACTCATTTCTACGCCAGAATTTCTTGTAAAACCAAGCAATTAAAAACACACAACAAACATAACAGCCAGTAAATGCACAGCACTGTAGAGTGCAATAATATTTTGAGTAATCTGTAAAAGGCAATTACAAGTACATATTTATGTACATACGAGGGGAACTGGAAGAGCCACTTCCAACTACTTCTGTTAAACACGCTGAGATCCTCAGCTTTTGCCTTCTTTGACAGGTGTTGGTGTGAAATAATACATTTTGACATGTTTTCAATCACTGTCTCCTTCCCGAAAAATTAATATGGCACCACACACTTATTAGGTTACTGTAACTGAGCAATAACAAGCACCTCAACAGTCACATGCCCAGAACATGTAAAATGCTAAACCATAAACACACATCACAAAAAAGTTTCTGTGGATGTTAAATGTATATAACCAATGTCTAAAAAAAATGACTATTTTCTAATTGAAAGATTTTGTAATGCATTTGTACACATTAAATTCTATCAGTTTGTGCTGGAAAGAAGTGGTGTACTGTATAGTGTCTCCATGTGGCAGGTGGGGAGCTGGGTAGGCTGGATCTATAATTATTTTATACTTCTGTTTTAAAGTATTGGTTTTAGTGTAGGAGTTCTGTTGTTGGAGGAGACAGACTGCTGAAAACTGTTTTACCAGACTGGATGAGGTAAAGATATGTGGCGATTTGTGTATATATATATATATATATATATATATATATATATATATATATATATATATATATATCCATCCATCCATCCATTATCTTGACCGCTTATTCCATATGGGTCGCAGGTGAGCTGGAGCCTATCCCAGCATTTTAACAGGTGAGAGGCAGGGTACACCCCGGACAGGTCATCAGTCTGTCGCAGTATATATATATATATATATATATATATATATATATATATATCTTAGTATGCTATTTGAATTGCACCATAGCTCATATAACATATTTCTGCCCTCTTGTGGTAATTAAAATTACAACTGTTTGATCTACTGAGCCAGTTATACCTGACACATGCTACATGTACAGGCTGCAGAGCATACTCTTTTCCAAATAAGACAGATATTGTCTTGTCATCTAAATACTAAATCTAAATAATAGTTAAAGTTGTAAGCTGAAAAGCTGACATTTTTATTCATGCGATTTTTTTAAGGTGAATAGAAGTGTGAAATGTTGGTCTAACTGGATGGGTTGCAGTATGGTTGCAGCATACAATAGGTGCCACATAATTATGAAAATATTGAACTTGCATTCAGCAATAAGGCAGTAAGATGGAAAAAATGACCTCTCACTGAAATTGAATTACATATTTTGCACATCTATGGCCAAAATGCATAATTTGTGATTTGATTATTTGTAATTAAACAACTAAAAAAACGTAGATGCATAGATTAGTTGTTAGAAAATCATGGTTTATCCTTACAACTATAAAGATATGGGAATTGATCAATAAAATAATATAAAATTAAATAAAGTTAAAATCACATTCAAGCTCATAGTTTAGAAACTAAACTGCAGAACTGAGGCCTACGTCTAAAATAAAGCTACTAAACAACAGTTACAGATGTGTCCGACCTTAAAGTTTCCACTATGCTGCCCATGTAATAACCAACCGCTTATCTACTAGGGAAGATTGGTAGTTACACTACACATCCAGCAGATGGAGACAAAGCTAGCATTTAAAATGTTTTCCTAGTTGCAAAGTTTTGTGGTCTCCTGACAAGAGCAGACATATGAAGCACCAAACAAAACAGACAAAAGAGGCCATAGCAGTGTTACCGCCACACGACATCAGTGTAAGCGTACAACCACAATCTCAGCTTCATTGAGTGAATTTATCAACAAATAAACACAACAAGAGGTCAGTTTGTTTATCTAGAAACAAAGGTCAGGATGAAGTCTGTGTCGGAAATTAAATCAAATACTCAACATAGTATAGCCACTGTGTAAATTATATTATCACACAGCTGTGGTCTGGAATAATTAGATTTCTGCATGGAATTAAATGCACCTGTACTAAATGCTAGAGTTATTTGAACTACTTCAAAATTTTTTTATTCCTTTTTCTGACACAAAACAAAAATTACAATTTTGTGATTCACACTCCCTGACTGAAAAGGAGGAAAATAACATTAAATAACAAATCATTATCACATTTAAAATGGTATACCTTGTCCCTGAAAGTAGATTTGAAAAGAAAAAAAAGAAACCTTTCTAGATTTCCTAGCTTCTGAAAAAGCCCTAACGAGCTCCTTCAAATTCAGGATGGAGACATTTTCTGAATCCCTACTCTTTGCATTTAAAATGAAATACTTAAGCTCTGTGCAATAACTCAGCTACTTGAAATGATGGATCTGCTTGAAAGCTGGAGTTGACAAGAAAGTGTCTGTTACAAGTGGAATGAGGGATCAGTCTAAAACAAATGACGCTCGTTAGCTGGTGTCATGTCATAGAAAAATGGTGATTACATAGGCAGAGGGAAGAAGAATCTAATGTAAAAATTTGCAAAAAAAAACAACAACAAAAAACAAAAGTGAGAACAGTTAAATGCTGCATTAGAGCTGCTAATGAGAGTAAGTTTTTTACTTGTTAAGAGTTAACTGAATTAAAAACATGATTAATTTCAAATGGAACAATAAGTATATTAATATATAATATACCTACCTAAGTTCTATTTATATCAGGGAGACAAATTAATGAGTAGTTGAGACTTTAATTGGAAAGTGTCTATTATACCAACTGCTGAGATCCTCAAACAACCTTGTTTAGGAGTTTTGGTCCTTTATTTAAAAAAAATTAATCATTTCAGTTGGTATAATCCCTTCAGGCAGCAATAAATTTCAAGCTCCTGTGAACTTATTCCTCTTTCACTCTTCAGTCGTCAAAGAAAAAAGCCTGACGGCCTCAATGTGTGCAGAAAACTGTACAGCCCTAATGCTTGTACGGTTTCCTTTATATTCTTGAAACTTATCTGGCTCTGCTAGAACTCTTTGGTGGCAGGAATTTTAAAGAATATTCATTTTGAAGGGCCAAGAACAAGAACCGTGCTTGCATGTGGATGACAGGCACAAATACAGAGAAAATTCATTTTAGCCAAAATACCTGAATTTGTGAGTATGAAGTGAAAAGCAGTGAACTGCTATGTGTTAGCATGTTGGCTCCTGTCCCTCCTGATGACCTGTTGAAGGTGTTTCTGAGTTTTACTTGAAGCATGCTGGGAAGCGTTCTAGCACCTCGTCATCCAGAATCTGAACGTCGTGTTCGAGAAAATGTATGCTGATCTGTGATTCCAGCCAAATGCAAGGAGCATCTCAGTAAAACTGAGACTTCAGAAAGGGTCAAAAACTTCCCTCTAGTCATCGTTTACATCTACAACATCAGTATGTTATCCACAGGTTTACCCTGGGATCCAAAGACTCATTTAAATGTACTACTGTATGTAGACAGTTGCAAATCCCAAACGAAGACCAACAGGTGCCAATTAGTTTCTTGAAATGTATTTCATAAAAACCCATCAAGCAGCAGTCTGCTGAAACACACACACACACAAAAAAGCAACATTCTTGCTTTAAACAAACACATTTGGCCACATACGCACACAAATGATACATTAACACACTTAAACACAAGGGACCCTCCCGTTTCCATGGCAACAGACGGACATGGTTATGAAGATGTGAGTCCTGATATGACTCAGATAATGAGAGTGAAGGTGTCCTGGGCTCAAAGTGAGGATTGGAGACTTATTAATGTCCTTGGTCCAATATCCTAAACAGTAGTTGATGATCTTACTGTGCCGGTCAGGTAAACAAACTCAATCCAAACTGAGTGTGAAATGTTTTAATATCAGTGAGAACTCAACCTTTTAATAAAGGAAACATCCACATATCCACATGACCCCTAAAAAATCATTAAGTCCTGGATGTCCCATGATGCCGTAAAAAGATCTTTCAGAAAGAAATGACTGCTTGCTTGACAAGTTTTTAAATCAATGAAAGGGGGGAAAAAAAGGCATTTCCTTCCTGCCTCTTCAGAGGAGAGCTTGATAAACAACTACTGATGAACAGGGGAACAGTGGAACAATGATTTCACATCCTCTAACCCAGCAGAAAACGATGAGCTTCTAATGCTTAATGAATAGGTGAGATGTGAATGATATGCTGATGGACTTAGAAATAAAATCTTTGGACAAACAAGCCTGAGGACGAATCAATTAGGGTTAATATTCTCAAATTAAGCTTATCTTTTTCTTGCTGTAAACGTCTTGGGGTTCTGATATATTTAAATCTAGCCATTTCCAGCTAAACAAGATCCCCACTGCTCAAAAAATACACCTGATTGTAAACAAACATGGTCTGTTTGTGTCAGCCAAAAATCAATTTGCCAATGTGCTTCCTATTTTGAAACATCTTTTACAAAACAAATTGACATTTGCACTTTCAGAGGCAAAAGATGAAGTTAATCCAAGTAAGTAATAAAAATATTAATTAAAAACAACTTTCTTCTTTAGCCTTCTTTGTTCTATTGACAATTAAGACATATCAGCCTAAATCTATATGTGTGTAGATGTACAGCCATGTATGAATGATGGTTTCATGTTGCATTAAGTGGAGTCAACAGTGTTTTCTGATATGTATGCTTTGGCTGAGCAGAAGCAGTCTCGTTGCTGATGCTGACTGCTGGCAGTCACACCACAGATGCCGCCTGGCTACAGTATAGAAAGTGACGTGACCAACTGACGGCCTCAAGATAAACACTTTCTACAAGCTATCACTGCTTGTGACATTATTCATGCTTTACTTATCATAATCTAATTAATACATCAATATAAGCTCTTTGTTTTTGTTGCCAAATGCCATGCCAACGCATATGCTAAATTACCCTTTTCTGCATCTGGAAATTTGACTGTATGAATAAAAAATATTTCATTAATCCCAGGGGGAAATTGCAAATGCAATACCAATCAGCCACAAGATTAAAACCACTGACAGGCAAGATGAGTAGAACAGTGTTCTGCTGGGAATACCTGCATCCTAGTCTAAGGGAGTTCACTTAGCCTCTAAACTGGGGAGCAAACTCAGTCCACAAAGAACCTACCCCACAACCCACAAGACCCAAAGGACCTAATGCCAAAATATTGCCGTCAATGATAGCCAGCACACTTTATGGCAGGTGGTCATACTGTTATGGCTGATCGATGTAACTACAATATATAATAATAAAAAGTATGGGCACATAAATAATATTATAGGAATATGGGCCCAACAGGCTGTTGTCAAGAGCTGACATTATAAAAACTGCATCCAGTCCACTTGCAACTTTATACACTTCAAAATGTTTAATGAGGCCAATTTTCTAAAAAGATCATCTCCCCATCTATAGTTTGTTAGCTTAACAGAAATTGCATTTGGCTACCTGAGATTGGAGATGATACACGGATGTAAAAGACACTCAACTGTAAAACCATATAAATATAAAAAAATGGGTGGAGTTTACTACTGTAGGTAAATCATTAGTAGCAGAAAATGAACATTCACGCTGAGATATGATTGTCTCATCTTACTACCAGTGACTGCATATTTCCTATGACAAAAATAAAATTCTAGGAAACGCTCAAACCATTTTATTCCCAACTGGACAAGTACCTGCAAGGAGGTACACATGAGAAGTACAACGCAATGGAACAAAACTGCATATGAAACCTAACCATCAAATTTCAATACATGTCTAGATATTGTTGCTCCACAAAGTTCACTGGACTGAAACAGAGACAATTAAAGGTTTGCAATCAGCTGAACTTGTTTTTCTGTGATAACTCTGATCACCCAGTCAAGCCACAACATACTTTCTGACAGAACATTGCGAACAAAACATAAGGAAAGAGTGAGACTTAAATATCTACTGAAGCATCCAAACAAATAGAAGGAAATTTTGCAGAAATCAGAGTACACTGCAAGCTCACAAAGTACATTAGAATAACATAAAAAGATTTGCAGCAGTATAGTGTAGAAAAGGAGCACGGACACAGATTTAAATAAATATAGCCTGGGGATATGCATAATGGGCATTTTCAGGCCAGGTGTGGATGTGCAGCTCTTGGTTTTTGATACTGAATCTCCAAAATCAAACTGAAATGTACAGCTAGCTACAAGCACTGTAAATGAAGGTTAAACAACAAAGCAGAAAAGCAACAAATGCCTATGAAATCCAAAACACACACTTCCAAATCACCTGAGATCACACCCCACCCTGTTGAGACAGCAAACTTAAGCAAATACTCTACAAAAAGTCAGGGACACTTCTATCTCCAGGGTAAAAAGTAGGCCTTTGTTGACAGGTCAGGCTGTACTGAAAGCAATCTTCACCTTCACCGCTGACACAGCAAGATATCTGTTAGGGTTAGGCTGCTGTAGTGGGCTTAAGAGGATGAATAACAATCTTACTCCATAACTAGTTGACCTACTAACTGCGGGGCAGATGCTGATTTTCTAGTTGCCTGGCTAAATGGATATTTCCCCACCTGTGCTTCTATTTGCCTTACCCACTTGTTGTGTGACTGGCAGGTAAACAAGTTTGTTGACAGGCATAACTCATGTTGGAATGACAGGCTGAGTCAGTGACAGACCCCAACAACACATCATTAAACTGGCCGAATCATACAGTGACATCACTGAACTGTAGCCAACAGCACCACCTCTGATAAAACCCAGTGATACCTGGAATATTTCAGTAAGGAAGAGAGCCAGACAGGCCTGGATCTTGTTATCTCAAGTTAATCCCATGTCAAAAAAGTATAATGAAGGGCCAACAGAGATGGTCAAAAGATAATTAATATTGCATATCAAAACAATAAAGTACCCCCCACACACACACACTTTTTTTTTCCTTTTATTTAATTTTGTTCTCCACACTGATGTCCTACTTACTGCTCTGCCCTCCTGAGAGGAGGTTTTACTGACCATCTCTTTGTGTCAAAGTTATTAATGCACTGCATTATAACTTTAAGTGGGAGTAATTGTACAAGGCCTAAACAAACTAATTACCCTTGAGCAGATGTGGAGTCTAGAGCAATATGAAATGCAAAGTTTCCAGTCAAAGTGAAATAACAGCCACAGGCAGGTTTCAGAGTTTTAAAAGGAGCAGCAATAATTTGGGAACCTTTATCAAAAAATTAAACACACATAACATCAGGGCTGCTGTTTTGACTACTTCTATAACTACTTGACACACGACTTGGCTAAATGCTGAAGTAAATGGTGTAACATGTAGAGACTCCAGTGTGTATACAAACTGACCCCCCCCCCCCCCCCCCCCCCCCCCCCCCCCCGAAAAATCATCTCATTTTTGTCTGTATGATTAAACTGTACAAATCACGTGCTTTTCATTTGCAGAAGAGCATGCAGTTTGACACTCAACATTTCCGTCTCCATAATCCAAATAATTTATTTTTTATTGCTAAAGAACCTTCAACTAGCTTTTTTTTTAATTATACATTACTTCATCGCATGGTCCCACAAATGATTTCCTTTCTGACAGGATATGCAACTGAGAATTTCAGGAGCTTCTACCTCGTGTTTCGGGTCTGTTGGATGAAACCATGCGCAGTGGCCAAAAGCGCAGCGGCAACAAATAACACCTTCCTGGATAAAAAGCCACCATCACCTCCAAAGCTGAAACGCGTGGCGCGTCGTGGATGTAACATAAAAAAGACAAGCGGGTTCCAATCCGGTGTCCGGCTCATAATCCAGCCTTACCCTCTGCGGTGGTTATAAAGGATTTACGGTCACATTATCACGATCCAGTGGAAAGGCATTTATCCACTCGTGAGCGAGTTCTCAATAGCCACATGCACCGAGCACCATGAGGGAAGCGCTGGACGGATGTACTACTCTCCGGCTGGCCTGTCGAGCCCTGTAGCAGTTTTAAACCGTGTGTGTACGCATCCACTTACGCATCGTGGGCAGAGCGATGGAAACCTAACCAACCCGAATAAACTGCGCGATCTTCCGTGTTGATACGGAATCCAAAGTCAGTACACTGCTCAAGATTGGAAGCGCACGGCGGTTTGTTGCTGCCTGGGTCCGCGTCTATTGGTTCCCTTTCAGCTGGGGCAGCGTCAGCACACACACACACACACACACGTAGTCTCCATTTGCAACTCCATCGGCCCCCATGGGCGTGCGAGGCCGCGGGCTGTGACGCAAATGGCACTTGGTGATTTGCAAATGACATATCTTTCAAATTCAATGTCGATGTCATTGGGACTGGTCCGATTCAGCGGTTATTTCACGGGAAAAAATATCCATCCGATGGTGGGTGACGAGTACGTTCAGGCGGACGAGCACTTCGCTCTACGGGGATGCGGTTGCATAACTCGGGAAACTTAATAAAAATGTGCACGGAGAGAGCGATGTGCAGTTTTAGTGGATGATGTTTCGTGGTTGCTTCGATTTGATCCCGATGGCCTGCAACACTACACTCTGTACGCGAACAGTCATCGACTTTTGGCCACAGGAGGAACCAAGCAGTGCGTGTACACAGGAACCTAGTGGCCTCGCTATGGTGGATGTGTGGTGGCCAGTGCTAGGACGCATGCACGTAGCTGACGGGGCGAGACAGGACAGCCTGAGTGGGACTTAGGAGCACATTCACAGGCCATAAAGGGCCCGCATGAATACTATTGTGCTCTTTTATCCAAGAGTCCCCAACTATTTACAAAAGGTTGGCCAACACTAAAAATATCGCGGCGAAATGGTGGCGGCGGTTACAGCAGCTGCCACTGTTCTCTGCGCAAAGCAACAGCACAATCATTGCGCAGCGCCGGACTTCCCCAGTTTTTTGCAAAGTGTGTGGTTCGTCCTAAGCACTTTATTATTTTATTTTTCATCTTTGTCAGGCTGTCCTAGTCTGGCAGGCAGCAAACCAGAGCGCAGGGCAGTCGCCGTTCTCATGGCACGATTTGCATCGCCCCCATTATCCTCCTGAAAATCTCTTTTTACACGGTTATATTGTCAGGCTAAAAAAAGCCACTATTTTCAGCAACAAAGGAGCAGCTTAATTTGATCAGAGGAAAAGCCAAGTGCAAAACGCTCCTTTCAAGCCGTAAAAAAGAGGCCCCTCGTAACGATTGCAGCATGGCAGGGGAGTGCGGCGTAAAAACGAGCTAACCCGAATAAAATACACACAAAGACACAGCTCAGCGCTGCCACAAGAACGTCCATCACCATTATGGTAAAAACCACAAATCATCGACGGTCTTTTGGGTTAGCCTTTAGCCGATAAGAATGCTACCCTTCTGATTGTAAAACGCTGCGTTTTGCGGCTCCGTGCCACCTTTTCCAAGAAGCAGCTTGGCGCACAGGACCGGTGACCCTTCCATCTTTGCGCGTCCTTCTATCGAGCGAAATCATCAACTATCTCTTATTTTGACAGTTTTCTATCGAATGTAAGACGTCGCAGTAAGTGATTTTTACCTTTGAGGAAGTAAACGCTACGTGTAAAGGCTGCTACAAGTCTCTGAAACTATTCCTCTCCCCGCCGCGGCCAGGCAGAAACAAGAGGGCGATGACGCCATTTTCTGCAAAAACAACCATGCTCGGGAAGCCAGAGCGAAGAAGGTTTAACCCGCTCCGCAGCCCTCCAGTCCCGCTGAAACGTGTTTAAAACAAGTCCTTACCTTGTTTATCTCAGATGGGTGTTGGAATAACGTGATTCCAGGGATAAAACTACGCGGTCGTTGCTACTTCGAGACCAGAGATTGTTTATTTCGCCTCCCAGCGTCCCCGGTTCACTCTGAACAAGTTCCTCTGCGAGCCGCTGCCTTTGTGCACCCAGAGGAGAGCCACTCAGCATTAACCAGTCTCTGCGCAAAGGTGCACCCTACACGTCCAGTTTTAACTGGAAATACGAGGGTTTCGGGGCCAAACTGTGAAACAAACGGAAGGATTTAATCTAATTAGATTTTTTTTAAAGTTTAATAAATCGTTTTCTTTTTCACCACAGTCACGTTTGCAGTCCTGGTTTTATCGCCCAAAACGCGCAACCTTTTCAGGACACGCAGCTCTCCACGAGTCCACGACGCAAACGCAAAGTAAAGCAGGGGAGGTTACACCCTTCCAGAAGTTAATCCAACAGATATAGTTCTCTACTTTTCAGTAGTTTAATTAAATACCAAGTCATTCCCCGGATTAGCATTTGAAAGACAAAGATGTCACTGGCGTTCAGATTTGTGCCTAAAACATGTTAAAATATGTCATTTAAAAAACAAATCCCAACTTATCAGTTTTCTTCAATAAAGGATATAAGTGCATTTAAGCATGGCAATATACATACAAATTTTAATTTCTTTATTTAAAACTCGAAGAAGGATCCATAACTTTTAATTGAAACATCCCTTACTAAACTAGACTAACTCTGAATAAGGAAATAAATCATAACACATAAGTTTTCTCTTATTTAAAAAAAAAAAAAAAAAAACCTTTTTAGTGCCTCCTAGCAAAGGTTTGATAATCAATAAATTTTTCACTATTGCTATGGTTTCAAACAGCCTAATTTATGTGCCAAAACAAGTTATTAAAAATATACTTAACAAATGTATCTGGGCATGGAATGGTTAGCTAATGGGCTTTGTCAATGGGCCACAGAGCCCAAAAGATGAGATGTCTCCAGATCCTGAGCTGTTAACATAACTGTTCATCTGTTTAGTTAGATGGCCAATCAAACCACTTATGAAGTGTATAAAAAATAATATAAAAGAGATGCAAAGAGGATTAAAACTACTACTGAGTAAATTTACCAAGAGATAAATGTGAACTAACAAACTAGCAAAAAAAGGAAAAGTAAGAATACAAACAACTATCAAATAACTGTAAGTGGACAGAACAATCATCAAAACAACAACTTGGATGTAAGAGACACAAACCACTGCAATTACATGAAAAAAAACAACCAAGAGGAGACTCAAACTTACCACAAAAATACTAAACTAAACTAAATAACTAAACAGACAAACAAAATAAGCAAGTAAGTGTAAAAACTTGTCTTAAGAGAAGCATATATACATATATATATATATATATATATATATATATATACATGAATGTGTGTGCATGTATGTATGTATTTATGTATACAAACACGATAGACTAAAATAACCTTTATGAGATATAAAGAAGAAAAATAACTATGACCCCACTAAGCAACATCAGTGTTAACACAGAGACATGTAATGACCACAAAGTAAATCAAAACACTCATATATGGGAGGAATGGGGGTCTTTTACAAGTATTTGCCCATGGGTCTGTCTCATAATCCCCTCATAGATGTGGGTCAGTGGTTGACTCTTGGCTTACAAGGAACTTTAATAATGTTTTTAAATGTTTCCTATTCTTTTGCTTACTGAAATTAGCTATCTGACTAGCAATGCTAAAGTCAAAGTTAGCATAGTAAGTTTAGCAACAGGTTAGGCAGTGTTAGCAAAAAAATATATATAAGCTATCTAAAATGTTTTTAGCTTCACGCTAAGTGCACTCAGTAATTCTTCTTACATTTTTCCTTTTGATTATTCTTTTTTCTGGTCTACCTTTACAAATTACAGCTATGGGAGAAATATTACAGGAACAAACACAATTTAGAGACTGATTCATCCAGGCTAGTTAGCTTAACTGCTAGAGCCTAGCAACAGTTAATAAGTTATATTAGCAGTTATCCCTTGCTTTGAAAAGTGGTGCTAGGGTTTAAAAAATGTTTAAATATAACCTTATAAAATAAGGAAGACAGCAACTGTTAACAAAAAGCCAAAAATGTCATGTTATGCAAAAAACAGCATATTCTTACCTTATTTCCAGACTGTTGAAAACAAATGTATTTGCTTGTGTTGTTAGCTCAGTAAAACTGACATTAATTTGAAGGTAAATAAGATAAAAAATCAATTAAATAACAACTAATTTTGATTTCTTGGCTAACTAAGGGTAGCTAGCTGCCTTATTAAAAGAAGTGATGCTAATTGATATCAGCTGAGTCAGGTATCATGTAATAACAGTGAGCTTGATTAGACAGATGTGACAGATGTGCTGCTGATATAGAAACAAGGCTTTTACTGCTGGAGTAAAAGTTTTCTCAGTAAGAGCCAGAATTATACAGAGAACATTAATTTGTAAAAAGTTTCATAGCTTACAAAACCTTCATGCTGTTCATTATTACAGCATAATAGGGACTGTTGCTCTGATAAAGAGTTAAAAATATTAAATACTGAGCAATGAAATAACAGGGTCCTGCAAGGTAAAAGATTAAAGTACCTCCTCAGTGAAAGAAGTACTACACAAAAACAATATTTCAATAACAATAGGCTACTTACAGTTAAAATAATATTACATTCTTTATTGACACTTAACCTTTGGACCTTTGGACAACAATCAAGAGAAGAATTAATATTTTTTTAACAAATAAATTATATAACAGTTTAAAATATAGTAACAATAGGGAAATGGTCAAAACATGAAAAAGTAATGGGATAAAAAAAATATTTGGTATTAAATAACCAAATGAAGTTGCAGAGAAGGCTTCCAGGTTTACTTAAAGAAATTCTCAATAAAATTCATTACTCACTGGAAAATTTGCTCTAGGAAATGGTAGAACAGGCTATTAAGCATCAGTAAACAACCGAGGCTGCTGCAGGTGGAACTAAATTAAACAAACTCATCTATAGTTAGAATATAGAACATACAGTTGATGTAGACAATGAGAAGACTTAACTTAGCAAGTAATTGAGGAAAAATGGCCACTTTTTACCACTGCTAAAACAATGGGAGCCTAATTAATGTTTTCTCATGTCATAAAAACCCTTTAATTTAAAAGGGTCAGGTTTTTAAGTTTATTCTCAGAAAAAGTTATTACGTTTTAAGTTTAGTAGAATTAGTAAAAGTAAGCATTATTTTCTATTTTACAGTTTGTCACTAGTTTTGTGGTCTTAGAAATAAATGTGACTGATTAAAAAACAAAATAGTGGTACCATCTGCTTTAGTAGGATTTTTCATACGTATAGATATGGATATGGAATGCAATGTTCTCATTGGTCATCAAACAATGATCATTAGCATCACTAGCATCACCCCCTTGAAGTGAAGCCCTTTGGTAAAAATAAAAAACTGTATTGCTACCTTGAAATACAAAGTGCATGCAGACAAAAAACATTTGATAAACTACAACCTAAAGGTTACAGCTTCAGGCAGCACTTAAATTTTGATGCAAGCACACTGATGAAAGGGGGGAAAAGCTTGTTTTGCTACACCTATTGAAACAGATGCCAGCATTATCCTGACAGCAGAAATATATTTTAGGTTGAATATCTTAATGAGACAATGTGCAGATCCATTAAGGAATCAAACTCTTACACAAATCAAGAAAAGACAAACACTGAATAAGTAAGGGTTGAGTGGACTCTAAGAAGTTCCATAAGAGTGATAATCCCTGCTAGCTCTTTCCCTTAGACTCATGAAACCCCCGCAACAAAAGATGCCCACCACTATCGCCTATACACAATTAACTAAAGCACCAGCATTATTCCATTATCATAAGAATGCTGTTTGCAGTAGGGGGGAGAAACTCCTCGGCATTCATGGACATTGTCGAATAGAACTGAGAGCTTTTATCTTCTCAATTACATGCAAGCTGCATTTTTAACACCACCTAGTGAAATGTTTTGATACTTTCTGTGCACGATCATTTGTTTATGCTGGCCATTTAAACTGACTTGTTCACAATTACAGGCTAGAAAGTAGCATTTTGCGGGGACAGGGAGACTTTTGAGGATGCAGGACTTTAGTGAAACTTCCAGTGGAAGCACAAAAGTAAGCAAAATTATGAAATCAGTCTGATAAAATCCTTAAAAGTGTTAGATTTCTCTGTAGGATTATCTGAATAAATGCACTTTTATGTACCGTTCTTTACCCAACTTTACCCCCCACCCATACCATCTTGATCTGATAACATTTGTTGGGGTGGTGTTAGAGATAAATGACCACAAGGTGTCAATGTTGCCAGGAATGTATTTTGCTGTGTGTCATTTCAGTCCATTAATGGGAAAGATGTCGAGGAGAGCAGCAGGTGAAAGAGGCTGCTGGATGTCATGCTCAAATAAATCTAATTGGATGTAGCGATTTGTCTGGAGAGCAGTAATAGATGGTAGCATGGATGTGTGTGCTTGTAAGAGAAGCCACCACTTTAAGCGTGGTTTGAAGTGTGCCACAGCAATGCTTGAGACTGCTCAGGCCACAGTCATTTCAGATTTAACACAGCAGGTTTCAGCTCTGCGCTCTCCATCACACTCTAGTCATATTTAGATTCTTGCACTGTTTTTATTTTTGTTGCTTTTAAATGGACCCTTTTCTGCTTTTTTAAAAGCTGAGCTGAACAGGAATCACGAAGCAATAATAAATCAGCTCCTTTTTGTGGAAAAACTCGTATAAACACGAACTTATGGTCCACACAGAGCGATCCATTGGGTATCAAGACATCAGCGGATCAACATTTTAATTTCTCTTTCACTTTGATGTGCAGTGTAACTCTTTTACCGCACCCCCTTCTCTCAAATTAAGGTCCCTTTTTTAATCTGATCACATGCACTTTCATTTACTGTGATGACGGAATTATCATGAGAAAGGCCACATGAATTTATCTACAACTCTTAAACTAAAGACCAGATGGGCTTTCTATTCACATCTTTCACCTTCAGCCTCAAACTCAAAATGTTTGATAAGAACACTTTTCTGCTCATAACACCGAGAGAGATTTACTTATTTTATTACTTGGTTGGGTACAACAGACCACTGGATAACCTACAAACCCTCAGGTTTTCAATTGGGTTACATTTAAAATAATAAATAAGGAGGTTTAAATATTTGTACAAAAACCAATCTACATTTAATAATGACCTGATTTTATCAGCGGAGGTCAAATCCCAAAAAAGATATATATATATATATATATATATATATATAGGGTCCAGCCAGGCATACTTCCTGTGAACCCACCATCTGCAGGTGATATCTGCGAGGCTCCGGTGTAAAGTGGACTCTGCAGTGGTCAAAGATGGAGGCCGTGGAAGTATAATGCTGCAGAATCTGGCTAAAGTGGCATAACATCACTTTAATGGTGTGGAGGGTTGCAAGTTTGTGCAAGAGATTGAGAAATATCAGTTACATTTAAATGAGTTAATCTCAATCACCCTGGTTGAACTTACAAGACTGCTGTTTTTGCTTATGTGCTCAACAACAGTTGAGATTACCCAGTTTTCCTGGAGTCTCTGGGTAGGGTACTGGAAGGTGCATCAAATAGGGACGCTACTGTCCTGCTGGTGGACTTCAACACTCGTTGGTGACAATAGCAACACAATTTGAAAGGCATAATTTGGAGAAACAGACTGTCCAATCGAACCCTGAGAGATGTCAGTCCAGTTTGCCAATAATAAGCACCATGTTTAAGATAGGAGTGTTTGTAAGTGCACCTGGCACCAGGACACCTTCAGTCGCAGATCAATAATTGATTTTGTAACTCCCTGAGCTGAACTGAAAGGTGAAGCTGTTAATTTGCCAGTCAATCTACATTCTTATCCTCATCTATGGCTATGAGCTGTGATTAATGACTGAAATAAAAGTTTGTAGATACAAGCAGAGGAAATTAGCTTCCTCTAAAGGGTGGTAAGGCTTGTCCATAGGGACAGGTTAAGGTGCTCAGTCATCCATGAGGAGTTCAGTTCCTAGTTGAGATGGTTTAGGAACCTGGTTAGGATGCTTTTCAGATGTCTCCCAGGAAAGATGCGTTGGACATGTTCTATTTGGACAAGGCCTTGGGGATAGGTCCAAAAGCTACTGAAAAAGAAGAAACTAAAGAAATTATATTCCTTAGTTGGATTGGGAACAACTCATTGTCCTCCTAGAAACATTGAAATAGGTAACTGAAGACAGGAAGAGATCCGGGGGATGTCTGCTTAGACTGTGACATCTGCAACACAATTCCAGACTAAAGGCAGATAATCAGTCTTTAGATGTTAGGATCATGTAAAGGATTAGATTTCTATAGCACTTTTCAAGGCACCCAGCGCTCTTTACAGTGAATCCATTATTCAATTACCCCACGTTTGCACTCGGTGGTGGTAAGCTACATGTGTAGCCAAACCTGCCCTGGGGCAGACTGACTGAAATGTATCAGCCAATCTGCTCCAAAGGCAATATTTAAACACATTCATGCCCCAGCAATGCCGACACTGGAGGCAAATAGAGTGAAGTGTCAACAGATTGACTAGGATGAAGCGGGATTCAAACCACCAACCTTCCACTCATTAGACAATCTTCTTTACCTTCTGAGCCACTGCATCCCAATCAAAGGGTCAAAGGACAGGATCTCCATACCTACAGCTCTTGTGGGATGTTCCTGGTGTCAGTGGTCCAGGCCGCCGACAGTCATGGGTGACCAAAGTACATGGAAAGCAAAGGCCAGTCCATGTCATCCAAACAGTAGTAAAGCTGTTGGAGCTTGAATGGTTGGACAACATTAATGTTCATTATAACGGAAGGATATCAGAACACAGTGCATCATAGTGCATGGAGCCAGATCCCTCAGGTCATCAGGGTCAAGTCTACTTTCGGTTCCCAGCTTTAGAACATGAAGAGGCAGCTTTTAATTTTTAGGGTCCTCACATGTGGAATAAACTCCCCACTCTAATGCTTTTAATGTTTTATGTAAAGCACTTTGAGTACCTAATTGGCTCTACTTGACTTTACTCAACTCTACTTGGTTTAGGTCATTTTCGATTACATTTGAGTACCACCTCAATGTGGGTAGGGCCATTATGACAATAAGTGACCCGCAGTCTGCAGGTATTATTCTTAGCTTGAGTCAACTCACTAGGGATCCTGGCCAAGTAGGTGCTAAAAAAACACATTGTACCAGGTGCAACTATCTAATGGAAAACCTCAATAACCAAGTTGAGTAAAGCCAAATGAGCAGAAGTGGAAAAAATAATTTTGTTGTATATATAGCTGCATCTCCACAGACCAATGGAGTGGATCAGACTGAACAATGGAGCAATGGAATAATCACATTTCCTTTTATATCATGTGAATGGTTTGGTCCTAGTACATTGCTTACCTGGGGAAGACATGGAGCCAGGGTGTATGTGCTAGCATGTGCAATGTTATGCTGGAAAATAATAGGTCCAGCCATTTGTTTGAATAATACCATCTACTGTACCCAAATACGTTTGGTCACTAAGTGTCCTCCTTCACATCAATATTTTCTGATGGCAGTATCCTCTTTTGACAAGAAAAACACACATTGCAAAAGGCTTCATGGAGAATGGCTTGAGAAACACAAGATTGAGGTGTTGGCCTCCAGATCCATACAGTTATTTGTGGGATGTGCTGGACTAAGGAGTCCAATTCATAGTCACCATTTATGTGTCTTTAAAAGACGTCCTACTGACAGTTTGGTGCCAGGTATCACAACATATCTTTAGAGGTTTTGGGATGTCCATCGATGAGTCAGGGCTGCTTTAAAAGGAGAACCTGCTCGGTATTAGAGGTTTGTCATAATGTTATGGCTGATCAAGCAAGAATAGGAGTTTTAAAAACTACAGCAACTGGTTTAAGTACTTGTGATCATAACCTGTCAGCACTTTTATTTATTATTATTTGTGACCTGAGCATAGTCTGTATCAACTTTTGATATGTTATCAGGTTTAGATTATCTTTTAAACAGAAGGGTTAAATGATTTGCAAACAGATTCTATCTTCATGTTTTGGAAACACGGATGTGAAAATGCAGGAAAACTGTAGAAATATGGACAAGATACTAGCTTCTATTTACATTAGGAGGACATTCTTCAGGCTTCAGCAGTTTAAAAATGAATAGTGAAAAATGTGTTACTAAAGTTTGAACAAGGCCATCACTGTAAGAATCAAAACATTTCTTTTTTTCTAACTTTTTCTTTTTTAACAAAGGACAATGAGTCCTCATTTTGGGCGGATGTCTAATTACAGAACACTATGTCCTTTATCAGGATGAGAGGATTTGATTGAACAGTCTGGGGATGAGATTGAGATGTCTAGCCAATCTGTAACACCACAATCTGACTTAATGTTACATTTGTAGCAAAAACATTGATGATTATAAGAATTTTTTTTAGGGACAGAGTCAATAACATCACCAGTGGATCTTTGCTTGGAATTTAACATGATGCTTCACATAATAAATGTCCACAAAGACAAGGGTTGATCACAACAGTTAAGATTTGGGGAGATTTGCTTGCAATGCATCAAGAGGGGGAGAAAATGTGGTTTTAATTTATCAGATGTTAGACCTGGACCTTGACCTAGCAAGCCATCCTGCAGAGAAGAAGCTTCTGATTCACAAACTGATATAATAAAAAAAAAAAAAAAAAAAAAAAAAGGTTCATAAGATCTACTTTCTGTAGAGGATGTGGTTAAAATGCAACTTTCATATGCTGTATGTGTTTGTCAGATCTAAGACTGAGAGGCTCCAGCACAAAACTACTCAAGATGCAGCCAAGATGAATGACATTAGTTTCAAAGATGTGATTTGGTAAATCACACTTGAGCAGGCGGCACATAAACATATATATTAGAGGATTAACAACTAAGTAGGCAATGGGCACTATAAGAGGAAAACCAGCACAGATCCTCTTTATCAAATAGTTGTTAGCATGTTTCAGCCTGGACAGGAAGTCTGTTGGGAAATAAAATCATAAACTGAAGTTTAATGGCCAAATACTCTAAGATATGGTCCTGAAAGCAGACATGACTTATTTCAGTGTTATATTTTGACTGAAAAATGCTCATTACATACACATCTGGTCAAATTTGAACAAAACTTCTATACTTTATAAAATATAACTCAAGTTACAGAGGAGAGTTTGCTTCTTTCTCCAGCAGTATAAAATGATCACACCAAGCACAAATGGTCATAAACTGCTTGAACAGAAAACATTCAACAGGTACTTGTAATGATGACAAGTGTAATATACAAAAAACATTCATCAGCAGTGGAGGATGCTCCTCACAATTTAAAAGCTGCTTCTTTAATTTACAAACAACACAGATCCACTTTAAGTCATTTAATAAAACTTGAATATAAGACCCTTAATTTTTATTTTTTTTTAAATACACCATGTTATGTCATCTTTGACTGGAAATCCATTTTATTTAATCCAACCCACTGAAATCCCACAAGGCAGTTTTTTTTCCCCTAGACGTCAACATTCATCACAGATCGGATCAGATAACGACAACAGTGTGCTGATTTGGGGGCCTGACTAACCAGGAAAATACTTTTCAACTTGTTTAACTTTAGCTCCCAGAAACACTTTTACAAATATAAAGGTATCTTTTAACATCTCAAATATTCATATAAATAAATGCTGATTAATGATTGGGGCAATATGAAAAAAGTGCAAGAACTAAACAAGAAAAAAAAAGGAACAGGAGGGTTTGAAAGAAGTTAAATTCTTTAAAATGCAACAGCAACAATGAGCTTTGTATTAAATTTTAGCTGCAAATAAGTAACCTCCTATTTCTGCAACTCGAACGTGGAAGTCAAGAGGCCTTTTCCTAAAGACACCATCATGTTTGAGAAAGTAGCTGTGGCTTTTAACCAATAAACTAATACTATACTAGCGTATCTGTTCTTATCTTATAATAAATTTGCAGACGCTGCACACGCTGCAAAAATCTTGCTGTCATGTTGGACAGTAAACTGTACACAGCAAGTACCCAGATACACCACGTACCTGCAGGTAAAGTCAACTCGGCAGGTATTAAACTGATCTAAACTGTTCTTACACACTGATCGATAAAGTATCATCACAGGAAGCACTTCTCAGTATTTTGGTAAAAAAGAAAAGAAAATAACACAAATACAATGGATTATGTACAATTCCTTCATCATTAAGTGCTTACATACAGTTAGTCGTCACTGAAGTTGTTGTACCTCGTGGGAGCGTTGCTCTGTTAAAAGGCAAATCAAAATGCTTTCAGTTACTTTTCCACTATCAGTGACTCCACATGAGAGGGTGTGGCACTGATCAGACAAACTGAGGGGCTTTAAATTCTTTTTTTTTTGGTGTTTTTCAACACATTATGGCATTTCTTGCCAAGAAAATCTATATAAATATCATTAAATGTACATACCATAAGCCATTTTTTAACCTATAAAAGGCTATCCATCATTGAATTTATCTGTTTCTGCATCACTCGACGTGGTCATGAGTCATTAGAGAAAATATATGCACAAGACTGGGGCTTTAATTATTGATTTTCCTTTTTAACTTAAAAGTATTGTCTGTTCAATCAGCTCTTACACTTTTGTTTCCATCTTATACATATTTAAAAGACAGCGGGGACTTAGAGGAATGGCTATGTCGCAGTTTCAGCACAGGGGACAACTGAGCCGCCAGAGACAAGAAATAGTACCTAGCTGAAGTAAGTGAATGCATTTTGACAAAGTTCTGACTTGTCATATCACAACAACCCAGATAATCACACTGACTAGACCCATCAGTCTTGGAAGATAAAGACATTTAAAAACTATAGCATGAAAAAAGGTGGAACCACAGGTAAACAGGTAATTTGGGCCCTTTAGTATGAGAGTTAAAAACAAAAATAGGACCTGGTTTGACAAAAAAAATAAAAATAAAATAATCCACCTTTGTTATTTAGCTAATGTTAGCAGTGTTTAGAAGACACACTGGTGACTCCCTGACCCATTATCTCTACAAAAGACAGAATTGAGGGGGAGGTCTGAACCTGATAAGGACCTGACAAAGAAGTCAACGTGAAACCTTTGAGACCATGGGATCAGATGACTAAAATGACTGTGTGCATACATGTAGTATAAGGTATGAAATTTGGACAAAAATATGTTGCAGCTTGAGAAAAAGCCACGTACATTTAGACAGATGACTTCATTTTCACAGCTACGATTACATTTTGAAACAGAACTAAACATTGGTTCATAAATCAAGCACTCGTTGGCTGGATATACAACTAAATGAAAATAACATGAACAGTAGCAACTGCCAAAAAGTTTCTATTTGGCTGTGTATGTGTGTGTGTGTGTGTATTAATAATGGGCTTTATTTGCTACTGAACAAATACTTGAATGTTTTGAGAAACTAGGCCATTCTCATTCTTATTGTAAATCACAGATCCAGGTTGGAGGGAAAATATACTCCCCTCTTTTACATCATATTAAGTAAAAGGGGGCAACTATTAATAAATACAAAAATAATAACAGATATGTACAGATATGAACTAATAATACTTTCAACATACCTTCAAAATGCCATTGAATCTTTTCTGTTTTTGCTGAAAATGTCTTCAACTCAAACCTTAATGGTCATTTAGACAAACATTATTTAAGAATGATAAATTATTATACAAAAAAAAAAAAAAAAAAAAAAAAAGCAATCCAACACCATTGTAATAATTCCATTTTGGATTCTAGTCAGGGAGTTTGCATTCCTCCCGATATCTAAACCAGAAAAAGAAAAACACAGAACAATTTCAATAAAGTCAGACTTCATCCTATAATGAAATACAATGCATTGACATGGCATCGTTGGTAACACAAATGCTGTTATGTTTTATTCCCTTCCCTCTCATGAACAGGTCTTTTGTGTGGCACCACTGCAGACGGCCGTGGAGTCCGCAAAGAAGGAGGCAAAAGGGGTACTGAGGACAGTAAGTGCACTTCGAACACAGGCATGCTGGGATGGACCGGGTGTACGGGGGAGCCGGTAAAAAGAGAAATGAACGAAGCTGGTTGGTACACAAAGAAACAAAGGAGGCGGCTAAAAGAGGGGAGAAAGCTGGATAAAACCCAGCCGAACCCGCTGTTATTTCTTCCCTCTTTGACTCAGTGAAAAACACTAAATGAGGAGAGCATAGCTGAAGTCCTACAGTAGTTGTGTCAGTAGGTCCTTTAACCATCAATCTCTCGAAAACAATCAGACAGCTTTCCTTGCCAGCACACTGGAAACAAAACTTAAGTAGTGGTGCTGTCAACAATGCCTGGTACACTTGAGGCAAACTCCCTTTACAGAGAACAGTTTTTGGGTTTTTTTTTTATTTTAATCTTGTTCTGTATAGACCACAAGCACAGTGAAGCAGAGCAGCTTTCCAACAAAAGGATCCATAATGAGGGGCAGGGAGTGGAAGTAACTGCCAGCCAACTGTGGGCGAGGACTTCACAGCCCCAATGTCACAGTGGGTGAGCTGAACTGTCATTGGATAAATAGTGGTGACATCGGCGAGATGAGGCAGTCTGATTGCTGCTGTCACTGGAAGAGTGGTGAGGTCAAAGGTCACAAACGGTGGTGGCCTGTGCAGCTGCCCAACATTCTGTCCATGGAACAGGTTTCTGTCAGTGATGCAACTTGGCCTGCAGAGACAAACACACACCTATTTACTGGCTGCTGTTTCTTGCTTCTAAAACTGTTTTACAGCACATATTATTTATTTAAAAAAAACAAAGCAGTTATATGATTACTTACTAACACTTTAAGCTTTGCACCTGTGTGCTGCCATTAGACCAAAAGATACACGCTCTAATGAGAACATGCAGATGGTTATCTGAGATCCCACCTTATCATGGTTTTCTGTTAACATTTGCATACTTGCAGCACCCACAACATACAAGTGAGAGCAAAGTAATACAATTACTCTTGGAAGCATAGGTCAGAAGAAATAAAGTCTGTTGCTAACACTTACCTGTCTCGGAGATTCAGGCGCTGAAGCCAATATCCCCCCGCTGTCGTTTGCTTTCCCAAAGAGGCTCTCTAACCCTCCCGGCCTGCTCAGCTTGCTGGCCTTCCCTTTGTAGGAGCTGGGACTCCTCCTCTTCCTCCCCTCTGCTCCTCCCCCATAAGCTAATGGTCCTGAGGGGGGAGCCATAGGCTGATGTGGGGCTGGCTCCCTGGGAGAATAAGGTATACTGCTGGTGGCAAGTTCTCGACTAACGAGGAGCAGAAAAGGATAAAAACTGTTAATAATAAAAGGCAATCACATTGTTTGCATTACATGTTGACACACTGCTCTGCTTTATATGATTACCCTCTCATACCTTCATTGTTTTAATGTAGTCCTGGCAGCAACCCCAATATCCCTTGTTAGGGCAATTAATCCCATTACAAAGAGGTATTATTAAACAGTTAAGGAATCATGTCATTCAATCCTGAATACAACGGTTAATTGGCAGTTTTCAAAGAGTTTTGAATAAATGTTTACAGCTCTGGACCAACCTGTTCTGTGAGTTGTAGCTTTGAGACCCATCAGCTCTGGATAGCCAGTCATCTGCACTGCTCAAAAGCCCATTATCCCCACGACCAAGTCCCTTTTTTCTGGCTGGGGAGGCACCAATCGCCCCCGAGCCTTGTAATGTCGGATGAAAGCTGCTGCCGTTCTTCTTGTGGTTCTCCACAGTCGGAAACAAGGAAGAAGATGAGAGGGAGGAAGAAGTGTGGGAAGAGTTTTTTCTCTTCTTGGGTGCCACAAGAGGGTCCTCCGTGTCTTTGGATGGTCGACTGGCCTTGTGCGTGCCATTACGGGCTTTTCCAAGCTTGAAAACCTGGGCTTGTGGAGAGTCTCTGACGCTAAACAACCCGGCAGTAGACGCAGATTGTGGAAACGTGGCAGTGTAGCAGAGGGTGTTGGAGGGGGAGGTGAGGAGAGGGGAGGCAATGGAGTTGGGAGAAGGAGCTGGCTGTGAAGAAACACAGGTACCAGATGGGGATAGGGAGGGGAGGCTCTCAGCAGCTAGAGGCACCTTCCTGAAACATTGTAGAGAGGATATTAAGGAGGTCAAATCAGACTGCACTAAACCCAAACTACTTATCAGTACTGTGAATTTTACTAAAAAAAAAAAAAAAGAAAAAAAAAAAGAATTTTTTAATTATTTCTGGACTTTAAATGATTCTCCAAATCTGATTTAATCAGATTCCCCAATTTTTCCCTCTTTTGTCATTCATGTTTTTCTCTCTGATGCTCTTTGATTAAAATATTCAGGTTTCTTGTCAGGTTACATTTTCACAGAAAAAGTTCAGGTTGGCGAGCACAGCATTTCCTCTCACACCACCTGCTCATACTCAGTCCCTGTTTGCCTATAATAAATATCTGCCACCTGCTGTAGGTCCTTTCAAGTTCAGAATTTCATTAAATGCCCCCAAGCACCTAAAGATTGCAGATGTTTCATTGATTCCATGTGTGGAATCTTTACAGAGACTTTTAAGTAAAATAAGCTTGAATAAAAGGAAGCAACTCACCTCCACATCTGTGCGTTGAGGTGTTTCTCCACCATGCTCTGTAGTGCCAGCCTCATTCTGTCCCATCTTCTGTCGAATACATAGTAGCCCCGTCCCATGAGCCTGCTGCTGAATACACAAAACTGGAGACATAAGAGGAAGCTGTTAAAGATACATTTAGAAGAAAAAAAGATTACATCAGATGAAATATAAACAAAGTGAGAAAGGGTAGTGAAAAATCAGGCAATAGAAGAAGAAATGTGGATAGAGGCATCAAATAACAGAGTAGGAGTAAAGATTGTAAAAACTGAGTGATAAGAGATGTGAGGTGACATACTACACTATAAAGCCAGTTCCTTAAAACTTGGGGTCTTAATAATAAGGAACATAAAAACACAATGCAATGAAACCACAACTCTATTGGCATTAGGGCATAGAAAAATATTTAATGTCAAAAGTGAGGCATTTTACTCTTAAATGGAAAAATGAGCTATACTTGAATTTACTGGCAGTAACGCAGCTCAGAAAAATTGGTGAAAAAAGTGGAGAAGTAAATCATATGAACAAGAAACTGCTGGAGGAACATGTTGCCTATGACTGGGTTATCTGGCAGCATGTTAGTAGCATTACTGGGTATATAGAGAGCACCTCAGAGAGGCAGAGTCTCTCACAAGTAAAAGATGGGCCGAGGTACAACAATCTGCAAAAAGTGTAACAGTTAATCCACAATGTCAAATTCTAAGAACTTTGAATATTTCATTAGCTACAGTACATGATATAGTTAAAAGATTTCAAGTATCTGCAGACAACCTTGTGCAAAAGGAAAAATCAGTATGGTAAATTATCTTCGGGCACTCATGCAATGATGCATTGAAATAATTGTCGTGGAAATCACTGCAAAGGTTTGGTTACACTTACAGAAATCATTATCTTTGGACACAGTTCACTATACCATTCACTAATGCAGGTTAAAGCTCCACCATGCAAAGAAGCCATATGTGATCATGCAGAAACACCACCATCTTTTCTGGGTCAAAGCTCATTTAAAACTGACTGAGGAAAAGTGGAAAATTGTTTTGTGGTTAGATAAATCGAAATGTAAAACTCTTTTTGGAAATCATGGTCTGCCTGACTAAAGTGCATCAGCCTGCATCTCTGATGGCATGGGTGGGGCATTAGTGTCTGTGGAAGCGGCAAATAGAAAGGCACAATCAATGCTGAAAGGTATATACAGGTTTTTAGGAAAAACATCTGTTTACATCTAGATGATGTCTTTTTCAAAGCAGGCCTTGCATCTTTCAGCAAGACAATGCTAAACCAGATGACGCATCTATCACAACAGCATGGATTTATAGTAAAAGAGGACAGGCACTGGACTGGTCTGCATGCAGTCTAGACCAACTGAAAACTGAACTGCCTGAAGCACAAAATACAACAAAGATGACTCAAGACTGTTGAGCAGCTAGAATCCAATAACAGACAAGAATGGGACAACATTCCTCTCCAGAAGGTCCAGCAGCTGGTCTCTTCAGTTCCCAGACATTTGCAGGCTGTTTCTCAAAGAAAAGGGGGTGCTTTACAGGAGCTAAACACAGTCCTGTCACAACTTCTTTTCTTTTAAACATGCTCTTCATTATAGTGTGAACTGTATGAAATAGTGAACACTGGATGTTTTTCATGTTCTACTGTGAATAAAATACTGGCTTATGAAATTTGAAAATCAAAGCATCCTGTTTTTTCATTGATCAGCATACCAACCTTTTGAAACCTTTTTTAAAAATCTAGAAATAATAATTAAATTGGAAAAACAGATGCCTGGCACAGTGGACATTTATAATTTAACTAAAAATATACAAATACAAAAAAATATATAAACTCTTCACCTAAGTAACAGGTTTTCTCAAACCCATATGCATGTGCACTGAATGTCATTACATTATGGACTATTAAAACATTTGTTAGTGTAGCATAGCTGGTCCTGGTCATTACCCCTAAAGGTTGTGGGTGATGATGGGAGTAGTGAAAAGCAGGTCTGTCTGTGTCGTTTGGAGTCTCTGTGTCCCCCTCATCACTGGATAATCGACCGCCGTCTCCAGCTGCTATCGTCCAGCTGTGTGGAGACTGTTCAAGGTTGGTGGCTTGGGCAGAAGGTGCTGCTGGGAGTAGAGGACTGGAAGTCAGCGTGGAAGAGGAGCCCCCTGGGATCCTGGGGTGGATATATAAAAAAGAAAAAGGTGTGAAAAATAATAAGGATAAAACGTTGCTAAAAGAGTGAAGAAGAGGAATCCTGTAGATTAAAAAGGAGTAAAGTACAAAGACAGAAAGGAAAAGGAGGCAGGAAAGGAATGAAGAACTTTAAATATGTTCATTTTTTTAAATGATGATGATCTGAATAAAAATCAGAAATGAGTTTTTTTATAACACTCTGACAAGGGCAGGCTTCTATTACTGCCTCCCAGTTCTAGTAGTCTGTGTTTACAGCATCCCCTGGTGGAAAAAACACATTGACAAGATGCATCCATCACATTAAAGCATCCAAATACAGATGAAATGCTCAGAAATGACAAATACAAAAACAATCCATTACTAAATTCACAAAGCTGAAGACTTATTCAGCATTTTTTGTGCTTATCCAAAATAAATCAACAGACTTTTGCCCACAGTGTATTACTTTATCTTCATAGAAATCATGAAAAATTGATAAGAGAACAACACAATCTTGTTGTAAACAAATATTTGTACATGAAAACCATTTCTAAGATAATCACTCTCATCCATCTTGGGTTATTTTTTGCAACTGGCTCATTCTTTCACTGTGTTGGCAACATCATCCCACCTTGGTTTGTGTGCATTTGCCAGCCGCAGCTTCATTGTGGAGAGGGGTCGTCCATTGGGGCAGTGCGGCTTGCTGGGAGATATCGACTCCTGAGACGCCATACTCTGGCTGCAGGCTTCTTTCCCTCCATGTGCTCCATCTTTGTCTTTCTCCTTCTCTTTCAAAGCCTCCCTCTCCTTTGCCTGTCCCTTGTGTTCTGCTAGCAGGATGTCGAAATGTTTCCTTCTGCCGGGGACGGCTCGGCGGTGTGTTAAGGAGTGAGTCTGTAACAGAAGGAAATAAATAAATAAAACCCTTAGTAATTTCACATTTCTCCTCCTTGCAAGTTAAGGGTTTAAATAAGGGTTTTGTTATTTTGGGAAAGGCTTTGTTGATGGTGGCTCAAACATTCTTCAACAAGCCTGAATGTTGTACTCACAGGGGCTCAAAATCACTGCATAATGGGTCTGCTCACATCACACAGGCAAATATTACCTGCATCCAGCCAGCTTGTACAGCCTTTCCAGGTACTTTGGAGTAACCAGTCATCAAACATTTGGTTTTCCAACAGTTATTTACAAAATGTGTTAGCGAGGTTGCTGAATCATTGGTTTACAGAGGTAGTCTAGCTTCGAGGGGGAAAATTTTTCTGGTGGTCATTTAACAGAAATGCTGAAAGTCTAGCTGGAGTGGTTCATATATCATGATTCTAACTATGCACACTTCTGAAAAGAATGTGACAAGCTGAAGTAAAAGCAAAGGCAACACTGGTTCTTGGTTTTCATGCTCATCTACCCTTGTTTCAGCAAGATGAAGGACCACAACAAGGACAGTCTGGCACCAGCAAAGTCTGGTGACAAACTGGATTTTTCATAGCAAAATTGGTAAAAATAAAAAATTCCAAAGCAAATGGCATTGTTTTGTTTACAGGAAGCTTGCTGCCTTGCTTCCGCAGAAGTCAATTTACATATAAGTGATTTTGATTTGAGCAAACGTTTTATGCAAAATATGATCATGTTTTCTTTAGAATTTTATAGTGACCGGCAAAAAAACATTGTGGTGTATTCTAACACAGTCAGCTCAGAATCAAGAAAAATTCTTTCAACGGTGTTTAAGTGGGATTAACTTTATATGTTGCTTCCAAATTCTCTCACAGATCTCTATCAAGATCACTTCTCTTTTTTTTTTACTATATGTCCTCCACTTGTGCAAAGTTTTAAATCTAATATTAGGAGTAAAAACTATAGTAGTTATATTACAAATCTCATTTTACTCTCCTTGGATCTTTGTATCAAACTGTCATTTTACATGAAGCACACTCAAAAATAAACTTTAAATGAGCTGGCACAGTGTGAATAATAACCACAGATGTCATGATCTGCTTCTTTTTTTCTCTTCTTTTTGTGCACATGGAAGGGGCTATTATCGCTCACAGAAAACACTGCCCCCGAATGGCTCTAAATTTGACAGATGCGTCTGAATGAAGCCATTAAAAGCAATAATGTAACAATAAACTAAAGTATAAAAAAAGTCTAAATGACTGAATGGTATTTTTTAAACAGCCACAAGTGTGTGTGAAGAGAGTCATATTTGCATATCTCATAAAATGACCAGTTTAGTTCACTTAAGAATATCTGTCTTTTTCTTTGTTTGTTAAGGCAAAACATGATCCTGTAAGTTAGCATTGTATTGGGTATTTAGGTGTTCAGTGTAAATCTATTCACATTAAAGTGTAATATATACCATACAAAGCATTATATGAACAATTAAATTGGACTCGATATGGAAATTGTCAGATTAGAAAGACAGAAAACTGCTTTATTTCCTACTGTAAGAATATCTCTCCTAGCACAGCTTGCTTCTGCTTGAGTCATCGCCTCACTCTTTCTGAGAGGTAAAAACCACTACCAGAAAAAATAAGGAGTTGCACTAATGATGCAAGTTTCTGTTCTTTATAAGAACAAAAACTGAATAATTCTCCAGATTTTGACGAGAAAAAGTCAAATTTCCACTCAGATACAGCTGATAAATACATCCAGTAAAAGTAATACCTACCTCCAGCTACATTAATTTACAAAGAAATGTTGATATTGCCTCATATTTTGGCCTTTAACTTTTATTATGCTGCATGTTAAGATATGGAAAAGAAGATGCACTTATTATTTTGACTATCCAGTCCAACCTTTAAAAAAATACATGAACACATTAACTTGACGGATGTTTAATAAGTTAATAACCAGTCTGTTTGGAAAGATTAGCAAAGCTTGGTAGAGATAATTAGAGGGCAGTAATAGAGTACAGCTAAAAGATGTTGTAGTCTCATCCAACATCTATAATTACCTCATCAAGTAAAATGTGGGCCCTGTAATGTTCAGCACTGCTACCCGACATTAAGAGAGAAATTGGTAATGCAGACAGAGAGGCAGACAGCATCATAGCAGTTGTTGGAGACTCTCAGTGATGTTTGTAGTCTGTTCAATATGATTACTGTCATAAACAAAAAAAAAACTGCTTTCCCGGTCAGCTGCTGTAGACGGGAAGCAAGAGGAAGGGTCACAGACTATTATTGCCTCTGCAGAAATCACACCAAGGTGGAGAGTGCGAGGAAGGATTGTGCATTTGTGTGTTTACTTGCGTTACCTTGCAGGTGAGAGACCGTGTGCATGGCCGTTTCGTCTCGGGGTCCTGCACTCCACAGTGCTTGTTAGGATCAAACACTCTCCCTGTAATACAAGCACAGACACACACACGCAAATACACATTAGACTGAAAGGCCATCATTGGGTAATTTCTTCCTTCCTTCCTTCAAATATCAAATCTCATTTGATAGGAGTGGGAGCACTGCAGTACCATGAATAAATAAATTTATTTCTTCTCTCAGACAGCACTTCACTCATTCTCACTCTTACAGATCACATCCAATCACATATTCCTTTACAGTTTCGATCCTTCAGTTGCAGAATAAGGAAACTTTGATAGGATTATTGATGTCTCAGATAATTAGGAATATTTCCAGTATCAAACACATTATCTGCACAGGCCCCTTCATACTGTGACAAACCAAATTTGACGGGACACACTGACAGCAACGCAAGCAGCACCAGTGACTGACGGCCCAGTAAACTCTTGCATGCCCTAATGAATGGATTCTGGAGGGAAAATTTACTTGATGATGAAATGAAACTCTCAACTTTAAAGGTTGTTTGAGATGATGCAACACTTCCTGTGTGAGCAAAGACAAAAAAGAGCAAAAATCCCTAAAACATTTATAATTTATGTTTAAATCAGGATTTAGAATATTCTAATTAAGTTTTTCTGCTCAGAGGATATATATATATTTTTACTATTAATGAAAACTGACAAGTACCACACAGGAAACAGATAGCGTTAACAATGACAATGGCAAATAGACAGACTTTTTTCCAGATCACTCATGCAATCACTTAATTGTTAGTGAAAAAAATTGAATTATCATGCAATTGTCTTTTCTAAAACAAATACCTGCACAAGCCTAAAAAGGTAACATCTGCAGAACTTGCAGTCCTTCTCTAAACTGTTGCACCTGGTTGATTAGCAGAGAACATTGCCACAACAAGAGAACTGGCAGAGTAAACAATCAAAAGGATTGTACAACTCCTTAATGAGTGTATTTTAAAAAAAAAAAAAGTTGGTTATTCCCAGTCAGCTGTGTCTAAAATTCAGAGCAAGAAAAGAACAGGAAGGGATGAAAAAAAAAACTAGGAACTTCTGTATGGTGCAGATACAATGACACATAAATGTGACTTGGGGTGGCGCATAGTTCAACTGGTTGAGTGGCTGCCTCATGTACGGAGGCTTCAGCTCCTCGGTGCAGCCGGCCCAGGTTCAAGTCCTGTCCTGGGGCCCTTTGCCGCATGTCTTTCCCCGCTCACTCTGACCCCCTTTCCCTATCCAAATACACTCAAATAAAGGCCAACAGAAACCAAAAATCTAATTAAATGAATAAAAATGAAAAATTTAAAAATAAGTAAGTAAAAAAGATAAATGACTCCCTGAAGAAAACAAGCAAGTTTCCAGTTGCTGAAGATACAGGGTTGATGCCAAAGAAAGAACCAGAGGAGACGGTTCTTGGTTTTAATCATCACCTCCACATTAGATCCACAGATTTGCACTGAAGTTGTGTGTATTTTCTCAATCAAAAGTAGGTTTAGTAATTTTTGCCACAGAGCAAACAGCATTCAGGCATTTAGGACAGATTCACACTTACGCTGTTTGGTCCACTTTAGAAGAAACCTAGTCCACTTCCACGTATAGTACGTTTTATCTGGAGCAGAATGAAACTCATTCATACTCTGATGAGTACCAAAGCAGCAGACTCTGACCCTCTCATAAAAGCAGGGGTCTGGTTTCATTTGCAAATAAACAGTGTGGTTCGTTTGCAGTGTGAAAGCAAACAAACTTTGGTGTTGCTCCATTGTTTACATGCGGTGAACGAGTCGGCTGAAGGGGAAGGATATTCATTTTTGGTCCAGATTTTCTTCTTCATCCTGTGTTTTTATTTTCTTGGTCAGTTGTAATTGTAAAATGTGCTAAGCCTTAGTAAAGTGCAGTGTGAAAGCAAAACCAAACCAAAGGAATTCCCCACCCAATCAAATAGTCCCCCAGAGTATCCTAGTGTGAATGCGCCCTGATCACCTCAATGACACGGCCAATGAACAGTCGGAATATTCCTTGTGTTTTTACAAAGTCAGAATGTTCTGCTGTTGAATGATCCGAAACAGGAGGGTTTTTTTTCTTTATTTTCTTACTAAATAAACATCCTCCAGGAGTGGAGATTCATCATTTTCACTAGGGGTTTTAAAAAGCCACAGAATGAGGTGTAGCCCAAAGCAGACTAAAAGGTCAGGGAATTTAACAACAGAAAAGAGCCGAGACAATGACGGCAAATAATTTAGCTTGTGTGCACTTTGGTGATCATCGGAGGCAAATGTTGACCCAAGGGGAGTTCTGTGAAAACTCCCTCTCCTCAAAAGTATTGAAAGTTGACAAATTCAACTTTCAGAGGAAGTTGCCATCAGCTGCCTTTCCATCAGACTGTCAAATAAACTTGAAGCAAACTTTGAAAATGTCACACAGCAGAAAATGAACATCAGGTCAGTTTCATAGCCTGGTTTGGAGCGGATATTGTAGGCTGTGTAGGAGGAGCTGTAAGCTACCTAATGCATGGCTGTGATGCAAACACTAACAAGAAACTGAGGAAGAAAATTCTAATAAAACTCCTCCTCTTGCTACATCAGTGAGGATTAACCATCTTAATGTTTATTCCCTGCGAAGAGAAATACTTGATTATGTGAGCAAGATGCTTACTTTATCAGAACCTATAACTAGCAGCTGCTTTTATTTGGCTTCATATGTGTCAGCCAAGAATTTCTATTAACCTTTTCTGATGCTAATCATTATGTGCCTCAAAAAGCATTAATAGCAGCATGACTAGAGTTAAAAAGCCTTTTTAATGACTATATATGATTATATTAAAATTTGTTTTATTGCTCTTACTGGAGTCGTTAAGGTGTTTAAAAGCTAAGCTTTTTCAAACACAGTCAAATGTAATGTCCATAAATATAAGGAGACAGTCCTTTTTTATCCAAACAAAGTACCAAATCAACAACAACCTCCAGTCAGCAGGTCATCCTAAACAGTGTTACTGTCAGTGGGCTGTAATCTTGTGCTGGCCTTTCCTATAATCCCTGTAATCGCTCTGTGTTTGCAGTATCAGACAACAGGTCCAGCGTGTGCAGCAAGAACAACAAACGCGCAGAGTAGTAAACAAACTCACAGAGACGTAAACAAACTCACATGCTCACTCACACAGTTCACGTCTGACTGGAAAAGGAGGCAAAGCAAAGCCAGCACGGGCTGAGAGACACTGATGAGGAGGGGAAACCAAACACGAAAGCAAAAGGCACAAAATGAACAAGAAACAAAATAATAATGCACAGACTGAAAGGGGTGAGTAAATAGTAGGAGACAGCAAGAAAAGAAAACACGACAAAGTGAGAGAGAGAAAGCAGGAGATCGAGAATGAAGAGGGGGAAAAAAAACACACAGGAGGTGGGAAAAAAACCTCTCAAGAAAACGAGAAGCTTCTTGGCAGCGGGAGCTCGTGAATTAGAGAGTGTAAATCAGAAGCACTGACAGAGACAGCCAAACAATACACTCAAGTATCCATCACAAGCCTTTTCACCACATTGTCGTTCTCTTTACTTTGAGATCAGCACTAAGATAACATGCACATCACTGTTAATTCAACAGAAGCTTTCTGAAGTTAGAATGAGAAAGAAATGTGGATGGACATGAGCAAGGAGTGATGAAGGCAAAAACTGAGAACTAAAAGGGATTAAAATATAACAACGTGTCTCCATTTTCAAAACTCACATTTTTGCCCTGTCTTTGCACTCTTCAGCTAAACCTTTGGGGCTGGAAGCTCTCCAAAAAGAGTTAAGAAATAGGGCTTGTGCTTGTAAGAGAGTCTGCATGCATGCATTAATGGAAGGAGGGAATGCCAAACTTTTCTATCTCAGGAATGTTAACAGCCTAAAACCTCAAGAATCACTTCTGTAACCAGTGGGTTAATAGTTTAAAACCCTAAACAAGAAAATGAGGGCATGAAAATGGCATTTTCTACATGATTTCTGACCTGAGAGTCTCGTGTGTGACCTGGAGGAAGTCTTAGTCCCGTTCTGTTGCTTCTTCTCCATCTGCGACAGCGAAGGAAATGATGGCAGAACAACAGATCGGTGAGCGGGTGAGGATGACAGGGACGACTTCCGATCAAGAGGGGAGGGAGACTGTGTCGATGACGCCCGCCTGTCCAGAGGGGAGCGCGCCGGACTGGGCCGCCTATCCAAAGAAGATGGAGGGGTGATGGAGCGCGGTGTAGACGGCCCGCTGCTGCCGCGACCATTGGTGAGCTTTTCACTCGAACGTTGTGATGCTGCGGGTGTGAGGGAGGAAGATTTTAGGGGAGAAGGGGAAGAAGAGGAGGAGGAGGACGGGGTGAGGCGCATATGTGATGCAGAGTCGGCTCGGCCGAGGCAGGGCATCTTCTCCAAGCTAACGACTGGAAGTGATACACTGGAGAAGAGTAAAAAGAAAGTAAAAGAGTTTAAACACAGCACAAATTAGAAATCATGTGACATTTTATTAGACTCTCACAACACTCTGGAGATGTAAATGATAATGTAATCATGTTAAAATGAAAGGTTTACACACCATGTCTTGTTCCGTGCCCCTTTAGGAGGGTAAACAGCAAGTGGTGCCTTACTGAAGCGGGAGTGAGGGTAATCTTTAGGGACCCTGAATGCTAGCGTGTCCCCAGGGCTGGGAGCCACAGTGGGGGCCACAGCAGGTGCTTTGGGCTTCATGGGAACCAAGGGGCTCCGGGAGGGGACTGGGGAGCTGTGCCGCTTCTCTAAAACAAGTCAAGACAAAAATGGAGACAAATATTATACGTTTCAGTTTAAGTAGGTGTCACACTTAAATAAAAAGTAAAGCTCATAATCATGCATTGCCAGTGATTCTGGGTATTTTCTCTCTGATTTACAGCTAGTTAGCATTTAAGTGCGTCACTTTTGAAGCTTTTTTTTTTAAATAAATAAATAATAAAAAAAATTAAAATAAATGAAAAAAAAATACCACTACTTTGGTACCAGATATGTTGTAACACGAGCGAAAGCAAATCTGTGCCACAACTTCTCCTTAAAAGAAAAGTTTCCAAATCAGTTTCATAAACTTTTCCTCTAATTAGCAACATGCCTGTTACTATCTAAAGTGTCCTTGTGTGATGAACTCCACCATACTGCTGTTGCGTGAAGTTCAACACCAGCCAACTGTTATGAATACCTTTTGACCCAGATCTGACGAGAATACATAAGTGAAAACTGCTGAGACACAGTAGGAAATGCAGAAGGGGAGTAAATCACAAGGCTGTCAGGAAGAGGGGTGGAAGGGGGTGTGGGGGACGTAGGAGAGGAGAGGAGCTCACACTTACGGTTTTTGCTATGCATGTCTTTGTGGGAGCAAGGTGGGTAGGGGGGTGGGGAGTGTGGTCCAGGACTGTCTCTCTCTCTCTCTGTCTGTCTCACAGGGAAACTATATCCCAGCTACCTGAATGAAAACAGAGGGGTGGACATGTCGTAAACTCTCAGAAATGAGATGGGGATGTGGGGAAAAAAAAAAAAAAACACTAAACACATCTTTTGTAATAATGCCCTCTGAGTCCATCTCTTCCTTAAGCTGCTTCAGAGGTAAAGAATCAACATCTGTAAGACAGGCTGGCGGAAAGCAGTTTGGTGCGTTTTTTTTTTTTAGGATGAGATCGTAACTGTAATTTCCTGCCTGCTGATAAGAATCAAATAAAAGTGCAGGAAGTGGTAAAACTATGAAGTGTGAAGCTCAGTTAGAATTAAAAGGGAGCCATTTTTTAAAGTTACTAAAATGGTAAGGCTTGTTTTGTTTTTGTTGTTTAATTTTTTTTAAAGAAAATGGCAAGTCACTATTTCTCACTTAAAAATAAATAAATAGCATTATTGTACATTCATCAATATGTCAGAAATGAACAGAAGAAATATTCAAAAGCTCCCACAGACACCTCTTCTCTGGCCTGTCCCTCAACTCCCTCATGTAACTGCTCACAATGCTCCAACACATGCACACAAGCTAAAGCTAACATTGGTGAATATAAAATACATCCCAACAAATTTACAATTTATCTTACTGTACATTGACGTTTAACAGTTCATATATAAGCTTTAAAAACAGAGAAATGTGCTTATTTCAGCTCTTTGGTGGGAAGAATAAGCTCGATAACCAGCATAAGAAATGCTCAATTGAATTTAGATTGAGTCTCAACTCTTTCCCCTCACTGTCTTATTGCTAAGCATCTCTTCCTGTAGCTGTAAATCCATATTTAATGTGCAGACAGTGCTGATGTCATGGTTTACCCATCAAGCAGCATGAGGCACTGTATATATGTTACTAATAGAAGAACATTCAACATCAGTGCCGAGTCTGACTTGTGAAGTGTTTGCTCAGAGAGCACGAGAGTCTGTGTATGCGTGCTGCAGGTGACTGAGCAAGAGTGCACACAGTGTGTCCACAAGGGTCTCGCTGTGCTAATTAAAACAGTGCAGGTATGTGTATGGGTATATGTCAGAATCCATATATTCTGAGCATGCATGCAAGTGTATGTGTGCATACTACGTAGCAGAGTGTGCATTAGGTATACATGCAGAGCATGATTGCTATGTGGGAGCATAATTTGCATGCGCACTTTCATGTGTTTTTACCATGTGTGGCAGGTGTGTAAATAAGCCAGTGGAGGTAAACAACCAGGGAGACAGCTGTATTCAGATTAGCAGGGTCAAAGTCCAAAGTTGTGTCCACAGGTATGCAGTACAAATTTCACATATTTAATCACACATTTTTTCACACACATTCCCACATTGGACATGAACCCTTTCAGGCAACTCAATTGTATAGCTCAATGAATCTATTCTGTAGAAATAGAAGAGGGAACACTGAAGATTCCAGGCTTATTCTGTGGTTTCAGGAATTCTTTGTTACTTTCAACACAGCCAGGAATGAGATAGAGAGCAAATCTCAAGTAACATCATATCAGATATGCTGTGGTTATTTGGTCAAGCCATTTTAACCCGATGCTCAGTCACTCAATTCAACTTTGAATTTTCATTTTATTTGGACACATGCAGATTTTTACTTCATAAAACTGAACAAAAAGCCATCCTGTAAAATGAGCTGCATAAAAATAATAATTTACCCCTTGCATAAATATGATTTAATAACAGCACAATTCAAAGATATGTTTCAGGCAAGAAGCATAATTCTCATGAGCAAAAATGAATAAAACACTAAGCTTCTTAGAAATCTGTGTATGCAGTAAGACTTAAAGAATAATCGACTTATTTTTTTTTTCCCCCCAGAACAGCCTCAGGTTTATTATATTTTGCAGAAGGACCAAACCAGGGGAATCAACAGCCATCTGGAAGCTCACCATACTGACTTTACAATATATGGACAAATGCCCAGGCAAGTTCACTAAGCCACTCGACCACAAGAGCACCCTCCCTATAACACTCTCCTGCCTGCCGGTTGTTATGGCAATGCTGAGAGCCCAGCTGGCTGCTGATTGGCCTCTGACTTATCCTGTGGGCGGAGTCAGTAGAAGATGAGGAAGCAGGTTCTCAGAGCTCAGCTGAGTTTGTTTACGTTGAGTGAGAAGCATGAAAGAGAGGAAGAGGAAAATCTGCCACAACAAAGTAAGAAGAAACATGCCTTCGGACTCACAGTGGACATATTCCAGTGTTGAGTCAACGACATTTGCGGTCCTAAAAACACCAAGTTGCATTTGATAAAGTGTAAACTAAGAACACTGACAAAAAAACAACAAAAACAAGATGCATATCTAAAATAAAAGTTGACTCAAGTGTTTCTAAGGCATGCCCCGTGTGTAAAATCAGAGTAATCTTTAAATTTAGTCAGACACTGGTGGTAAAGTACATATACCACAAACTTAAATAAAACAAAGTCCCAAAAATGAAATAAATAATAGCTACGATGCACAGGTGGCAGTGTAGCTGGTGGCATTTTATGTCAGCTAGTAGTTCACACAGCAACAATAAGTACTAAGTTATCATCACCACAAGTACACAAAACTAAATACAACTTCCGTGACAAGGGGTACATCTCTCCAACAGCAGCGAACAGCGTGTTAACAAGACCACATCCCAGTAACACACACTTTCACAAAAACAAACTAACAAAGAAGCAAAAGCAGCCCAAGGGATTGTCAACTTAGGAGTGAAATGAAACCAAAAGGAAATCCAGCACCATTCTCATCCAACTCTAAGCTCATTTAATCCACCACTGTAGTGAGAAGTTGCATGGCGAGACAGGCAGACACTTCCACCGACGGCAACAATACGACCCCTTTCATCATGCGCTTGACTTGCTCACATGCAGGAGAGCAGCGGTTTGCAGAGGAAGACGAAGATGTTGTAGCAGATGAGAACTGGAAGGAATACATTAAATCATCTGAAGATGCTGTGGAGACCTGATTTATTTAAACGCACCGCTTCAAATAGCATACTGTAGATCTACTGTGACACTAACTTTCTCTAGTTTCTGGTGGTGGTGATCAGGGCCCAAAGGTGCACAGGGTTTGAAATACATTATGCTAATAAAATTTGCCCTTAAAGAATTCACATTGAATTAAATTTTTACAGATTACATATAATCTTTGAGGTTCACTCACAAGCACTGAAAGCATTTCTTTGCATGTTTCTTTGAAAGCTCACTAAAAAGAGTACGGTGCTAACACTGCCAGTCTGAGGGATTTAGTTTGTATCCCACTGGGGCACTTATGCTAAGAATATACATGCTTGCCTTACTCTAAGGAGATTTAAATAAACAAATCCACTAAATGGAACAAGTCTCTGATGTATAAAATATAGCATATCTTAACCTGAGAGCAAATTATGTAGCATGTAGTTGTTAGTCATGATCACTCCCTTCTTCAAGCACAGCAAAATGAGCAGCAAACTGGGCATGTATAACTAAAAGGCACTGACCCCTGAGGCAGCCAACCCCCTTCTCTTCCCTCTGTGTGCATGCATTTCTGTATATGCAAAGCCTCAGAGCTGCTCTGATGTACAGGTCAAGCATGAAAGCTAATCCCTCGATGGATACACATAAAAACAAATAAAACACTGCAGTGATGAATCAAAATGCCACTCAGGGTCACAACATTTAAAGCAGAATTCCCAGCAGGGAACAATGGTGCTGTGCTTGGGGGGGATGCTACGGTGGCATGATGGAAATGTGCAACAATAGCAGGAAATGCATAAAACATCATAAAACTATCTTGACAGGGTGAGTTCCTAAAGGCGATCTGTTCAGCTAAGGTCAGGGGGAGCATTTTTTCATTTCATGACACAGAGCAGTTGGGCATATAATGCTTTAAATTAAATAAAGGAGTCATATACAGTAACAGGATGACTTGAGGATGACTTCTAAGGCACAGCTGCACACTTAAATGATTATACGCATAAAAGTATATGATGAAATCTACCTCTCTGGCCAGCTACAGTGTCTGATTGTTATCCAGTTATGGCCTGAAGATAATTTTATCTTTCAGGGTGCTGTTGGGAGATTCCAACTCCTGACTGTGTGTGCATGAGTGTGTCAGACCTGTCACCCAACTGAGCAGAAACTCTGCCAACAAGGGTAAAGGAGTGGCAGGAGCAGGCACCAAACAACAGTGGCTGCCAAGAGTTTATCTGTGGGTTTGTGTGTGTCTCTCACAATACCGCTGACCTCCTTCTGTTGAGAAACAGAAAGCGAGGAAGTGAGTGAGAGAAGTGTGCTTGTGTGCGTGTGATCATTAAGCGTAACCATGTGCCCGCCACAAGCTCCCTCCTCCACCCTCCACTCAGCCCAAACAGAAGCAGAAGCTCGCGGGCAGATGCGAGCGCGCTCAGTGAAGCCACAATCAAAAACAAACAAGAGGTGGACAGGCAGGGTAGAGGGCCAATAGGAGCTGGGTGTGGCACTGTGAATTCAATGACAAATCAATAACTGTCTATTTTCTATAGATTTCCTTCCAAAACATCCATCCCTTTTGGAAATTTGATTTTAATTATATAACATGGTTTTATGCAGGACATAGATTACAATCTTTAAAGCAAGTCACACATGCTTCTTTGTCCTGAATTCATGAATGTATATATTTATGTTATTCAACTTCATGTTTAAACAACCTTAAAATTGGGGGTAAGTGTGAAATTTTAGCTCATTTGTTCCTATTTTCTAACACATCACTTTGACAAATCCTTCTAAAAGTGTATCTGGAGGGAATACCAGCCTGCTGTCTAAGCACCACCTTAAGAGAAGAGATGTTCATAAATGGGTGAATGTACCTGTTTGTTAGAAAAATGCTTGTTTACAAGGCTAAATCTGTAAATTATTTAGTGTTTATCAGCTTTTAACAGCTTGCTGAGTATTAGAAAGCATGAACTTGTGGCATTTGTGTGAAGGGGATGAGTTTTAGGAAGGTAAAGATTTCAACTGAAATAGTTTTGTGTATCTTGGTGAAGTGCATAAATACGCCCTGATGCTTTTGTGTGCGACTTTGTCCTGAAAGGCCTTCATGTGTGGCTCTTACCATAGTGTGTGAGGATGCCCTGAGGAGTGACCACCTTACTGCAGACATGGCAGACAACAAGACAAAAATCCTCCAATGCTGGGAAAGGGCTATAGACAAGCATCTCTGAAAGAGACACAAAGAGCAAAGAGTCCACATTTTTATTCATAAAGACAAATCAGGATGGAAAACTCACTTATAAAACAGAATAATAATTTCCAAGAAGATACATGGATTCAAATTGTCAACTTCAAAACTTCAAAATTAGTATAATTTTGCAGGACATATTTATAAATATATTCTACCGTCAGACTGCTATGCTCAGCAAATTGTGTTTCCAGCCCTTTTTACTGAGCAGTAGCTCAACTCATTATCATCCATGTAGCAAAAGAAAGTTCACTGACTTACCCTGTAGCTACACTGAACACATGAGATATTCACACTATTCACAGAGCGGACTTCTGGTGGGATTTATCTTTTCACTGGCTGCACCTGCAGCACATGACGCAGGCTTGTGTGAGGCCCAAGCCAGACATGACTGTAAGCTTTTTTTTAATATGACTGTGTTGTACTTCAGTGTTTTGTAATCAGCACAGTGATGCAGATTCCCTGTTTTTTACTGAGTTTTGTGTCGTATGAGTAATCAAACAGAGACGTCAGCAGACTGCATAAGGGATGATGTTACTAAGCAACTGCCAGTTGGTAGTAGCAAAATAAATGACGACAGGGTAACTGAGAGCCCAAAGTGGAGATCCAGCTAGATGGTATACAGAATGAATATGTATGACAAATATATGGACATAGAATTTCTTTATAGACTAAAATACCTACAACTTGTAACTTTGACAGTTAAGCTAAGCAGATTTCATTTATGCTTATTATAAAGTGCAAAATTGAGTAAAAAAAATATGGTATTGTAGTTTAAGATTAATTGTCATACAAAAAAACAGCTTAAATAACTTCATCTGTTCTATAATCCAGTAATACATTATTTATATATTATTACATATGATATATGCAGCAGCCACTTACTGGAAATTTTTTTACGAAACTTTAAAAACTATTTCTTTAAATTTGCCTTTTGGGCTTCATGAACAAAACACATCCTGTTTAATTTGCCAGGTGTAAAGCAGAAGAGCACAAAATGACATCAGTGGTGGAAAACAGTGAAAAAACAATACACTGCCAGCATCTGCCAATAAAAAAAGGTTTCCTTGAGTTCATAACGATCAAGCTAAGTAGATCATTAGATTGTTTGATAAGTGAATCACAAAACAGGAAGCCACACGGCCTCATGTTTTTAAATTTTAATATGGAAAAAGTTTCTCCTTTTAACGTGATTAATCAATTACGCAAAAAAAAAAAAAAGCTGGTGATTTATTTTAATACACTGACTTACAATCCGTTATTCTATATTTAGCAATGTTTGATATTATCATTAAGCTTTGGAGCCATATCAGTCCGACTGGGGGCTTAAACTCTATTTCACAATTATCAGCAGCAAAACCAACAACTTACCACAGACACATAGATGATTACTGTGTTTTCATCACTAGAGAGACAAGAAGAACGGAACAAAGGAGTTTGTGTGTACAGCATTCTAGTTAGAGAAAAGCAACAAAAGACACCTTGTCCAGTAAACAGGACCTGAAGAAACAAATATGTCCACTGGAAAGCAACCGTTATCTGCTCTGGCTGAGCTTTGAGAACTTAAGAAATCAAATTATTAGCAGAGGGCTGAGAGGGAGGTGGGATGTGTGGCAGGGATGTATGTGTGTTTGGGTAGGCATGCAAGAGGAGAGGGGAAAAAAGAAAAAATCTGAATGTGTGGGTGTCTGAGTGTCATCACGACCTTGCATTGCTTCCGAGTTTGTTGTCATCTGGACAGCCAAAGAGACAGAACGTCATACTAAGTACTCGTTTGGGATGTGTATGTGTATGTGTGTGTGTGTGTGTGTGTGTGTGTGTGTAGAAGCAGAAGCTGCTGGGTCACTCAAGGACGAAGTGTACCATATTACAGGCTTTATGTACGCAGAGTGTGTGTGATGCTTAACATGACACTCGAGAGCATGTGACTGAAAGGGCCACCGTGTGTTTACATACAGTTAAAGGTCAGAAATGGTTTCATTAGATTAGGGTTACATACAGTACAGGGGCTGTTATCATTTTTACTGTTGGAAATACTTCATGACTACAGTTATCTTAATGCTGGTTCACGGTTACTTTAAGTAAATATATAAAAGTAAAGAAGCAGAATTAAAATTTAGAATACTACAGTGTCGATAAAAGAAGTGAAATAATACTGATGTTATCACATAATTAAAAAGAAATGAGTATAAAAATTCTGACAGTGTTAAATAGTTAAGATATAACAAATGATGTTTGCACTCTGAGCTGTTAAAGAGGCTAATTAGAAAGAGTGCTGGCAGGTTAGCTGTACTTGGTAAGTGGTTTCTGTTTGGAATCAGGGTCACCAAACCGAGCTTTTCCTGTCACAATATTCAGAGCAAATTAGCAAATGTTCTTGTTAAAAGAATACAGCCAAGGTTCTGCAAAGATTATGATGGCAATTTATCTTTGAATGGCAAATTTTAACATATTCAGTGACATCAAAAAACACAAGCAAGAGAAAAAAAACAACTAAAGAGAGCAATTTCCTCTGCATCTGCCAAGTCAAATGCAAACTAAGTAGGTATTTCAGCTGCCTGAACAGTGTGTGTATGTGTGTGTGTGTATGTGTGTGTATATCTCAAGCCAACGGCCAGAGTCTGCCAAATGACTGACAGGCCAGAAAATGAGCTACAAAAACAATCAGTGACTGGTGAATATGCATGTTTGGAGCTACGAAAACAATCCTTCATTGGACACATTGATTGTGTTTAGAATAAGCACATCAGTTCCCATCGGTAAACTGATGTTTGGAGAGCAAACTACATAAACTTGATGTGAACAAAACTGTTTGAAAGCATAAACTATTACTTTTGAAACAGCAAGTTTGGTTCACTAACACAACAGTTACGATGCCAACAGTAACAAACAGAATGTAAATGAGGGTAAGTCAGTCAGATTTGGGGAAATCTCTGGTTTTCCAACAATATCAAACGACCCGTTTGAGAGAAGGAGAAGGTGTTAGAGTGACGGCTTCAACTTAAGTTGTATTTTAAACAGGCACACCAGAAAACTACTGGTGTGGCACCAAAATGTCTGACAGAGTAAACAAGCTGACTAGTACTTGGCAGACGGCTTCGGCTGCAGAGCCCAACCTACACAAACATTCATGTACAATTTTACTGTTTTTTGGGGGGGTTTTTTTCCCCCACAAAATTTTGGATGATTCAAGATGACACTGGGTTTTAGAGACAGTGTTTTTTCTCCTTACAGTAAAGCTGGAGCTTTACAGGAAAGGCCTTCAAATAATCTCCTAGAGCCGATCCAAACCCAGACCATATCACAAGCATATTTATTTATTATTCCTTCACATGAATACACACTCTAGTAAATCCTCAGTTTCTGAGTTTAATCTGGGTTAATAAATAACAACAACAAAAATAGTAATAATAATAATAAAAATAATAATAATAATCTGGGTTAATAAATAACTGAAAGAATTAACTGAGACAGCTGTCAGTTATGATTTTACCAATATTTTCAACTTGTGATACAAGTTTTTGATGTAAACATGTTTTTGCCTTTTTTAATTAACAGCGATGAAATCTGGACTAGACTGTGTGATGCATCTGGAGTCTGCGTCACTTTTTATCACGTAAACAAAAGTTCAGAATTGTCATGCACACACTGTATTTTTGTATCTAGGGGTTACCTGGCTAACATGACTAATTTCATGCCTAATCATTTAACTACAAACAACATTGCTTCATTTAGTTCATGACTCATTTTGAGTCTAGTAGATAATGGAGACTTTCTAAATCCTCAACAGAAAAGGTTTCAAAGCCTATATAGGAAACAGTCCTGCAAATGTGGTCCAATCCATTGCATCTGAGTCCATCAATAATCTAAGTTCATTCAGCATGGGCCACATTTTCAATCATATTTGCAGAGATTCTGTCACTGTACTACAGTGGGCTACATATAAAGGAATACCAGTGTATACTGAGGTATTGCCTAAAGCATTATGATAACAGCTTGATGGCTTGGCTGAATCCTGTCTGTACTAGAGTGACTAGTAGGCACTCAAATAGCAGCATTACAGCACTGTCTATTCCCACTGAGACAATGACAGTGGTTGGCAGCCTAATCAAACTGAGTTTCTGTTGGTTGTCATCATCTCCACTGTGTGAATGTGGGAGAGCAAAACAGAGACAGTTACCAATCACAACCTGAACTTCACATCAATTACTGCCAAGCTAGCCTCACCACATACAAATAAGTGTGCACATGCTGAAAAAGTCTCAAGTGAGTACACATAATAATAATAATAATAATCAAGGATGAGTCAGTTTTTAGTTGGATGTAAATTAATAAATATAACATTTTCACTCGTGTGCGAGTGTCCTTGTGCGAGCACGTCTGCGTATCAGTCTCAGCAGTCCTCAGTGTCATGTTGCCGACAGATCAGCAATTCTGGAAACACTGCTCCAGTCTGGCTTTGACAAGAGGACGATGAGGCATGCGAGTGTGCGTGGGAGGGGAGAGGGGGTTTGGTATTTGACCAGCAAGAGTGAGAAGAGTTTCCCCGGCTCCACGTGTGCGTCACTGTGTTCCTACGGGGGCTGCAGCTCGCTCAAACTTTCAGGGATGACTCAAGTGTGTTACACTGCAGCGCATGCTCCTGTGGGCATTTATACATGGTGATGTGTGAAGGAACTCCTCTGGCTCCGTCTCTAGGGTGGAGGGGTTGGAGTGGGAAGGCACCAGCGCATTGCTCAGGGGCACTCTTCCCCCCATACACAAAAGCCCTTCACATGACTAATCAAACCTAACTTTATACAGAGCCTTTAATCTAATCTAACAATCTAAGGATACTCCAAAACAGGCCCTTGTAGCTGACTTTAACTGATAAAGAACTCTCATGAATAAACGGACTATAGTTTGTTTTGGATTACAGATATCAGACCACTATGGTAGACAGAGACACTTATTTCAGCTGTAGTTTTTTTTTTTTTTTTTTTTTGTAAAATAACAAAAATAATAACTTTTCCTCCTTTCATCACTGAAGTCTGAAGAATGAACCAAAGCTAATGCAGATAACCCAGCCTGTTAATCAGACCAACTATTTGCCATTAAAACACAATCAGCCACTGATAACATTTCACAAGGTCTGGAATAAAAAAAAAATCTAACTCGGACAGTCATTTGCAATTTGTATGGAAGGAAAATAAAAGATTCTGGATGACAGATAATGGATGAATGCATCAGAGAAAATAGAATATTAATAACCACATAATAAATACAATAAGGGCTCTTTGAGTTCAGAAATTTGTTGTCTCGTTTATTATTATTATCCAACTGTTGTATAAAATTAGATTAGGCAGAAATAAAATAAATAAATTAAATAAATTAAAATCAGATGTAAGCTACTGGTCACCCTACTCATGAAATAATCTGCATCAGCCTTTTGAAGAACTTCAGAGAACAATCCAGAAGCGTGCAGTTAATAAGCTGGTCACACAGAAATTTTAGTGTCATGTCTTGTCAAAAAAGTGAATATTTGATGTTTTTATTTACAATTAATAAAAGTAAACTAAGGGTCCCTTCACTTAGAACATGTGATCAGATAGGGTTAACAATATTGTAATATCTGCTTTAATACCCAGTTATGAATCAATTATAAAATAAATATATATATATATATATAAAATTTTACTAAATTAATTAATTTTACAAAATTAAATTTTATATATATATATATATATATATATACATATATATATATATGAGCCATTTTTAGCTTAAGATGACTCACATGCATGGATGCTTACTGTAGGATGTTTATTTACAAACAGACTCACAGCAAATTATTATTCCCCAAAAAACTATTATCCAAATTAAAGTATACATTTCAACACCAGCAATGTTGCCCAGTAATTGTTTTTTCTCTTAAAAGTGGTTAAAATGGAGGCAATGGAGCTGCTGTGCATGTGTAAGAAAACAATAACAAACCATCCCCGTGTGGTACGTGCCAGCGCAGAGTGTACGGTAGTACAACTTCCTTACCTTCTTTGCCAAGCTTCACAGCTTCACCGGGGCAGTAAAGCTCTTTGTCACTGTTATCCAAGGACGAGACCGCGTCTGAGTAAACAAAACAGCCGCTTACAAACACATAGGGGTATTTACAACAAACTTTGGGGCCATGCGTGGAGCCCTGCTGCTCCGAAGCTGGCTATCAGGTTAGCATTAGCTTGCTAACGCCTGCCTGAGCTGGTTTACTAAATCAAGTAGAGCTGTCAAAGCTAACAAACTTACGGCTGGACAATTGAGAATACCATTAGTGAACGCGTCAGTGGTACAAACCCTGCACTGAAATGCTAAGCTTCGCTCACCTGCATGTGCATACCTGTCAAAGCAACCAATTAATACTGCATTTTATAGTAATATTTTGACAGTTAGTTTGCTGCGCTTTGACAGACCCTGCATGGTGGGGGAGCTTACTCAACTCAATCACAGACAGTTGGACCACGCACTTCCCGACAGTTTGTCAGCAAAAACAACAACGCTACCGACAAGCGAACTTACTGTCAACAAAACGTAATTTAGCCGCACTGACGAAGGAAGACCATGGCTTGCAAAGGAAGGTATCCGGACTTGGTATTTGGCGATCCAGTGTCGCCATTGCTCTTCCTTCTTGTTGCTTTGCTGAGAGCCGTTTTTCCTCTCTCGCCTTCGCACGCAGCAAGCGAAAAACGAAAGAACGAGATATGCTGACGTCACTGTCGGGATGTGTCGGGTCGGCTCGGTATCTGTCGGAGGGTTGAGAGGTTGAGCGACAGATAAGCTTTACAGGAGTTCAAAAGTTCACCATGTAGCATGGGATAACAGAAGTGCCACAATAAATAACCAAATAGGAAATGCAGAAATATTTCCAGGAAGAAATCAAAGAAATTGAGCTTGGCAATATGATGTAGTGTAAATAAAAAAAAAAGGAAAAAGAAATAAGAAATAACTGTTGTAAGATATAGATGATGTAATTACTTGCAAGATCTGAAAAATAAAATAAATAAATAAAAATGATTGATGCATAATTTGTATCTTTTTATTCATACCTTTATTCATACCTTTATTGCGGTTAATGTACTTCATTATCAATGATATGTTTTTTTTTATTTATTTATATCATTCAGTCATTTTACATTTTTAGTTTTCCTAATATTTTCCTCTGCTGCTTTTACCATAGTAAGGTAGGAAAAAGCGCAAAACACAAGAGAATATGGCCAATTTCTTTGCTTTTTGCTTTTTAAAATGTGGTCTTGATTTTAGAAATCACTGTATAAGAGAATCAGTTAACTCATAAGATATATTTCCAATACTTTCTAATACTTACATTTTTGTGCAGTTGTGCTGCCTTCTTGGTCAGATCTTTCTCAGAAAAAAAAGTTCTAATCCTAATGATCTGGTTAAATAAGAGAGAAATGGAAATTAAAATTGTAAGACATCAAGACCAGCTTCTGTTAGATTTTTTGACAGAATTTCCTGATGCCTGCAGCTTTCTTTTCTGCAATCAGACCGCTTTCTGTAGAAAAACCTGTGAACCTGTCCTTGCTCGTCAGAGAGGCCATCAGATCCCATGAGACCAGTGGGAGACCGGGGGAGTCTGGAATAGGTTTAAATACTTCTGACTCTCAAGTTGTTTTCTAACAAAATCAGCAGTGTTACTCACTTTATCTGCCAGCTTATTATAATGTTGTGGGGTATCACTGTATGTGGGATTAATAGACAATGGGTTGGAGATTCAAGGCCATTTGCTGGCATCTTCTTTCAGCTGTTCATTAGGAAATGCCAAAGCAATAGACAAAAGATAAAATAATAATAAGAAGAAGAAAAATGAGTGAATGAAAAAATAAATCACAATCACAAAGAAATATGGAAATACATAGAAATAGTTTAAAAAATTAACTTATTTTCATATTTCCATATTTCATTCATTTTTCCATGCCTCAACAACAGGACATTAATCTATGATATCTTATTAACCTTTATTTACACAGGTAGTCCCATTAAGACATGCAGTCTCATTTACAAGAGAGACCTGTTACCAGGGGAGTTTAACTTACAACCTGGGGTCTAAAACCAGCCCTGCTAGAGGGACCAACCTGGCTCACAGAGTGAATTTGGCTTATATGAAAATGATATAGAAGATATTAACTGAATTTTTTAAACAATGTATCCATTGGAGGTTTTTATGATCATTTTACTAGGTTTGCAGATATTTTGTTGTATCTTTCTTACTTAATAGATCTTATTTCAGTATGTATTACAAGGCGAGTCAGTTCAGGGGGTTAGGATTACTACATTCATGTGTACAGGTGTGAACATCTAAAATAGCCTTTAGCTCTTGACAGGTTACTCTAATCATAATGTGAAGTCATGTATTTCTCTGTCCCACATACCTGTAATTAAATGTTTGGGTTTTTTTGTAGATCCACTGTGATCTGTGAGGTGTGAAGCATAAATGATAAACTGAAGCAAATTAATTGTTGAAACGGCACTTTTCTCTCTCTCAGGTTGTTAAAACATGTTTTCTAAATGGATCATTTAAAAAAACGTTAACATTTTGATTATGTACTAGTTCTTCTTCCCACTTAAACTAAGAGAAATATTAGGATTTTCATTATTTATAGATTATTATGGTGTTATTTTACTGGTATGGCCCACTTGAATTAAAATTGTGCTGGTTGTGGTCCCTGAGCTAAAATTAGTTTGACACATTTGCTTTAACCAGTTTTTGGATAATTACCTAATTCCAACTAGTCAATGCTTTTACATAGTTCTGTAGATCACACTGGATTACAAATTGGTATGTCAGTCTATTGTTATGACTGTAAATCTCCTGAGCAGATTTAGGTTACCTACCTACTCCACATTTTATTATCTATAATTCTCATGCAGTGTGCAAGGTAAACAAACTTAACAAACACAGTTAGTTTGTTTGACTCATAGTGGCATTCACACATGTATTTTCTATCATAAATACAGGAACTCTTTCATATAAAATAAAGCAGAAAATTATTTCAACCTGTAGTTTGAGGCCAGTAACATTGTGCAACAGGACCTTTTTGAGCCCTACAATGTTCCAGTGACTGAGCCAAAGCTTTTCAATGCTCTATTAAAAGAAATCATGGTGCTGTGATGGCACACCAGAAAGTTGTTAAGTTAAAAGGTAAGACTCCTGGAGGAGAAAACTGTAACAGCAAAACAACTGCAGAAAGAAGACACACAAAACAAAAAAATTAACTATTAAAAGACCATAAAAAAAATAAAAAAATAAAAATAGAACAAATAAAAAGAAGTGTCCAACCTGCTGTGGACAACCATCTGCAAAGTTTAATATCCCCTTTGTCACATGTTCATCCCACACTATAACCCACATCCTTTTACCAGACCAGCTCTATACGTGCTGACACTCATCCTTGGAGATTTGATGGCTCCCTAGTAATCATAGAAGCAGGGCCATAAAAAGGTTTGTCCTTTAGGTGCTGCTAAGAAGGCATCAAAATAAATGACAGCTTCCACAGAGAGCACCAGCTGTGTTTGAGTTTGAGGGGGAGCAATGTCAGTGATCCACACAACTATGAAGCATTCTTGAGGAGGATGAGAAAGATGGTGCAGCAGAATCTGCTGAAGAAAACCAGCATGTAAATAATTTTTTCAACAGGGAATTCTTGCATCAAGACATAGAAATAGCTTATAAGTTTTATTAAGCTTTTGGACATTTGTAGTCTAAAGCTTCAAATTCGAGGACAGCTCCAGGAGTCTAGAGGACAAAAAGGGCACTGCACATCAACTCAAAAACCTTTTATTTTAACTGTAAAGCATGGGGGTAGAAGCATCTTGGTTTGAGGTTTCTTTGCTACTTATTGGTCTGGTGCTAATTGAAAACGTAATCCAGATTTTTTTGTTGGAAAACCTCAGATCAGCAGTCTGATCTGGAGATATGAAGACATCCCAGAAATACTGATTAATTTATTAAATTTTGTAAAGGAAGTAATGGTGTAAAATTCCTTTTCATTATACATATTCATAACTAAATATAAAAATTGGTCTTATCCTTGCTGGTGAAATATGTTGAAAAGAAATTAATTAAATGAAAAATCTAGCCCAGTATACCTGGGGTTGAACCAATGACCCTGTCATTGCTGGAAGATAATGTTACTCTTAACCACAGCTGTTTGAGCAGGATAAAGAAGCAGAATTACAGCATAAAGGAAGAGTAACTTTAACAACAGGTTTTTTTTTACTTTAGCACTGAGGAATTTTTATTTAAATCAGAAATTTATCATCAAAGTAACAAAACTAGATAATCAAATCCCCTTTTATTCCCCTGATTAAGCTCTTTTTTAAATAAAAAAGTAAACATGTGACTCCTCTTAGTGGTTCTGAATGTGGCGCTTGTGGCACTACACTGACCTCTTGTGTCTGAAAAGAGACTCTGCATTTCTTTTTACAAAGTAACTACCATTTAAAAAAAGAAAAATTAATAATCAATATTAATATTTTTTTTCTGTGTTTTCCACTAAAAATGATAAGAATCACCAACTAATTAGTCCCAAAAGCACTCTGTCTCACACACATGTTTACTGTTTTGGAGCCATCTAAAACAAATGGATTCAGATTACATATGAACCAACAAACTCATCTTTTTAAGCTGATTTAGAGAGGGTGTGATGAAGACACAGTAGGGTGGAGCTCAACAGGAAATGATGGCCTCAAATGAGAGTGAGGAAATGACACCGATTAGTTTATCATGCAAGATCTACAGTCTCTACACAATACGTATTGGATAGTCAGCACTTGAATGGAATTCTTCTATACAGACATTTCTTATCAAATATTTTTATTTCCCTCTAGCTCTCTCTTTCTTGAACACACATCAGTACTCAAACAAAGGATGGCTTTGTCACATAGTTGTGTTTGTTTCCTTATGCAGTGATCTTTGAGCGAGCAGAACCAATCACAAATGTCAGGGGGCAACACAGAGTACTATTTTTTACACTTCACATGAATCATATATTGGTTTTATGTGCAAAAAGGGGGAAATGGCTTCTATAGCTTGAAGTGTTTATTTTCTCTCCCTCTCTTTTGGCTTGAAAACTTACACAGATTTAATATAAACCTATAAGGTGAGTCCAAACTGTATAAATTCACCTCGTTTTTCTTTTATAAAGCAGAATAAATTGTGATGTAAAATTAAAGCTGAACAGATCTTATTCCACTGCATTCACACAAACACACAGAAAAAAATTACTAATTTTTATTGAAAAATACACTGAAACTGTGCATGTGACATTCAGTAAAATACACGTCTCTGCAATAGGACGGGTCTGTGTGTTAAATGCATAGGAATCATTAACAAAGCTATTTCTTTTTGGATGATGATTACCACAATGCGGAGGCATAACCAGTAAACCCCCCTCCCTCATGCACACACACAGATACACTTGCTCTCGTTTCACTTCATTTTTGGGTATGGCTAAACCCCTACAAACAAAAAAAAGGAAACAAAAACAATAAAATCAAAGAATGCTCAAACTAACCATCTACATTTAACTACAAGTGAAAAAAACAATACAAAAAGTATGGCACGGTTCATAAAACACATCACCGGCTCACTATTTGGTGTCACATAACACAGAAAGCTTAAAAAAATAGGCATTGGAGAACAACAGGAATTGGTTCCAACATCAAGAAAATACACAGTGAGATATGAAAGAAACTTAAACTGAGAAAAAAATAGTGCTTTGGCAGATTATTGTCAGATATGCAAAAAGTTATTGATAAAAATCATAACACGTTGGAAGATTTATCCTTTAACTGGTACCTTGGTAGTAGGCATGGCTGCAGTCATACAGCAGATTTATTTCCTGGATTTGTTAAGTACCAAACTCTCAAGTATCCTTCATGGACATTATACTAAAGAATCATATAAAGCACCACAAGTGCAAAAAATCCTGATAATTCAGTTTAAGCTTTACATTTTGCACTGTTTAGCCTGAAACTTAAAAACAAATATGGTTAAATGGTACAAATCTTCTAAATGAATAGATAAGTTTAATCTTCACACAGCACTTTCATGCCAAAAACACACAAAATGTGGCCAATTTTTAAATGTACATGTCCATGAATGCAAATTTCTAATGGGTAATTAAGTGTTTGGTATTATGAGAATAACTCATCATCCTGAAATTGTTATCACAATGTTGAAGATCCAAATGTTCCTCAGTGAGCTCAGTGGACATTGCCAAATATGTAACCTACAGGAGCGTTATAAAAAACACAAGTATAATAACTTTGAAAAATACCAATTCAGCTCTGTGAATATAAGGCATAACACACCTTATTTAGTGTGACAAAAGTTCAACCTATCTAACCTTTATCTGTTTATATTTATTGCTTTCACGGTGCAGTATATGTGTTATGTGTTTAAAAACGTCAGTACTACTTATTTGGGCTTCATGGGCTTGTATTTGTGTGTATGTGTGCGACTTTGCACATCAGTTTTGCTTGGAAATGTGGGTTTGTCTGTTCCTGTATGCATGTTAGATTGGCGCAGGGATTTGCTGTCTTCCAGGTCCAGCTTGGGAAGAGAATTTCTGGGAATGCCAACGAGTTTCCTTGTACACAAACCAGGAGTTCCCTGCCCACACAAACATGTTAAGGTAGCCGAACATCTGAAAGAACATAGACAAGAAAAAAGAAACAAACAAAAAAGCAGGACATTACTAATACTAAAAGACCATTTTTAGTAAAATGTTCCTTTTTATAAATGTAATTCATGTTCAGAAAAACAACTGAGAAATGACCCCTTTAAACACTAACAACAGCATAATTAAATCAACTAACAATTATCCATACTTAGATAAATAGGTAAATATACCATGGATACATAATTTAATTTAATTGACTGCATCACTACAAAACCTATTTACTTTATCTTTAAAGATAATAAATTAAATGCTGTCCAGACCCATCTGAAACATGACTACAGAGATGCTGTCAATCGTCTCATGTAATACTAATACTGCTATTAAAAATCAACCGTAACTTAATTACATTAGTTTAGAAGGCTGCTATTTCACTTACCCTCAAACTACTAAAGGCAAAACAAAGTTGGTCTTATCTCTTTCACAAATTATTTTAAAGCTGGGATTAATACACCTTTGTGGTTTATCAGTGCCTAAATTTAATCTACCACTGATGTGCCTCTCAACTGGCAACAAGGATAGTAACAGAGGCAAAACTATGAGTATAATAGACAACTGGGACTGCAGAACACAATGTGCAATCCAGTGATGCTACTGTCACTTAGTTAGCATATTATAGGCTAGCAAACACTGATATGGCAATGAGCTTCTGCCATTTCTCTTTGGTGATGATTACCAAACAACAACAGATAAAAAAGAGAACTTTTTGTCACAAGAAAGTGGAATGAATACATGAAAAGGGCTTCAATAAGACTACAAGTGCCAAAGTCAGCATGCTAATATGCTAGCTAAGATCATAGTTGGAACCTGTAGGTTGGAAAAATAAAGCTAATGTGTGATATTCATTCAAAAAGTGCCAATATTTCTCATGAACTTCTAAGAGAATACATTTTCTCTACGCATAATTATCATGTCATTAGTAAAATTCACTCTTTCTGATTAGTAAGCTTTTAAAAACCTAGTACAAAACCCAAATCTACCATACTGTGACTAGCAGACAAAGTAAAAGTGGGTGCCAATGCCATCTAAACAAAATGCTTAAGTGTTGGAAATTTAAGATTTTCCTTCTGAGCTCAGAAAAGAACTCTCACGGGTAAGTATAAGAACATAAAAAAGATTTATTCTGAAAATGAGGAAATTATAATCTGTTAAAGACATCTTGGCTACAATTTTTTTTTTACTTATTTAAAAGTAATGAAAATGTTATAAAATGATGCCGTTCAGAAAATAACTAAAATACTAGTTAGCTTCATATTTGTTGGTACCTTAGTATCCCAATTTATTCTTTAGAAGGCCTGAATGACCACATATCTTGCTAACCAGGCTAGCTAGTGTTAGCTAACTGGCGCTCCTCCATATTGTCCAAATATGGCCGCCTCTAGCTCAGAAAAAAAAAAAAAAACTAACAAAAAAAAAAAAAAAAAAAAAAAGATGGCAATGATCATTTAAACTCAATGGTTCAGAAAAGTAGTCCACATACAAAGGTTGGTGTCAACCATGTGTTTAATGCATTCTGAGACCATGCCATGTTATATTGCTGATTTAGCACACAGGCTAACATTTTTATTTTTCCTATCTGGGAAAGTCAAAGTACTGAACGTGAAGAAAAAACAACTTAATGGATCATTTAATTCACATTTGTTCTAAAGGAATACTTACCAGTAGGTTATCAGATTGTTATAAATGTCATTATAATCCATATAATAGTCTTGATATTTCATACACAACTGTCACCCGCATGACAGCGAGTCAGGTGATAAACATCTTATAGTTGAGATAGTTCAATCTGGGCCAAAAGACTACTGACAGACTAACTGATATATCCAGTTATCCTGCTAGAATGGCCAAAAAGTTTAAATTGGATTTGAACTTTAGAAATATAGCATGAAGGAATGAAAGATTGTTAGATGGGCAGCCTGTAAGTGTAGTAGTACATGAAAAATTAACTCTGCCAGAACTGATCATGCCTGAATCTCAATTGATACATTCTGACCTGCGAACCTACGAGTTATCCAATATAAAGTAGAACATCTATAGTTAAAAATTAAATTCAGGCATCATCTGCTCCATGTAAATAATTTGTAACCTCACCACAGAGATGTTGAGGGTCCGCATGCTGGCAAACTCCGTAACCTCACAGGTGATGTTGCCGCCCTTGCAAAATGCTAGCGTGGAACTGATGCCATTAGTATCTGTGGCGTCCTTCACATTCTGCAGGCCCTTCGCCCAGGCGGACGAACACACCAGCCAGAGGAAAACCAAGATTGCTGTGATCACCAAGTCCTTGAAAAAGACACAAAAAACACCAGTTCAGACAGTTCTTAGAATATTTTCATCCTCACAAGATCTACATAACCAACTCATCACTTTTTGATCAGTTTTGGGTTTGCTCATTTAATGTATTTATACTCACAAAAATGGGTCCAAAGTCAGAGTCCTTGTAGACGTGCATGTAGCCCAAATAAACCAACAGAGCTATCATGCTATACAGGAAGCAGATTATCCCGATGCCTACAAAGAACTCTGCCGCAGAAGCCGAGTCTCCCATCATGTGTGTAGTAGAGACGGAGTTATTACAAATAGTGGTGTTTTCTGCAATGAGCGGGACCTGGCTTAACCTGGCCGAGTGACAAAGAAAAATGTGAAAAAAAAAATTAAACAAAGTAAAAAAAATAGTCACTATTTTCTTAAATGGTTCTATTCAGTTGCCTAAATGTGTCATGCAATTAAAATATGTCGATTTCCTTACCTAAATGGATAGTGAAAATTGGCGTTGAGTGTTTCATTTCTGCCATCGCCACAGAAAATAGATATGATGTTCCTCCCTACGTAGCCCCCACAGCTTCCAAAAGCAAATATGGCTGTGAGCTGTTTAGACAAACACAGAAGAATCTTTGTTGAGACTGACTAGAACTCCTTGTTAAATCTGATAAAAAACAGAAAATTAAGATACTAAAAAACAGAATTAGATCACTTATCTTGACTAATTGATCACAATACACAAATACTGAATGACCATGTGATTGTGAAGCAGAACATAAGCATTCAGCCTTTTTCTTCTTTAGTTTTTAAAAGAGCATAATTTGAGAAGTGGTCTGCTATCTTAAAAATGTGCTCTCTCTAAAGCCTCTATTCAGCTCCTGGATTCTTTCTTGCAGAAAAGCATCTGATTCAACCACGTGTGTAGACCATGTGACACTAATGCTGTCTTTGAAACCAACACAGAGTAAATTCTTTTTGTGATGGTGGCTGCAGCTAAGCTCAACCCTCCAACCACTGGAACATTGAGAGTAGAATTCATTCATATTCTTACTGATATCGCTTTATACCATCACTGGAGATGATTGTCCAGAATAAAAATGTGCACTATAAATCTCAACATACAGCTGGACTGATGAGATAATCAGCCTACTAACACACAATCTAAGGGAAGCCAACTGAGGCACAACAAGCAGGCAGGGTTTTTAAGCCAAGCCGCAAATGCAGCAAATTCAGGCCCAAACCATTATGCTACCACCGCCATGTTTCAGAATTTGGATAAGGTTCTAAAAGGCTCTTTTTTCCTGAAACCAAAAACTATTCTGTGCTTACTGGTCTTTAAAATATTATTCCGGCAAACTTCTATCTTGTCCATGTGCTTTTTTAAAGAAAGCTGCAGTGGTTTCTCCTTCCATGTACACCACTGTTATTCAGTGTCCTTGTTATGGTGCATTCATTAACTTTGAGGGACAACTTAAGTTCCTTAGAGCCCGAACCTTTTCCAGTAAGTTCTCTGCATCGTTTTGTTAGTCCTTATTTTATAGTACTGTGTTTCCAGTTTCCAGGGGCAGTATAAGAAGCATGTGGAATAATCTGAGATGTGGGGTGCTCCGGGTTGAGTCGGGGCTGTTGTTGGTTCTTTAGGTTTGCTCTAAACAGACAAAGCTCTGCTTTATAAGGGAGGGAAACTAAATATTGATATTGACTCTGCTTTTCATTTGTTTCTTTGATTTATTATTGTTTTTTAATGTGCGTGTGTGTGCTTTTGTTGACTGTCCCTTCTGGCTTCAGTTTACTTTCAGCCAATTAACATTCAGTTTGATATGCAGCATCATCTACAAGGCTTATGTGCTACAGACTTTTTAGAGGACTACACATGTGTTTGTTTGCCTTGAAAAAAATACCAGTCTGTATGAAATGCGGTGAACACAGCTAGTTAATCCCATAAACTAGTTCTAAGAAGTTGGCCTTGTTTATGTCATACACCTTGTTCTTGGAGAGATTTTGTTGCTTCTGGGAAGTTTAACTACGTTTTTGAGTTACCTTCATCTGTACATGAGCTGTCTGACTGTGTACTGGTGGAGTTCAAACCATTTAGAGATGGTTCTGTAAGCTTTTACAATCTGATATATATCAGTACCTTCATTTTATGAGGTTTCTGCACTAATATGAAATTAAATGAAATGATGGTTCATAAAACAAACATTTACAAGAAACACATTAACTGACTTTTTAAATTCAGTTTTAAATTTTAAATCAGCATGACTTAATCACACATACTCTTTTTATGTTCTTTAATGCTCATGTTTTACACAAGACTCACATGTGCTATGCTACACACCCACAACACATGCATGCATGCACACACACCTCAAGACTTCACTCCAGATGTTTCTCCAGATGTCACTTTTAGCCACTTCCTGTGTTTCTGGCTACACACAGCCACTTCTCTCACATTCTTGTTTCACCAAGTCTGTCACTCTTCCTCTACGAGGTCACGAAACAGTATGAACAACTGTAAATGCTAGCTTAAGTTAAACACACTAACACACACAGAGACTTCATATTATTCCATCTATGCTTATATTTTTATTAAAAGTACCAGAGAGCAAAAACACTACCAGGAAAACTGAGCATTTTATACCGTTTCCAGTTTTACATTTATGTTCTCCCAATGGCTAGTGGCACCTTCTCCAAATACTACAAATGCCAAAGATCACGAATGTGAGGCACTACCCTGCCAACCCTCTGTTTTTTTTTCTCTCCTTCCCTGACATCCGCAGCCCCCCTCAGTACCAGTTAACTGACACGAGTGAAATTTCTCAAGCTGTGAGACAGATGAAGGAACTTGCACACACCGCAAAACAACAGATTTTTTGGAAATGGTGTTAGAAACAGAATAATCAGCGTTTTCATTCAGGTCAGGTCAATCCTAAAGCCAGAACAGAGAGGCCAGGGCGGTATTTGTACCCTCAAACACTCTTTCCTGTTTATTATTTCTTTGAAGATACCATCTAGGAAGGCATCAGTGTTTAGGCCTTGCCATTTATTTACTAACATAATACAGCACTTTTTGAGGTAATTGGGTATTGGACAAAAATGTTACATTTTATAAAGGCAAACCCAGGAGAAACAGCCTTTGAGCCCTGTGCCTATTTTTGGGGTCAAATATTGCATGCCACTAATAAAATGTTACAACTATTTAGATGTGTACATATATATATATATATATATATATATATATATATGGCACATAGCTCAAATGAAAAAAATCTTCAGGCATGTCCCAAAATACCAAATAGTTTCAGGATGCAGGAAGGAAGGATGCAGCTGTAGCTCTAAACCTCCATTAAATCATAGTACAATATGTGAGTATTATTTCCACAAAAGCTAGCTGATGAAGTGAAGGAGACAAATTTTTAAAGTTTTACTACAGACCTCAGGTTTTTGATAAAGAATACTTTTTAATGATCTCTGACACTCTATTATTGTTCCTGTACAGATCTGTGGAGCTGACACAGACACACACACACACACACACACACGCACACACACACACACACACAAATATATGAGGTACAATTAAATTCAAACTCAAAATTAGCTGTTGTAGTTATAGGAAACCCCCTCATGCTACTTACACTGATGCACAATCACATACAAAGCTATGGCAGGTGTCCTCTGCAATGTTAGCCTATCTATTTTATAACATACATCACAAACCTTCAAGTATCTATCTGTGTGCATGCTCAGAAAAAGATAAAAACCTGTTAAAAGTCTTTAATTTTGCAAGTCCCAGGTACCAGGTATTTTCTTATTCATTCCTTTGTACTTAATATTTAATTTCCAGCCCTTGGAAGATCTCAGCACTTCATTTTCATCTTACAAATTAAATTAAAAAATTAAAAAAGGGAAGGATCACCAGTATCACTACACCAGTTTGAAGTAAATTTTAAAGTGCTTTCCATATTTTTCCATTTCCTATTTCCTAAGAACATGTATCATGGAGTTAGCCATGCAAGTCACTGTGGTCAGACACAAGGATCCAGTCTTCCACTGCCACTGCCAGACAGTAAGCCAAAAGTTTTATGGGGAAAAGCCATTGATTCCCCTACTACCACACACTGCATCCCAAAACAACCATTCCTTTCTATTAGCCTTTTTGAAATTATTATAAATATTTGCACTTGGTGATCCAGATTATTAATATAAAGATGTTTTATTTTTCATTTCTCTCTAATGTGACCACAGTTACCACAGGAATGTGTATGTGAGTGTGTGTGTTAGACAGAGGAACACAATTTCCTTTCTTAGTATATGGGCCCCTCATAAAGTCTTGCCCACCCTCTGGCCATGTATAAAATCTAGTTCCACCACTGGCTGAACCTCATTATTCTGATGTGTGTTGCACACAACTGATTACTCAGCTTATCACGGAGAATTAAATATGCAGTAAATACGAGTTACAAAAAGCCAACACATCGAAACACACACAAACACATGAAGACGTGTCTTGAGTCAGATGATTGAGTGTTTCTGCTGCTCTGTCCTTCTGTAAGTGTGTGTGAGTGCATTATGAGAAAGTAGAACAGCTGAGAGAAACTGGCGGAGCTGCTTTACACACACTAGATTTATCTGACCCACTTATGTAGAGCAGAACTGATTACTGAATTCTCAAGAAACTGTTGCATTCCCTCCTGTTACACACACAAGAAATGTTTCACCATCAGTCATGGCAGTTATTTCAGAGGTAAATTATTGGTAAGAGATATATTAATCTGTAACTGTGCCAACTCAAGGGCAGGCCTGTGCAAGAAGCAAATCCAACCAGACTGAACAAAACTGACCTCAATTCAATAAATGTGTAGAATAAAGCTATAATTACCAAGGCTTACATTTCTAGAATGAGTCAGATGCTTTTCTTGTTTTCTTTTTGTATTTATGCAACTTATTCTTTTGTATAATTAGTTAGTTTGTGCAAGTGAAATGAGTGTAATCAAAAAAAGAAGAAAAAAGTAAACACACAAAGTTTCAAGACATTTATTTAAGCTGCACAAAAATGTTTTCTAAAGCAGATTACTTCAGTTTTTTTCTAGAGAGCGAAAATCGCTGAGAAAAGAGAAAATTCCAAGTACCAAGGAGGGACTGGACCTCCCTGTCCTCTGGGTATGATATATTACAGAGTAACAAAAAAGGTCCTAACTTACCCACTCCACCAGTTTAACGAAGCCCAGAGGCTCCTTCAGGGGGGACAAGTTAAGCCGAAATCCGGTCATCATGATTGTGGGCTTCAGATCCAAAGTCTTTATTCAGTTTTTCCCTAAACTGCGGGAATGATGGTCCAACGAGAAGGAAAAAAGTGGGAGTTGTTTGACACAATGACGTGGTTTTCCTGCTACCGCTGCAAAAAGAAAAAAGCGGACCACATTTAGTTATTTGAGGGGGATTTTACAGCCCGACTTTAAACCCAAAAAATACGACAAAATGGAAACTGCAAGGATCTACTTACTTAAACTACCGCTTGGCTCGCAAAGATAGATAAAGTGCAAAGATAAAGTGATCAAATCCTTTGCTTATGTGGGGTTTTTCTTTTAGTGGAGTCTGAACAAACCCTTGCGCTCGGCTTAGTAAAGCGCACACGATGCAGCGGATACAGCGCGTAAAAGTGTGCCAACCTTCCCCTCAGTGCGCGTCATGTGGATTTGGTTACAGGAAGATGATGACAGATGTGGTTTAAAAAAAAAAAAAAAAAGTTCAGCAAGAAAGTTTTATCCCCCCCTTCTCTCCGCCTCTGAAATAAAAAAAAATATATCAAAACTTACAAATGTGGCTTAAAATATCGCGCAGCTGCTGTTTAACTAATTTCTTTTCCCTTTCTTGCTTTTTCTCACCCCAGAAAATCCATGCAAATTAATAGCAGGAGCTTCAGTTCCGTAAGAAAGCTGTAGTCAGCTCAGTTTGGAGGAATCGAGAGTCCCGGTTCCACTGATAGGTAGGACCGCTATAATAAGCTCCCTCCTCCTTGCTGAGTTTGCATGAAACGCCTCTTGGCTCCTGGCTGAGTCATATGACCCTCAAAGGAAGGGGCAAAAAGAAAAAATTCCCTTAACATAGACAGAAGTTTTAACTCAGGAATCAGCCGAAAAATGAGGAGAGATTCACATAATCCGTTTCCACAAACGTGCTCAGTCTGTTGCGCATCTCATTAAACAAAACTGAGTAGGATACTCACATGAAACTATATATATTTGTTGGTGTTTTAGCAACATGAATATGCTCAACATTATGAAAGATTGTGGAAATATTAAACAGCCCCTCAAGAGGTCCGGGTTTGTTCCACTTGAGCAATAGTTATTCTAAAAGTCTTTTAAAGTGTTTATTTTGTTTTTTAGAGCTTTTTTTCACCACTCATTCTCAGTCCAGTTCGTGTACTTAGCTATTTTGCAAGTAGTTTTTTCTTTCTATTTATCCTTGTTTTGGTGCAGCTACTAAACAATGCCCTATAAAATATCAAGTTAAAAAAAAAAAAGACCTACTAATTCTGGCTCTACATAAACATGGACACTTACCAGAAGCTTGTGGCAAAGACACATCATTTGCTCCCATAACTTTAGTTGCATTCATGGCAAATTCCTAAGATAACTCTGTTTGATTAGAAATCATAAAATATTATTTTAAGCCTATGTACTGTTAGCTGAAACATTGTCATATCTCTGTGTGGTGTGTAGTGTGTCCTTAAAAGATTTAGAGAATTTGGACAAGTGGAGGACAAAATATGCAATGCAGTGCCTTTAGAAAACAAGACGTACGGCAAATAAGACAATAAGAGGACTGAAAGTCAGTGGCCAGGTCTGCTTGTTAACACAAATATCTAATCAGTCAATCATATGAAACAGCTCAGTGCATTTAAGCATGCAGACATGGTCAGTATAACTTGCTAAAGTTCAAACCAAGAGCGGGGATTTAAGTGACTTTGAGTGTGAAACGGTGGCAAACAGAAGCTGAAGACCACACTGGGACCACCCCTGTCAGCAAAGAACAGGAAACTGAAGATATAATTCACACAGGATCACCAAAAAATGGATTTGGAAAATTGTTGCTGGTCTGAGTCTTGAGTTCAGCTGCAGCATTCAGATGCTGTAAACAACATGAAAGTATGGATTCTTCCTGCCTTGTCTCAGCTGTTTAGGCTGCTGGTGGTGGTGTAATGGTGTGGGGGAAATGTTCTTGGCACACTCAAATCATCTCCAACTGGTGTCTTGAACATGACAGTGTGCCTCCACAGTCACTAGATCTCAATCCACCAGAGCAGCTTTGCGCTGTGGTGGAACGGGATGTGCAGCCGACAAATCAGCAATTGTGTGTCATGTCAATATGGAGCACAATCTTTGAAGATCTTTAACACTTTGCTGAATCTATGCCATGGAGAATTAAGACACTTCTGAAGGGAAGAGGACAAACCCAAAACTAGCAGAGTACCTACTAAAGTAACCAGTGAGAGTATTTGGAATTATACTGAGCATTTTGTAGACCCAAGACAAAGTAAAAAAAATGCTATATAAGTGTATTGTTTTCCCATTTATAATACCAAGTTTCACTTAACCACCTTTCCCACATTTTCCTGCCCATGTATCAGGGGTGGCCCGTTATTGAAAGCATCAGTTACGTGGAAAGGAACTAGTCACTTGGAAAGGAAAGATGAGGCAGGAAGGATTGAGTTTCAATCCTCAACTTTGCCACTAGATGTCACTAAATCCCACAGACTGGACCTAGGTTAGAGCAGGGAACTGAAACTCCACAGTCCTGCAGGTTTTAGGTGTTTCCCAGCTTCAACACACCCAACTAAAAGAAATGGGGCATTGTGCAGAACCTGACAATAAGCTGTTGGATTTCATTTGAATCAGGTATGTTGGAGAAGGGAAGCACCTAAAATCTACCTACCTTTAAAGAGTGCAAAATACAGTATATCTATATGTGTAATTCTAATCTCCATCTGTTCTGAGGTCACTATGCCAAGTGGCTAACACCAGTCCATGCTATCTTGTACCATCTCTACACATCTCGAGCTGAGACAGTGACTCACTTTAGCATACAGTCTGTCCCCAGACCAACCTGAGAGGGAAAGGGAAACAGCACTAACAGTCAATGAGTCCTGTTGATTGAAATGCATCCAAGGCTGAAGATTAATCGATGAGCCGGGTGTCTGGAGTTAGAATTTAGGGGGAGCATCTGTATTTGCAATTCCACTTTGTTGTTAACATCTTCTAGCTTCCCTTTCTTCAGCCCACATTAGACTTCGTATTGAATGTACATTTTTTTGTTATAATGACAAAGTTAGTGTTTCTCAGTCCTGGTCCTCAGGACCCACTGCCCTACATGTTTTAGATGTTTCCATACTTAAATGCACCTGAATTAAATGAATTGTTACTAGGCTAGCAAAGAACTTGACGAGGAAATTCATTAATCTGAACTGGATGTGTTGGGAGTGGAAAAAACATCTAAAACATGCAGTCTATGGGCGTCACATTCCCCGACCTGTGGCCATGTTCTGTGTTAATGCAAATCCAACTGTGTGATTGCAACTCTGCGATTGGCTGTGGATCTGAGAGACCTCCCTGCTCTTCCGACTCCCTGATTGGACGACTGCCATCCAGCCAAACCAACCAACGGAACACCTGGCCTTTAAAAGGAAGGAAGCACCAACATTCGGGACAGCTGGTCATTAGGCCCTCAGCTTGCCATCAGGGATTGTTATTGAAGTGTTGGTTGATTGATTGCAGGTGCATTTGGTTTTCCCAATAGTTACACGATTGTGCTTGATTTAAGATAAATTGAGATTGTTTGCGCTCATTGTTTGTGAGTAGCTTTTTGTTTTTGTTAGGTTTTGTAGCTATATTTGGTTTTGTAGTTTAAATAGCTTTCTGATTTATTTGGTGGTACTGATTTTGGTTTGTTTTTCAAAAGAAGCTTAAAGTAAGTTTAATAAGATTTTGGTTTGTATAATGGTTTTAGATTGTATAGATTGTTAAAGTTAAAATAAGTAAAGAGAACTATTTTTCCTTTAACCGGACTAGATTTTCCGTACCTTGGACACCTTTGGTTGTTTTGTTTTTGTGTTTGAATTGGAACCTGGGTTTGTAAAAAACACTGTATATATCTTTAAGTTTGGTCCGGCTTGTTTTGTTGTCGACCCCTTGATCCCCTGGATTTTGAGGCGGGGTCGTAACAGTAGGACCTGAGGACCAGGATTGAGAAACACAGCTCTAGAGACACAGTACCATTCGACTTACTTACTTGTATCATTACTTTGGAAGCAAAAGGTTTTTTTATGCTTTTTATGTTTCTGTTTTTCATGTTTGGTGGATACTTATGCAATCAGTCCCAGTCAGAGGGCACAATAAATCAACCATTTCAAACTTACAGGGTGGCATCTTTAATCAATGTATTGTTGACAATATAGCAAGTTATGTTAGTTAAAATATCAGTTGTGTTGGGAGAGAATTTGGAAGAACCAACATATACATAAGATTGTAACAACATAAAAGAAAAAAAGATTTCACAAACAGTTTTTTCATACATTTTGAACACAAGGCATTCACACAGGACTACACACACACACACAAACAGAAGTTAAAAGCTTGATGTCACGAGAAACAGTCGCACTGCCAGTTCAGTCAAGCAGTTTTGGATATTCTTCTGTTGGTACAAAAATGGTCATTCTGACAAAAATAATAATATTATCTAGTATGGTTGTCTCCCTAACCTGCCGTCTCTGCTTTCAAACTACTTGTTTATGTACAAGTGAGAAGGCAGTATGGCCGCATTATAAGGATATTCACTGCAATATTTCTGGCATTAATATTTTTTTTTCACCTTTGTCATACAAAATAATATTTCTCTGAGGTAAGAACTTAGACAGTATCAAAATATTAAAATAAAATTTTACTAAATGCACCCCATGATTGGAAAAATTAACAACTACTGTGTGATAACTGGATAACAAGTAATGTCACAAAACAGCAGCAACAGTTGCAAAACCAAAAAGAAAAGAAAAAGAAACAAACAGTGAAACTAAAATGATCTAGCTGTGGCTTTTATGGGCTTGTCTTGTGTTTCAGCAGGATAATCTGAGCCAAGGGGCAAGAAATGGGAGTCAGTGACATCACAGATTTCTTCCTTAAAAGTGTAGAGGACTAACAAGGTAAACGAGGAAAGCTCTAAAAGCAGCATAAGGGAAAAATACTCAAGGCTGGGTTAGCAAGGTAAGAGTGAATGATACAGCTGAATGCCTGTCTACAGATTCCTATTAGGGGGATAAATGATCAACTGGAGTCTCACAATTTTTCAACAGGGCTGCCTTCAGCTGCTAGCATGCTCAGTTTAGCAGCTATGCTAACCCTTTTCATCATCATAGAGTGCTAACATTTGCTAAGTAAAAAGTAAAGATGTGGTTGTTGGTTATGTAATAAGGAAGACATTAATGGGTAAAATATAATGGCATTTTTCTCTCATTAATCAGAAGCATTCACCTCATGTGTATCATGAATATTTTAAATTTTGGAGCTTAGCACCTCACTGCAGAACTCTGGATATTTCCACTCAAATATTTGTTTACTGTGATGTCACCAGCTCCCAAGTCCTCTGCAATCCTTCACTCCAACAAAACAAAGAGACCCACCAAACCTAAAAAATGGTTACCTAAAAGAGCTCCGAATGGACAGATTAAAAACTCAGAGACGAGCATGAGCCGATCTATACCAGGGCAATGAACTCAGACATGTTCGCACTCTTCCAGAGACACCTTTGTTGAAGGTTGCTTTGCCTCTCATGAGTTAAGGCAGTGATACTGAGGGCAATGTTTCTGCTGAGCGCCTCTGCTCTTTCATCTACCAAAGCATGGTGGGTACATTTTAGTGTCGGAAAATGTCCTCGCTTGGCGTATTGAAAGAAAACCACGCACACCCTCACCGCCTGTCTAATCACCACAACACTGGGTGTACTCTCTGATTCAAAGGCCAGCAAAAGTAAAAGGAAGAGTGCTTTCTATTCCCTCCGTTTACAAGCATTTTTGCATAAAGGAATATGACAAAGTCCTTTAAAGGAAGATAATGTCAATACACACAAACACACGCACATCAGGACCAACATTTAACATACATTTCAGCCCAGAAACCACATACATTATGTAATCTTTCATTAATATTTAAGTTTTTATCATCTTCAGTCCAGTGAAGATGACTTCTGAGATGTTTTTATTTTTTTTTTACTTTTTTTATTTTTTTTTTATCGTTTCTTGGTCTTACACAGAAAAGGCAAGGCATTCATCATCATGAAGATCCAATCCCAAGTAAATGACTCTCCCTAGGACAGGAGGATTATGACAAACACTACATTATAAATGTTTATAGCTCAACATTGAAAACATAGTGGATGGATAAACCTTCCTTCCATTTGTGTGTGTGTGTGTGTGTGTAGGATTGGACTTCCATGATGTGAATAAGTGTTGGGCAAGAAAATAGCAAGGAGATGATCATTTATACTCCTTCAGAGATGCACTAGTAGCATTTGTGTCGACAGAGTGCATAATATAAGTACACGATAGAGCTTTTATAATTTAGACCATGACTACTAATTAATGGCAACAGAAATGTGGGAAAAGTTAATACTTTCTTTAAGGATAATTACAGTTTAAGTGTTCATGATTATTTGCTACCAAAGTGAAGCAAACAATTAACTGTCAATATTATCATTGCACAGCTGTATACCATCATTATCATTTTCTTCCTTCACAAAATGGACAAGCTAACATGTGATGTTTTTCTTTTTCTCGAAACATTTCTGTACAGAATACACAGACAACGATCACTAGTGTGGCTTGATAATTCCTCTCCCTCATGATCTGTCTCACTTTGAGTCACTGCAGATGCTTAAGGCCCAATCAAAATAAAAGCCTACAATCACTTCACCTGCTTGTGTGTCGGGTGGAAAAGTGTTGTTAAGGTGTAAAACACCCAGTGCAACAAGCTGAAGTTTAATTTGAGGCAGCAGCACAAAGATGGAACTACTTGTTTTAACATCATCAGGACTTTCTCTCTTTCTCTAAACACTCACACACAGGAACATTTTAACACTTGCGCTGAATCTATCATTGATCTGAGATGTGTGAATTTCCAAATTTCTTTTTCCCTCTCCATCGGATAACAAACAGCATTTCTCTGTGGGTGAAATACTGCAAATCTTAAGGGGGTTTCAGGTTTTGTGGGAACTTGTCAGGAGGTTCTTATTGGGATTAAATTAGCAGTGCACATGCCTCCATTTTCTATAGTGATACTGGAGGGGAAAAAAAAATGGAGGTTTAAAGGAGGGGCTGATTATGGGTTTTAGGGAACGTGTCTAGGTTTAGCAGGACTGCACTCAGTGCAGCAGCTCTTCAAGCTCACTCTCTTTGAGCTTAGCATTGTCTCTGACTTCATCAAATGTGTACGTCTTCACGATCTTTCCATTCTGAAAGACTGTGTGCAACAGGTCCTGTGTGGGAACAATGAGGGAATGGGCAAAAGAGAAGAGACAAAATTGTGAGGTTAGTATTTGTACTGCTCCAGAACGCACTAACATTAATTACTTTCTTTCTTTTTAACTGGGGTTGTCTCAAATACTTATAAATATACAGTGTTCCATCTGATGGGTGTCAGAATGCTCCTAGTTTGGAGAATAAGGGTGAAATTTTGGCAGGGGAGGTAAGCTAACACATGCTGTACTTAATATGGGGACAAGCTAAATTTCACCGTTCAAAACAATTAAAAGCCTAAAAAGTTTCATGCCGGTAATGTGGGTGTTAACTCTGTGTTGCTTTTGCATCAGTCATTTACCTTGCAAATAAACCAAAGAACATCTGTGTGGCTATGCCTCATTACAAATATACGTTGGCCAGCTACTGTACAAGCACTCTGCAGCTGGGTTTCTATTCACTACTCTAGCATATCAGAGAATCTAGTCTAGCATATCTAAAGAATCAGATGTGGTTCCATTGACTGACTTTAAAGACATGAACCAGGTAGTGTGCTGTCACCACAAGGTAGCAGTACAGGCTACTTTGCTCACAGTTAAAGTAATTATCCAAAACAAACTTGATGACTTAAAAACAAACAAAAACTATTTATTGGCTCAGGTGGGAAACGGCTTTTGAGCGACAGACACGATTAGCTAAGTTGTTTTCATGACCCCCCTTGTGAGAATTTATTTATTTATATCGTTAGATGTTTACCATTTCCTTTAAGCTTTTTTTTAAGTCCACAAATGTCCCAAAAATCAAAAACGGCTACTAAAATTGGAGAAAATAACTATCAGATGCAGAAGTGTAAAAATCCGTCTGATATAAAATATTTAGGACTGGTTTTCTCTGCATGAGGCAGCTCTTTAGTGGCCATGTTGTCAGTGGCTGCTAACTTGATTCCTCACGGATTCTCCAAACTGAGGGCATCCTGCCTGCCATCTCCTGTACGAAAGTCACTGAATATTTTTACATTTTTCAAACACAACCCCAGTTTTATATATATATATATAGAGAGAGAGAGAGAGAGACAGAGAGATATGAACTCACCACACCATACTCCTCCAGGTCTCCCTTGCCCTCCTCCAGGGTGACAAAGTCTCCACTCTGGGTCCGGTGCAAAGACAGGCGACCTTTCTTTGATCTCTTGTTGGGGTCTGCCACTGGATCCTTGAACACATTCACCTGAACCACAGCACAAAAAGACATAACATCAAACAAAAAAACAACTTAAACAGAAAGAGAATTTTAAATCAGAAACTGTGTTTCAACCACTGAAACTTTTCACAGGACTAGGGAATTTTGAAGAGATTGATTTTGAGAGAGAAAATAAATCATGTGGGAGACGCATTTCCCCTCAAACAGCCCCAGTCTGCTGGCTGTACTTTTCTGTTGGCACTTTTGAGGTTTTTGGGGTTGAATATTTCTGACTGGCGGGTACTTCCAGCATATTACTTCTGCATTTCTGTCTCAGTTATCTAAGGACTTAACTTCCCCACAGCTTGTAAGCTCTTTAACAATCTGTTAAAGATGTTTTTAAAAGTTTTTATGCAATATTCAAGAGGTTGTGCAGTGTCAGTAAAGACTGTTTTTAGGATTGCATCCCAGCAGTTTTAAATCAGTTTGGTCCATTTCATGCCAGTCCTCACCCCCAGTCCATTTGTGACTACATAGCTGCATTTGAAGGAGCAGTTGAGCAGATCTCTGGTCAGCTTTTGCAATAAAGCCCCTCCAGATCCGAAGGCAATGTTCTCAATGGACCACTTATGCTGCTTCATACCCTCCACTATCTGTGGAAAAATATCAACTGTCAAAAATGGTTGTTGAAATTTTGACACTATAAAAGATATAATGAGCGGTACAAGTCTCTGTACCTCTTGCAGTGTGTTGATGTCAACTCCGTCCCCTTGTATGACTCTGATGTAGGGAGGAAGAACCTTAAAACCTTTAGAGTTCTCCTCTGGAGGAAACTTCTTACCAAGAATCTCCAAAACCTGGAAACCGTAAAAGAGAAGGATAAGGTTAGCTTCCTGGCTTGTTTAATGATTGGAAATGAAAGTCAAACTGCTAATGTGTACCTTCAACACCGTATCGAGTGGGTTTCCTGAATCTGGTCGGACAACCAGCGGCGCATCTGCACCACGTGTCTCTATCAGCCCTCGTAGGTCTTCTCCCCAAATCTTTTCACATGCATTGTAGATGTCATAACTGTCACTGACTATGGAAACGGGCACATTGGGAAACTGCTTGATGATGTGCTCGAAGGCATCTTTTTCATGGTCCTTTCCCCATGCTGTGATAGTGCTGTGAGGAAAAATGGCAAAGCAATTTATTATTTATTTATCCTCTTGCACAGCTGCACACATTTTTGAGGGTTGAACAAACTGGGATAAAGACAGGGACAGATTCCTTCCATTCTAATATCAGGAAGGAAAAAAGGTATACAACAGCAAACACAAAAGAAAAAGCAAGTGAGAAACAAAACGAAACAGCTAAATAAAAACTGTTCCAAGCCACAGCAAGTCACCAATGACAGTCACAAGACTCTGATCAAGTAAAAATACCACATACTGTCCAGAAGAGGGTGGTGTACTCCTGGTTTTTAACATGGATCAAAGCATAAATGATTGTCATGGTTTTAATAGGTTTATTTCTCAGATATAAAAAGTACAAAACTGAATGGCAATGAATAAAATTATGAATAATGGTCTTTTATTGCTGCTACTGAAGGTAGAATATGAATCCAAATACCTAAAAAGCCTTCAACATTCACACACCCCTCCACATAAGGAACAGTAGAATGAGCAACATCAAAATCGGTGGATTAGCCAACTAATCTTCACAGCTCAACAGAGGAGAACTGTTTACCATTTACACATGACTTCTTTTAACATTCTTTTGTCCTGAAATCCATGATCTAAACTTCAGGGACTAAACCTGGGATCACGTAGGAACAAAAGCAGGTGAAATCTGTGTAAAAATCAGATGTGTGGTGCAACCATAGAAAAGTGGTTAGTATACTACAGATCACAGAAGAAACAATACCAAGTCACTACACGCCCTAAAACAGTTTAATGTTGTAGGGCATGAAATATCTGTGGCATGCTTTTAACAAAGCGTTACCTTGTGAGAAAAGGGCACAATATAAATTCCCTTAATGTTTTAAGCACCTGAGTGTGTGCAGAGTTTATTTTTAAGATGATGGAACATGTCCAACAAGTCTAACAGTTGCTAGCATAATGCAGGCATCTATATTCTAAGCTCTTTTAAGATAATTGTTATTTTTGTTGGTATCTTCCCACTTTTGACATTTGTCAGATCAGCACACCAGGTTCATAGCAACTTCTTTACAAATGAAGCATTTACCTGAACAGACCTTGTTTCTGCACAAAGTGGCCCAAATTTATTTTAGTTTAATGTGTTGAGACCAAATTCTAAATGGAAATACAACATGATAAATTTGTGGTTGCTAAAATTGGAATACATGTTTGTTTTTTTTAAAAATAAATGTAGTAAAAATATTTGATTTTTCTTTATAAGGCATTTCTATGGTCTCAATATAAAGTTTTGGAAGTTGTAGATGAATTGTAAATAACTTCAGAGTTTGTATTTGTTACCCTGTTAAAAAAAAAAAAAAAAAAAAAATCTCATCTTTACATCTCTATCTGATTGGATGATGACAAATCAAACTGTCCAATCAGAGAGCAGATGGCTTCCTGTCCTTCCAGACCACTGCAGGCTCCTGAAGGGAAGTGGATAGATTTCGAAGACAGGTGATGGTGTGCCCATAATGGTCTATTAAATGGCGCTGGATACAACAAGATGAATGTGATACAGTTGCTGTGGACTCTCTCTCTTTGCAAACTGCCACTTTTGCCTCCACCCAGCCATTATTGGCGGTTACTCGCTTCACTCTCCTCTGGGGTAGCCGCTGCTGAGAGAGGCTCATGGTTCTTCCCAGCTCCTCCAAAAACAAGCACTGCTAGTGGGTGGCTGCTGGCCCTTCAGGGAGACAGATGGTGGGATGTATTGGAGCCCAGGATATTATTCTGTTCTTCGACAGCCACCTCTCTCTCTTTCCCACCGTATATTATTTAACCTCAGGTCCTGAGGAGCTGCTGTCAGTGGCAGAGCTGGACGCAGCCGGATGAAGCAGCGGCTACTCCGAACTCTAAGGGCTGTTATAATAGTAATTCCAGTGCATGGATGGCAGGCACTTCAGGGTCTGCATACAATTTTTCACCTTGCATCCATAAACTGATGTTGGCAAAAGCACTTCTATTTTTCTTTACAAATAAAAATCTGTTTTTTAAAACCATGCAAATCCTTTTCTACACATTAACAAACTTGAATTTCTTAGATTTTTTTTTAAACAGGGTAACAAATACAAACAAATACAAAATCTAAAATTATTACAGCTGCAAAATCTTTATGGCTTAATACTGAGTTCTTACATTTCCTTTGCCCAGCTGCTCCAAAGGTGACCTACGTCTTTTCTGAAATCACCCCTCCCTTTCCCTTTCCTCAACATCAAAATCAAAGTGGAATTTCACTGCAACTCCTCCCACTGAGGGAAAAACAAAACAGATTTTAGGAGGGGGCAATTACATAACAGTTGCTATGACAACCACTGCAACCATCCCAGAATGCACTGATGCAGGAAAAAAAGTGCGCTGGAGCAGTCATGGTGGAGAGTATGAAGTCACTGTGTGCACATGAAACACAAGTGTGTGTGTGTGCGTGTGTGTGTGTATGAGATGACTTGATCAGTGCCATGAAATACCACCAGAGACGTGAGGGCCGTGCATCAGGGCAGCAGCCAGTCAAAACCACGTTTACAACATGAATTTGAAAGGTGACCAAGTTCTTCTCAAGAAACTAAATTAGCTCCAACTTCAGCCAAACGAACTGAAGTAATTTTTTAAGCTAATAATCACCACATCAACAGCTTTGGTGAATAACTAGAGTGAAAAGTTGGTTTTAGAACCGTCCCTTGGCCAAAATAGACTTTCTCACTGAGCAGCAATTGAGAGGAATTACACCTGTAATTAATCTTGTATATAGTAGTATAGACACCACTGAGGGTTTTGTGAAAGCTTCAGAAAACTCAGAAGACACTTTAAAGGACTGTTGAGCACTTTGGCAGACACCCATTATTACTTGGAGGGTCTTGTACAAAGTATGTAATAATTTAATAGCGCGATGAAGTACTGCTCTGTATCGTTCCCAATGAAATCTATAAAAGAGGGACCTGCAGGTTACAAAGACAAACATTACTTCTCTCTGCAGGGACACAAAATTTAGTCTACTCTTCTTAAATAATTTAAAACTTGGGGGAAAATTGTTGTGCATGTACCTGTGCTCTGCAGCAGGAACAGAGAACCCTGGCACTGGATCCTTGGTACCGTAGTACTTCTTGATGACTCCGATCCCAGCGACGGTGTCTGTGCCTTTGAAGTTAACCAGATGGGCGGAGGCGCCGATGCCAGCAGTCTAGTAAAGACGTGGGATTAAACTAAATTAGGCAATATTTTTGATGAAGATGTCATGGTGTATTGCAGCTTAATGACATAAACAGGAGGACTAGTTTAATAATTAATAATTATGACCTTTATGTTTTCCAGAAAGTGTTGACCAACTCCTTTTTCCAAACTGCTTTAAAAATGTACACTATGTTCTGATCTGGCTTGTATTATCAGCTAATAAGCTCTTAGTACTTGTCAACAGCTGCGTGAAAAGAAATCCAAATCTTTCCCATAAACCCTGCATGCTAGAGCTAAAAGCTACAGAAAACAGTAGTCAGTGAACTTTGAGAAGGAATTACTTTGTATAATACATTATAAGCTGGCTAACATTGATCCATAACAATCTTTATGTTGCAAACATACTGATTAAAAAAATCCCTGGGTATGCAAAAAGCTCAACTGTACTATATTTGATATATTTATTCTTTAGCTTTAATGGTCTTGTTTAATAATTTTGATCATACTGATTTAATTAATCTTCTTCATACCTCTTGTGAGGACACACCCCTGTAGCCAAAGTCGTGTAATTTATACTCTAGGCCCTCAAGGTTCCCAGAAGTCTCTAGGAGATACTTGGCAAGGATCTTTTTTTGCTCTCTGGAGTTGGTCGCCACGGTGATGGGATACCAGATCTGAACCAGGATGGTCTGGCAGAAAGAGAAAAAAAAACATAGCAAATCAGTCAGTCAGTCATTGCAAAGATTCACTTCTTTTTTCCCCACCTGTATTTATAAAATCTCTAATTTCATCCACATAAAATCAACATTTCTCCATCAACATTACCAGATTTAGCCAGTGGTTGCTGGGTCGAACCATTGCTACTTTCCCAGAATTCAAATGGTATTAAAACCCAAAACCAACAGGCTCAGAGGGATCAAAGCAGTCTGCTTTTTCACACAAGACAATCTCTGGGAAAAGTAAATTCCCTGATGCTTCGTGTCAACTCTGGAACAGGGTCATAGATTGCAAAATGAAAACAAATGGCTTATCTGTACTCGACATCACCTGGGAAATCTCTTGAATAAGCTAGTGACACAATCTGAAGCGGCGTACACATGCATGAGGATCTGCCAATATAGATGTCTATCCATGTACTTCTTTCTAAGAAACTGAACTCTTCTCAATTTTAGTTTCTAAAGATTAAAACGACTTGTCCCCAATCACTCTACTTCTAAAGGGGGAACAAAGGAAAGAAAAAGGGATAAAATTAGCTTTAAAAAGTGATAAGCAGATATGTAAAAGCAGGCTGTCTTTGCAATTTGAAAGGATCCTGTATCTGTATGTGTTTACCTTCATCACAGAGCTCACTGTGTACCTTGAGAGCAGGAAGCGGTGTTCATTCCAGTTTTTTTGGCAGAGGCAAACCTCAAAGCTGAGATGAGAAGGCAATTAACTGTACCAACTGCCAAAAACTACGGATGGAAATTGTTCCGAAAGGATCACACCCCTTTGCCAAGAGCAGAGGAAGACTGTGGATCCGCGCCAATAAAAAAGCTTGGGGCTATACGAGTCCCGAATTCATAAATATCTCTGTAGTGCTCACATTATGTTTTAAAATGCAAAAGTCTGATTGCGAGACATGAGACTTGATGTATTCTAACTACACAGACAATATAAACTCATGTATGTGTGTGTATTACATCATGCGGTTAATGACTTAGAAACATTCAGCCATTTGTTGTCAAACTGTGTCGCGACCTGGTCATTTTTTGACATGTTTAAGAATAAGTTTATTAATAAAAAGCGGTCCAATCCAATGACTCAGACTAATCCAGCTGTGCCTCATCTCTTGCAAAGCACGCTTAGATGTGACTTCTGTAAAATGTGACTTGAGCATTTATGGATGAGAACATTTTTACTACAGATGATCTGCCCGGATTTTGTAGCTGATTAATTACATGGTGTATTCATTATGGAGCGTTATTACTGAATGGACTGTTTTTAACAGCATTTCATGACAGGAATTAAAATCAATTCAGAGACGAGTAAAAAAAAAGGAGCATGTAAAGAGAGAAAGCAAAAAGAGAGCATAAAAAATACTTTTCTTCTTCTTCAGTGGGTGAAAAGATAAGCTAACCCTGCTAACACTTTGTAGCGTGTTTCCACCCTATAACCCCGAGCAGGTCACATGCCTCCTCAAAATATAAACTGTAGTATGGACTCATGTGACTGTCAGAGCAAGGCCATCATCCACACACACACACATCCACACACAAACTTGTGGAGGCCTCTGTACGAGAGCACTCATTGACATAATGCATTTCCCAGCTTCTTACCCTGACCTTAACCTAATTGTAACCTCTCAAACATCTCTTTGAAGGTTTTCACATAGCCGACCAAAACATCCTCATACCCAAGGACTCAAACATACTGAATTATACACAATCTAGTGGACTGTGTAACATGAAAATCTGTAACTCTATGCAGAGTGAATGCAGCACACAAGTTGAAATTCTCCATTTTTATTTAGTTAATTTAGATGACACTTAGAAGTCATTCTGAATGTGTACCTGAAGTCATCCTGCGATGGTTTGAAAGGGATAAAGCTCAGAAAAATGGGACATTATCACAAGTAAAAACAACACTAAGGAGGAATGTGCACACGCAAGCGCACAAAAGCGCCCACACACGTGCCAGTGTGACTTCTCTTGACTTCTACTGAACAAAATGGAGGGAGACAAACAATGAGGGAGGGTGCTGAGAATGTTGAAGGTTATGGGAAAAGAAAACAGAAACGAAGACATACATAAAGATACTGCAGGGGAGAAAGAGGACACAGATAGAGCAAAGCGGAAAGAAAGAAACACTGACCTAATGATGCAACTCAAGGACACCAGGGTGAACACTGTGGCTAATTTTACATCAGCCATGAATGATGACTGTGTATGTGTGTGTGTGTGTGTGGGCTTATGCATGTATTTATAGCAGCAACAGAAACAGAAAAGGTGTGTATAAGTGGTGTAGCTAAATTTATCAGGACAGCAAGTGCATGTGTGTTTTGTCACAATGCCCTGGGCTGTGGGTGACCTACAGTGTAACCATACACTTATTTCTGTTACACAGTTGAGACTTATTTATCACATTGTTGATTAAAATGGGGTCAGATTTCATTTCTAAGCCTTCTAACATGTAAGCTAGCAGCTACTGGATTTTTGGATCAGAACACATCCACAAAGACACGCTTCTGTTAATTCGTACTAAGAAATCCCTGCATGATTAATCTTTGGGAGTGGTCAGACATGACATTTATGATTCTGGCTGGGAAGCAGAAATCGGTTAGATATCACTCGTCTTACGCAAACATAGTTCTGTCAAGTCACTGTTGATAGCCTGCTCATTCACCATAAATGTCTGGACATGTTTGGTTGTGAGGCATAAGTCACACTACACAGCTCATCTGAACAAGATTCCCATAGAACACATAAATGACAATATGATTAGAGGAATTCTACTTACCAATAATGCCTATAAAGCAGTGGTTCCCAACCTATTTCCCTTAAGGACCCTCCTCATGCAACTACCAAATTAATGAGGGGCAGGAAAAATAAGGGTTGAATGGATTAGATGCACATAGAGTGGCTTACTAAGTAACTATTTTATTTTTGACACAGGGTATAAGTCTTAAACCACTGTTAAATAACAGATTTTGATGACTACAGGCTAATTTTCAGGCTCTTAAAATGCTGGTTCCTTTATGAATGAAACCTCCAACTGATTAAAAACTTAACCATAAACACCTCAACTCATCTCTTGGTGGACATGGCCTTAATTTCAGTAATGTGGAAATTACGGACGGGGTGTTTTGTTACAAATTATACAGAAAAAAAACAGAAACCACAAACCAGATGGACTCCGAGTGACAAACATTAACAAACTTACCTCCACCCAGTTAGTGAGCCAGTAGCATTCAGGGTCTGTACTCTCCACTGTGAACAAAACATTGCCCCGAGGAATAACACTTCCCTCTGGCACTGCCTTTATTTCAATGGGCAGGTGTCCATTGTACTTCTGTAAACACAGAAGCAAAAAAGGTCTCGTTTATACAGTCGCAGCCTCCTCTTTCTCCCATTTTGCTGGAGATGACTTGATGAAAGTGGAAAATGTCTGGCAGCAATACAGTTGAGACAGTGGATCTTCTGGAGCTATAAACTATGTGGACAGACTGAAAATATACAAAGCATCTGCATTTCAAGTCCACATTTATTGTGAGAAACAAGCAGATTCTCAACACTACTAAAACACAGCAACAGACATGTTGTAGACATGTTTTGGGTGCATTGTGTAGGATGGATTCTAAACACAAGCAACAAAATGATAAAAAAAAAAAAAACAAACAAAGATGCTGCCAGACTGACGTCTGATAAAGAAAGTGAAAGGATGGGACAATAAAAGACTAATAATACTGATAATGTTAATAATAACAATTGTGTGTGTATATATATATATATACACACAATTGTTATTATTAACATTATCAGTATTATTAGTCATTCATTATCCCATCCTATATAACAGTAACAATTGATATTTTGGAGACAAATACTTGTAAAGAGTAAAGAAGTGGGCGTGTCCAGACTTTCGACTGGTACTGTATATAATTGATTTATGCATCAACGCAAGTAATACAGGTAGCTGTGCTCTCTCCAAGGTCCTGAAAGGTCTCTGTTACAGTTGACTGTTATTCATTTCTATACAGTACTATTAGATTTAATAAGAATGCGTGTCCAAACTTTTGACTGGTAGTGTACATCAGAAAGGTTTTTCTGTATTAAAATCCAAACAATAAAGTTTAGCATGAATGCATGTCATAGACATCAAAATTCATTTAAAGCTTACAGACTTTCAGCCCTTGAAAATGTTTACTGTAAATTAATATAAATGAAGTTTAGATGGTGCTGATTACAAATCACGAGTAAATCTGCCGCCGACAAACACGCTTCATGTAGTACGGATGGGCATGTGGGTCTGAGACAAACACATAGTCTTGTAAAAATAACTTTATTATGGTATTACACAGAAAGATTAGTAAGCATTGCCTCATGCTGGCTATCGGATGAACGCAAACAAAACTTGTTTAAAGCTTCCTCTAAGAAAAACCTGTTTCGTATCAAATCTTTTACCTCCAAAATGTACGTCCAGCCTTTCTCGTTAAAAACATCATCCTGGAAGTGTTCTCTGTACACCTCTTTCGCCTCCTGAATCTTCTCCGGAGTTATTACTTTTCCTGGAGAGCAAGAAGGACAAGATGGAGAAAGCAGCAGAAGTCATTAGATTGTTAATCTATTGTCTGTTACTGTAATTAAATTAAGGGCTTCCTGTGAATGCTGACAAGGCATCTTTGTCTAAACACACACAGACACACACACGCCCCAACAACCTCTTTGTCACAATACAAGTCGGACCAGTCTCAAACAATGAAACTGACTACAACTTACAAATGCATGAGGATACTGTGAGATTTTAAACACGTAAAAACGAAGGACTACCTTATTTGATTCTTTGCTTGGTTTTTTATGTGAACAAAGTAGCCGAAGCCCGAAGTTGTTCTGCTTAAATCTTTTCCATTTAATTGAATGGTAAAAATAGCGCGGTCATCATCTGTAAAAATCACTACAAACTGCTTTGACTTTGACAGATTTTACCTCAAGGCTTTGATAAATGAGCTTTATCACACAGTACGCCGTCCAGTTTCCCAACTCTGGAACTCAAAGTCATGACTGCCTGCTGAATCAGAATGACATCCATTCTTTATGTTAATGTTAAAATGTCAAGCTAAACTTATTACAGTTAAGTTTCGCTAAACAGACATTAAGCCTGCACTCTCATGTTGAAGAAAATTATGATGCATATGTTCGGGTCGCAAAGTATGAGGATCAAGGATGCTTCCCTAATGGTTGGTCTAATCACTGAGGGCAGGAAGGGACGCTCTGCTCAAGACAGCTGGTCTTTCTCCCTCAAACATTAAAAGAGCAGCTGTGCTTTTGTCTTCTCTCTGTGTTCTCCTGGCACTCTCCCCCCGCACCTCTGCTACCGCACCATGAAATCCTCTTAAGAGAGACAAGGGGCCGACGGTTTGTTTCCCCAAACTCCTTCTGCCTCTCATGCTCTGACTTAGAGTCACCTTTACTTTTACAGACAACAAACTTTACCAGCTTTGAGTTTGTACTTGCCCTCATGGTGTAATTCATATAAAGCATATTTTACCCTTGATGTTTTTTAAGTTAATTTAAGTTGGTAAGGGCTTTGATGGAAAGAACCTGCATCGCTGAGGAATGCGATGCATCTTGAACAGCTTTAAACCAAGAAACTATGGCAGAAGCCTCTGCAAAGTTAGCTTCTTTAAGCTACAATGCTTGTTTTATTATTATCGCCATAATTAAAATCTTCTGATTTTGAGCATAAAAGCTAAGACTCACTGACAAACAGCAGAACAGTGGCTGTACTGTGCAGCTCTTACAGTATGAGAGGGAAGCAGTACTGGAATGTTAGCCTTATTTAATTTGTGTATCTGACTGGAAACACTTATTTACACAAATAAGCTGAGGAGACAAAAGCAGAAGAGGAGGCAAAACCTCACAGGGTCTGGCAGCATTTTGACTCAGTAAGGCTGCTCATTACACAGCAAAATGAAAACATGACTAAAAACCTACCTTTTAAGTATTTGTTGAGGATATACTGTAGGCCGTAGAAGACGGTTTTGTCATATTTGACTTTTCTGCTTTTGGTGGAATCTGTCCTTTTCTCGCGGCACTCAAAGTAGGAGTACACTTTACTCGTGTTGGGGGGGTACTGTTTGTAATGTGTGACCTGCAGAGACAGAGCATGATACGAGATAGTCAGGTCATTTGCAATAACTGACTAGCTAAACACTGGATTACAAAATCAATGTCACAATAAACAACTACCCTTTAATGCCCTTATACTTTAAACATCAATATAAATGAGAATAATCATTACTTGGACTGCCTCCACGTCATTGTGCGACACCCACAATGAGCCTCATTTACTAGTTCATTAAGAGACATTAAAATGAACGATTCCTTAATTTCAAAGGTAACAAATGTCTGAACTTCTACCCACACATGTATGTGCAAAATGCTTGCCAACATCTGCATATTAAGTCACCCACATTTCGAAATATCTTCACAGAACAGGGTCAACGCTATGCTTTCTTAACTTTGCAACATTCTCAGGAACTCATGCAATAAACAAATGTTGAAGTATTTCAATGATGACATGTCTTACATCTACACGGGTTTAACCAGAAAAACCCTCGTATTATTTTTCAGTATCAGAGCAGATCTTGACCTGAAAATTAAAAAAAAAACAAACATCAGCATTTCCAGTTAAGAAATGAGAGATTGTGGTGTAAGTGAGCTGCAATCGAAGGGATAAAAGTGTCAACGGTGTGAGACACGTCCAGGCATGTTTCAAGAAGAAACTGTAAGGGGAAGAAGACTAACTACTGTTAGGAAAAAGAGACAAAGATAGAGAGAAGGCACTGTGGCTTGCAAGCATCAATTAAATCCCAAATGAGTTTAGGGATTTCCACTGAGTACACAGGGACATTTGAAGATTTAACCCGTGTCACAGCAGCACGGAATCCACAGATCCTAAACCACAGCAGCTGCAAATGCAAGAAAATAAGACAGAAATCAATTGATGCTTCTTAAGTTTGTCGTCTCAACTTTTTAAGAATAAAGGCTTAAAACATCTGCCCAACAGTAAACAGAGATATTTTAATCCCTAGCAAGGGATCACAGGGTAGTCCTTCAGGTGATTAAAGCCTTAGGAAGGGCTTAATTTCACACTTAACAGATAAAATATATGCATGGAGAAATGAAACGTCTCCTCAGCTGCCGTTTGCATAGACGAGAGGTGGATAAATGTCAATGAACTACTCAGTTTCTTTGACCCGACTGTGTCCTTTCCTCCGAGCTTTCGAGGACTCAAAATAGAGTCACTCAACATGACACTACGCAGAACCACGTGTATTCATATTCACTGGTACACAGACTAATGTGTACACATACATAACATAAAAAAAGAAACCTCAAAACTGCCAGAAATCTTAAGTTTAAATGACACACAAGCTACACCTTCCCTCTAATATAACACAATGACATGAACAAGTGAGAGAAATAGATTATACAACATAATGTACGTCGACAGTATGACAGTTTTATTTATAGAAATCTTCTGTTGCCATTTACATGGATCCTATTACTCCACTATTGATAACAATAAACGTGCAATTGGAATAAAATCCTCATGTGACCTCTTTAACCAGGAAACATGACTTGATCAGACTCAGTCAAGTGTGAATTTTCAGGTGACACACTAGCTCAAAACTACTGGCAGTTTCGCATACTTAGTTGGAAAATTTGTTGTTAAAAGGAATCGAGCCCCCCTTCTCCCACAGACCTTTGCTAAGGACACTCCTTCCTGAGGCTCCTGTCCTTAGTGAAGGAAGGGGTGCTGTAATAGCTGAAGTAGGCTTCTGTTGAGCTTGCTACTTAATTTGGAAGTTCAACTTGTTCAGGGTCACTGTACTAAATAAATAACATTTTATCAATGAAGTTGGAAAACCAAACATTTTTCTTCTTATTGTGTGATATCTCCCTCAGATATTAGGCAGGCATGTCTGATTAATGCTTTGACACATGCCAACACGCCCCTTATTATTTTTTTTTTTTCACTATCCATGTAAAAGGCCAATCCAGAAAATTTTATCAGAACAGCTGTAATCAGCCTGAATAAATATTGATCCATTCAGCTATTGTGTGAAATCTACCCATCATATAAAGCAGTATAACACTATGTTTCCATACAAATGTAACCAATTTAAAAACTATGCTTTTAGCTTATTTTTCATCTCATTGTATTTTATGCACAAACTAAAATTGTGCATAAAATAGCTTGATAGAAACACAATTAATAGCAGGGCCGGGTTGTGGATCAACTTAAAATAAATTCTCTCTATTGCAAACAAAACTTTTGGGTATCTGCTTCTTTCCAAACATTGCCACATCCAAATTGTGCAGCTAAAAAGTATATTACCAAACAGGACCTTTGTAATGGTGAGTCAGCTGTGTGAAACTCTTCCCCCACCCCAAAGGACCATGAACTTTACACCGCATACGTCAGACTCTGGATTTGGGATTTGAAAAATGTCATGTTATGTAAAAGTGGTCACATGGAAACAAACTTGTGACACTGCTTCAAAACTCTGTGAAAACAATTAAACACTGCATGTTTTCATCTGTAATATGTCACCAACAACAGACCTGTGTGGAGTTTTAGGGTTTCTACACAAGAGGCAAGCTCTCCTTTGAAGCTAAGCTTCAGGCACACAGGTGTTGTTATTTTTCACATCCTCCAAACAAAATGGCCCGAACCTTTGTCTTTGGTTAAACAGCAGGCTAGTGGAGTTTTTTCTATGGAATACCCTCTCTCTTGACAGAGGTTATTGCACAGTCATGCACATGCAAGGTACACACATGCTAGCTATTTCCACTGAAACAGCAATGCACAAAAACACAGTACAACAAACAGACATGGAGACGTTAATGAATTTATTATACTGTGTAAAAGCATTTCCTACCTCATCCAAATTATTCCTTAATGACTCAGTAACTGGGTTACTGCTTTGTTTGCATGGCTTAAGTAAATGTTTAACAAGACAATAATTTAAACTTTAGCCTAGTAGGGCAACATTTACTAAATGTGGAATATTAAAATTTATCCGCTGAAAGAAAAAATAAAAATAAAACAAAAATCTCTCTGCCCCATTAATTCTGTCTGAACTGCTGTGTCTGCATGCACCGTCTCGCTCTCTCAGGTCAGCAGACCAGAGGATGTACATGTCCCAAGTATGTGATGCAAATTCAGAGGCAATAGTACCTAAACTTCAGCTCAAAAACTAGTAAAATTAGCCAACACAAGTTAAGCAGGTTCTGTTACTTTCTGATTTTAAATCTCATTTATAAACACACTTTTACTCCCTGGTCTTTGACCCAGAGTGAGATGTAACCTCATTTGACTTTTATGTAGTCTTTGATTATTAGTTCTTGTATATTTCTTTAAGATTAGGAGTTTTAAAGTATTTTACAAATAAAATGGTGTGGTATGGTCATTTTTGTTTTTAACAACATCCTGATAAATCTACTACTAAATCATATCTTGTGGTTTTATTTCTTTTTTATTGGTAAAAGCCATCTAAATCAGAACTGGTTTTTGTTTACTGTGCTAATCAACTGAGATATTTAAATTTTGGTTTCATTAAGTTTTTTTCACTGAGTTAAGTCACTTTTATCTACAAGAAATACTTCTTCAGTTTTACTTTTTTTTGCTTTTGTCTAAAACATAAAAAAACATTTTAGATAATCACCTTCCCTTGCAAATACTAATCAGTATCTTAGTAAATAATGTGCTAACATTGGCTTTTATTATCCCAGTATACAGTATGACCCACTTGATCAATATGAGGACAGATACATTTTGGGCTAATCTATTGTCTTAAGTTTGAATTTCCCTCCTTTAAAAGTGTGGTACCAGTTACCAGCTTGAACACTGTGACTCATTAAAAACTAAAGGAATATGTAGGTGTGCCCATTTAAGTACATACGTCAAAGAAACAGAAAATGAAACCTAAATGAGGCTTTTGAAAGAAATTAAACTGAAGCACCCTGGATGGATTTCTAAATAAATAAAACACATTTAAACCACAAACACAATAGAAGGCCTTAAAAAGCATTACTAGTAACCTCATTTAAACAACTTTTAAAACAAAAGCTGATGGAACTGAATCATTCATTTGATCAAAACACCACTGACAGATATTTACAACCATTCATAGAGCCATCCATGGATTTCATGTTTCCAACACAATGCAAGAATAATACATTTTACAGGGTTATTGTTTACAACTCTGATCAGTTATAATCTGATTTTACTTCAAAGTTCTTCTTGTATTTCCTTCATCTTAATGGTTCTCTGTCGACCCCCTCACTCCCTCCCCCATCCTTTCAATAATTTCAGTCTTTTTGTCCCATCATCAGCATCACTCAGTGATGTCACATGACTGCTGTACATGGCAACCGTCCCAGCAACCACTTGCTACGTGCCATTAAACATTATTGCATGTGCATTTGTTTGCAAGTTCATGAAAGTTAAGGTTGTCTTTTGACTATTCGTTTCCAATTACTGCTATATATCGTTTGAATGATCCATATTTATAACCCTAATTCAGTACTTTGAACTAAGACAACGCTAGTGGATACATAATATAACCCTTCCTCCTTTCAACTTTCGGTTTTGTTTTCTCCGAAATCGTGTTGGCACATTTCACCTAGATAATGTGACTTTGTCCTTGTACAGTTCTCTGTGCTGTCCACATCTGTTGCTAGCAAATAGCTAATATTAGCTTCTTTTTTATATATATCAATCCCCTCTGTCTGCCTCCTGCGCTTTCTGTGAGCTAGCTAGCTAATTCAGTTAGCTGGTATACCACCGTGACTAGCAAAGCCGGTGGAGACCTGGCTCCACAATAACAGCAGCCCTGCTGGGTGTGAGTCGACTAGCTCTGACAGGGATGCTTGCGTTATGAATCTGGTACCCCGTTTTAACTGTACCAGCCTTCTCCTCCTCCAGCTCATTCGGCCTGCGGGGAACCGACGGAGACCGGCCACACACATCAGTGTGATGGCCTTGGGACTGATGATGAAACCACCTTGACTTTATCAATTTCTATTCATCACGCGTTTCCCTCCTCCCAGCCCCCCTTCGTCTAAACCCATCATGGATACGGTACCTTATATGAATCGGTGGCTAACAGTATGTTGAAGTTGGTATCTCTGTGCTCCATCGTTTCCTCCTTGGTTGTGAGTCAGTCGCAGCTGTCAGTGGGTTGTGTTGCGCGCCGTGCTGCCCAAGACTCTAGCCTGATAGCGTAACTGGGGGAGAGGGGGAAGGACGACAGTAGAAGACTGGGCGGGGGAAGGGGCGGGCTTCCGGTAAACCTCGACAATATTCGGAATCACTCGGCTTTGTTCTATCGTCATCCAATCAGGTAATGTCTGTTAATGTAAAGATCGTCTATTCATACGAAGACAATTTACTCAACATCGAAGTCTAAAAACAAACACAAAAAGAAAAACTGTGACTTTTCTACACTGAACTAACTATAACTTTTATGAATACAGCTTGATAATACGATTTAATTTACTCACTATATCATGTTTAAATGTTTAATGATTACTTGAAATGTATATAAAAGTTTAATAAAGTATATATTGACATACCTTACTGTGTAATAATGGCAGGCAAATATGTTTTTCAACTTAAAATCCTCTTCACATTCAAGGAAGGATTAAGACACTAATTAATTTACTATTGCAATACCTATCTGCCAAAACGTTGCCTTGATAGTGTAACACAATGCCAGTTATGAAAACTGGTAACAAAGAAGAAAAGTTAGTGTTTGGACCATTATTAAATGTTAAAAGACATATCCATTACTATTTGCTTTTGCAGATGCAATGATGTTCAGTCTAGAAGTGACTGTACTCAGTCACAGCCTCATGAAAAGATATTTAGCTACTTTCATCTGCAGTTGTTTGTACCAACCAGATGCTGGCAGTCTTGGCTTTTAAATGCATTTGTTTGTACATGCATTTTCTCTTTTTATGGCCCTGCTGCATGATTCATACAAGATCAAGTCTTGCACAATTAAAAATACAAGAATTCTTTGACACCTTCTATTCATAATAAAATTGAAATCCATTCAGATTATATTTCAAAGAGTTCTTATGGAGTCAAACATTAAAATACATACCATCTTGATACTCTATTTGAAGTAATTAATCTGATGTGTATTCCAACCTTTGCATAGTTTTAAAGCACCCTCCCCACCTCTAAATCATAATGTGTGATTACTTTTACATGATCTGTAAAAGTTTCATAGGGAAGGTTGTGGTCTGAAAGGATTCACTTTACACTTCACAGTCAACCATCGATGTGTGGAAAGGAAATGCTGCAAATTAACTGCACAAAACTTAATAATAATTCAAATTTAAGCTACAATAAAGCTATTATTTTTCAGTTCCACCATGTTGCAAAAATCTAGGAGTCCACAAGATTTCAGTACACAGAGATGTGGCCATGGTAAAATGGGAAAAGACACAAGCATCTTTAAAAGAGCTACAAAAACCATTGAGACTGGCCCAAGAAGTTTGTGTAGGGACTCAAATATTTTATTAATGGACAAGAGTGAATTGATAATGAAGGTGTAAGGAGCCCATATACAAGACTAATTCAGGATCACTTTAGGGGACCGACATGACAGATGGGAATTAATGGTATGGTCTGCTATTTTAAATGAGAGTCAGTCCTTGGAACACGCTGTTTTATGCAGGGTTACATGACAGATATAACATCATTTTTTAAAGAAAAAAATGTTCCACGTAAGGTAACTCAATGACTTCACTGCCTGGCTAAATAGCAGCAGCTTCAGAGATGACTAAATAGTGACATTGTTTCCTTCTTAGCTGAATTAAATCTTGCTAAAAACTTTTAAAATTTTAAAATGCAAAATTCACAGGAAGACAATTTGGACATCAATTGGTAGGCTGTGGTTGCTGTTCAGCAAACACTGGTGAAAAACAGGGTTTGTTTATTGACCACTGGATGTTTTGGAAATGTTAAAACATTTTTTAAATGTATTTTTCCCGTTATTATATCGGTACAAGACAGTTTTTAAAAAGTAAATAAAAATCATGCAATTAACTTGTAAAGACCTAGAAAATCCAGACTCAATAAAGACGTCAACATTTTACATAATCGTTATTCTTCAAGTGATGCTTATAAGTGGTAATGAAGGGTTAATTATGACACACTGTTGTGAAGCGCCTGGCGCAGCGACGGAGACACCCAGGTCGGTGAGAAATTCCAACCCGCTGGACGGACGCCTTCCCCGGCCAATAGCAACGATCTTCCCGGTTGTGTGATCCTGCAACAAGGAGGGACTCTGGCTGTATGAACCATTTCCGCACGTCAATAAAACTAGTTTAAGTGAAGAGGAAGTGAAATTTAGTTAAAGCTGACATGAGCTGCTTTGACAGCACTGCTTTCAGTTTTGCATGCGCCTTATATGTTTCGGTCACATGATGTGACGCCTGGACGGATAAGCAGATGTACCGCGCTGCGTTTTCTTGCAGGAAACACTGTTTTTTGAGGGAAGAAATTTTGGCTGAAAACAAAGAAACCATAAAAAAATGTTGAAGTTGAAGCTGAAGTTTGACCTTCGCAGAGATGTGGTGTCTGACATCCTCAGGAAAGAGGCGTCGGTCTGTAGGGTGAAAGGTGAGGCGTTCAGGTGTTCACCGAGCCTGTTGAACAGTTAATCTACAAGTAACAGGTGCAAATGAAGCTACTTAAGCAAATACTGTTATAAGTAAGTTAAAATTACACATTTATTACGAAAAGCCTTGTTCTTACCAAACTTTTTTTTTTTTTTACTTGCTATAAATCAGAATTGTTGTGATTTTTTTACGGTTTGCATATTCAACAGCAGATGGCGCCATCTCGCCATGAAAGCAAAAAAAAAACAACAACAAAAAAAAAAAAACACACTTTATTCATTCAACACAAAAAACAGCAGAATCTTTTTGAAATGCTTATTAGCACGTCATTACTTATTATAACATGGAAACGGACAATATATATATTTACTTACTGCTGTCTGGGGGTAAAATGATGCTGTTGTACCTGCAGAATACACTGAAGCTGTGGACATTTGCATCCTGAACACTGAGAATGATGGGAGTGTCCTTTATTCCTGGAAGGTAAGTGCATTGTGAGAGACTATAGTCAAATATTCAATATTCAAATCCCAGATTCTGTTTTCTGAAATCCCTGCAATTCATCTTTAAATGGGCACACACACAACAAAACCCCATTTTAATTTAGAATAAATCAGCATTACACATATTGGTATTTTTGGAAATTTTCCCAAGTTTAAAAAGTAAAATTCTGTGAGCTGAGTCTTCTGCACTTCATACATTTTTAATGATAGATCCTCTGAAAACTGCACGGCTGCAGGAGGTTAAAGAGAGTGTGCAGCCTGCAAAGACTAAAGCTAATCTCCTTTTTAGAACCACATTCACAGCTTTATGCATGCCTGGCTGTGCTTTGGTTTTCTAAGCAGACCTTTTATTTTCAATCTTCTTTTTTAAAAATGTGGCAAAATGCCGTGTGAAGTAAGGCTTGTCTAGTCAGGATAATGAGGTAATTAAGAGGTCAAGCGTGACTGATGTGGGAAAGTAGGTTAACTCATTCTGGCTAAATCAGGATTATCAGACTGAGTAGTTTGATTGATGTAATGACACACATCCAAACTAAAAACTTCTTCTCTGTTCTGTTTGGACAGGGAGTAACAGGAACCACCAGGATTGGAAAATATGACTCCAGTACCAAACATAATAAGGTATTGTGTGCATTGACACTGTCTGATAGGTACGAGCCTCCTATTGGATCATTACTACTCGGGCGATTTTCTTTTAGCTGGCAACAAGCTATTTAATCCCAACTGATGCAATTAGTAGCTTCTCATTTTTAAAACAACCATGTGGAAAGACACATCCCGTTGTTGTGGACGTAACATATTATTACATATTATTCAAATGCAGTGTTGCGGGGTTAATAGTGAAAGTAAGAATATTTCCTCAAGGGATTGGGACTGAATGACTGTGTAGCCATAAGAAAACCACTAATCAGTGAGGCCAACTGGAGAAAAATGCTTAAATTTGCTATGGCGAAAAAAGATTAGACTCACCACTCATGTGGTCTGATGAGTCCGGATTCACCCTGTTCCAGAGTGACGGGAGCATCAGGGTAAGAAGAGCAGCAGATGATGTGATGCAGCCATCATGCCTAGTGCCTACTGTACAAGCCTGTGGGGGCAGTCTATGATCTGGGGTTGCTGCAGTTGGTCAGGTCTAGGTTCAGGTCTAGGTTCAGCAACATTATGTGTCCAAAGAATGAGGTCAGCTGATACCTGTGAATGAGCAGGTTAATCCATCAATGGATTTTTACTCCCTTGATGTCAAGGGCATATTCCAAGTTGACAATGCCAGGATTCATGGAGCTCAGATTGTGAAAGAGTGGTTCAGGGAACAGGAAACATCATTTTCACACATGAAGTGGCCACCACAGAGTCCAGACCTGAACCCTGTTGAGAATCTTTGGGATGTGCTGGAGAATGTTTTGCACAGTGGTCCGACTCTCCCATCATAAATACAAGATCTTGGTGAAAAATGAATGCAGCTCTGGATGGAAATACATCTTGTGGCATTGCAGAAGCTTATTGAAGCAATGCTGCTGTAATTAAAGCTAAAGGCGGCCCAGCAAAATATTAGAGTGTGACCTTTTTATTTTTATTTTTCTTGGTGACAACTTTTTTATTTTTTGGCCAAGCAGTGTATTATGTTTATTTTATTTTTTTTCTTCAGTGCTGCAGATTTTTGCTTTTTGTGTGTGAGTGTGTGTGGCTGCATCCTCACACATTCATTCCCAGGTGTTTTCCTCTCCAACAGCTCCTGTACACATTTGACAAGCAAGTGTGTGTCAGCAGCTGCTCTCTGAACAAGGAGGAGACGCTGTTAGGTGAGCCTCTGTCATGTATAATTAAAGATTTATTGGCAGCAGATGCTGTTAACACTTTTTTCTTGACCTCAAAATCAAAAATATCTGCACCTTTGGAGGAGTTTGACTATACAACATTATGATTTTGCAACTCAAGAACCTGTTAATACCAAAGCAGGGATGTGGTTTAAATAGCTGAAGAAGACTCATTAATGTAGCCACTGTGGCTTTTGTGCAAATCATGCATTTAATCACATGCTTGCTTTTTCTCCCTTTTTAGCTGTCAGCTTGGTACAAAATTCCAGAGAAGAGCGTCTCAAACCAAGTAACACCTAGGATCTTGTTATTAACAATTACAGCCATTTTTTAGATTAGTTTTTCTAAATAATTTCTGACAGCATTTATTTTTACTAAAATCTTCCTTTGCATTTTCCAGTGTCCAAGTGTCTAACTCTTCTGATTGAAATCCACCCTATAAACAACACCAAAGTCCTCAAGGCAGTGGACTGCAGGGTCAAAGTGCAGGTAGAGTCTATATATATTTGTATGTGGGTTGTTTATGCCACTTTTATTCAGGTTTTACATCAGCCACATGCTGACATTGCAGTTACTCTGTATCTCAGCTTAGAGTGTGCATATGTAATTTACAGGCTCTGCCAGCCTCTCATTGCCAATCTTTCATTTTGTTTTGCTCACTTTATGTTTTTCAGTCTGACTTTCTCAGTCATTTCATTTTTAGAAACAGAAAAATGTCATTTCATTAAATATGAAAGTCAGCAAATTGAGTATTTAGCAATGCAAGCAGCAAAGCTCCCTGTGCTCATATTTATTCGCAGGAGTCCCAGTTAGTAAGACAGTGGGGTAAAATAATTGTGATAATTGGCCAAATGCAGAGGCAAAAGTTTGAAATAGCAATGAGGTAAACAAGTTTGTTTTTGCAACAACATCTTGGCCCAGAATCAAAATTCATTCGATATATTAGCCTGATTTTATTTATATCTTTTTTCTTGTTTGGTCTTCTGCTTTAAAACCACTTTTTTCTGTGGAAGCAGAATTTTTTTTATCCTGCTTGACTAGTCAAAGCAAAGCTGATGCAACATCAATGAGAGAGCTGATCTCTGCAAGTTAGGGAAATGTTAAAATGCCACTCTGTTCAGTTTTTACAAGCCAACACTTTTATCAAATAGAACATTTTCAACATTTGCAATTACAAATAAACACAATAATATATCAACTTGAATACGAGGCACACTTTCAGAAGTGATTGTTTATACTTCCACTGTTTAAATGTTCAAAAACTACCAGGTAAGGCATGTCTCCACAGTGGTCAGTAAGCCTTCTTTTCCAGGAAATACAGAATTGGAATAATTGTAGTACCAAATAATGCAAAAACTGGACTGAAAATCTGTGGTAACAGGTCCTGTTAGGTAATGAATCTCAGATGAAGCCCAGATCTCAACATTATTAAAGCATTGTGGGTTCACCTTGACAGCAAACAGAAGAAAAGGCAGCCAACATCCAAAGAAGAGCTAACAGTCCATGTTAAAGAATGAAAATGGTCATATTCAAATACTTAAACTTAGCACAGACAGTAAGATTCTTTCTCCCTTTTAATAATACCAGTTGGAGTTGTACATAATTGGAAAGCCTGATTAGTAACCTTCACAATGAGGTATAACTTAAAAGGACTGCACTTGTGTGGAATGAGCAACACAGCTAAATGTGACCATCATGAGGAGGAGGCGCTAAGCTTTTGTGGCTCTGTATAGATCTTCCTTACGCTACTGAGGTCCCAGTGTAAAATGAACAAAGTGTAAAAATGGCCAATATGTGCTGTTTTTTTCCTTATTGCTATGGGAGGTAAATCATCCAATCTATTAAGGAACTCAAAACAAGAGTGAATACCAACAGGAGGATATTGCAGGGAATTTTGACACATCCACACGTTCCTCGTTCCACAGAAGCACAATCCTTACAAGTTATACCTGGTTGTAAAGGTGACTAATCAATTTTTCCAACAATGTATACAACTGCACTTGGTTTTAAATAGACTAAACACAAATTTCCTTACTTTTTTTTTGCCAAGTTTATTTACTTTCTGCCCTTTCAAGCTCTTTAGAACTCTGTTGTTGCCTTTTATACTGCATTTCCATTTAATTAAATTCCACCTATTTCCTGTTTTCCTGTTAAAATAAACAGGGAAAGACTTTGGCATTGTACTACACTGTATGTGGCATGTTTTTAAGTGTTCATTAACTTCAACAAAATGCTAAGAATCCAAATGCTTGCCACCTGCCAGGGCCCAAATGATTGAAACTTATGGCCTCGTTTTTTTCTGTTAGATACAAGAAACTACTGATTTAGTTTATCTCCTTTTCTAGTTTCTCCATCAGGAAACTGACAGGAGATCAGTGCTGGAGAGCCATCTGCTGTTGTTCGCCGAAGATGGATGTAAGTCCCTCTGCCCTTCTGCTTTTCTGCTTGTCTAGGCTACTATAGCTTATATTCATCAATCTGCCAGGAAAAAAATAGATGGAATGGGATGCAGTTGCGTAGTTATTCTCTTGTGTTTTTCAGATGTGGATCTGTACCATGTGCTGCTGAGCAAACAGGAGGGTTATAGAGTGGTGAGTTACACACATGATATAAATGAATAGTGTTTGTTAGATCGGCTAAAGATCGCATTCAGGACTTTGTGGTGTGCAGTTTTTGTGAGCGCATGGTCAGTAATTAGTGAGGAAAACAGCTAGATTTACATAACCTCAGTGCAAGGAATACACCTACAGTATACCAAGTGTGTTTTCCTCCAGAGGAGGTTTACATTAAGAATTTATTGAGTCTGCAAAGCTGAATATGAATGTGTTTGTGTGCACCAGGTGATGGCAAATCCCGAGCGTTTGTCCAAAACAGCAGAGAGAATCGTAGAGGATTTCTGCTGGGTCCAGTGGGACGGACACATGCAACGGCTTTACTATCTCACTCTCAAGGTGAGGCAAACAAATACATAAAAATGATGCCATATATACACACATATTCATCCACATGGCTGTGAATAATGTAAGAATAACATAAAATGGGTAAAATGTCTTACAGGAAAAGTTTCTGCTTCAGTGTGTTCAGTTCTTCCCAAACCATAACTGTGAAACGGTGGTATGTCATCTTTAGTTCTTATATGCTTTTATTGTTTGTTTATTTTTTTGTGTTGGAATAATGCAACATGCTTGGTGTTATTGTTCAACAGCTGGAGCTCCTGTTAGATTTGCCAGCAAATTCTTTCCGCACAGTCAAGTAAGGACACCACTGATAATATTTTGTGGATGTTAAATTAAAGTTTGCTGTATAATTTCCTATACCTTCTTTGTTTGTGTGCGTCTCTCCAACAGGTTTGTAAATCTGGGTTTTGACCATTATCACACTGAAAAACCAGAGCAGGAGCTTGTCAGGATGCAGGTGTTCACAAACAGAATAGGTAACACAGCTAATCAAATCTCAACTAGTTTAACAGTTGTAGATGAGCTGATATTGAACTTGACTAACTCTGGATGTTTCTGTGTTTTGTATTTCTGGGTGAAAATAAGAAAGTAAGTCAACATCAGGGCGTGCAGTATGACGTAATCTGCAGAACATGACAGGGCAGCAAAATGCTAAATAAGTTGGATTGTTAATTTGAGCACAGAAGATCACCAAATTATCATCATCTAATAATAGTAATGATTCACTGATCAAACAAGAAAGCTTTGCTTTCCAAAATCCCAAAAATATGTATAACTGCATTAAGCAAATAAGATAAGAGTATTGTACTTGATTATATATTTACTTATATAAATGATCCAATAATACACGTCAGTGGCAAAAGTATAGGGATGTGTAGACTTCATAGTTGTCAAAAAGTTAAAGTTGTGCAACTTTTTTAAACAATAAGGATTTATAAACATAGGATCATCATTGGGAATGTTACTGATTTCATTTTCAGTTTTATTATGGATCCTGATTCTAATCGATCCCTGGATTTCATCAAAAAGTAATAATTTTCATATTGATAAAAAAATCTGCTCACATAAATCATGTGTGTGGTTGTTTATGTAGATATACAGTCTATTCACACACACAGGCCCTGACAGAGAACGATCCTTTATTTGTGAAATAGCAGCTAAATCCGTAGGGGGGGTTTATACATCTTACACAGTTCTTCTGCAGACCTGTATACCGGCTGGGCTCAGGAATCCATGAAAATATTTGAAACTCCTCTTTTTCCTTGGATACCCAGTACCGGGTATTTTCTTATCAATTCCTGTTTGTTCCTGCAGCTTTATTATAACATACAAAAAAGAAATGTAAATGTTCATCAGGCTGATAGCGATTGCAAAAACATCTCCCCAAGAGTTTAGACTTCACCAGCCCACAGTTTGAAAGATTGCATACAAATATTAGGAATTCATAACCACTGGTACTCTCCAGTAACAACACTGAGTTATCTTTGAGTCTGTGAGGCCACAAAGAAAGCCACGGTATCTGGATTATGAGCCTCCACGTTTTACTCCTGAAAGATATTTATAGAAAAATAAGACTTATATTTTTTAATTGGCCTGTTCAGAGTTGAAACTTTTCTGTAGAAACAATTGGGCATGACTTGCATGACAAATTCGCTGTTACCAGAAAGGTTAAGGTGCAATTATTTCTGCACAAGTAACAGCAGATACTACAAGCAAAGATTCACATACTTTTGCCACACTTGGGATAATTAATGTTGAGTAATTTTTCTCAGTAAATTAATTATTTACTAATTAGCTGAAACTAACACAATTTAATCTAATCTAAACTAATGATGCTTTAGGTCAGAGATGTAGAAAACTCTGAAAGATTCACAAACTTTCCACCTACACAGGACACTGTGTGACAAATAAACAGTGTATTTAAATGTAACACTGCTTAACTGATGTGAAATAATCAACATGGGCTTATTTTATTTATTAATTTAACAGCTGATTGAAGCACAGCATTTTCACCCAGTTGATTTCTTCTAAATGATGGCTTGTCCTATTACAGATGTTATCTGTGTTAGTTGATAGCAAATGTAGAATTAGTTTATGTCCCAACTTCTTTAACTGTCCCGAATGCACATGATTTATCACCCAATGTGTGATCCCTGACTGCTCTGATTTGTGGTTTACTTTTAGGAAGTATGTGTGTGTGTTACAGCCAGCTCCTAAAAGATGAACAGGAACTGATCTACACTCTGGTTTTAGTTCATAAAGGTACTGTATTTATGTGTGATCTCCCAATTCCTTACTCTGTCTGTCGCAGCTTCTTGGTGCACATGGTAACAAACCTGGTTCCTTTCACATCTTGTAGACTGCAGCAAGACGTTCCGAGTTTCTCTGAGCAACGACAAACCACCACAGAAAACCACACAGCTCCACCCGCTCTTCATCCCCATAGGTTATTGCACACACAGACACATGCAATGCAGGCATACACACTCAACAGAACACTTAGAATTCCAGCCATTACAGGTAAGTTTGTAAGCACAGTCAAACCCATACAAATGAATGTGTGTATCCTCAATTTGCATAAGGTATTCCAGCATTCCAAGATTTTATTAATTGTTTTTAAAGTTTTAAATGGGTTGGCTCCCTCATACTTGTCAGAGTTGCTACACCAGCATGTAATATTTTTTAGTTTTATTCTAGTTTTTAATTCTAGTTTTGTTGTTTTTATTATTTTGAAGATTTTAGCTTTTTTTTTTTTTTATCAATTTTTTATTTCTGTTTTTATTTTCATTGGTTTTTATTGTTTTATTGTGTAGTGTTTTATTTTCAACTGGAGTGTTTTTGTTCTATTGTTCAGCACTTTGGGCAACTGCTGTTGCAGAAAATGTGCTATATAAATAAACTTGAACTTGAACTTGAACTTGGACAACATGTACTTTGACTGTGATACTGTGTTTTTATATGTAGGTTACTACATCCTGGTGTATCTGCAGGGTAATTTCCTCCATTGTATTAACACCAGGCAGCAGGAGATGCTCTGCCACTCCCTCTTCCTTACTGGTAACACAGTTCTTTTAATGGCTGCATGGTAGCTTGTTTTACTTTTTTCTCAGCTACTGTACATACTTGCTTTCTTTGACATGATTTATACTTTTTCTGTTGAAAAGATAATAATAATCAAATTGAAGTGTGTTTCTGTGCCTTTTTCTCTGCTCCAACAACATTAAGGTCATGATGCGACCTTAGGATTGCAGTGCCAGGCAGCTGATGTGACTGTGCTGCATTCAGAGGAGCAGTGTAATGGCTGTCTGTTGCAGCTGGTCAGTGGGAGAATCCACACTGCTCAGCTCAGCCCTGCTTACCTGCTTCAGATACTGAGATCCACACGTTCTAAGTGAGTGGGATTCAGAAATGAAGAACTCAAGGAGTTGTTATTTTGATGTCTTATGCATATACAAAAGCGGAGTAAAGGTGTAAGGGAGGCAGGCAGATGATGAAGAAGAGTTTTTTGTGCATTCCCTTAAGCCAGCAGACACTTTGAATTGAGCCATCTAGCTTGATAAAGATGCAGCATTGGCCTCCTTGCTGTTTATCTCCTGGACAATTTTTCATTCTGTTCACTTGCTCCCTTTACAAACTTAAATCCACTTTGTAAACAGCACATACATCAAAATACAGTACCTGACTGGTTGGTTATCTGGCTTGTGCACCCTCCTCTGTGTCTGTGCTTATGTTTTTTTAAAGGCAAGTTTGTTGTTTTTTGTCCTTTTCCCAAGGTGTCCCAGCAGTAAGACTGACCCTCAGCGCCTGGCTGCCCTCCACTGCCTGCTGGTTTACATGGGAAATGACCCAAACCTGGAGCTGAAGGTGCAAATGCAGACAGCATAATGGAGTGTGTGGAACAAAGATATTGACCTTTAAAGTAAAGTCTGCACCTACTGAGCTTACACCAGAATCTAGCAATGAATTTCTATTCAAAACATTATTTTTGTAGAACGTGAAATCAAGAGAAGCAAATGCATTGATTGTTGCTTGGTTTAAAACAGCAAAACAAAACACAAGATCAATATGCTCTCCTTGTGGGAGAGAGAACACAGTGGAGGTGGCAGGGTAACGAAGCAAGGAAAAAGAAAAGGGAAATCTGTCAGAGTATGCAGCTACATATATCCCAATGTACAGACTTAAGTCACTGTCAGGCACTTTCCCTAAAGGAAAATTGATGCACAGCTAAGAATGATTAATAGATCCAGGTACAGTCTGCACTCTCTTTGCACTTTTGTGTTAATGCTGTAGGTGTCAACCCTGAGTTGGAATGAGCAGCTGGAGAAGGCAGAAAAAGAAAAGACAAGATGCTGTAATAAAATAGGAGAGGAGAGAAGACAAGTGGGCAGAGATGAAAACCAAGTCAAAGACAGAAAGGAAGAGATTTCTTTCGGGCACTGTGCCGACTATGAATGAGACTCTTATTAGTGTTACATCTAAAATAAGATGTTCCAGCCGCTCTGATAGAGTGCAATGAATTTTTCTTTAAAGGTTAAATGAGTCACCAGCCTCATTAGTGCAGCTAGCACTGGGAAACGGGACACTACACAGAGCTTTTGTAGTCTTTCTAGTTCTGTTAGTAGGACCAGCAGACCGAAAGGTAATGGCTTTAATAAAGGTGATTGCTCATTAACATTTTTCTTTGTTCATATAAGATTACAGCTTCAAGGAAATATCATCCAAATGAAGCTTTCTTACTCCTCTTTTTTTCCATCACATGTTATGGTTTAATTCTAAGCTTAAGTTATACATTTACAGGCTTAACTGACTAGTGGCAAAAACGTATTGGTCTCATGAATAGAGATCTGATGCTCGCTGGTTGTGAGATTTACAGGATGAAGGGTATTATTGTAGTTGTTGTTGTGATACAAACTACACTTAAATGCAGAGAGTTCTTATCAGCAGCTGGACCTGTACACACCCTAAACAGAAAGTATACTTGAGGCTGACGGGAATGGCTCATGTTTTCCAGGTATCTGCTCATCAATTAAAGTAAAACTATTAAGCTATGGCCTGAAAAAGAAGTCATCTGGTGGTGATTAGTCTGCAAGCAAAACCAAACCATCTTTCCCTCCCTGTTTTCAGAAATATCATTTCATTCTCTGGGTTTTACTTTATGCCCCTATGATTCCAAAATTTCCATTGCACATAATTAGAGCAAAAACTTCTACAAGACCCAGAGTGAAATAAACTGTGTCAATTTTCCCAAGATCCTCCTTCAAGCCATAGATTGTGGTCCTATATCATGTGTAAAATAATTCTGTTGTTGTTTGAATTTATTCTATTCATTGGCTTTTGTTGTTTTTATCATTAGTCAAAGTTTCTGCACTAAAATTTCTTGACAATGTTTAAGTTTGAAAACTATTCTGATAATAGTTATGTGCTCATGTGTGAAAACTAATCAACCACAAAAATGTTTGGTTATTCATTAGTTTAGGTTATGAAAATACTTGGTTGGGTTTAGGACAGAGAACTATTCAGTCACTAAGGGTTAGATTTAGGCCAGAAATATATTTAGCTAATGGATTAATTTGTTTAGGTGACAAAAATACTTGGTTTGGTTTAGGCCACAAAACTAATTATTAAGTTTAGGCCACCAAGTATCAGGTTAATTGGTTGGTTTAGCTTATGGAAATACTTGCTTAGTTTTAGGACACTTCTATTCAGTAATTGGTTTGGATTGAACACTGCAACTTCTTGGTTAGGTTTAGGGAAGACAGGTTTAATTTAGGCAGCCCAAGGTCACCATAGAAATTACTCTAGAGAACTTTTATTCCTACCATAAAATATGTCCAAAAAAGATCCTAAAGGAACTGATCCTACTTTTGAAATAAAAAGATGTACCAGAGTTTAGGCAGAGGTTTAGAGGTTTTATGTGCTGTAAGCTTAGCTAACTAGCGTCAGGCTCAAGCTTTTCATTCTGTAACACACAGAGATAAAAAAGTACATTTTCCCATCCAAGTGAGCAAACATTTGCTCAAAAGGAACCTATTCCTGTAATGTGTTGAGAATAAACTAAAACCAGCCATTCTGCAATATGGATTGTTCACAATATAAGGAAATGTAACACAGAGACTGAGCACCCCACACTGTAAAGTAAAACCTGCCTCCTGTGTTTCTGTTATGCCTACAGATTATTGAATGGCTGTGTGACAACGTGAATGCCTTTGAATCCTTTGATCAAATCCAGGAGTTCATTTTAGGTCAGTGGCAACTGAAGTCTCCTGAGCATCACTTCCTTCTAGAGTCTTGGTGCTCTCTTGCTTTTTTATGTGTCTTTCAGCCTGTGATTACGTGACTGCTTACATCTTGCCCACACAACCCTGAATTCTTTCATTATCTCCTTTTGACTCCTAAACTAGTCCTCAGACTTGTGCCTGGAATCCCACGCAGGCTTGTAGAGTTAGCAAATAAATGTACTTTTTTTTAAGTATTATGACAAGTATGGTTAAGTCCTAGTAGACACTACATATTTGTATGTCTCAGCTTGTCTTTCAGGTGTTCTGTGAAAACAATAACTTAAAAATATTAATTTACTCAAAGGAAAACTGGCGAAGAATAGATGATTGCAAACAATAATGAAGCACCTGGCAGAATACATTTGCATTTATTTGTGTTGAAATAACTACTTTTTAAATTAACACAGGTGTTATTGTGCAGAACAAAAAGACAAATATGCAAATTAATAAATAAAAAAATATGTTTACTGTGCTTATGTTGTTAGCAGTGGGACATTTGCTCAATAAAAATTCAGTGTTTTGTGTGTTCAAAATCTTGGAAATAAGAATTCTGTATGAGCTTTATCTGTTTGCCTGTCTCTCTTTCTCTTACATAGCTTCTTTGTACAGAATAGGATATGAAAAGTCTCTTGGCTTGGATAAAGTCCTGCCATACTCTTCTGTATTTGAAAAGAAGGTATCACACACACACACACACACACACACACACACACACACATACACACACATTTTTGCATGCATGTGCATGTGCATAAATGCATAAAAGGAAACTGGCATTTCTCTGTGTGTATTGGTGAGAGTGCAGAGGTGGACACACTTGCTCTTCACTTAAGTTCTTTTGGGCCTTGAGTACTTACATAAACACACACTTTGGTTTTTCTTTCTGTTGTAGGACATCCCATTGTGTTTGTTGGAGGTCCCTGGTGTGTTTTGTACCACTAAACAGCATCTTGAAGCTGTTTTCAAAGGGAAGGTGAGGACACATGTTTATTAATAAGCAACATGTATGACTTGTCTTTATCAGGTGTTAAACTGGGTAATAGCATCTCCAGTAGGCCTCCTCTCTCCTCAATCCTGTCTCCTTTAGACTGCTTGTTTTCTGCTGTTGTTTTTTTTAAAAGATATTTGCATTTTTTTAATTGCTTATTAATGTCACCCCGGAAAACAATAGGTTTTTACATATTCTAAGTCTGCGCGTATGCAGTTCAGATGCAAATATCCTCCGTCGTTATGTCCTTGCCTTGTCACAGTGGTGTTGTTTCTGCATATATTGCCGTGCAGGCCAGGGGTCTCCAGGGTTTCTGGTCAGAGCTGCATTTGAACACAGAGAGGACAAAATATCTGGACACAGTTCCCAACCCCAGATACAGAAGCTTACACATTCAGGATGACTGGCAAAAACTGGTGAGTGTGTTTGTTGTATGTGATTTTGCAAAGAAAGAAAAAAAACTAAACTTTAAATCGTTACATCCACATTGGAAATGCTCGTTAATGTGCAGGAAAGGAAAATGTGTTCTCTGATGCATGTCCTTGTCAGCATACCTGCGGGCCTTTGTCAAACAATGGCAGCCTACTTTCAGCCCTCCCATGATGGTTTTGTTGTTTCAGAAGTCCGAGAAGAGACCCTCCAGCCACATGAATCACTTGGAGGAGAACACAAAGAAGTAGGTCTGCCTTGTTAGGAAATGTGCACCAGACTCACCCTGCTGAAACCGGAGGGAAGGAATGCATGAGTGCTCCTCTGCACTGTCTATAAAAAATTACATATTTCTCTCTAATGAGGTGCTACAATGTCACACTTGTAAACCTCATAAGGCTCGCAACACCACTGTTTTAACTTGATAAGGTCGGATAGTTGGTACTTTTTAGCAGTGTGCCCTGGTTTTTACAGTATAAGGTGATTGGACTGTTTATTGGTTGTTAGAATCAACTTTGGGTTATGTTAAAGTTTTCAAACCTAAACTTATTGCACTTGAGATGATCCAAAAAGAAAAAAGTAATAAGACTAATTGTGCAGGATCTTAACAAATCCAATAAAACCTTAGTGAACCAGATTTTATGGTAGAATCCAACCATTTAACGTTTATGACATTTTATTATGGAAAGTTGTTCATTTGGAAATGCAGTTTTTGATATGGTGGGGTTTGCCCCATTTTCCTTTTGTTGTTTAATGTATTTTGCCTTTCAGGGTCACTGTACTAATCTGCTGTAAACCCACTGGGCCCTGCAAAACTATTTGAATATTAAAAATGGCTCATTAGTTCATAATTTGCTGCTTTACAGCCTAAACAGTCTTTAAAGCAGCAGGGTGGCATCTGTAAGATGACTAAAAGTAAACTACAAGTGGAAGCTGTTTTGCAGTGCTGCATATATTTTAGGCATGTAACACAAAAACACACGAAAAGCTCCAGTTATTGTGCTTCTGGTGTGATGAATGGAAATGTGGAACAGGGGTTTAGTTTAGTTTCCACAAGCAAAGGCAGTGCAAAACAGAAAACACTGACCTCAAAGAACAACATCTGTTCTCAGTCTGATCGCCTTGTAAATGTCACAACATAGTTACTTACTTCTGCAATGCTTTACTCCCCTTGGAGTCTTCTGTCTTTTCTGATTTTCAATATCTCAGTAAATTTAAAGGGATACAATAAAATAATTATTATTTGCATGAATGTGAATGTTAAACAGGTTATGTTCAACCCTGATTTAAAGAAATGAAAACAATGCATTTGCAAATCTCATAAAACCATATTTTATTCCCAGTAGAAGAGAAACAACATATAACATATTGAAAATGAGATATTTTAACAAACAAACAATCATGGAAAATATTAACTTATTTTTAATTTGATGGTAGCGTCACATTTAAAAATAAAAGTTGGAGCTGGGGCAACAAAAAGACTGGAAAAGTAACTGGCTTAAATTGAAAACAAAAAAGAAACAATATTTGACAATTAATTAGGTTACCGGCAACAGATCAGTAACATGACTGGGTATAAAAAGAGCATTTCAGAGAAGCAGAGCCTCTCAGATGATAGATAGAGGATCACCAGTCTGCAACAAAGTGCATCTAAACATTGTGGAACAATTTCAAAATATTGCTCATCAATATAAAATTATGAAGACTTTGAAAATCCCACCAAGGACAGTGTATAGCATTCAATCAGAGGATCAAAAGGGAATCTCTGTGCGCACCGTGCAAGGTTGAAGGCTGAAAGTGGATGCTCATGATCTTCAGGTCCTCATAAGGCACTGCAATAAAAACGTACACCATTCTTTACTGGAAATCATTGCATGAGGTCAGGAAAAATTCTAGTTTTCACAATCTGTGAACACAGTTCACCATGCACGAATGCAGGTAAAAGCTTTATCATGCAAAGTAGAAACCATATGTGAACCTGATCCATAAACAATATGTGAACCTGATCCATAAACACATCTGTCCTTTCTGGACCAAAGCTCATTTAAAATGATTTGATACTGAGTGGAAAACTGTTCCGTGGTCAGAACAGTTTTTATTTTTTGGTAAAACATTGGATGCCATGTCCTGCAGACTAAAGGGGAGAGAGACCGTCCAGCTTGTTATCAGCAGGGCTGCATTAGTGCCTATAGCGTGCGCAGCTTCAGCACCTGTGAAGCTCTATTAATGCTGAAAAGTACAACAAGCTTTTAGAGTTGGGGTGCCCAAGTTCGGTCCTTGAGGTCTACCATCCTGAAACTTTTAGATGCAACCCTTCAACAACACACCTGAATAAAATGTCATCTGCATGTCATTCAGCTCTGCAGACGCCTGGTAACGAGCCAGTCATTTAATATCTGCTCCCACCCAGACAGCGTCTCTTTCAGGGAAGACCTTGCAGATTTTAGCAAGACAATGCTGAACCACATCCTGCATCCATCACAACAGCATGGCTTCACAAGAGAAGAGTCCAGATCTTTCACTGATAGAAGACATCTGGAGCATCAAGAAGGCAAAAATCCAGCAACAAAGGTCCAGGACTGATGCAGCTAGAGTCCTGCATCAGACCAGAACAACTATTCTCTCTTAAAGCTCCAGCATCTGATCTGTTCATTTACCAGATGTTAAAAGAAGAGGAGATGCTACATAATCACCCTATTCCAACTTTTTAGAGATGTGTTGCTGCCATCAAATTCAAAATGAGATTCAACATCTGAGATGTTGATCAAAGATGGTTTTAATGAGATTTGCAAATAAATGCATTCTGTTTCATTTAAACTTTAGGTAGTGGACCAACTTCTTTGGAATTGGGGTTGCATGATTCCAAAAAATTCACTTTATGTTTAGAAATGGTTTAGAAAGAAGAAACAGAAGCAGTGATTTGATGATGGAGACATACCTGAATGTACCAAATTAAACAGACGTCCGATTTGTTTGCCTCAGAGATCAAACCAACGGACTTGTAAAGTTTCTCCTTTAGGCCAAACTCCAAACCTGCTTATGAATGTTTTGCTTCCATAGATTTATGTTTGCTGCAGCAGTGCAACATTCCACTGCCTCAGCCTAAAGCCTAAAAAGTCAAACATATAACAATACTGACTTGATAAATTGTTTTCCTTGTTTTCTAGAGTTCTTTCAATGGTGGACACGTGGTGTCTTGGTAAGAATGCCTGAACACACACATACACCCACAAGCATCGTTCCAGAGAAGCACACTGTCATAACACATGAACTTTAAAAAAAAAGGAAAAAGAAAACCTCAGCTTATAATGTAATACCAGACTTTGTGGAGGTGTGTTTGGGTTTGTGTTTTCCTTTGAGGCAGAATTCTTCATTCCCACTAGAGAATTTGCTGTTTTATCTCAGATGGAGAAGCTGTAAAAGAGAGGATGGAGGAAGGGAGGCAAAAAAAAAAGGGGAAAATGAAGAAAAAAAAAAGGGGCAGGAATAGATGAAGAATGCTACAGTTACATAACAGCGAGGAGCCCGGTACTTCCCTGTCCTCTCTCTTATTTGCCTTTTCTTTTCTGCCTTCTCTTTCTTTCATGACTTCAGTGCAGCTGTTTTATGTCAGCCTTAACACGGGACCTCCTCTTACCCTCAATAAATC